>NC_054470.1:193080833-193698333 GCF_017639515.1 Carcharodon carcharias | reverse complement strand
TGGGACGAGTTTTCACTTCCAGATTATTAATTGAAGTTAAATTCCACCAGCTGCTATGGTGGGTTTCGAACCCCTGTCCCCAGAGGATTTCTCTGGGCTTCCAGGTTATTGGCCCAGCGACATAGACACTATCGCACCATCTCCCCATCTCCCATGAGATGGCCTCTGGGTGGGGTCATGATGTGGGCGTGTCTACGTCAGACACACACACTATGTGAGGAGCAGCTAGAATGTGACTAGGGAGTTACACTGACATTCTCACACTCACTGTCTCACAAGAACATAAGAAATACGAGCAGGAAAGGCCACTCAGCCCATCGACACTGCACCATCATTCAATAAATTCATAACAGGAAGACTGCACTAATTCTTCCCTCCATCAATATCTCTATATCACTGGATTCACTTAGTAGTCTAAAGCATGTCAACTTCGCTTTTGAATACACACAATGTCGAAGCATGCAGAGTACTCTTGAGGGAGAGAATTCCAAAGATTCACGACTTTCTGAGTGAAGATAATCTCTCCTCGTTTCAGTTCCACATAGTTGACAACATCTCCTGAGACTATATCCACTATTGAGTTCTGAAGGACGTGAAGCGGGTCAGTGTCAGTGTGAAGAGACAGGGAGGAGTGTGAAGCAGGTCAGTGTCAGTGTGAAGAGACAGGGAGGAGTGTGAAGCAGGTCAGTGTCACTGTGATGAGACAGGGAGGAGTGTGAAGCGGGTCAGTGTCACTGTGATGAGACAGGGAGGAGTGTGAAGCAGGTCAGTGTCAGTGTGAAGAGACAGGGAGGAGTGTGAAGCAGGTCAGTGTCAGTGTGAAGAGACAGGGAGGAGTGTGAAGCAGGTCAGTGTCAGTGTGAAGAGACAGGGAGGAGTGTGAAGCAGGTCAGTGTCACTGTGAAGAGACAGGGAGGAGTGTGAAGCAGGTCAGTGTCACTGTGAAGAGACAGGGAGGAGTGTGAAGCAGGTCAGTGTCAGTGTGAAGAGACAGGGAGGAGTGTGAAGCAGGTCAGTGTCAGTGTGAAGAGACAGGGAGGAGTGTGAAGCAGGTCAGTGTCACTGTGAAGACACAGGGAGGAGTGTGAAGCGGGTCAGTGTCACTGTGAAGAGACAGGGAGGAGTGTGAAGCAGGTCAGTGTCACTGTGAAGACACAGGGAGGAGTGTGAAGCAGGTCAGTGTCACTGTGAAGACACAGGGAGGAGTGTGAAGCAGGTCAGTGTCACTGTGAAGAGACAGGGAGGAGTGTGAAGCAGGTCAGTGTCAGTGTGAAGAGACAGGGAGGAGTGTGAAGCAGGTCAGTGTCACTGTGAAGAGACAGGGAGGAGTGTGAAGCAGGTCAGTGTCACTGTGAAGAGACAGGGAGGAGTGTGAAGCAGGTCAGTGTCACTGTGAAGAGACAGGGAGGAGTGTGAAGCAGGTCAGTGTCAGTGTGAAGAGACAGGGAGGAGTGTGAAGCAGGTCAGTGTCAGTGTGAAGAGACAGGGAGGAGTGTGAAGCAGGTCAGTGTCAGTGTGAAGAGACAGGGAGGAGTGTGAAGCAGGTCAGTGTCAGTGTGAAGAGACATAGAGGAGTGTGAAGCAGGTCAGTGTGAAGAGACAGGGAGGAGTGTGAAGCAGGTCAGTGTCAGTGTGAAGAGACAGGGAGGAGTGTGAAGCGGGTCAGTGTCAGTGTGATGAGACAGGGAGGAGTGTGAAGCGGGTCAGTGTCAGTGTGAAGACACAGGGAGGAGTGTGAAGCAGGTCAGTGTCAGTGTGAAGAGACAGGGAGGAGTGTGAAGCGGGTCAGTGACACTGTGAAGACACAGGGAGGAGTGTGAAGCAGGTCAGTGTCAGTGTGAAGAGACAGGGAGGAGTGTGAAGCGGGTCAGTGTCAGTGTGAAGAGACAGGGAGGAGTGTGAAGCGGGTCAGTGTCAGTGTGAAGAGACATAGAGGAGTGTGAAGCAGGTCAGTGTGAAGAGACAGGGAGGAGTGTGAAGCAGGTCAGTGTCAGTGTGAAGAGACATAGAGGAGTGTGAAGCAGGTCAGTGTCAGTGTGAAGAGACAGGGAGGAGTGTGAAGCAGGTCAGTGTCAGTGTGAAGAGACATAGAGGAGTGTGAAGCAGGTCAGTGTCACTGTGAAGAGACAGGGAGGAGTGTGAAGCAGGTCAGTGTCACTGTGAAGAGACAGGGAGGAGTGTGAAGCAGGTCAGTGTCAGTGTGAAGAGACAGGGAGGAGTGTGAAGCGGGTCAGTGTCAGTGTGAAGAGACAGGAAGGAGTGTGAAGCAGGTCAGTGTCAGTGTGAAGAGACAGGGAGGAGTGTGAAGCAGGTCAGTGTGAAGAGACAGGGAGGAGTGTGAAGCAGGTCAGCGTCAGTGTGAAGAGACAGGGAGGAGTGTGAAGCAGGTCAGTGTCAGTGTGAAGAGACAGGGAGGAGTGTGAAGCAGGTCAGTGTCAGTGTGAAGACACAGGGAGGAGTGTGAAGCAGGTCAGTGTCAGTGTGAAGAGACAGGGAGGAGTGTGAAGCAGGTCAGTGTCAGTGTGAAGAGACAGGGAGGAGTGTGAAGCAGGTCAGTGTCACTGTGAAGAGACAGGGAGGAGTGTGAAGCGGGTCAGTGTCAGTGTGAAGAGACAGGGAGGAGTGTGAAGCAGGTCAGTGTCAGTGTGAAGAGACAGGGAGGAGTGTGAAGCAGGTCAGTGTCACTGTGAAGACACAGGGAGGAGTGTGAAGCAGGTCAGTGTCAGTGTGAAGAGACAGGGAGGAGTGTGAAGCAGGTCAGTGTCAGTGTGAAGACACAGGGAGGAGTGTGAAGCAGGTCAGTGTCACTGTGAAGAGACAGGGAGGATTGTGAAGCAGGTCAGTGTCACTGTGAAGAGACAGGGAGGAGTGTGAAGCAGGTCAGTGTCAGTGTGAAGAGACAGGGAGGAGTGTGAAGCAGGTCAGTGTCAGTGTGAAGAGACAGGGAGGATTGTGAAGCAGGTCAGTGTCACTGTGAAGAGACAGGGAGGAGTGTGAAGCAGGTCAGTGTCACTGTGAAGAGACAGGGAGGAGTGTGAAGCAGGTCAGTGTCACTGTGAAGAGACAGGGAGGAGTGTGAAGCAGGTCAGTGTCACTGTGATGACACAGGGAGGAGTGTGAAGCAGGTCAGTGTCAGTGTGAAGAGACAGGGAGGAGTGTGAAGCAGGTCAGTGTCACTGTGATGAGACAGGGAGGAGTGTGAAGCAGGTCAGTGTCAGTGTGAAGAGACAGGGAGGAGTGTGAAGCAGGTCAGTGTGAAGACACAGGGAGGAGTGTGAAGCAGGTCAGTGTCAGTGTGAAGAGACAGGGAGGAGTGTGAAGCAGGTCAGTGACACTGTGAAGACACAGGGAGGAGTGTGAAGCAGGTCAGTGTCACTGTGAAGAGACAGGGAGGAGTGTGAAGCGGGTCAGTGTGATGAGACAGGGAGGAGTGTGAAGCGGGTCAGTGTCAGTGTGAAGAGACATAGAGGAGTGTGAAGCAGGTCAGTGTCAGTGTGAAGAGACAGGGAGGAGTGTGAAGCAGGTCAGTGTCACTGTGAAGACACAGGGAGGAGTGTGAAGCAGGTCAGTGTCAGTGTGATGAGACAGGGAGGAGTGTGAAGCAGGTCAGTGTCACTGTGAAGACACAGGGAGGAGTGTGAAGCAGGTCAGTGTCACTGTGATGAGACAGGGAGGAGTGTGAAGCAGGTCAGTGTCACTGTGATGAGACAGGGAGGAGTGTGAAGCAGGTCAGTGTCACTGTGAAGAGACAGGGAGGAGTGTGGAGCAGGTCAGTGTCAGTGTGATGAGACAGGGAGGAGTGTGAAGCAGGTCAGTGTCACTGTGATGAGACAGGGAGGAGTGTGAAGCAGGTCAGTGTCACTGTGAAGAGACAGGGAGGAGTGTGAAGCAGGTCAGTGTCAGTGTGAAGAGACAGGGAGGAGTGTGAAGCAGGTCAGTGTCAGTGTGAAGAGACAGGGAGGAGTGTGAAGCGGGTCAGTGTCAGTGTGAAGAGACAGGGAGGAGTGTGAAGCAGGTCAGTGACACTGTGAAGAGACAGGGAGGAGTGTGAAGCAGGTCAGTGTCACTGTGAAGAGACAGGGAGGAGTGTGAAGCGGGTCAGTGTCAGTGTGAAGATACAGGGAGGAGTGTGAAGCAGGTCAGTGTCACTGTGAAGAGACAGGGAGGAGTGTGAAGCAGGTCAGTGTCAGTGTGAAGAGACAGGGAGGAGTGTGAAGCAGGTCAGTGTCAGTGTGAAGACACAGGGAGGAGTGTGAAGCGGGTCAGTGTCAGTGTGAAGAGACAGGGAGGAGTGTGAAGCAGGTCAGTGTCAGTGTGAAGAGACAGGGAGGAGTGTGAAGCAGGTCAGTGTCAGTGTGAAGAGACAGGGAGGAGTGTGAAGCAGGTCAGTGTCAGTGTGAAGAGACAGGGAGGAGTATGAAGCGGGTCAGTGTCAGTGTGAAGAGACAGGGAGGAGTGTGAAGCGGGTCAGTGTCAGTGTGAAGAGACAGGGAGGAGTGTAAAGTGGGTCAGTGTCACTGTGATGAGACAGGGAGGAGTGTGAAGCAGGTCAGTGACACTGTGAAGACACAGGGAGGAGTGTGAAGCAGGTCAGTGTCAGTGTGATGAGACAGGGAGGAGTGTGAAGCAGGTCAGTGTCACTGTGATGAGACAGGGAGGAGTGTGAAGCAGGTCAGTGTCAGTGTGAAGAGACAGGGAGGAGTGTGAAGCAGGTCAGTGTCAGTGTGAAGAGACAGGGAGGAGTGTGAAGCAGGTCAGTGTCAGTGTGAAGACACAGGGAGGAGTGTGAAGCGGGTCAGTGTCACTGTGAAGAGACAGGGAGGAGTGTGAAGCAGGTCAGTGTCACTGTGAAGAGACAGGGAGGAGTGTGAAGCAGGTCAGTGTCAGTGTGAAGAGACAGGGAGGAGTGTGAAGCAGGTCAGTGTGAAGATACAGGGAGGAGTGTGAAGCAGGTCAGTGTGAAGACACAGGGAGGAGTGTGAAGCGGGTCAGTGTCACTGTGAAGAGACAGGGAGGAGTGTGAAGCAGGTCAGTGTCAGTGTGAAGAGACAGGGAGGAGTATGAAGCGGGTCAGTGTCAGTGTGAAGAGACAGGGAGGAGTGTGAAGCGGGTCAGTGTCAGTGTGAAGAGACAGGGAGGAGTGTGAAGCAGGTCAGTGTCAGTGTGAAGACACAGGGAGGAGTGTGAAGCGGGTCAGTGTCACTGTGAAGAGACAGGGAGGAGTGTGAAGCAGGTCAGTGTCAGTGTGAAGAGACAGGGAGGAGTGTGAAGCAGGTCAGTGTCACTGTGATGAGACAGGGAGGAGTGTGAAGCGGGTCAGTGTCACTGTGAAGAGACATAGAGGAGTGTGAAGCAGGTCAGTGTCACTGTGAAGAGACAGAGAGGAGTGTGAAGCGGGTCAGTGTCAGTGTGAAGAGACAGGGAGGAGTGTGAAGCAGGTCAGTGTCAGTGTGAAGAGACAGGGAGGAGTGTGAAGCAGGTCAGTGTCAGTGTGAAGAGACAGGGAGGAGTGTGAAGCAGGTCAGTGTCACTGTGAAGACACAGGGAGGAGTGTGAAGCAGGTCAGTGTGAAGAGACAGGGAGGAGTGTGAAGCAGGTCAGTGTCAGTGTGAAGAGACAGGGAGGAGTGTGAAGCAGGTCAGTGTCACTGTGATGAGACAGGGAGGAGTGTGAAGCAGGTCAGTGTCAGTGTGATGAGACAGGGAGGAGTGTGAAGCAGGTCAGTGTCACTGTGATGAGACAGGGAGGAGTGTAAAGTGGGTCAGTGTCAGTGTGATGAGACAGGGAGGAGTGTGAAGCGGGTCAGTGTCACTGTGAAGAGACAGGGAGGAGTGTGAAGCAGGTCAGTGTCAGTGTGAAGAGACAGGGAGGAGTGTGAAGCAGGTCAGTGTCAGTGTGAAGAGACAGGGAGGAGTGTGAAGCAGGTCAGTGTCACTGTGAAGACACAGGGAGGAGTGTGAAGCAGGTCAGTGTGAAGAGACAGGGAGGAGTGTGAAGCAGGTCAGTGTCAGTGTGAAGAGACAGGGAGGAGTGTGAAGCAGGTCAGTGTCACTGTGATGAGACAGGGAGGAGTGTGGAGCAGGTCAGTGTCACTGTGATGAGACAGGGAGGAGTGTGAAGCGGGTCAGTGTCAGTGTGAAGAGACAGGGAGGAGTGTGAAGCAGGTCAGTGTCAGTGTGAAGAGACAGGGAGGAGTGTGAAGCAGGTCAGTGTCAGTGTGAAGAGACAGGGAGGAGTGTGAAGCAGGTCAGTGTCAGTGTGAAGAGACAGGGAGGAGTGTGAAGCAGGTCAGTGTCAGTGTGAAGAGACAGGGAGGAGTGTGAAGCAGGTCAGTGTCAGTGTGAAGAGACAGGGAGGAGTGTGAAGCAGGTCAGTGTCAGTGTGAAGAGACAGGGAGGAGTGTGAAGCAGGTCAGTGTCAGTGTGATGAGACAGGGAGGAGTGTGAAGCAGGTCAGTGTCAGTGTGAAGAGACAGGGAGGAGTGTGAAGCAGGTCAGTGTCAGTGTGAAGAGACAGGGAGGAGTGTAAAGTGGGTCAGTGTCACTGTGATGAGACAGGGAGGAGTGTGAAGCAGGTCAGTGTCACTGTGAAGAGACAGGGAGGAGTGTAAAGTGGGTCAGTGTCACTGTGATGAGACAGGGAGGAGTGTGAAGCAGGTCAGTGTCAGTGTGAAGAGACAGGGAGGAGTGTGAAGCAGGTCAGTGTGAAGAGACAGGGAGGAGTGTGAAGCGGGTCAGTGTCAGTGTGAAGAGACAGGGAGGAGTGTGAAGCAGGTCAGTGTCAGTGTGAAGAGACAGGGAGGAGTGTGAAGCAGGTCAGTGTCACTGTGATGAGACAGGGAGGAGTGTGAAGCAGGTCAGTGTCAGTGTGATGAGACAGGGAGGAGTGTGAAGCAGGTCAGTGTCACTGTGATGAGACAGGGAGGAGTGTGAAGCAGGTCAGTGTCACTGTGATGAGACAGGGAGGAGTGTGAAGCAGGTCAGTGTCAGTGTGATGAGACAGGGAGGAGTGTGAAGCAGGTCAGTGTCACTGTGAAGAGACAGGGAGGAGTGTGAAGCAGGTCAGTGTCAGTGTGAAGAGACAGGGAGGAGTGTGAAGCAGGTCAGTGTCAGTGTGATGAGACAGGGAGGAGTGTGAAGCAGGTCAGTGTCAGTGTGAAGAGACAGGGAGGAGTGTGAAGCGGGTCAGTGTCAGTGTGAAGAGACAGGGAGGAGTGTGAAGCAGGTCAGTGTCACTGTGAAGAGACAGGGAGGAGTGTGAAGCAGGTCAGTGTCAGTGTGAAGAGACAGGGAGGAGTGTGAAGCAGGTCAGTGTCAGTGTGAAGAGACAGGGAGGAGTGTGAAGCAGGTCAGTGTCACTGTGAAGAGACAGGGAGGAGTGTGAAGCGGGTCAGTGTCAGTGTGAAGAGACAGGGAGGAGTGTGAAGCAGGTCAGTGTCAGTGTGAAGAGACAGGGAGGAGTGTGAAGCAGGTCAGTGTCACTGTGATGAGACAGGGAGGAGTGTGAAGCGGGTCAGTGTCAGTGTGAAGAGACAGGGAGGAGTGTGAAGCAGGTCAGTGTCAGTGTGAAGAGACAGGGAGGAGTGTGAAGCAGGTCAGTGTCACTGTGATGAGACAGGGAGGAGTGTGCAGCAGGTCAGTGTCACTGTGAAGAGACAGGGAGGAGTGTGAAGCGGGTCAGTGTCAGTGTGAAGACACAGGGAGGAGTGTGAAGCAGGTCAGTGTCAGTGTGAAGAGACAGGGAGGAGTGTGAAGCAGGTCAGTGTCACTGTGAAGAGACAGGGAGGAGTGTGAAGCAGGTCAGTGTCAGTGTGAAGAGACAGGGAGGAGTGTGAAGCAGGTCAGTGTCACTGTGATGAGACAGGGAGGAGTGTGAAGCAGGTCAGTGTCAGTGTGAAGAGACAGGGAGGAGTGTGAAGCGGGTCAGTGACACTGTGAAGAGACAGGGAGGAGTGTGAAGCAGGTCAGTGTCAGTGTGAAGACACAGGGAGGAGTGTGAAGCAGGTCAGTGTCACTGTGAAGACACAGGGAGGAGTGTGAAGCGGGTCAGTGTCAGTGTGAAGAGACAGGGAGGAGTGTGAAGCAGGTCAGTGTCACTGTGAAGACACAGGGAGGAGTGTGAAGCAGGTCAGTGTCAGTGTGAAGAGACAGGGAGGAGTGTGAAGCAGGTCAGTGTCAGTGTGAAGAGACAGGGAGGAGTGTGAAGCAGGTCAGTGTCAGTGTGAAGAGACAGGGAGGAGTGTGAAGCAGGTCAGTGTCACTGTGAAGAGACAGGGAGGAGTGTGAAGCAGGTCAGTGTCAGTGTGAAGAGACAGGGAGGAGTGTGAAGCAGGTCAGTGTCAGTGTGAAGAGACAGGGAGGAGTGTGAAGCAGGTCAGTGTCAGTGTGAAGACACAGGGAGGAGTGTGAAGCAGGTCAGTGTCAGTGTGATGAGACAGGGAGGAGTGTGAAGCAGGTCAGTGTCACTGTGAAGAGACAGGGAGGAGTGTGAAGCAGGTCAGTGTCAGTGTGAAGAGACAGGGAGGAGTGTGAAGCAGGTCAGTGTCAGTGTGAAGAGACAGGGAGGAGTGTGAAGCAGGTCAGTGTCAGTGTGAAGATACAGGGAGGAGTGTGAAGCGGGTCAGTGTCACTGTGAAAAGTGTGGGTCTTAAGATTCCTTTTTAAAGTAATATTTACTGCTGGTATTAAGGTGTAAGAAGTATTATTAGGGTTTATTAGTTTTGGGAAAGTTTTATTACAATGGCAAGTTTATCAACTAAGTGATAGTGAAATGGCCGGGTTGTTCCAACCTCTGCGGGTGTACATCCTGTGCTATGTGCCTTCTCCAGGAACTTTCCTGTGTCCGAGATAACCTTGTGTGCTGACAATGTCGGCAGTTGCAGCAGCTTGAGCTCCAGGTTTCAGAACTTGAGCAGCAGCTGGTGTCACTGCAGGTGTATTTCTGAGGTCGAGAGCTTTGTGGGTAGTACCTTTATCGATGTGGTCTTCCCACAGCTTAAGGGTGTGCAGGGAGAGAGGGAATGAGTGACCACCAGGCTGTCAAAAAAAGAACAGGTGGGTAGAGCAGGATTGCCCTGAGTGGATCCCACTCTCCAAACAGTATTCGGTTCTGAGTATTGATGGGAGTGATGGTTCATCTGGGGAGTGCAGCCAGAGCCCGGTTCATGACACCATGGGTGGTTCAGTTGTACAGGGTTTGGTGGGATGTAAAAGGAAGACTGGGAGAGTGATACTGATAAGAGATTTGATAGTTAGGGGAGTAGATAGCATTTTCTGCACCACAGACCTGAATCCAGGATGGTACATTCCCCTCTCCCACGCCAGTGCTCCTTATGGGGCAATTTGTTATGAGCAGTTGGGGGGCGGGGGGGGGGGTTGAACTAACTTGGCATGGGTGTGGGAACCAGGGGTTATCAGAGAGGAATACCAAGGTGCACAGAATACTGCGAGAGACAGATAGAACTAGAACAGGAAATAGTAATTTATTTGGTGAGGTCAGTATAATGGAGAAAGTAATAGAACCTAAATCAGGGTTACTGCGCATGTGTGTGAATGCACAGGGTGTGGTGTGTAAGATGGGTGAGTTACAGGCACAGGTTACCATGTGGAAATATGGCGATAACAGAGACCTGGCTCAAAGAAGGGCAGGATTGAGTGTTAAATATTCCTGGATATGAAGCTGGGCATGTTTCCACTGGAGTTTAGTAGGGTGAGGAGTGATTTGATTGGAGTATGTAAGATCCTGAATGATCTCAACAGGGTGAATGTGGAGAGGATGTTTCCTCCTGTGGGTGAGTCCCGAAGTAGAGGGCTCTGCTTTAGACGCCTAATATCAAAACAGTGTCCCCTAGTTCTGGACTAGGACAGAGATGAGGAGATTTTATTTTTCTCTCAGAGGGTTGTGCAACTTTGGAACTCCCTGCCTTAGAAGGTGGAGGAGATGGGGGGGGTCATTGAATATTTTTAAGGCAGAAGTAGATAGATTCTTGTTAGGCAAGCGAATCAAAGGTTATCGGGGGTAGATGGGAATGTGCAATTTGAAACACAAACCGATCAGCCTTGATCATATTGAATGGCGGAGCAAGTTCAAGGGGCCGAATGGCCTACTCCTGTTCCTATATCTTATGTTTTTATATGATAGGAAAGGAAGGAAAGGAGGAGGGGTGGTGGTATTGGTTAAGGAGGGCATTGCAGTGCCAGAGAAAGAGGAAGTCCCAGTGGGTTCAAGGACAGAATCAATTTGGCTAGAGCTAAGGAACAAAAAGGGTGTGATTACATTGCTCAGTGTAGTCTATACTGTCAACTAGTGAGAAGGATGTAGACCAATTTTGCAAGGAAATTGCAGAGAGGTGCAAAAATTATAGTGTGTTTATAATGGGGAACTTTAATTATCCAAATATAGATTGGGATAGTATTAGTGTAAAGGGCAGAGAGGAGCAAGAGTTCCTGCAGTGTGTTGAGGAAGTTTTTCTACAGCAGTATGTTTCCAGTCCAATGAGAAAGGAGGCACTGCGAGACCTGGCTCTGGGGGATGAGGCAGACCAAGTGGATCAAGGGTCGGTGGGAGAACATTTAGGGGACAGTGATCAATGCATCACAGGGTTTGAGCTGACTATGGGAAAGGACGAAGAGCAATCCAGAGTGAGGATAACTAACTGGGGAAAGCCAACTTCAGTGGGGTAAGAATGGATTTGGGCTGAATAAATTGGAGTGAAAGGGTGGAATTTCCCACTCTGGCGATGTGTTTCCCAACGGCGGCAAAATGTTGGAATTTTTCTCTGCCGGCTCTCAAGGCAGGGTTAAAGGCAGGGCGAGCATCCCGATGTACAACGCCAGGAGCCCCATTTGCATTCATTAGCATCTCATTAGCATGCTCATTAAAAGGCCACCTCGTCCGAATTAAGTTCCGCCTCCAAGTTAAGATCCCCCCCGCTGGCGAGGATTTAGAACGTTGAGCTTTACGACTGTACGTCAGTGACGTGCATCTGGCGAGGTTCACCCTCTTCCACAACTTCGAGGCCAGTCGATGTCGCTTTCCCCTTCTTGGGGACCTCGCATGACTTCACTCGAGTGCCGTTAGCAAACTCTGGAGAGGGGAGGCAGGCAGAGGTTGGAGGTGGAGGTTAGGGGCGCGGGAGGGTGAAGTGAAGACTGGAAGGGGAGGCAGGCTAAGTGGGGGAACGTGGGGAGACGTTCCAAGGAAAGGGGTGGGAGGGCAGTGTCCAGGGAAGTGGCGGGGGTGGGGGGGTGGGGGGGGTTGGGGGGGATGTGGGGGGATAATGCCTGGGGAAAGGTGGGGAGTGACTTAGAGGGCAAGGTCTGTGGGGTTCATGGTGGGGACAACTCAAGGTAATAAGTTGTCCGCCCAGGTAATAGGAAAGAACAGTCACAGTCAGAGGGGGGAGTGGGGTGAGAGTCTGGGTGGGTCTCACTGGGTGGGTGGGGTGTGGGTGGGTCACAAGATAGGTGGCACAGATGACAGGAGGGGGCGGCAGGGTCAGGGTGGGCATGAGGATGGTAATGGGTAACAGCTGTGAGGGGAGGGGAGGCACGTGGAAGTGGATGGTGATAGGGTCCAGGGTAACGGTGGGGAGGTATGGTGATATTGGCTGGGTCTATGGTGATGGGAGGGGAGTTGGTGGGTCACGGGGGGGATGGTAGAAGCTGGTGGAGAGAGTGTTGAAAGGCGACGTGCACCATTTTTTTCAAACTGACCTTGACCAGGCGGTTAGTGAGATCCCTCGAGGTGGGAGAGGGGTCGTTTCAGGTGAGTGACCACCTAATAATCATGAGGCAACTTTGTTTTAAATACGTTCACGGGATGTGGACGTGGGCATAGCTAGCATTTATTGCAGGAGGTTTGTTCCAGATTCATAATACTGAGATCCCAGCAAGGTGTGGAGCTGCCTTTCGTTCTGTGCCATTTGCTATCAGCTACAGTCAGAGGCAGGGATGGAGGGAGGGGGGAGGGAGGGAGGGAGGTGGGTGCCTCCAAGGGGCACGGCTGGTGGAGGGCAGCCAACTCGTGACTCCAAATCTCCATCCTCTATGAATGATGATAGCTGACAAGGGATCATGTGGTTAGTCTTTCTGTGCTGCCAAGGCAATGGTCCCTCTTTAGAGTCTCAAGGGTAGTGAAGACAAGTGGAAAAGGTCTGCGTGAGGCTTCTTACACATGGCCCTCATCACCTTGGCTAAAGAGAAATGTCTCCATACACATTCATGTATGAACGGGAGGAACACCCATCTCTAGTCCCCCAGGATGTCCTTTATCTGGAAAGGGGGTGGGATGGGGATGCCAGGTCTAGACAGAGGCCGGGTGAAGGGGCTTAGCACTGGCCTGCTGGCTTTGAGATGGAGGGAAACCTGTAAGGGATACGCTCACTTAATTTATCATTTCACGCATCCACTGAGGTGTCAATGATGCACAGGCTGCAGGTAACCCTGCTTTGGTAATGGTTCTCATCCAGGTGTGGAGATAGAGGGCCCATCGCAGGTTGACACAGGGGCCAGGAGGAGCAAGGACCTGAGCATCAAGAGGCAGCGGGGCCTCTAAATGGTAAAGAGGCCGGTGAACATGGATCACGGCAATGGGTGTGTCGCCAGCGGCCGTGATCTTATCCAGAGATGAACGAAAGGTAATGGCCGGAGGTTCCCTCGTCCTTCCTGGGATATGGTTGCTCACATCTGCCAGCTTCTCCAGCACGAGCTGCGGCCACAAGGACTGTGGAGTCACGCGGAGCTCCCGGCCCGCGTCGAGTGATGGTCTGTCAGGCAGCCGTTGAAATATGGCGCCAGGACCTTCGACCCCATGCGATAAGAAAAGGGGCGAACGACTTCCTGCTTGCCCCGCCCCACCCCGAAATTCACCGACCTCATCCCGGATGCACGATTAATGAACTCCGAAGCGGGAGATCATGTGTGTTCACCTGCCCTGCCACCCAGCAGGAGTCATGTCGACCATCCCGCTCACCGGCACCAGAAAGGGAAACTCCACCCATAGGTTGGCAGGGAAAATGGTAGCTGAACAATGGGCTACCTTCAAAGGGGAGATGGTTCGGGCACAGACAAGGTAAATGTCAAAAGGGAAAGGTGGGGCAAACAAATCCAGAGCTCCCCGGATGAGAAAAGAGATAGAAATTAAGATGAAGAGGAAAATGTGCACTTGTTACAGGTGTCAGGTAGATTAAACAGTGCAGAATCTGGCTGAATACAGAAGGTTTAGAGGGGAGGAGATAAAGCAAATAAGAGAAGCAAAAAGGGAGCATGAAAAGAGACTGGCAGCTAACGTAACAGAGAATCCCAAAGTCTTCTACGGGCACATATATATAGTAAACATTTGGTAAAAGAGGGAGTAGGGCTGATTAGGGACTTAAAAGGGGATTTACACATGGAGGCAGAGGGAATAGTCAAGGTATTAAATGAAAACTTTGCGTCTGTCTTCACCTAGGTCATAATGAAAGAGGAGGAAATTCAGTCACTTAAAATTGATAAGGAGAAGGTATTGGAAAGGCTGTCAATACTTTAGTTGATAAAGCACCAGGACCGATTGAGAAGCACCCAAGGATACTGATGGAAGTGAGAGTGGAAATTGCCGAGGCACTGGCCATAATTTTTCAGTCTTCCTTAGACTCAGGGGTAGTCCCAGAGGACTGGAGAATTGCAAACATTATGCCCTTGTTCAAAAAAGGGTGTAAGGGTAAGCCCAGCAATTACAGGCCAGTCAGTTTAACTGTGGCAGTGGAGAAACTTCCAGAAACAACAATTTGGTACAAAATTAATAGTCACATGGACAAATGTGGGAGAATTGAGGAAGCCAGCACAGATTTGTTAAGGGAAAATCATATTTAACTAACTTGCTAGAGTTTTCAAAGAGGGAGCAGAGAGGGTTGATGAGGGCAATGCTGTTGATGTGGTATACATGGACTTCCAAAAGGCATTCAATACAGAGCCACGCAACAGACTTGTGCGAAAAGTTATAGCTCATGAAATAAAAAAGACAGTAGCAACATGGATATGAAATTAGCTGAGCAGGTTTAATGGATGTTTTTTGGGTTGGAGGAAGGTTTGTAGTGGAATTCCCCAGAGATCAGTGTTGGGACCTTTTTCTCTCCTGATACATATTAATGACCTAGACCTTGGCATACAGGATACAATTTCAAAATTTGCAAATGATATGTGAGGACGAAGGTGTAGCACTTCCAAAGGACAGACAAGTTGTCGGAATGGGCTGACAGGTGGCAGATGAAGTTCAATGCAGGGAAATGTGAAGTGATTCATTTTGGTAGGAAGAACATGGAGAGACAATATAAAGGATACAAATCTAAAAGAGGTGCAAGAGCAGAGGGACCTGGGTGTATGTGTGCATAAGTCACTGGCAGGGCAGGTTAAGAGAGTGGTTAATAAAGCATACAGGATCCTGAGCTTTATTCATAGGGACATAGAGTATAAGAGCAAGGAGATTGTGTTGAACTTGTTCAATCTCAGCTGGAGTATTTTGTCAGTTCTGGGCATTGCACTTTAGGAAAGATGCAAAGGGATTAGAGAGAGCGCAGAAAGGATTAATGAGAATGGTTCCAGGGATGCAGCAAGACCTGGACAATATCTAGGCTTGGGCTGACGAGTGGCAAGTAACATTCACACCACACAAGTGTCAGGCAATGACCATCTCCTACAAAACAGGATCCAACAATTGCCCCTTGATTTTCAACAGCATTACCATCACTGAATCCCCCACTATCAACATCCTAGGGGTTACCACTAACCAGAAACTGAACTGGACTAACCAAATAAATACTATGGCTACAAGAGCAGGTCAGAGGCTAGGAATCTTACAGTAACTCACCTCCTGACTCCCCAAAGCCTCCATCTACAAGGCACAAGTCAGGAGTGTGATGGAATACTCTCCACTTGCCTGGATGAGTGCAGCACCCACAGCACTCAAGAGGCTTGACACCATCCAGGACAAAGCAGCCCGCTTGATTGTCACCCCTTCCACAAATATTCACTCCTTCCACCACCAATGCACAGTAGCAGCAATGTGTACCATCTACAAGATGCCCTTCAACAGTACCTTCCAAATACTCGACCTCTACTATCTAGAAGGACAAGGGCAGCAGATACATGGGAACATCACCACATGGAAATTCCCTTCCAAGTCACACACCATCTTGACTTGGAAATATATCACTGTTCCTTCACTGTCGTTGGGTCAAAATCCTGGAACTCCGTCCCTAACAGCACTGTGGGTGTACCTACACCACATGGACTGCAGCAGTTCAAGAAGGCAGCTCACCACCACCTTCTCAAGGGCAACTAGGCAATGAATGCCGGTCTAGCCAGTGAAGCCCATATCCCATGAATGATTTTTTTTAAAATGGGCAAATGGCCTCCTTCTGTGCTGTAACCATCCTGTGATTCTGAATGGCCACAATCGGGCACCAAAGACTGATCTTGTGCAACGCTCCTCCTCCAATTACCTCATGCCCTTGGTCGATGAGTTATCTGGGCCACGAGGTATTCCTTTTTGTGAACAGTTGCATCTACAAGCACTACACCATTTGCCATTTGAAAGTAAATGTGAAGATGCTGAAAGCGTTGGGAGGTTGGCTATTATGGGTATCTCAGAATGCACTCAGTGGACATATAACCCCCACCAACCACGTATTTTGTCATGGTCCCTTGTGTTTAAATTAGTTTCTTTCCTCCTGTAGCTTGAAAGTAAGAAGGTGATGGTGGTGTAGTGGCAATATTGCTGGATTTAGCATCTCAGATTAATGATCTGGGGAAATGGATTCAAATCTCACCATTGCAGCTGGTGAGTTGAAAGAGTGAGCTAATAAACTATTGTCAAAAGAGTTGCTGGGTGTTAGGAAATCCACCATCCTTGCCTGGTTTGGCCTACTCCAGGTCCATAGTAATGTAGTTGACTCTGAAATGGCTGAGCAACAAGGAGGGATTGGCATTGAGGAGCAAAGAAACATTTTTTTTTCTGGCTTGGCAATTTGTGGACAAGAGGGCAAAGGCCACTTTGCAGCTGGCTCGGTGGGCAAGAGGCTCCAGAGGCCTGTTAGGCCCAAACTGAACTATGCATGCAGCCTGTTCATAGATACCGGGCTCGAAACCTTATCTTCCCTTCTTTTTCACAAACCGGTCCTGTCCAAGAATGTATTCTACCCCTTAATTAAACACGACAGCGTTTGAACTCACCAAGCGTCTTGACAGCATTGCTGGGTTCGCTGTGTAAGCTCGGGCCATGAGCATTGACAGCTCGGACTACAAACCGGTACTGTGTGTCCGCCTCCAACCCTTTGATCACCAGTGATTCCGAGTGGATTTTTTCCCCTATCTGTCTCCAGCTGTCATTGAGTTCAGACCTAGGGAGAAAATCAAGTCAGAAAATAAATCTCGCTACCACCCTCAGTAAGCACCCATGTCTCACAGAGCAAGGAGGAACTAGCAAACAGGCTGAAACTTGGTTAAAAACAGAAAATACGAAATCCCATTCAAATTAGTTTATGTGCAAATGGACTCACAGAGAGAGTGCTAGTGATTCTAACTGAACCAAGCCCTTCAAAGGGAAGTGCATAAACCAGAGGTTAGAAATGGAGGATGAATTGGACAAGACAATTGGAGATTATCAAATCCTCCTGGGGACACTGTGGCTGCAATACCATGGCTCCCTAGGCAGTCAAAGAGATACTGGGCATGGTAATCAGGCAGGCTAGATTAGAGCGCAATGAATATTATGGAATTTTAAATGGGTGAGTAGTGGGCACTTTAGGATTGAGTGTACTTCAGTTAGAGAGTGCCAAGGAGAGGTCGAAGATCAGGTGAGAATGGTAATAGGTGTCACGGGTCAGGTGAGAATGGTAATAGGGGTCACGGGTCAGGTGAGAATGGAAATAAGGATCAAGGGTCAAGTGAGAATGGTAATAGAGAGGTGAAGAGTTATGTGAGAATGGTGCTGGAGCGGTCAAGGGTCAAGTTGGACAGGAAGGAAGAGCTGGTTTTGTTCCTGACAGTGAAGAACTGGAGATAGTTTGTGTTGAGTTTTGGAAGTAGAGGAAATAGTTTAGGTTTGTCTTTTTCTATCGGAACGTTCTGGGCAGCTTTATTCAACAATGAGGATACAAATGCCTTTGCTCATTTCTAACTCCTAGTCTCAGATTCCCTGAATATCAAACAGATACCAAGCCATCACTGTGTGTGCCTCCTCCTGCTTCGCAGATTTATTCCTGTGCTTTGTATGTGACAAACCCTATTTTAGTGAAATAAGCTCACATCAAATACTTCTTAATATCACCAAGAATAATAGCGTCATGGCTGTGTTACTGGCAGAATAATCTGGGATTGCCTCCACGGCAACTGGGGTAATTTAAATTAAACAATGGGCTGAGTGCTGTAACCATTCTGTGAATTAAATAAATCTGGAATAAAAAGCTGGTATCAGTAATCATAAATAATACAAAAATAATATAAAAACTCAACTGGTCCTTCAGGGAAGGAAATCTGCCATCCTTACCTGGTCCGGCCTACATGTGACTCCAGACCCACAGCAACGTGGTTGACTCTAAACTGCCCTCTGAAACGGCCCTAGCAAGCCGCTCAGTTGTACCAAACCACAACACAAAACAAGAATAGGAATAAAATTGGACATGCCACTGGGAATTGGCCTAACAGCATTTGCACTACACGGTTCAAGAAGGCGGCTCACCACCATCTTCTCAAGGACAATCGGCCATTGGCAACAAATGCTGACCTTGCCATTGACGCTCACATGCCATGAACAAGTTTAAAAAAATAGTTGGTGTTACATCTTATGGTTTCCAGAAGTTTGAAATAATCACACTTTGAGGCTCAAAATTCTAGAGCTTCATTGAGCATATTTCTACAGCTCTCCCTGTGGCTGGTGAACTGGTAGACTGGTACATTGCTGCTCAGCACCTGACTGCAGTGCAGCAGTAAAATGTGTTCCCCTGGACAATCAGTTCCGAACTCTTTATGAATAATATAACGACATAATAGTCGGAGTTGTGATTTGGAACAGGGATGTCAAACCCAGTGCAATAAATTACGATGAATGGGAATCAAGGGAATGGCTCTGGGATCAGAGGGAGAAGGTCACTCAGAGAGGTTGTGTTATCATAGAGTCATTGAGTCATAGAGGTCTGCAGCACAGAGAAAGGCCCTTCGACCCATTGAGTCTGCGCCGCTCAAACAAGTACCTAACTATGCTAATCCCGTTTTCCAGTACTCGGCCCACAGCCTTGTATGCCATGGCATTGCAAGCGCACATCCAAATACTTCTTAAACGTTATGAGGGTTTCTGCCTCTACCACCCTTTCAGGCAGAGAGTTCCAGATTCCCACCACCCTCTGGGTGAAAAGATTCTTCCTCACATCCCCTCTAAACCTCCTGCCCCTTACCTTAAATCTATGCCCCCTGGATATTGATCCCTCCACCAAGGGGAAAAGTTCCTTCCTGTCTACCCTATCTATGCCCCTCATAATTTTATACACCTCAATCATGTCCCCTCTCAATCTCCTCTGCTCCAGGGAAAATAACCCCAGTCTATCCAATCTCTCCTCATAACTAAAACTCTCCAGCCCAGGCAACATCCTGGTAAATTTCCTCTGCTCACTCTCTAGTGCAATCACATTCTTCTTATAATGTGGATTCCAGAACTGCACGTAATACTCTAGCTGTGGCCTAACCAGCATTTTATACAGTTCCAGCATAACTTCCCTGCTCTTATATTCTATGCCTTGGCTAATAAAGGCAAGTATCCCATAAGCCTTCTTAACCACCTTACCTACCTGTCCCACTAACTTAAGGGACCGGTGGACATGCACACCAAGGTCATTCTGATCCTCGGTATTTCCCAGGGTCCTACCATTCATCGTGTATTCCCGTGCCTTGTTTGTCCTGCCCAAGTGCATCACCTCACACTTATCCAGATTAAATTCCATTTGCCACTGATAAGACCATCTGACCAGAACATCTATATCCTCCTGTAATCTAAAGTTATCCTCCTCACCATTTACCACCCCATCAATTTTTGTCTCATCCCCGAACTTACTGATCAACCCTCCTACATTCAAGTCTAAATCGTTTATATATACCACCAACAGCAAGGGACCCAACACCGATCCCTGTGGAACCCTACTGGACACAGGCATCCAGTCACAAAAACACCCCTTGACCATCACCCTCTGCTTCTTGCCACTCAGCCAATTCTGGGTTCAATTTGCCAAATTGCCTTGGAACCCATGGGCTCTTACCTTCCTACCTACCTACGTCTTCCAGCTCCACACACAAATTACTACTATGGTCCTTAATGGGTCCTACTCTTTCCCTAGTTATCCGTTTACTCTTAATGTACTTGTAAAATAACTTTGGGTTTTCCTTTATTTTACCTGCTAATATTTTCTCATACCTCCTTTTTACTCTCCTAATTTCCTTTTTAAGTACCCCTCTACACATTCTACACTCCTCCAGGGTTTCCGCTGTTTTGAGCCCTCGGTATCTGCCATAAGCCTCCCTTTTTCTCTTTATCCAACCCTGTATATCCATCAACATCCAGGGTTCCCTGGGTTTGTTGGTCCCACCCTTTATGTTTACTGGAATACATTGGCCCTGTACTCTCCCTATTTCCTTCTCGAATGAGTCCCACTGCTCTGACGCAGATTTACCTAAAAGGAGCTGCTCCCAGTCCACCTCTGGCCAAATCATATCTGATCTGATCGGCCTTCCCCTAATTTAGAACTCTGATTTCTGGCCCATCCTTGTCCTTTTCCATAAAAACCCTCGAATCTAACGGAGTTATGATCACTGCCTGCAAAATGCTCCCACCCCCACCCCTCCCCCGCCAATACCTCTACCACTTGCCCGGCTTCATTCCCTAAAGTTAAGTCCAGGAGGCCTACACCCTGCCTCTCTAAGCCTGAGCATGCTGCCCAGTATGAGGTAGCAAATTCACAGACCGGTTGATAGAGTAAATTACAATGGGTGGGTTCATGTTAAATCAGGTGCTGAAAGAGAAACGAATGGCGGAATCTTGTTGAGGCACCCAAGGGTCTCACCTGACAGCTGAAGAGCCAGTGAGTGACCACGCCGCTCCTTTTGGGGAAGGCCCGCCAAACCACAAGCCAGTCAGGCAGTGGCAAGGCCAGCGGAGGGCTCTTCCCTGGAATCAAGTCTCGACTACCGAGAGCTATCGACCGATCAGAGGCCGGCAGCTCTTGTGCTCAGCAGCGCCACTGGGGGGGGGTGGGGGGGGAGGCGGTGGCTGCTGATGGAAACTCCGGGGTCACGGAGCAAACCCAGGTCCCAGGTAGGCAGCACGGAGGTGGTGGGGAGGGGTTGTGGGGAGAGGGGCACAGGGAGGGCAGCAGCAAGGACAGGGTGGTGGCTCTCAGCGGGTCGCCCCCTTCCCCAGTGTCCAGTCCCACGTTCAGTCACTGAGTACCTTTGATCGAGGGACCCACCCCCCCCAACCCCTCGCCCCTCCCCATCCCCATTCACACCCCCACCCCCCTCCCCCACCCCCTCCTCACACCCCCTCTCCCCCTCTCCCCCATCCCCCCCTCCTCACACCCCCTCTCCCCCTCTCCCCATCCCCCCCTCCTCACACCCCATCTCCCCCTCTCCCCCATCCCCCCCTCCTCACACCCCCTCTCCCCCTCTCCCCCATCCCCCCCTCCTCACACCCCCTCTCCCCCTCTCCCCCATCCCCCCCTCCTCACACCCCCTCTCCCCCTCTCCCTCATCCCCCCCTCCTCACACCCCCTCTCCCCCTCTCCCCCATCCCCCCCTCCTCACACCCCCTCTCCCCCTCTCCCCCATCCCTCCCTCCTCACACCCCATCTCCCCCTCTCCCCCATCCCCCCTCCTCACACCCCATCTCCCCCTCTCCCCCATCCCCCCCTCCTCACACCCCCTCTCCCCCTCTCCCCCATCCCCCCCTCCTCACACCCCATCTCCCCCTCTCCCCCATCCCCCCCTCCTCACACCCCATCTCCCCCTCTCCCCCATCCCCCCCTCCTCACACCCCCTCTCCCCCTCTCCCCCATCCCCCCTCCTCACACCCCATCTCCCCCTCTCCCCCATCCCCCCCTCCTCACACCCCCTCTCCCCCTCTCCCCCATCCCCCCCTCCTCACACCCCCTCTCCCCCTCTCCCCCATCCCCCCCTCCTTCCCCCATCTCCCCCTCTCCCCTCCACCCCCTCCCCCTCCTCCCCTCCTCATCCCCTCCCCCTTTCCCCCTCCCCCTCCCCTCCCCCTGCACCTCCTCTCCCTCCCCCTCTCCCTCTCCCTCTCCCACTCCCCCTCCCCTCCCCCTCACCCCTCACCCCTCCCCCTCCCCCTGCACCTCCTCTCCCTCCCCCTCTCCCTCTCCCTCTCCCCCTCCCCCTCCCCTCCCCCTCCCCCTCCCCCTCACCCCTCACCCCTCCCCCTCCTCCCCCTTGAAGGTGACAAGCTGGTCACACGGTTCTGGCCATAGCTGCCTACAGCCGGGTTAATACCAGCGGCTGTGGGTGAGGCCCTTATGCGATCATTAATTACTTATTCAAGGGCCTCAGTTGGTGGTGGAGTGGGGAGGGGAGGGGAGGAAGGGTGCGGAGTGGAGGAGAGGGGAGGGGTGGGATGGAGTGGAGAGGGGAGGGTTGGGGTGGGGGTGGTGAGGAGGGGAGGAGTGGGGTAGGGGGTGGGGTGGGGTTGGTTGGGAAGGGGGGTGGGTTGGGGTGGCCATGGGCCTTCCCGCCCAGAACATAATCCAGGTGGAGATGAGAAGGTGGTGAGGCTCCAGTAACATTACCTGCCCTTCCTGCCTCCAAACTCAACCCCAGCAAGAGATTCCACCCAAAGCCGGGGAAGGGAAGGTTGGATTAAGAGGGAGAGAAACAGAAGAGACACAAAAGCTTTTAAAATATAATTTAACATTATTTTAAATGTAATCTCCCAACAATTAAAACTGAAGGAAAGATACTTGACACTGGTCATTTTTAGTGTTCATTGCCAGAGTGTTTGTAGTAATTCACAATTATCACATCATTAAACGAATCTAATCCAGGATTAAATAAATACACATGTACCTTTAATGCCTCAAAATAGGCTCTTTATGTCACTTCAGATGTTAATTTGCTGGGTTCCCTTTGTGTCTTTAGCAACTTCAGTGCATCTCAATGGTGAGACGGACAGCAGGAAGTTAATAATGGAAAACAAAAACAGAATTACCTGGAAAAACTCAGCAGGTCTGGCAGCATCGGCGGAGAAGAAAAGAGTTGACGTTTCGAGTCCTCATGACCCTTCGACAGAACTTGAGTTCGAGTCCAGGAAAGAGCTGAAATATAAGCTGGAGTTTGTGGCCATCTGAAGCGAGTTTTCAATTTCCCCGTTTATAATCACATACCCACCTCTCGCCTGATGTTGCTGTGCCACTTGCACATGAGTAAAGTGGAGGGGGCATGGGTCTAACTGTCTGTTAAAGAGAAAATTATGGACCAGGCAGGAGCACACACACACACACACACACACACACACACACACACACACACACACACACACACACACTCACACATACACACACACACAAAATCTCAGCCAAAAATCCAGGGATTAAAAGATTAAAAGAGTTTATCAGATTTATATTGTGTTTGTAAGGAAAAGCCTAAATAACAGGAGCATTGGATAATAGAACTGTCAGAAAAACAGTGGAGTGAGAGGCCTGGGGTGAATGGACGGAGAGGGCACAGTTTTTGTTAAATGAATTCTCGGGATGTGGGCATCAATGGCAAGTCTGCCCATTTAGTGTCCATGCCTAGTTACCCTGAGAAGATGGACATCAGTCTTAGGCTGCTTCGGACAGCAGCTAATATTCAACAGCATTTCACTTGCATTTCCCCCAACTTAGTCTACTGCATTCGTTGCTCTTCCTCCAGAAACATGATAGGGTCCCCCTTGTCCTCACTTATCACCCCACCAGCCTCTGCATTCAAAGGATCATCCTCCGCCATTTCCGCCAACTCCAGCATGATGCCACCACCAAACACATCTTCCCTTCACCCCCCCTATCGGCATTCCGTAGGGATCGCTCCCTCCGGGACACCCTGGTCCACTCCTCCATCACCCCCTACTCCTCAACCCCCTCCTATGTCACCACACCACGCCCACGCAAAAGATGCAACACCTGCCCCTTCACTTCCTCTCTCCTCACCATCCAAGGGCCCAAACACTCCTTTCAAGTGAAGCAGCATTTCACTTGCATTTCCCCCAACTTAGTCTACTGCATTCGTTGCTCCCAATGTGGTCTCCTCTACATTGGAGAGACCAAACGTAAACTGGGCGGCCGCTTTGCAGAACACCTGCGGTCTGTCCGCAAGAATGACCCAAACCTCCCTGTCGCTTGCCATTTTAACACTCCACCCTGCTCTCTTGCCCACATGTCTGTCCTTGGCTTGCTGCATTGTTCCAGTGAAGCCCAACGCAAACTGGAGGAACAGCACCTCATCTTCCGACTAGGCACTTTACAGCCTTCCGGACTGAATATTGAATTTAACAACTTTAGGTCATGAGCTCCCTCCCCCATCCCCACCCCCTTTCTGTTTCCCCCTTCCTTTTTTTTCCAATAAATTATAAAGATTTTCCTTTTCCCACCTATTTCCATTATTTAAAAAAAAAATTTAAAACCCCCACTAGAGCTATACCTTGAGTGCCCTACCATCCAATCTTAATTAGCACATTCGTTTAGATAATATCACCAACTTTAACTTTAACACCTATGTGTTCTTTGGACTATTGTCGTTGACATCTTTTGATGATCTGCTTCTATCACTGCTTGTTTATCCCTACAACCACATCCCCCCCCCATCCACCTCTCTGTCTCTCTATCTCTCCGCCCCCCACACACACACCTTAAACCAGCTTATATTTCAGCTCTTTCCTGGACTCGAACTCAAGTTCTGTCGAAGGGTCATGGGGACTCGAAACGTCAACTCTTTTCTTCTCCGCCGATGCTGCCAGACCTGCTGAGTTTTTCCAGGTAATTCTGTTTTTGTTTTGGATTTCCAGCATCCGCAGTTTTTTTGTTTTTATAATATTCAACCCTATCCAGGTGGGACCGGAGTCATGTACAGGCTCAGGCTGGGTAGGGACAAGCAGGCTGCCTTCCTCTAACGTTTCTAACGTTACAACAGTGACTCCACTTCTTTGGCTGGGAAGTGCTTTGCAGCCTCCTGAGCTTGTGAAAGTCACCATATCAATGCGAGTCCTTTCTTCAAGGACGTTTGTTAAATCTGACGGTTTCATGGTTACTCCAGGGTCTGGATATTGCTCCCAGACTTTAAAAAGAAAACTGAATTTTAATTCGCAGGTTGTCGTGGTGGGAGATTGACCATGGGTTTCCTGGGTTATTAGTTCAGGCCTCCAGGTTACTGTAAGTAACCATAACCAACACTCTAGGGCACCCTGATACTGAGGGGAGCGGGAGCATTTCAAACTCAGTAATGCAGGTCCTGGGGTCAGTGGGAGGGGGAATGAAATGATTTGTTGAACCATGGAGTATTCTGCTGAACACAACAGTGACTGTTACATATTTGAAAGGAAAGTGGCATCTTTATAGAAGCCATGAAGAAGTGGTGAGCCAACGGAGAGAGACTACAACAGTGGGTTAACTTGGAATTACTCTAGCAAAGAGCTAGCAGAGAACCAATGGGCTGAATAGCCTCCTTCTGTTCTGTTAGCCTGCACGCTTCGACCTTGGAAGGTGAGAGAGGTTCTCTCAGATCAATGGCAGCTGTGGAACTTATCGATTGAAGTGACTCCAAAGAGAGGGGGGGTGGTGAAGGGAGGGGAGATGGGGAGAGACAGGGAGATGGGGAGAAGTGAGTCAGAGAGAGGGGGGGACAGGGGAGAGGAGATGGAGGGAAAGGTGACAAAGGGAAGGGAGACTGAGAGGGGAGACGGAGTGGGGTACAGATGGAGGGGGGGGGATGAAGGAAGGGGAGACAGAGAGATTCAGAGAGATGTTGAGAGATGGGGAGATGGACAAAGACAGGGATCCAGAGAGAGACAGAGCGAAGAGAGCCTGAGAGACAGGGAATAGAGGTAGAAAAGGGGTTCCATATTTGGGGTGAGTGGGTTGGTGTGACAAAGCTCTTTGATTAACTGAATTGGGCTACTGTGTTGCTGACTGTTTTCCACTCTGAGCTGATTGCTGTTTTTTTTTATTATTTTAACATAAACACAAAGGATCACGCGCTGAAGTCTCTCTCGCTTCCTGTATGTCCAGCGGTTTAAAAGTCAGAACGCTGCATTCCAAGAACTGTCCAACAGTGAGAGACCAGCTGAAGGGCTGATCCTCTGGAGGGCTGAGTTGAACCACAGAAACAGGCAGCCTCTTTTAACCAGCACGGCCCCTCGATGTTTATGAGCAGACAGATTTAACAGCTGGGTGACATCAGCACAATGCTCCTCTTATACTTAACAACTGTTCACTAAAAACAGGTCAAGTAGTACGAGGGAAACCTGCAGCGGAAAAAATATCCCAGTGCCTCGTGGGGCCTGCTAACCACCATCCCCGAATTTCACAGTTTCCTAAAAAGGCCATTCAGCCCTTCAAACTGGCCCTGGCCCACCTCCTCTACACTCTATTGTTAAACTATTCCAAAGAATGAGGTTGGCTCCGAAACAGAGTTCAACATCTTTATGCCTTAGAATAGCTTTTTAACATTCCTTTTCCCTCTGAGTGTAAAGAGTCTGCAGCAGAAAGGAGGGAGCGAGACAGACAGGCAGGCAGCAATAGGAAGAGAAATGGTGGAAAAACACAGAGAATTACGGAGATGGAGTGAAATGGAGAGACAGGAAGAAAGAAAGAACGAAGAGGGGGTGATGGTGAGAGAGCAAGTGAGAGAAAAGTGGATTCCCTCCATTCTGTGTTCCAATCTATGGGCCCACTCTTTAATTCCATTAAAGAGCCCAGGGGCTCAACAGCTGGGATTATCCTAACTCCATTGCTCGTCATGTTTCTCATTAAAAATTGGACAGAGAACAATTAGAAGATGGACAAGTATAAATATCCATGTGTGCAAGTGGGTGAGTGTGCAGGAGGGGGAGGGGGAGGGAAGAGGTGAAGGGAAGCAGGAAAAGGCGAGTATTAACAACCAGCGCGTACCACTGACACCAATCTGTCAGCTTTGTTTAGTGTCCCAATGAGGTAAATTTAAGAAAATGACACACAGATGGCAGAAAGAATTAAACATTTAAGCAGCATGTCAATAGTCTGATAGACTCCCCCCACCTCCCCCCACCTCCCCCGCTCCTCCTTGTCTCCAGACTGCATTCTCTGGAGATGAGACTCAGAGACTCCTCTGCATGGGGCCCAACCTGTAGATCGAGTCAAAGTCCTCTCAATTCCCATCTCTCCGTCCTAACATGGATATTCATTCCAACAATTGTATGTTGAGGAAGAATGAGTCTGAAGCTAGTCTACACCTTAGGTTTATTTCCAAGACAACTCTGTAAAGTCACAGATTCTCCCAGTTCCTCCCAGACACTCAGAGTGAACTGGTTTATGGTTCCCTCATCCTTCCCCAACTAGGGAAAGCTGTGCTAAATTACCAACTTAAAGCATGTTCTCTACTGCTGCACAACATTAACAATGGATTCCTCCTCTGAATCTTCATCCCTTGTAAGATCATTCTTCAGATAGATTCTACAGCTACATCACTCCATCTCATAGGAACATAGTAACATAGGACTTAGGAACAGGAGTAGGCCATTCAGCCCATCGAGCCTGCTCTGCCATTCAGTATGATCCTGGCTGATCAAATACTTCAATGCCTTTTACCCGCACTATCCTCATAACCCTTTATGTTATTGTTAATCAATCTCTATCAATCTCTACCTCAAACACACTCAATGACTGAGATTCCATGGCCCTCTGGGATAGAGAATTCCAAAGATTAACAACCCTCTGAGTAAAGGAATTTCTCCTCATCTCAGCCCTAAGTGGCTTCTCCCCAACCAGGGGAAACATCTTACCTATGTTTACCCTGTCTATCCCTTTAAGTATTTTGAAGGTTCCAATGAGACCACCTCTCATTCTTCAAAACTCTAGAGAATACAGACCCAGTTTCCCCAATCTCCCTTCATAGGACAATCCCGCTCTCCTGGGAATAAGTCTGGTGAACCTTCCTTGCCCTCCCTCTATGGCAATAATATCCTTTCTGAGGTAAGGGGACAAAAATGGCACAAAGTGCTCCAGGTGCAATCTAACCAAGCTTCTACACAATTGAAGCCAGATTTCACTACTCTTGTACTCGAAATCCTCTTATGATAAAGGCTAACATTCCATGAGCCTTCCTAATTGCCGGCTGCACCTGCATGTTAGCTTTCAGTGACTTATGGACAAGGACTCCCAGGTCCCTTTGTACATCTACACTTTCTAATCTCTTACTATTTAGGAAATACTCTGCACATCTGTTCCTCTTACCGAAGTGGATAACCTCACATTTTCCCACATTATATTCCATCTGCCATGTTCTTGCCCACTCACTAAGTCTGTCCAAATCCTCCTGTAGCTGCTTTACATCTTCCTCACAACATACATTCCTGCCTAGCTTTGTATCATCTGTGAACTTGGAAATATTGCATTTGGTCCCCACATCCAAATCATTGATATATATTGTGAACAGTTGGGGCCCAAGTACTGACCTTTGTGGTACCTCACTAGTCACAGTCTGTCAACATGAGAATGACCCATATATTCCTACTCTCTGTTAACTACCTGTTAACCAATCCTTAATCCATGCCAGTATAATGCCTCCTATCCCATGTGCTTTTATTTTGCTGATCAACTTCCTATGGGCGACTTTATAAAAATCCTTCTGAAAATCCAAGTATACTACGTCCATCGACTCTTCTTTATCAATTTTGTTAGTAACATCCTCAAAAAACTCCAACAAGCTCATCAAACATGAATTCCCATTTGTAAATCCATGCTGACCTTGTCCAATCAGATCATGATTATCAAAGTATCCATTTATTCACATCCTTTATAATAGATTTTTAACAATAGATGATCCTGGCCTTAACTCCACTTTCCTGTCTGCTCCCTTTATCCTTTGATTCCTTTGTAGATCAAAAATCTGTCTAACTCACTCTTGAATATATTCAATGACCCAGTCTCCATTGCTCTCTGGGGAACAGAAATCCATGGACTAACAACCCTTTGGGAGGAAAAAATTCCCTTTATCTCCTTCTTAAAAGGACGTCCCCTTGTTTTTAAACAGTGTCCGCCTGTTCTAGCCTCCCCAACAAGTGGAAACATCCTCTCAGCATCCACCCTGTCAATTCCCCTCAGGATCTTGTATGTTTCAATAAGATCATCTCTCATTCTTCTAAACTCCGATGGACACAGGCCCAGCCTGTCCCACCTTTCCTCATAGGATACCCCCTTCATCCCAGGAATGAATTGAGTGAACCTCAAAATCAGAATTTGACCTTCCCTCCTTCCATTGGCTAGATCTGGGAGATGGGGGCCTACAGTCAAACAAACTTGCCTCCCCCACAACTGGAGAATGGTGCGTAGCATCAGAAGGCTGGTCTAACACAGTGGGCCTTGGCAGCCGTTGGTAGGCAGTCAGATGTAAACACAACAGCCTGCGTAGAAGGTTTACTGATGTGAATCAGGATAGTAAATGGTGGGGGAAAGTCAGACATTGCTGACCCCTCTCATGGTGGGGAGTCCCAGAGTCACAATGGACTGTCCCTAGGGTAGCCAAAGAAACAGACTATCCGGAATATCCTGGATTCATCAAGTGGACAGTCCAGTGGGAAGTGCAGTAGCAAAAAAAATCCATCGGACATCAGCTCCCTGCTGAAATGGTGATAGCTAGAGGGCTTTCTGGCCCACAGGGGATTGTGGGTACTGTAGCTGCCATTATTGATTGATTGGGGTGCTGGGCGAGAGGTGTGCACAACGCGAGGTCATATTCTCAGCTTAAGATTCCGAGTTGCT
This sequence comes from Carcharodon carcharias, assembly GCF_017639515.1. Lineage (NCBI taxonomy): Eukaryota > Metazoa > Chordata > Chondrichthyes > Lamniformes > Lamnidae > Carcharodon > Carcharodon carcharias. The sequence goes on along the minus strand of NC_054470.1, from coordinate 193,669,313 downwards.
GACCCTAATTCTGCTAGTCAGAGGAGACCAGGTTCAGGTAAGGTCAGCGATGTCCACAGGGAGGATTAGCCCAGAGAGACGTAGTGTTCACTGTCTTTAGGTGACACAAGGAGACTGGGGAAGGTATTTGGAGGATTTCCCATCAGTAGGGGAGCATGGAAGGGAGGGCACTAGGGTGGGGAGAGGGGACAAAATGTTCTGATGAATGTAAGGAAGAGAAGGAGGAGGCGGGGCTGGGAAAGGAAAGCAAGTGGACTGGAAGATGTTGCAGGATTTGTTACATAGCATTTCCCATGTGCAAGTAATCAAGGAGAAGCCTCTCCCTGGGGAAGGGAATCAGAGATCTTCCTTCCGGAAACTCCACTCCTCTCCACATGCAGTCGCAGAGGGGAGGGGAAAATAAATCCCAGGCCAGATCCAACCTACTCCCTACCCCCACCATCAAACCTTCCATTAACCCCTTCGCTGCTGCCCAATGCTTCGGTGTCAGGGAGATCTTCCTAAACTGATAATAAAACTGCACTCATCCCCCCCTCTCTCCCCCTCCCTCTTCCTCGTCCCTGCCATTGTCTTCCGCTCCACACACCCTTCCCCCCGGGTAACAGTTTCAAGTCCTGAGTCAGTGTGACACTGTCTAATTCCACAGTGAGGGAATGTCACCACCACCAGTGCCTCCCTCCCTGTCCCTGCTCTGAGTTCATTCAACCAAATCAATAGATCCCATCCCCACACAATCCAGACTCCAGTGTGGATCTAACTAACCTGCCCAATAATAATATTCCCCAACACCAACCCCCCCAACTCCGGCTAACTCCTCCTGACTCACACAGAGGAGCCTTCATGTCCTACACCAGCTGTGAATGGCCTCGCAACAGGGACCAGCTTCAACCTTGCCCAATATTCCAGGGTTCCCACGGGCAAGGGGAAGCCTGGATAGATTCCTCCTCCCACCCTCTCCCTCAATTTTCCCTAGCTTGGGATGACCCAGGAACCTGCTGCATCCCCCTTCCCCAGCCTGGTGACTGTTTTTGGGTGACACCTTTGAATCAGGAGGCGGGGCCTAACCCAGATCCCACAGGCCCATGGGATTATGTGCACATGAGGTCCAGGCCTCAGGCAAATGTGTGTGTGTGTGTGTGTGTGTGTGTGTGTGTGTGTGTGTGTGTGAGTGCGTGTCTGTGTATGTGTGTCTGTATGTGTGTCTGTGTGTGTGTGTGCCTGTGTATGTGTCTGTGTACGTGTGTGTGTATGTGTGTCTGTGTGCATGTGTGTGTGAGTGTGTGTGAGTGCGTGTCTGTGTACATGTGTCTGTGTGTGGACGTGTGTCTGTATGTGTGTTTGTGTGTCTGTGTGTGTGTGTGTGTGTGTGTGTGAGTGCGTGTCTGTGTACGTGTGTCTGTGTGTGTGTACATGTGTCTGTATGTGTGTTTGTGTGTCTGTGTGTGTGTGTGTGAGTGCGTGTCTGTGTACGTGTATCTGTATGTGTGTCTGTGTGCATGTGTGTGTGTGTGAGTGCGTGTCTGTGTACGTGTGTCTGTGTGTGTGTACGTGTCTGTATGTGTGTTTGTGTGTCTGTGTGTGTGCCTGTGTACATGTGTCTGTATTTGTGTATGTGTGTGAATGTGTCTGTGTGTGTATGTGTCTGCATGTGTCTGTGCGTGTGTGTCTGTGGGTGCACCAGTGGGTGTTCATGTGCGTGTGTGTGCATGTGTCTGTGTGTGTGTTTGTGTGTCTGTGTGTGTGTTTGGCTGTTATAAGGGACCCAGTCAGTAACCATGGGTTACCGGGAGTCTGGGGCCTAAATTTTTGGAGACGAATCCTGCGACAGTTTAACCCTGGGTATAAAACTAGATCAGGGTCTAACATTCCTGGCAGGCAATTCTGGGGTATCCTAGCATATCACAGCGATTTTTCTTTTTTGAAAAAAGGCACTTGCTTTGTGTTGTGAGGAGTTTTATTTATTCTTTCTTGTAGCGGACAGGAAGTGGTGAAGGAGGCCGGGGGGCTGGGTGGTGGGGGGGAGGTGAAAGAGGAGCCCATATAAACAGCAACTGGTGTCTGGCTGCTCGCTACTGTCTGACTGGAGGGCAGTGTCACTGTGTCGGGCTATCAGACCCTGGTCATACAGCTACCCCAACCAGGAACCCACAATGGCCTCTTTCAGTCAATCTTCCCCTAATCAGGGCAGATATTAAAGGGCTTGAATTGAAGTCAGTCAGTTCCTGAATAAACCATCTCCTGTGCACATGCAGGCCCATTAAAGTCACCAATTGATAACTCTGAGAGTCAGATAATGAGCCTTAACTGAAACATTCAGGAAATGAAGGTTTCATTGTTCACTAGACACTCCAGAATGAAAGGCACAATCTTAAAATTAGAACAAGGCCACTTAGGAAGTTAAGAAGCATCTCTTCACACAAAGGATAGTGGAAATCTGGAACTCCCTCTCTCAATTGATGCTGGGGGTCAGTTGAAAATGTCAAAACTGAGATTGACAGGAATTTGTTGGGTGATGGGTTAAAGGGTTACAGAACCAAGGCAAGTGGATGAGGTTAAGATGTAATCTCATTGAATGGCGGAACAGGCTCGAGGGGCTGAGTGGCCTCCTTCCTGATCCTGTGCCTCCTCAGTTCAAACAACTGCCCAGCTGGACATCACTGTCTTCCTCAGGCACTCTACAACTCAGGGTCCCAGCACTCACCGGGTATACGCCACTGTGTAATACTGCAGCGGCGAACTCCCTACCCTTGGCCCTGGTTTCCATGACAACGCCACCTCCGAGTCGGACACGGCTGCAGCCTCGGGTCTAGACGGGGCATCTGGCGGTGAGCACTGGTCTGCGGAAGTAAGAACGGGCAGACAATTCGTCAGCAAGCTGGGACAGCTGAGGCTAGCTAACTCAGCCAATTGCACAGGTTTAACTGACAAAACCTCTTCAACTGTAGAGTCTAGACTGACCGGCCTTTCATATTTATCCCTCCGCATCCATCATCTACAGCGGTGACAGCACAAGTCTCTGGAGAATGGAGATGGTTGGGTCATTTGCCACGCCTGGAGATCACCTGGGTGTAAATGACTGGCACTGAGTTTACATCATTAGCCCTGTGTAACTAGCCTCCACTCCATGTTGTAGTCATGTCCAGTTAGTAGCAATTCCCACACCAGGGCTTGAGCACAAAAATCAAGGTTGACACACCACTGCAGTACTGCTGGAGTGCTGCACTGCCAGAAATGAGACGTTAAACCGAGGCCCCATCTGGCCTCTCAGGTGGAGGTCAAAAGTTGCCATGGTGAGTATTTTGAAGAAAGGAGATACTCGTGGTGCCGAGGGTACTGTCCCTGCCTCTGAGCCAGAAGTCCTGGGTTCATGTCCCCCCCCCACCACCCCCCCCAGGGTCTGATGGGCCCCGAAGGGTGTGTTTGTGGCCTGGCCAGGCAGGTTGATTGTTACCCTGTCCATCCTTCAGACCTGAGCTGCCGGGTAACCACAGTACAGCAGCCTCCCCGTGTTAAAAGACCCACAGGCTCCATTCCAACATCCTCCTCACTCTGAGGGACGGAGAAAGAGGAATTCTGAAGAAGAGCAGTGGCCAATATTTCGACTTAAACAGCTTCACCAAAAGCAGGTTATCTGATTATTAACACGTTGCTGTGTGTGGGGAATTACTGAGCACAGATTGCTCACCACATTTCTAACAATTACAACAGTGACTACGCTTCCAACAGCACTTCATTGCCTGTAAAGCATTTCGGGACATCCTGCGGTTGCACAAGGTGCTACATAAATGCAAGTCTTTCTTTCCTTTGGATTAATCCTGCTTTTATCGGGAGATGTTGCTGTAGTGTTGCTAATGAGTTTCTGTTTGCTGGAGTTGGTGAAGACTCAATTGGCTTTCTCTAGTTTCTCTCCTATCTCCCCTCATGCCCTCCTGGGGCTCACCTTGCCCTGGAGGCCCACCTCCTGTTCCCTCACCCCCTGTGCCCACTAAACTGCTGATTGACCAACGTTCCCCCCGCCGGCCCCCATGTTTCCCGCTATAATTAGCACCTTCTCTCATCAGGTCTCTCCCCTCCTTTAAATCTGCTGTCATCCGGCGGGATTGTCCACACCCGCCCACCACCGGGATCTTCCGGTCCCACCACACCTCAATGGGCTCCTGGCTGGGGGGGGTCCCACCCACAACGGGGGCCGGAAAATCCCCGGCCATCACCTCTTTCATCAAAAAAAAAGATCCCCAGCCCTTGACCCCCTCCTTCCTTGCAATTACCAACCTCCCCTTCCTCTCCAAAGTCCTTGAACATGTCCCGATCTGTGACCATCTTTCCTGTATTCCATGTTTGAGTCCCTCCAATCAGGCTTCTGCCCTGCCAAAGTCCTGAAACATCTCTTGTTAGAGCTGCAAATGACATCCTGTGTGACTGTGACCTGAGGTAAACTTTCCCTCCTCGACCTGTCTGCAGCCTTTGACCTGGGTGACCACACCATCCTCCTCCAATCCCTCTTCACTGTCGTCCAGCTGGGTGGGACTGCTCTCACCCGGCCCCATCCTTATCTATCCAATCATAACCAGAGAATCACTTGTAATGGCTTCTCTTCCTGTTTCTGAACCATTACCTCTGGTATACCCCCAGGATCTACCCTCAGCCCCTCCTATTTCTCATCCACACGCTGCCCCTCGGTGACATCATCCGAAAGCACAGGGTTAATTTTCACACGTACACTGACAACACCCAGCTCTCCCCCACCACCGCCTCTCTCAACGCCTCCACTGTTGGTAAATGATCAGACTGCTTATCCGACACCCAGTACTGGATGAGCAGAACTTTCCTCCAGTTAAATATTGGGAAGACTGAAGTCATTGTTTTCAGTCCCCACTCCAAACTGCGTCCCCTAGATACCGACTCCACCCCTCTCCCTGACAACAGACTGAGACTGAGCTAGACTGTTTACTGCTTTGATGCTACACTCGATCTCGAGATGAGCTTCCAACCTCATATCCACCCCATCACTAAAACCGGCTAATGCCATTTCCATAACATTGCCCAACTTTGCCCCATCTCAGCTCGTCTGCTGCTGAAACCCTCATACAGGCCTTTGTTCCCTCTAGACCCGACTATTCCAAATGCTCTCCTGACTGCTCTCCCTCATTCCAGCTCACAGCAGCAGGGGTGCTGGGAGACTGAACTCCGAATACTCAGCCGGGTACACTGAAGGGCAGGTGACCGGCAAATTTGGGGGCATGTTCCAATGGTGTTGGTAAAGGTAAAGGAAGACTGGAATTTCTGTAGTGCTTTTCACAACCAGGACTTCCCAAAATACTCACTTTTCCAGAGCCATTTCATCCTAATTCAGGGTCACAGGGGAGTCAGAGTGTATCCCGACAGGCAATGGGTGCTGGGCAGGGTTCACCCAGGACAGGACACCAGTCTGTCACAGGGCGCACACTCTCACATACCCACCGGGGGACAATTCACCATAACCAATCCACCTAACCTGCACGTCTTTTGAACCATGGGCGCACCCAACGGAAACCCACCGAGCACGTGCTGACCCCACACAGGCAGACACCTGAGGTCAGGGTCCAACCCGGGTCCCTGGAGCTGTGGGGCAGCAGCGCCAACCCTACCGAGTCCCATCCCAAAACAGCCGATTCAATTTTTTTGAACTGCTGGTCCCGAGGCTCAAAAAAGGCTACTGAGGCTCAAAAGAGGCCGGGAAATCCCAGCCGGGCCATCGGATGGTGAGCTCGGACATTCAGCAGGAGGGAGAGAGAGGAAATAGAATGGCAAACCATAAACCTAAGATACATCGAAGGAGGAGCTTGCATCGGGTAAGAGAAAGAGAGCTGGGAGGCTGGTGAGGAGCAAAACACTTGCAAAGTCCCAGCTGGGCTGGTTACATTACGTTAAGGTAAAGGCGAGCAATAGAAGTTGTTCTTGCTGTTTGGCTAGTGGACATCACTGGCAAGGCCAGCATTTGTTGCCCATCCCTAATTGCCCTTGAGCTGAATGACTTGCTCGGCCATTTCAGAGTCAGCCACGTTGCTGTGGGTCTGGAGTCACCCATAGGCCAGGTCAGCAGATTGCTTTCCCTTAAGGGCAGTCGTAAACCAAATGGGTTTTTATGACAATTGATGATAGTTTCATGGTCACCATCACTGAGATTTGTTTCTCAATTCCAGATTTAGTAACTGAATTTAAATTCCACCAGCTGCCATTGTGGGATTTGAACCCCTGTTACCAGGGTGTTAACCCAGACCGCTGGATCCCTAGTCCAGTGACTTCACCAATGCACCACCATCAACCAACACTGTAAATTCTAGCTTTGGGTTCTTACCTAGAGAGACAGTTGTCACATCCTTTGTGGGGCTCGGCCTCCCATCCCCTGTCCTGCTACGCGCTTTCACTGTCACACGGTACCTAGTCCCCGGATTCAGGCTCCCAACAACCATCCCCTAGAGAGAGAAATGCAACAAGTTCAGCACAGCACTCAGCCATCACCCGCTGAAGTACACACAGGTATCACCCACAGAAATACACTCGGGTATCACACACTGAAATATATGTGGTATCACACATGGAAATACACCTAGATATCACACACTGAAATACACCCAGATATCACACTGAAATACACCCAGATATCACACTGAAATACACCCAGATATCACACACGGAAATACACATGGGTATCACCCACAGAAATACACTCGGGTATCACCCACAGAAATACACGCGGGTATCATCACTGGAATACATGCGGGTATCACCCACAGAAATACACCCGGATATCACAAACTGAAGTACACATGGGTATCACCCACAGAAATACACTTGGGTATCATCCATGGAAATACACTCAGGTATCACCCACAGAAATACACCCGGGCATCACACAACTGGTATCAATCATTAAAATACACGTGGATATTCACAAACTGAGATACACCCGGTATTCAATACTGAAACACACCCGGGTTTCAGACACTGAAATAAACCCGGGTATCACACACTGAGATGCAACCAGTTTTCACATACTGAAATACACCCGGGTTTCAGACATGGAAATACACCGGGGTATCACACACCGAGATACAACCAGTTTTCACACACTGAGATATAGCCGGGTTTCACCCACTGAAATATAAACGGGTTTCACACACTGAAATACGCCCGGTATCACTCACTGAAATACACGTGGGTATCAGACACTGAGATACACTCAGATATCACACACTGAAATACATCCGGATATCACCTCTGAAATACACCTGGGTGTTACACATGGAAATACATCTGGGTAACACACACTGAAATACACCTGGCATCATCCACTGAAATGTACCCGGATATCACACACGGAAATACACACGGGTGTCACACACAGAAATGTACTCAGATATCGCACACTGAAATACACACAGGTATCACCCACAGAAATACACTCAGATATCACTCAATGAAATACACCCAGAAATCACCCACTGAAATATACCCAGGTATCATACATTGAAATACACCTGGATATCACACACTGAAACACACACGGGTATCACACAATGAAATACACCCAGTATCACTCATTGAAATACACCTGGGTATTACACACTGATATACACGCGGGCATCACACACTGAAATAAATCCTGATATCACCTACTGAAATACATTCAGATATCACTCAATGTAATACACCTGGGAATTACCTACTGAAATACCCAGGTATCACACATTGAAATACACCCGGATATCACACACTGAAATACACGAGATCACCCACAGAAATATACTCGGATATCACCCACAGAAATACACTTGGGTATCACCCACGGAAATACACTCAGGTATCACACACTGAGATACACCCGGTATCACTCACTGAAATACAAATGGGTATCAGACACTGAGATCCACCCGGGTATCACACACTGAAGTATACTCAGATACCACACACTGAAATACACCTGGATATCACCTCTGAAATACACCTGGGTGTTACACATGGAAATACATCTGGGTAACATACACTGAAATACACCTGGTATCACTCACTGAAATATACCCGAGCATCACCCACCGAAATGTACCAGATATCACACACTGAAATACACACGGGTTTCACACACTGAAATATACCCAGTATCACTCGTTGAAATACACCAGGGTATTACACACTGATATACACACGGGCATCAGACGCTGAAATACATCTGGATATCATACGCTGAAATACACCCGGGTATCACCCACTGAAATATACCCAGGCATCACACACTGAAATACACATGGGTATCACACACTGAAATACACCCAGTATCACTCATTGAAATACACCCAGATATTACTCAGTGAAATACACCTGGGTATCACACATAGAAAACACCTGGGTATCATCCACTGAAATACACCCGGGTATCACCCACTAAAATACACCCGGGATCACCCACTGAAATGCACCCAATTATTACCCACTGAAGTACATCCAGATATCACACACTGAAATGCACCCGGGTATCACCCACTTAAATACACCCGGGTATCACCCACTGAAATACACCCAGATATCACACACTGAAATACACCCACCTATCACACACGGAAATACACCCGGATGTCACACACTGAAATACACCCGCATATCACACACTGAGATACACCCGGGTATCGCACACTGAAAACTACCCGCATATCACACACTGAAATACACCTGGATATCACACACTGAAATACACCTGGATATCACACACTGAAATACACCCGGGTATCACACACTGAAATACACCCGGGTATCACACACTGAAATATACCCGGGTATCACACACTGAAATACACCAGTGTATCACACACTGAAATACACCCGGGTATCACACACTGAAATACACCTGTGTATCACACACTGAAATACACCTGGGTATCACACACTGAAATACACCCGGGTATCACACACTGAAATACACCCGTGTATCACACACTGAAATACATCTGGGTATCACCCACTGAAATACACCCAGATATCACACTGAGATACACCCGGGTATCACCCATGGACATACATTTGGATATCACACACTGAAATACACCTAGGTATCACACACAATCGCAGATTATCTGGTTATTATTGGAGTGTTCCAAATTCTAAAGTGACAAAATTGAGTGTATTTATGAGCCAACGCACATTGCTCACCATGATGTAAGGTCCAAATCCCAGGGATACAACAACAACACCCTGCTTCAAAATAGCACCTTTCATACAGCAAATTGTCCAGGGCCTTTTACAGGAATATAATCATACAAAGTTAGTCACAGATCAACAAAATGTGGCTGGGGTGGTTAAGAGCTTTGAAAAATTTGGGTTTTAAGGAGCATCTTAGGGTAGGAGAGAGAGGCATAGTGTTAGTTGTAGGGAGTGAATTCCAGAGTTTGGGACCCAGGCAACTGTAGGCACGGCCACTAATTGTGGAGCAATTAAAATTGGGGATTCAGAGAAGCGGAATGAGAGGAGCACTGATATCGCAGAGGATTATGAGGCTAGAGTTAGGGATGGGGGAGACCATTGAAGGACGAGATTTTTTTTCACTCAAGGCATAACTGGACTGGACGTCAATGTCGGTCAGGGAGCAGAAGGGCGATCGGTGAGAGTTCAGACACTGGCAGCAAAGTTTTGGATGAGATGCGGTTTACAGAGAATGGAAACTGGCATTTCAGGCAGGAGAGCAGTGGACTGTCAAATCCAGGAGGGATAAATGAACATTCCTATGAGAGCTAAAATTCAATCGACAGGGTCAAAGATACTACTTAAATTTCCAAAATACTTACATAGATTTGTGGACTTCTCATTCGATCCTGCAAAACACACATAAAAATGATCATTTTTAGCCAATATCCAACATCTCAGCTTCCTACAGAACTAGCCCAGTGGAGGTCCAGCTGTGGATTGCCATAGCTTCAAGTGAAGGTCTGACCCTGTGGAGTCACTTCTTTCCCCTTCATCCTGTCATTATGTCCAATTCATTGACCCACAGCACAAAACTCCGCCTAACTGAGGCAACACTGATAGTTGTGTCATGTCATACTGGGGCCAGTAAGGAGCACTGCTCCCAGATCTGGGCTGATGCACATTTGGAGGGAAGGGTGCAGGGAGCTCTTAGGGGGAATGGTTTGGGAGTTGGAATGAAAAGGGGTGGAAGTTACGCTCCAGTAGTAGAAATCTCTTATCAGATCCCATCTGGAGTAACTGCGCTCTGAAAGGATACATTACAATGTGGTTGACTCTTAGCTGCCCTCTGAACTAAGGCAATTAGGGATGGGCAATAAATGCTGGCCTAGCTAGTGACACCCACATCCCATGAATGAATCAAAAAATAATAACCTTTGGAGGGGTTGGAGTGGAGATTTCCCAGAATGGTGAAGGTGATAAATGTTGAGGAAAGGTTCCAAAGGTTAGGCTTGTTATTCGCTCAAACATAGAAGATTAAGGGGGTGATTGGACTGACAAATTTATGGTGATTGAAGGAATTGATAGGGTTAGATGGAGTGAAGAGATGTTATAACCAGCATAAACCCAGGGTTTAAAGAGGGAACTAGGCTGTTAGGGCAAGTGTAATGAAACACCATAGGCTACCTCTGGACAGGGAAACAGGCAAGTGGACCAGTAAATTCGGGTGTACCTGCTGCCAGTCCACCCAGCCCCACTATGATTTTATGAGCGGTGAGGGAGATGTTGGGTAGGTCTCCCAGCCATGACCTAGTTGAGGCACCTAAGTGGGTAAGTGATGCCCAATTAAGGGCCTCATCCACCACTGCCCCGATATAACGGGTGGCAGGAGAGACCTGTGCCCAATGTGTAGTCTGGCAGGCTGGATGCAGTGGGCTGCTGGTCAGTGAAAGGGGTGGGTGCCTCATTTACAGCCCCACAGTGTCAATCGGAGGCCCCCCCTACTACAGTTTTGCCTCCCTGTGTCCATTCTCACCCCTGCCCTGTCCCACAAGCTCCACTCTCTGAGCCAACTAAGTGAAGTGAAAGCCCCGAAATTTACGCTGGGGTGTGGGGAGCTCAACTTTAGTGTAAAATTCAAATGTGGGGGAAAGCAGTCTTACTGCCCTTGTCAGCACTTCCAGAATCACATTTTTTTTTATTTGTTCTTTTTAGATCTGGGCTTCGCTGGCTGGGCCAGCATTTATTGCCCATCCCTAACTGCCCTTGAGAAGGTGGTGGTGAGCCACCTTCTTGAACCGCTGCAGTCCATGTGGTGTAGGCACACCAACAGTGCTGTTAGGGAGGGAGTTCCAGGATTTTGACCCAGCGACAGCGAAGGAACAGCCAGTATATTTCCAGAGCAAGATGTTGAATGACTTGGAGGGGTACTTCCCTTGTGTCTGCTGCCCTTGTCCTTTCTAAATGATAGTGGTCATAGGTTTTGGAAGGTGCTGCCTAAGGAGCTATTTACATGGGCAACTTTTGACAGTTAGTAACGAACCAACTACAAAGGATAAGAATTCATGATGCTTTTCTCATTCTATGAACCAACGTTTATTGATAAATGAATCCGACTATCCCCATACTATGCCAGATACTGACCATGTTGTGATGATCCTGGTTGAGTAGTAGATCCTGAGCTATCTTGGGCAGGACAGGTCTGTTACTCTTCATCTCTGTGTAAAGTACCTGGCCAACAGGAATCACAGACACTGTTTAGGAGGGGTGTAACTCAGTCAGTTTGGTTTCAAGTATTCCTCATGAAAATTTCCACTTTCCAAATCCTCAAGCAGTTGACAGGACATTCCCTCCCCCACTTCAATCGAATCTGGAGATTCCAATGTCCCAACTTTCCCTCACCCCAGGACAATGATCATGAGGCTGTTTCCCTCAAGCCAGCAGGGAGGATAGTGACCAGAAGATCTTCCTTCCTCACCCAGGGGCCCAGGCATGTCTGAAAGACCCCCCTTGCCCACCCAGGATGAAGCCAAAGTCCAAAGACCCTCCTAGTCCACCCAGGACAAGGACAATGTCTGAAAGATCTTCCTTCTCCACCTGGGACCCAGAGCAATGACTAGGGCTCATTTTAATAATGAGGGAGTCCCCTCTTCCACAGTTCAGTCAAATAGCAATAATGGAATGCCACCAAATATTGAGGTTCCATCTTTTCCCCTAGCCCTGTTCGACATGGACCAGGGTTCACTTGATGTAGTGAAGTTATTGCATTTACCGTGTAACTGGTGATGCCGCTGGGCCGGCGTGGTGTTCTCCATTGGACTCTGAAAGCTGTACAGTTCAGGGCTTCCAACTGTACCTCCTGTGGGGGGCTTGGTCGCTCTGGCTCAGAGAAAAGGTTTGGTGAGAATAAGGCAGCAAGGTATCAATCTCACAATCCTTCCTCTATCACAGTCTGGTCTCATACATAGAAACAAAGAAACATAGAAACTAAGAGCAGGAGTAGGCCATTCGGCCCTTCGAGCCTTCTCCACCATTCATTATGATCATGGCTGATCATCCAACTTAATAACCTGCTCCCGCTTTCTCCCCATATCCTCTGATCCCTTTCACCCCAAGAGCTAAATCTAACTCCTTCTTGAAAACATACAATGTTTTGGCCTCAACTACTTTCTGTGGTAGCGAATTCTACAGGCTCACCACTCTCTGGGTGAAGAAATTTCTCCTCATCTCAGTCCTAAATGGTCTACCCCGTATCCTCAGACTGTGACCCCTGGTTTTGGACTCCCCCACCACCGGGAACATCCTTCCTGCATCTACCCTGTCTAGTCCTGTTAGAATTTTATAGGTTTCTATGAGATCCTCCCTCATTCTTCTGAGCTCCAGTGAATATAATCCTAACCGACTCAATCTGTCCTCATGTGTCAGTCCCGCCATCCCAGGAATCAGTCTGGTAAACCTTCGCTGCACTCCCTCTATAGCAAGTACATCCTTCCTCAGATAAGGAGACCAAAACTGCACACAATATTCCAGGTGTGGTCTCACCAAGGCCCTGTATAATTGTAGCAAGACATCCCTGCTCCTGTACTTGAATCCTCGGGCTATGAAGGTCAACATACCATTTGCCTTCTTTACCGCCTGCTGCACCTACATGCTTACCTTCAGCGACTGGTGTACAAGGGCAACCAGGTCTCGTTGTACATTCCCCTCTCTCAATTTATAGCCATTCAGATAATAATCTGCCTCCATGTTTTTGTTACCAAAGTGGATAAACTCACATTTATCCACATTATACTGCATCTGCCATGCATTTGCCCACTCACTCAGCTTGTCCAAATCACACTGAAGCATCTCTGCATCCTCCTCACAGCTCAGCCTCTCACCCAGCTTTGCGTCATCTGCAAATTTGGAGATATTACATTTCACTCCCTCATCTAAATCATTAATGTATATTGTCAAGAGCTGGGGTCCCAGCACCGATCCCTGCAGTACCCCACTAGTCACTGCCTGCCATTCAAAAAAAGACCCGTTTATTCCTACTCTTTGTTTCCTGTTTGCCAACCGGATTTTTACCTATTTCAATAAACCAACCCCAATCCCACGCACTTTAATTTTACACACCAATCTCTTATGTGGGACCTTGTCAAAAGCCTTCTGAAAGTCCAAATAAACTACATCCACTGGCTCCCTCTCATCAACTCTACTAGTTACATCCTCAAAAAGTTCCAGTAGATTTGTCAAGCATGATTTCCCTTTCATAAATCCATGCTGACTCTGTCTGATTCTGCCACTGTTTTCCAAGTGCTCAGCTATTAAATCTTTTATGATGGACTCTAGAATTTTTCCCACTACCCACGTCAAGCTGACTGGTCTATAATTCCCTGTTTTCTCTCCACCTCCCTTTTTAAATAGTGGGGTTACATTAGCTACATTCCAATCTGTAGGAACTGTTTCAGAGTCTATAGAATCTCAGAAGATGACCACCAATGCATCCACAATTTCTCGGGCCTCTTCCTAGGGTTCAGTACTCTGGGATGTAGATTATCAGGCCCTGGGAATTTATCGGTCTTCAATCCCATCAATTTCCCCAACGCCATTTCCCTATCAATATTGATTTCTTTCAGTTCCTCCCTCTCACTAAATTCTGAGATCTCCAACATTTCTGGTATGTTATTTGTGTCCTCCTTTGTGAAGACAGAACCAAAGTATGTATTTAGTTGGTCAGCCATTTCTTTGCTCCCCATTATAAATTCCCCAGTTTCTGATTGTGTTTCTTCTGTGTTTCTGACTGTGTTTCTTCACCAATCTTTTTCTCTTCACATACCTATAGAAACTTTTACAGTCAGTTTTTATGTTCCCCACAAGCTTACTCTCATACTCTATTTTCCCCTTCTTAATCAATCCCTTGGTCCTCCTTTGCTGAATTCTAAACTGTTCCCAATCCACAGGTCTATTGTTTTTTCTGGCCAATTTGTATGCATCTTCCTTGCATCTAATACAATCTCTAATTTCCCTTGTAAGCCATGGTTTGGCCACATTCCCTGTTTCACTTTTCCACCAGACAGGAATAAACAATTGCTGCAGTTCACCCATTGCTCTTTGAATGTTTGCCATTGCCTTTCCCAATCCATCATAGCCAACTCGCGCCTCATACCATGGTAGTTTCCTTTATTAAGATTGAGGACCCAAGTCTCAGAATCAACTACGTCACTCTCCATCTTGATGAAGAATTCTATCATATTATGGTTGCTCATCCCCAAGGGGCATCACACAACTAGATTTCCAATAATTCCTTTCTCATTACACAATACCCAGTCTAGGATGGACGGTTCTCTAGTTGGTTCCTCAACATATTGGTCCAGAAAACCATCCTGTATACACTCCAGGAATTCCTCCTCTACAGTATTGTTACTAATTTGATGCAGATTAAAGTCACCCATAATTACAGATGTTCCTTTACTACATGCATCTCTAATTTCCTGTTTAATGCCATTCCCTATATACAACCCCCACTAACGTTTTTTGCCCCTTAGTGTTTCTCAGCTCTACCCATACAGATTCCACATCGTCGGAGCTAATATCTTTCCTCACTATTGAGTTAATTTCCTCTTTAACCAGCAATGCAGCTCCACCGCCTTTTCCTTTTTGTCTGTCCTTCCTAAATACTGAATACCCCTGGATGTTCAGTTCCCATCCCTGGTCACCCTGTAGCCATGTCTCTGTAATCCTGACTATATCATACCTGTTTACATCTATTTGTGCGGTTAATTCATCCACTTTATTGTGAATGCTCCTCGCGTTAAGGCACAAAGCCTTAATGCTTGTCTTTTTAACAGTCTTTAAAATAGTTCCCACTATTTTTCACTGAGGCCCTGTTTGATTCTTGCCCTTGATTTCTCTGCCTATCACTTTTCTTATTCCCCTTTCTGTCTTTTGTTCTTGTCCATGATTGCCCCTCCTCTGACTCCTTGCATTGGTTCCAGTCTCCCTACCATTTTAGTTTAAACCCTCCCCAACCACTTTAGCAAATATCCCCCTTAGGACATCAGTCCTGGTCCTGCCCTGGTGAAACCCATCCAGTTTATAATGGTCCCACCATCCCTAGAACCGGACCCAATGTCCCAGGAATCTGAAACCCTCCCCCTCATACCATTTCTTCAGCCACGTATTCATTTAATACATCCTGCTATTTCTATTCTGACTAGCACATGGCACTGGTAGTAATCCTGAGATCACTACCTTTGAGGTCCTACTTTTCAACTTACTTCCTAACTCCCTATATCCTGCTTTTAGGACCTCTTCCCTTTTTTTAACCTATGTCGTTTGTACCAATGTGTACCATGACCACGGGCTGTTCACCCTCCCTCTTCAGAATGTCCTGTAGCCTCTGAGACATCCTTGACCCTAACACCAGGGAGGCAACATACCATCCTGGAGTCTTGTTTGCCGCCACAGAAACACCTATTTATTCCCCTTACAGTTGAATCGCCTATAACTATTGCATTCCCACACTTTTTACTCCTCCTCTGTGCAGCAGAGCCAATCGTGGTGCAGTGAATTTGGCTGTTGCTGCTTTCCCATGAGAGTCCATTTCCCCCAACAGTATTCAAAGCGGTGTATCTGTTTTGCAAGGGAACAGCCACGAGAGATGCCTGCACTGCTGCCTAGTCCTCTTGCTCTGCCTGGTGGTCACCCATTCCCTTCCTGCCTGTGGACCACATGTAGACCCATTCGTTCATATGCCAAAAGTTTATTTATTTAAAATCAACTTTGATCGCAGTCTAGTGCCCACCTGAGGTAATTTTACAATCTCTCATTTTTCCAAGTAAAATATGTCCAACTTCAAAAGAGGGTGTAAAGATAAGCCCAGCAGCTACAGACCAGTCGGTTTGATTTCAGTGGTGGGAAACTTCTAGAATATATTTGGGGCAATATTAATGGCCACATGGTTTCTTAAGGAAAGCCAGCATGGATTTCTTAAGAGATAATCATGTTTAACCAACTTGCTGGAGTTTTTTGAAGAGGTAACAGAGAGGGTTGATGAGGGTAATGATGTTGATGTGGTGTACACAGACATTCAAAAGGCATTTGACACAGTGCCACGCAACAGACTTGTGAGAAAAGTTATAGCTCATGGAATAAAAGGGACAATAGCAACATGGATATGAAATTGGCTGAGAGACAGGAAACAGGGAGTAGTGGTTAACTGATATTTTTCGGGCTGGAGGAAGGTTTGTAGTGGAGTTCCCCAGGGGTCGGTATTAGGACCCTTTCTTTTCCTGATATATATTAATGATCTAGACCTTGGTGTAAAGGGCTTAATTTTAAAATTTGCAGATGATATGAAGCTTGGAAGCATTGTGAATTGTGAGGAGGACAGTTATTGAACTTCAAATGGACATAGACAAGTTGATGGGATGGGCAGATAGGTGGCAGATGAAGTTCAATGCAGAGAAATGTGAGGTGATGCATTTTGGCAGGGAAAACATGGAGGGACAGTATAAAATAAAAAAACACAGAAAATGCTGGAAAAACTCAGCAGGTCTGGCAGCATCTGTGGAGAGAGAAACAGTTTTAACATTTTGAGTTTGTATGACTCTTTTTCAGAGCTGAAGAGGAGTAGAAATATGATGGATTTTATAATGTTTAAGAGAGGGGATGGAGCAGGTGGAGCAAAGGGAAGTTCAGGGATAGATGGGAGCTCAGGAGTGATTGACAAAGATATCATGTACATAAGACAAAGGGAGTGATAATGATAGTGTTACAGACTGAGGCAGGTGCTAATAGCAGCCTAAATGTGAGATAGCAGGAAGTGTTCATAGCAGAAAAATGGTCAACGCTCTCTGAAAGCTAAATATAAGAGCAAGTTACAGATTGGCCCTATGGGGGGAGGGTGTTGAGAAAAAATATACCAAAATGAAGGAGAGAGTTCATGGTCTGAAGTTGTTGACCTCAATATTCAGTCCGGAAGGCTGTAAAGTGCCTAGTCGCAAGATGAGGTGCTGTTCCTCCAGTTTGCGTTGAGTTTCACTGGAACATTGCAGCAGGCCAAGGACGGACATGTGGGCATGAGAGCAGGGTGGTGTGTTGAAATGGCAAGCGACAGGGAGGTGTGGGTCATGCTTGCGGACAGACCGAAGGTGTTCCGCAAAATGGTCACTCAGTCTGCGTTTGGTCTCTCCAATGTAGAGGAGACTGCATTGGGAGCAGAGAATGCAAGCATGACCCAGACCTCCCTGTCGCCATTTTAACACACCATCCTGCTCTCTTGCCCACATGTCTGTCCTGGGCCTGCTGTAATGTTCCAGTGAAGCTCAACGCAAACTGGAGGAACAGCAGCTCATCTTCCAACTGGGCACTTTACAGCCTTCCGGACTTAACGTTGAGTTCAACAACTTCAGACCGTGAACTTTGTCCTTCATTTCTACTTCTCTTCAGGTCTGAAGAACAGTCATACGGGCTCGGAGTGTTAACTCTGTTTCTCTCTCCACAGATGCTGCCAGAATTGCTGAGTTTTTCCAGCGTTTTCTGTTTTTATTTCAGATTTTCAGCATCCGCTGGTATTTCACTTTTCTTTTAGAGATAAAATAACATAAAGGTTACAATTCTGGATTGGGTGCAGGAACAAAGGGACCTGGGTGTACATGTGCATAAATCATTGAAGGGGGTGGGACTGGTGGAGAGAGCAGTTAATAAAGCGTATAGTATCCTGGGCTTTACTAACAGGGGCACAGAGTATGAGACAAGGTGATCATGTTCACAGAACCTCAGAGTCACAGAATGTTAATGGCACAGAAGGAGGCCATTTGGCCCATCATGTCTGCACTGGCTCTCCAAATGATCATTATGACCTAGCGCTATTGCCCTGCTTTTTCCCTGTACCCCTGCACATTGTTTCTGTTCAAATAATCATCTGATGCCACCTTGAATGCCCCGATTGAACCTGCCTCCACCACATTTCCAGGCAGTGGATTCCAGACCCGAACCATGCATTTTGTGAAAAAGCATTTTCTCACATCACATTTGATTCTTTTGCAAATCTCTTTAAATCTGTGCCCTTTCGTTCTTGATCCTTTTACAAATGGGAACAATTTCTCCCTATCTACTCTATCCAGCCCCCTCATGATTTTGAACATCTCTGTCTAATCTCCTCTCAGCTCTCTCCTCTCCAAGGAGAATAATCTCAACCTCTCCAATCTATCCTCATAGCTGAAGTTTCTCATCCCCGGAACCACTCTTGTAAACCTCTTCTACGCCCTCTCCAGTGTGTCCACATCATTGTGCGTCACAAACCAGGAAATTTTGAGTCTCTCCACTGCAGCTCACATTCAGCTTGATTTGTTCCTCCCTCCCTTCCCCCGATGGTTCAGAAGGTGGTGGCGGTGGTACTGGGCCGTTTATGGTGAGTGTTTTCCCCCCCTTCCCCCCCTCAGCACAGATCCTGGATTCACTGCAGCAGCAGCTTCTGCTTACATCCGAGCCCCGACACTACCCAGCATCCACCCCAACCCGAGGGAAACACGGCCTGCCATTGGCTACTGCCAGGTTGAACTTGGAAAAGACAGGAGTTAGACTTCAGCTGGAGCACTGCATCCAGCTCTGGGCACTGCTTCTTATGAAAGAGGTGAAGGCATTGGAGAGGGTACAGGAAAGACTCAGAAGAATGGTTCCAGGGACGAGGAACTTCAGGGATGAGGATAGATTGAAGAAGTTGGGACGGTTTTCCTTGGAGAAGAGAAGGTTGAGAGGAGATTTGAAAGAGGCATTAAAATGATGAAGGGTCTGGGCAGAATAGATAGGGAGAAACTGTTCCCATTGGTAGAAGGATTGAGAACGAGAGGGCACAGGTTTAAAGAAAGTGGCAAAAAGAAGCAAAAGTGACATGAGGAAAATCTTTTTCACCCAGCGAGTGGTTAAGGTCCAGTATTCATTGCCCGAGTGTGGTGGAAGCAGGTCAATCGAGGCATTCAGAAGGGAATTAGACAGTTATCTGAAGAGGAAGAATGTGCAGGGTTATGGGGAGAAGTTAGGAGAGTGGAACTAAGTGAATTGCTGATTCTGAGAGCAGGGGCAGACACGATGGGCTGAATGGCCTCCTTCTGCACTGTAAGAATTCTGCGAAACACAAAAATACAAAAAAAATGACAGGAAGAGCAGAGTAAAATAATGTGCTGGTCATTCAATAAGGTTTTTATGTTATCAAAATTTAATAACTGTTAGAGTATATTTGTTGTGTGGACGAGATAAGGCATTGGACTATTCTTAGATCCTTTCATTTTACCTCTTACTTCAGTTAGTTTATTTTAAATTCTGTAGCTGGTAGCCACTACAAAATCTATCTGCTGGTGGTGAGGCTTGGAGTTCGACAGCGATCTCACAAAAGATCAACAGAAGAGTTGATCGCTTCTGTTCTCAAGCAACTCCAGACCAGACTCGTGGAAAGCATTGTGTACCTGTTGATAATCAGGGCCAAGAATGGCATTGTGAGTGCACTCAACCACACAGGTGTCCGGTATTCCATTGGGGAGAGGGCGGGGGGGGTGGTAGACAAAGGATGTGAAAAGGGTTAGGAATCATTGCTTGAGAGGAAATGGTTCTTCAGCTTCTGAAACATGTACAATTCTTCACTCAGTTGAACAACAGCCACCAAGAGATGGTCCCTCAAGGGTCCCAGTGGCATTTCATCAGTATCCCAACACCACAATGGAACTAGCTCAAACCTTCATAGAGAGACAGGTTGGTTTCACCCCTACAGTGTGCCATGTAGCACATGGTGCAACAGGAGTTCCTTTACAAAGCAGAGGCCCAATGGGAGTTACATTTTTTATTTCATTGGATCCTTCCTCGTCGATCAAATTCCACAGTCACTTTTTAACCAGGGAATCTGGGAATTTAAATCCACAGGTTGGGTTTGGCCATTGAGGAACAAGAACAAAATGAAAACTCAAATTATAAATTAAAGAAAAATACCTTCTTCCCTCTACACCGTCCCCATCAAACACTCCCAGGACAGGTACAGCACAGGGTTAGACACAAGTTAAAGCTCCCTCTACACTGTCCCCATCAAACCCTCCCAGGACAGGTACAGCACGGGGTTAGATACAGAGTAAAGCTCCCTCTACACTGTCCCCATCAAACACTCCCAGGACAGGTACAGCACGGGGTTAGATACAGAGTAAACCTCCCTCTACACCGTCCCCATCAAACACTCCCAGGACAGGTACAGCACGGGGTTAGATAAAGAGTAAAGCTCCCTCTACACTGTCCCCATCAAATTGATTGATTGATGGCAGTCTGGGTGAGTAAGGTAGTGTTGATCTCTTTGTAAAAACCAAATTTTTGTTTACATTTAGCATTTAACTGAAATTTACTGTCTAATTTCTAAATGTCCCAGCCTTAAGTAAGGCTTTCAGGAGTCCACTGCAAGAGGAGCTGAAATTAACTAAAGAAGGAAAGCAACTTAACCCAGTCTTTCTGTAACTGGGGTCAACTAACTGCTCGGTTTCTGTGCAGCGTCTATAAGCAGCCACTTCAGTGCAACTTAGCACGGAGTGTGACTTTCAGCAGAGTGCTGGAGTTGGATGATTGAGGGATTTAAGTGAGGAGGGGAAGCAGGTGCTCCTTTTCTAACTTGTTCACCTGCAGAAATTGGTTCTTGGCTACTCTAGGGGTAGCTGTTTGGTGAGTATCTGGTAAGTGGTTAAAGGCAATTCTGTTCATAAGGTTTTAAAAAAAACTGGTGGTACAGTTAATAAAATAGATTAAAAAAGGAAAAACTAAGTGAATAATATAATTAAATAAATGATTAAGCACGTTAAGGATGGCAGGATAGGTGATGCCGGTAATGCAGGTGATGTGTCAAGGCTGTAGTATGTGGGAACTCCTGGGTGCCAGTGTGATCCAGGGCAAACACATCTGCAGTAAGTGTTTGCCACTCGAGGAGCTTCAACTCAGAGTCATTGAGCTGGAGACTGAGCTGCAGACACTATGACGCATCATGGAGGGCGAAGGTTACCTGGATGTCCTATGTCTTATGGTCTTATCTTGATTGGTAAGGGGATCAAAGGTTATGGGGAGAAGGCGGGAGAATGGGGTTGAGAAACTCATCAGCCATGATTGAATGGCGGAGCAGACTCGATGGGCTGAATGGCCTAATATCTGCTCCTATGTCTTATGGTCTTATGGATGCTTTGTGCCAGGAGGCAGTCACGCCTCTTAGGACAGGGTGCTCTGATCTGGCCAGTGGTCAGGGACAGGAGGGCATGACTGAGAGTGAGGAAGGGAAGGGGACCCAGACAGAAGGAGTGCAGGGACCTCAACCTCTGCGATTATCCAGCAGGTATGAGGTTCTTTCAAATTGTTTGGATGAGAGTGGGGGCTGCAGGGTGGATGAGCTAACTGACCATGGCCCCGTGGTACAGAAAGCCATTCAAGTGGTGGTAGCGGACAGCAGAGTGAGCAGATTGACATGGTTCTCTGCAGTACATAGCGAGAGTCTAGACGGCTGTGTTGCCTGCCTGGTGCCTGGGTTCAGGACATCTGCTCACAGCTGGAGAGGAACTTGCAGTGGCAGGGAGAGGATCTAGTTGTCGTGGTCCATTACAGGTACCGGTGACATAGGTAGAATTAGGAAAGAGGTTCTACAAAGTCAGTATGAGAAGCTAAGTACCAAATTAAAAAGCAGAACCTCAAAAGGTAACAATCTCTGAATTATTCACTGAGCCATGTGCAAATGGGCATGGCACAAATAAGATTGGAGAAATGAATGCGTGGCTGAAAGACTGGGTGTGGGAGAAGTGGGTTACTCTTTATGGGGCACTAGCGTCAGTACTGGAGAAAGTGGGGCTGTACCGCTGGGACGGTCCACACCAGAAACGAACTGGGACCGGTGTTCTAGCAAGCCAAAAAACTAGCAAAGTAGAGAAAGTGTTAAAATAAATAGTGGGGGTAAGGGATCAAATTTGGGAAGATGTGGTAAACCAAAGAATAGAGACATGGCAAGAGAGAAAGGTATTAATATAGAAAATGATAAACAGAATGTGACAGGAAGGGATAGAGAATACAAATCTAAGAGTAAAACAGCAGTCAAAGCTAGAGGTTACTAAAAGGACAAAAATAAAGGCTCTGTATCTGAATGCATGTAGCATTCAAAGCAAAACAGATAAACTGATAGCACAAATAGAAATAAATATGATCTGATGGCCATAACAGAGACATGGCTGCAGCATGACACACATTGGGAGCTGAATATTGAAGGGTACATGACTTTTAGGAAGGACAGGAAGCTAGGAGAAGGTAGAGGGGTGCCTCTGCTAATTAATGATGTATTAGCACAGTAGAGAGGGCTGACCTAAGTTCAGGAGACCAGGATGTAGAAGCGGTTTGGGTAGAGACAAGGAATGATAAAGGTAAGAAGTCATTTGTGGGAATGGTGTACAGGACCCTAATTGTAACTATAAGGTAGGACAGAGTATAAAGGAAGAGATAATGTGAACTTGTCAGAAACGTACAGTGATAACATGAGGGCGTTTTATCTCCATATAGACTAGAATAAGCAGATGGGCAAAGGTAGCCCAGATGAGGAGTTCATGGAATGCTTGCAGGATAGTTTCTTAGAACAACATGTTCTGGAGCCAACCAGAGAGCAGGATATATTAGCTTTGGTACTGAGCAACAAGATAGGATTAACTGATAACCTGTTATGACACAGCAGCTGGTAAAGGCTGAGTTATTAAAAATCCCAGGGGGAAACTTGAATAACTGTCATAACCTATATTTTCAATTAGTATGTTTGAGATGCAGCTCTGAATTCAGGAATAAGACCACCAAGCCTCAAGAGGTTTTTTATATAAAACTAAATTAAACATTTGTTAATTTAACAACAAATTAAACACATACACATGTCCACAAATTACCACCATAATAACTTTTATACAAATTCCCGAATTAATCACTCCCAGGAAATCTCCACCAAGGCAACACTAGACTTTAAACAGACACCAGGCAAAGCACATCTGACCTTACAAATTCAAAATGAGGTTCTTTGCAATTTGGTTCCTTTGCACACACAGGTTCAGGCTGGTTGGATCTTAAACGCCTCTGCCTTACACACACAAATTCCTTTCTGTTTACACCTAGCTTTTCCATGGTACCCTAGGCTTTGAACATCAAGTCTTCTAACAATAACATTTTGATCCCACTAATTTTATTAATAACATGAACACATTGCTTGGCGTCTCCCAGCTAGTTGCAAGATTTCACCCATTCTTCTGAGTGGTTTATTTAAAAATGCAAATTGCACCCCTTGACCCCTATGTTTCCAAATGACTCCATGGGCAGGATGTTGCCCTTGGCGGGGATGCTCGGTGGGGGTGGTTGGGAAGGTGGCTGCCACCTACGATCGGCTCTGCGCCACGATTTTATGCGGCGGGACACATGAGGTTCGGCCTGCTTGATCACAAGCGGCAGAGCTAAGCACTGCCTGTGCGGGCTGGGGGGAAAGAGGGAGAGCCGGGCGTAGCGCGCAGTTGGCGTAAGCACGAGAGAGAGTGCTTCAATCTCCCTGAGGCACGGAGCTGCTTCTTATAAAATTAATAAAGACAATAAAAATTTAATGAATCTGTCACATGAGCTGGGACATATTTTAACCCATTCGTGGATGAGGTTTCCTAAAAAATGCCAAGGCTGCTTTTTTTATAATCATTCACAGGATGTGGGCTTCGCTGGCTGGGTCAGCATTTATTGCCCATCCCTAGTTGCCCTTGAGAAGGTGGTGGTGAGCTGCTTTCTTGAACCGCTACAGTCCATGTGGTGTAGGTACGCCCACAGTGCTGTTAGGGAGGGAGTTCCCGGGTTTTGACCCAGCGACAGTGAAGGAACGGCCGATATATTTCCAAGTCAGGACAGTGAGTGACTTGGAGGGGAACTTCCAGGTGGTGGTGTTCCCATCTATCTGCTGCCCTTGTCCTTCTAGATGGTAGTGGCCATGGGTTTGGAAGGTGCTGTCCAAGCATTCTTGGTGAATTCCTGCGGTGTATCTTGTAGATGGTACACACTGCTGTTACTGTGTGTCAGTAGTGGAAGGAATGAATGTTTGTTGATGTGCTGCCAATCAGGCAGGCTGCTTTGTCCTAGACGGTGTCCAGCTTCTTCAGTCTTGTGCGAGCTACACTCATGCAGGCAAGTGGAGAGTATTCCATCACACTCCTGACTTGTACCTTGTAAATGGTGGACCGACTTTGGGGAGTCAGGAGGTGAGTTACTCGTCGCACAATTCCCAGCCTCTGACCTGCTCTTGTAGCCACAATATTTCTTTGGCTAGTCCAGTTCAGTTTCTGGTCAAGGGTAACCCCAGGATGTTGACAGTGGGGGATTCAGTGATAGTTATGCCATTGAACATCAAGGGGCAATGGTTGGATTCTCTCCTTTTGGAGATGGTCATTGCCTAGCACTTGTGTGGCATGAATGTTACTTGCCACTTATCAGCCCAAACCTGTGTATTGTCCAGGTCTTGCTGCATTTGGACACGGACTGCTTCAGTATCTGAGGAGTTGCAAATGGTGCTGAACATTGTGCAATCATCAGTGAACATCCCCACTTCTGACCTTATGATGGAGGGAAGGTCATTGATGAAGCAGCTGAAGATGGTTGGACCGAGGACACTACCCTGAGGAACTACTGTAGTGACGTCCTGGAGCAGAGATGACTGACCTCCAACAACCACAACCATCTTCCATTGTGCTAAGCATGACTCCAACTAATGGAGAACTTTCCCCTGATTCCCATTGACTCCAGTTTTGCTAGGGCTCCTTGATATCACACTCGGTCAAATGCTGCCTTGCTGTCAAGGGTAGTCACTCTCACCTCATCTTAGGAGTTCAGCCCTTTTGACCATGTTTGGACCAAGGCTGTAATGAGGTCAGGAGCTGAGTGGCCCCGTGGGAACCCAAACTGGGCGTCAGTGAGCAGGTTATTACTGAGCAAGTGCCGCTTGAAAGCACTGTTGATAACCATTTCCATTACTTTACTGATGATGGAGAGTAGACTGATGGGACGGTAATTGGCCGGGTTGGATTTGTCCTGCTTTTTGTGTACAGGACATACCTTGGGCAATTTTCCACATAGCTGGGTAGATGCCAGTGTTGTTGCTGTACTGGAACAGCTTGGCTAGGGGCGCGGCAAGTTCTGGAGCACAAGTCTTCAGTACTATTGCTGGAATATTGTCAGGACCCATAGCCTTTGCAATATCCAGGGCTTTCAGCTGTTTCTTGATATCATGTGGAGTGAATCGAATTGGCTGAAGACTGGCATCTGTGATACAGGGAACCTCCGGAGGAGGCTGAGATGGATCATCCACTCGGCACTTCTGGCTGAAGATTGTTGCAAATGCTTCACTGATGTGCTGGGCTCCTCCATCATTGAGGATGGGGATATTTGTGGAGCCACCTCCTCCAGTGAGTTGCTTAATTGTCCACCGCCATTCATGACTGGATGTGGCAGGACTGCAGAGCTTAGATCTGATCCATTGGGGCCCAGAGTTAGTGTTGAGGACTCCCAGGGCAACTCCCTCCTGACTGTATACCACTGTGCTGCCATCTCTGCTGGGCCTGTTCTGCCAGTGGGATTGCTTAGCTCAGTCTATCACTTGCTGCTTATGCTGTTTGGTACACAAGTAGTCCTATTTTATAGCTTCACCAGGTTGACACCTCATTTTTAGGTCTGCCTGGTGCTGCTCCCTGGCATGCCCTCCTGCACTCTTCATTGAACCAGGGTTGATCCCCTGGCTTGATGGTAATGGTAGAGTGGGGGATATGCCGGGCCATGAGGTTACAGATTGTGTTCGAGTACAATTCTGCTGCTGCTGATGGCCCACAGCACCTCATGGATGCCCAGTCTTGAGTTGCTAGATCTGTTTGAAATCTATCCCATTTAGCACGGTGGTAGTGCCACACAACACGATGGAGGATATCCTCAGTGTGAAGGTGGGATTGTGCAATGGTCACTCCTACCAATATTGTCATGGACAGATGGTCTGGTTCACTAGTGTCCTTTTGGGAAGGAAATCTGAGGTCCTTACCTGGTCTGGCCTATATGAAACTCCAGACCCACAACTATGTGGTTGACTCTTAAATACCCTCTGAAATGGCCTAGCAAGACACTCAGTTGTAACAAACCACTACAAAGACACCAAAAAGGGTTGAAACCGGATGGACCACCCGGCATTGACCTAGGCACCGGAAACGACAACAGCAAGTTCAGCCCTGTCGACCCTGCAAAGTCCTCCTTACTAACACCTGGGGGCTAGTGCCAAAATTGGGAGAGCTGTCTCACAGACTAGTCAAACAACAGCCTGACATGATCATCCTCACAGAATCATATCTTACAGATAGTGTCCCAGACACCACCATCACCATCCCTGGGTGTGTCCCACTGGCAGGACAGATCCAGCAGAGGTGGTGACACAGTGGTAGACAGTCGGGAGGGAGCTGCCCTGGGAGTTCTCAACATCGAATCTGGGGCCCATGAAGTCTCATGGCATCAGGTCAAACATGGACAAGGAAACCTCCTGCTGATTACCACGTACCGCCCTCCCTCAGCTGGTGAATCAGTGCCTCCTCCATGTTGAACACCACCCGGAGGAAGCACTGAGGGTGGCAAAGATGCAGAATATTCTCTGGGTGGGGGACTTCAATGTCCATCACCAAGTGTGGTTCGGTAGCACCGCTACTGACTGAGCCCTAAATGACAACAGCTGCTAGACACTAGACACAGGGCTGAGTGGCTTGTTAGGCCATTTCAGAGTCAACCACATTGCTGTGGGTCTGGAGTCACATGTAGGCCAGACCAGGTAAGGACAGCAGATTTCCATCCATAAAAGACATTAATGAACCAGATGGGTTTTTACAACAACCGGCAATGGTTTCGTGGTCATCATTAGACTTTTAATTCCAGACTTTTATTGAATTCAAATTCCACCATCTGCCATGGTGGGATTCAAACCCCCATCCCCATAGCATTACCCTGGGTCTCTGGATGGTAAGGCTGGATGGGCAGTGTGGATTTGAATTTAATTAGATTGTTAATGGCCTTAATAGACCTTCTAATTATCGGTGGGCACACAGCCGACTCCGGAGCCTGCCCACTGAACGAAATATCGTGCGAGTTCACGATGATGTCGGGATGTGCACACTGACTTCATCGCGCATCATTTCACGCTCGGGAGTGTCGGGTGCGTGCCCGCACACTGAGTGTAATACTCTGCCCCATGTTTATTAAATTATCATTTCAAACCTACTTCTTTCGATACAGTAGAGCACCCAGACTAGCTGGCTTTAATCCAGTTAAGACACACACAGGCACAGACACCACTAAACTCTATTTTTAAAAAAAAATCATTTCCAATAACATTACAGACATTAATATCCCTTCATGACAAACCTCATTGTGAAGGCACCCCTGGTAGCAGTGACCATAGTACGACTGAATTTTACATTCAGTTTGAGGGAGAGAAAGGTGTGACCAAGACATGTATTTTAAACTTAAATAAGGGCAATTATGAGGGTATGAAAGCAGACCTAGCTAAAGTGAACTGGTAAATGAGGTTAAGAGATATGTCAATAGAGATGCAGTAACAAACATTTAAAGGAAGATTTGAGAACACACAGAATAGATACATTCCAACGAGAAAGTAAAATTCCAAGGGGAGGATCCACCATCCATGGTTAACCAATAAAGGTAAAGACAGTATCAAACTTAAAGAAAAAACATATCATTACACAAAGGTGGGTGGCAGGTCAGAAGCTTGAACCAGAATATAAAGAACAGCAAAGAATGACAAAAAGATTAAAAAGGAGGGAAAAATTAGAATATGAAAGAAAGCTAGCTAGAAATATAAAGACAGATAGTAACAGTTTCTATAAATTCTTAAATGAGAAAAGAGTCAACAACGTGAGCGTTGGTCCTATAGATCGTGACTCTGGGAAATTAATAAGGGAAAGTAAGGAGATGGCAGATGAATTAAACCAGTATTATTCATCAGTCTTCACTATTGAGGATACAAGTAACATCCCAGAAATAGCTGTAAATCAGGAATTGGAAGGGAGGGAGGAACTCTGGAAAATTACAATTACCAGGGAAGTGGTACTTAGCAAATTGTTGAAGCTGTGGGCTGACAAACCCCCAGGCCCTGATAGACTTCATCTTAGGCTCTTAAAAGAAGTAGCTGGTGAGATAGTTGGTTTTAATTTTCCAAAGTTCCCTGGATTCAGGGAAGGTCCCGTTAGATTGGAAAATAGAAAACCTAACTCCTTCATTCAAAAAGGGAGGGAGATAGAAAGCAGGAAACTACAGGCCAGTTAGCTTAACATCTGTCATAGGGACAATGTTAGAAGCTGTTATTAAAGATGTTCTTTAAAGGAGTCACATGTGCTGTGGATAAAGGGGAAATGGCGGATGAACTGTACTTAGATTTCCAGAAGGCATTTGATAATGCACTTTAGGGAAGGGTATCTGCCATCCTTAACTTGTCTGCACTACATGTGACTCCAGATCCACAGCAACATGGTTGACTTTTAAATGCCCTCTGATATGGCCTAACAAGCCACTCAGTTCTCAAGGGCAATTAGGGATGGGCAATAAATGTTGGTCCAGCCAGTGACACCCACATCCCATGAAAGAATAAAAACAAAGGTGTCACATCAAAGGTTATTGTGGAAATTAAAAGCTCATTGTGTAGGGGGTAACATATTAACATGGATAGAAGATTGGCTGGCTAACAGGAAGCAGAGGGCAGCTATAAAGTGATCTTTTTCTGGGTTGTTAGGGTGTAACGAGTGGTGTGCCACAGGGATCAGCGCTGGGTCCCCAGCTTTTTACAATTTATATAAATGACTTGGATGAAGGGACCGAAGGGATGGTTGCAAAGTTTGCTGATGACAGAAAGATAGGTAGAAAAGTAAGTTGTGAAGAGGACAAAAGGAGGATACAAAGGGACATAGATTAAGTGGGTGGGCAAAGATCTGGCAAATGGAGTATAATGTGGACAAGTGTGAAATTGTCCATTTTGACAGGAAGAATAAAAAAGTGAGAAATTGTCAGCTCTGAGATGCAGAGGGATCTGGGTGTCCTAGTGCATCAATCACAAAAGGTTAGTATTACAAGTGCAACAAGTAATTAGGAAAGTTAATAGAATGTTATTCTTTATTGTGAGGGGAATTGAATACAGAAGTAGGGAGGTTACACTTCAGTTGTACAGGACATTGATAGGATCACATCTGGAGTATTGTGTACAGTATTGGTCTCCTTATTTAAGGAAAAAGGTAAATGTGTTAGAAGCAGTTCAGAGAAGGTTTACCACACTAATACCTGGAATGGGCGGGTTGTCTTACGAAGAAATGTTGGACTAGGCTGTATCTAGGCTTGTTTCCACTTAGAAGAGTGAGAGGCGACTTGATTGAAACATATAAGATCCTGTGGGGTCTTGACAGGGTGGACATGGAGAGGATGTTCCCTCTTGCGGGAAAATCTAGAACTAGGGGTCAGAGTTTAAAAATAAGGGGTCACTCATTTAAGACAGTGATGAGGAGAAATTTTTTCTCTTTGAGGGTCGGGAGTCTTTGGAACTCTCTTCCTCAAAAGGTGGTGGAGCAAAGCTTTTGAATATTTTTAAGGCAGAGATGGACTGATTCTTGATAAAAAAAGGGGATGAAAGGTTATCGGGAGGAGGCAGGAGGTTACCAACATATCAGCCATGATTTTAACGTATGGTGAAGCAGGCTCAAGGGGCCAACTGGCCTACTCCTGCTCCTAATTCGTAGGTTTGTACGGTCATAAACATTCATAGGATAGCTACAGCACGGGGTTAGATACAGAGTAAATCTCCCTCTACACTGTCTCCATCAAACACTCAAAGGACCAGTACAGTACTGGGTTAGATACAGAGTAAAGCTCCCTCTACACTGTCCACATCAAACACTCCCAGGACAGGTACAGCACAGGGTTAGATACAGAGAAAAGATCCCTCTACAATGTCCCCATCAAACACTCCCAGGACAGCTACAGCACGGGGTTAGATACAGAGTAAATCTCCCTCGACACTGTCCACATCAAACACTCCCAGGACAGGTACAGCACAGGGTAAGATAGAGAGTAAAGCTCCATCAACACTGTCTCCATCAAACACTCCCAGGACAGGTACAGCACGGGGTTAGATACAGAGTAAAGTTCCCTCTACACTGTCTCCATCAAACACTCCCAGGACAGGTACAGCACAGGGTTAGATACAGAGTAAAGCACCCTGTACACTGTCTCCATCAAACACTCCCAGGACAGGTACAACATGGGGTTAGATACAGAGTAAATCTCCCTCTACACTGTCCCCATCAAACACTCCCAGGACAGGTACAACATGGGGTTAGATACAGAGTAAAGCTCCCTGTACAGTGTCTCCATCAAACACTCCCAGGACAGGTACAGCATGGGGTTAGATACAGAATAAAGCACCCTGTACACTGTCTCCATCAAACACTCCCAGGACAGGTACAGCACGGGGTTAGATACAGAGTAAAGCTCCCTCCACGCCGTCCCCATCAAACACTCCCAGGACAGGTACAGCAAGGATAAGATACAGACTAAAGCTCCCTCTACACTGTCCCCATCAAACACTCCCAGGACAGGTACAGCCCGGGGAAAGATACAGAGTAAAGCTCCCTCAACACTGACTCCATCAAACACTCCCAGGACAGGTACAGCACGGGGTTAGATACAGAGTAAAGCTCCCTCTACACTGTCCCCATCAAACACTCCCAGGACAGGTACAGCATGGGGTTAGATAAAGAGTAAGGCTCCTTCTACACTGTCCCCATCAAACAATCCCTGGGCTGGAACAGCACGTGGTTAGACACACAATAAAGCTCCCTCAACACTGTCCCCATGAAACACTCCCAGGACAGGTACAGCACAGGGTTAGATACAGAGTAAATCTCCCTCTACACTGTCCACATCAAACACTCCCAGGACAGGTACAGCACGGGGTTAGATACAGAGTAAAGCTCCCTCTACACTGTCCTCATCAAACACTCCCAGGACAGGTACAGCACGGGGTTAGATACAGAGTAACGTACCCGCTACACTGTCTCCATCAAACACTCCCAGGACAGGTACAGCACAGGGTTAGATACAGAGTAAATCTCCCTCTACACTGTCCACATCAAACACTCCCAGGACAGGTACAGCACGGGGTTAGATACAGAGTAAAGCTCCCTCTACACTGTCTCCATCAAACACTCCCAGGACAGGTACAGCACAGGGTTAGATACAGAGTAAATCTCCCTCTACACTGTCCACATCAAACACTCCCAGGACAGGTACAGCACGGGGTTAGATACAGAGTAAAGCTCCCTCTACACTGTCCTCATCAAACACTCCCAGGACAGGTACAGCACGGAGTTAGATACAGAGTAACGTACCCGCTACACTGTCTCCATCAAACACTCCCAGGACAGGTACAGCACGGGGTTAGATACAGAGCTAAGCTTCCTCTACACTGTCCCCATCAAACACTCCCAGGACAGGTACAGCACGGGCTTAGATACAGAGTAAAGCTCCCTCTACACTGTCACCATCAAACACTCCCAGGACAGATACAGCACGGGGTTAGATACAGAGTAAAACCCCCTCTACACTGTCGTCATCAAACACTCCCAGGGCAGTGACAGCACGGGGTTAGATACAGAGTAAAACCCCCTCTACACTGTCGTCATCAAACACTCCCAGGGCAGTGACAGCACGGGGTTAGATACAGAGTAAAGATCCCTCTACACTGTCCCCATCAAACACTCCCAGGACAGGTACAGCACGGGGTTAGATACAGAGTAAAGCTCCCTCAACACTATCCCCATCAAACACTCCCAGGACAGGTACAGCACAGGATTAGATACAGAGTAAAGCTCCCTCTACACCGTCCCCATCAAACACTCCCAGGACAGGTACAGCACGGGGTTAGATACAGAGTAAAGCTCCCTCAGCACTGTCCCCATCAAACAATCCCAGGGCAGGAACAGCACGTGGTTAAATACCTAGTAAAGTTCCCTCAACACTATCCCCATCAAACTCTCCCAGGACAGGTACAGCACGGGGTTAGATACAGAGTAAATCTCCCTCTACACTGTCGCCATCAAACACTCGCTGGACAGGTACAGCACGGGGTTAGATACAGAGTAAAGCTCCCTCTACACTGTCCCCATCAAACACTCCCAGGACAGGTACAGCACGGGGTTAGATACAGAGTAAAACCCCCTCTACACTGTCGTCATCAAACACTCCCAGGGCAGTGACAGCACGGGGTTAGATACAGAGTAAAACCCCCTCTACACTGTCGTCATCAAACACTCCCAGGGCAGTGACAGCACGGGGTTAGATACAGAGTAAAACCCCCTCTACACTGTCGTCATCAAACACTCCCAGGACAGGTACAGCATGGGGTTAGATACAGAGTAAAGTTCCCTCAACACTATCCCCATCAAACTCTCCCAGGACAGGTACAGCACGGGGTTAGATACAGAGTAAAGCTCCCTCTACACTGTCTCCATCAAACACTCCCAGGACAGGTACAGCACGGAGTTAGATACAGAGTAAATCTCCCTCTACACTGTCCCCATCAAACACTCCCAGGACAGGCACAGCACGGGGTTAGATAAAGAGTAAATCTCCCTCTACACTGTCCCCATCAAACACTCCCAGCACAGCTACAGCACGGGGTTAGATACAGAGTAAAGTTCCCTCTACACTGTCCCCATCAAACACTCCCAGGACAGGTACAGCCCGGGATTAGATACAGAGTAAAGCTACCTCTGCACTGTCTCCGTCAAACACTCCCAGGACAGGTACAGCACGGGGTTAGATACAGAGTAAAGTTCCCTCTACACTGTCCCCATCAAACACTCCCAGGGCAGGTACAGCACGGGGTTAGATACACAGTAAAGCTCCCACTACACTGACCCCATCAAAAACTCCCAGGAAAGATACAGCACAGGAATACATACAGAGTAAAGCTCCTCTACACTGTCTCCATCAAACACTCCAAGGACAGGTACAGCCCGGGGTTAGATACAGATTAAAGCTCCCTCTACACTGTCTCCATCCACACTCCCAGGACAGGAACAGCATTGGGTTGATACAGAGTATAGCTCCCTCTACACTGTCCCCATCAAACACTCCCAGGGCAGGAACAGCACGTGGTTATATACACAGTAAAGCTCCGTCTACACTGTCCCCATCAAACACTCCCAGGACAGGTACAGCACGGGGTTAGATACAGAGTAAAGCTCCGTGTACACTTTCCCCATCAATCAATCCCAGGACAGGTACAGCATGGGGTTAGATACACAGTAAAGCTCCCTGTACACTGTCCCCATCAAACACTCCCACGGCAGGAACAGCACGTGGTTAGATACACAGTAAAGCTCCGTCTACACTGTCCCCATCAAACACTCCCAGGACAGGTACAGCACGGGGTTAGATACAGAGTAAAGCTCCCTCTACACTGTCTCCATCAAACACTCCCAGGACAGGTACAGCACGGGGTTAGATAGAGAGTAAATCTCCCTCTACACTGTCCCCATCAAACACTCCCAGGACAGGTACAGCACGGGGTTAGATACAGAGTAAAGTTCCCTCTACACTGTCCCCATCAAACACTCCCAGGACAGGTACAGCCCGGGGTTAGATACAGAGTAAAGCTACCTCTGCACTGTCTCCGTCAAACACTCCCAGGGCAGGTAGAGCATGGGGCTGATACAGAGTAAAGAGCCCTCTACACTGTCCCCATCAAACACTCCCAGGACAGGTACAGCACGGGGTTAGATACAGAGTAAAGTTCCCTCTACACTGTCCCCATCAAACACTCCCAGGACAGGTACAGCACGGGGTTAGATACAGAGTAAATCTCCCCCTACATTGTCCCCATCAAACACTCCCAGGACAGGTACAGCACGTGGTTAGATACAGAGTAAAGCTCCCTCTACACTGTCTCCATCAAACACTCCCAGGACAGGTACAGCACGGGGTTAGATAAAGAGTAAAGCTCACTCTACACTGTCACCATCAAACACTCCCAGGGCAGGAACAGCACGTGGTTAAATACATAGTAAATCTCCCTCAACACTGTCCCCATCAAACTCTCCCAGGACAGGTACAGCATGGGGTTAGATACAGAGTAAAGCTCCTTCTACACTGTCCCCATCAAACACTCCCAGGACAAGTACAGCACGGGGTTAGATACAGAATAAAGTTCCCTCTACACTATCTCCATCAAACACTCCCAGGACAGGTACAGCACAGGGTTAGATACAGAGTAAAGCTCCCTCTACACCGTCCCCATCAAACACTCCCAGGACAGGTACAGCATGGGGTTGATACAGAGTAAAGCTCCCTCTACACTGTCTCCATCAAACACTCCCAGGGCAGGAACAGCACGTGGTTATATACACAGTAAAGCTCCGTCTACACTGTCCCCATCAAACACTCCCAGGACAGGTACAGCACGGGGTTAGGTAGAGAGTAAATCTCCCTCTACACTGTCCCCATCAAACACTCCCAGGACAGGTACAGCACGGGGTTAGATACAGAGTAAAGCTCCCTCTACACTGTCCCATCAAACACTCCCAGGACAGGTACAGCACGGGGTTAGGTAGAGAGTAAATCTCCCTCTACACTGTCCCCATCAAACACTCCCAGGACAGGTACAGCACGGGGTTAGGTAGAGAGTAAATCTCCCTCTACACTGTCCCCATCAAACACTCCCAGGACAGGTACAGCACGGGGTTAGATACAGAGTAAAGCACCCTCTACACTGTCCCCATCAAACACTCTCAGGAAAGGTGCAGCACAGGGTTAGATACAGAGTAAAGCTCCCTCAACACTATCCCCATCAAACTCTCCCAGGACAGGTACAGCACGGGGTTAGATACAGAGTAAAGATCCCTCTACACTGTCCCCATCAAACACTCCCAGGACAGGTACAGCACGGGGTTAGATACAGAGTAAAGCTCCCTCTACACTGTCACCATCAAACACTCCCAGGACAGGTACAGCACGGGGTTAGATACAGAGTAAAGCTCCCTCGACACTGTCTCCATCAAACACTCCCAGGACAGGTACAGCACGGGGTTAGATACAGAGTAAAGCTCCCTCAGCACTGTCCCCATCAAACAATCCCAGGGCAGGAACAGCACGTGGATAAATACCTAGTAAAGTTCCCTCAACACTATCCCCATCAAACTCTCCCAGGACAGGTACAGCACGGGGTTAGATACAGAGTAAAGCTCCCTCTACACTGTCCACATCAAACACTCCCAGGACAGGTACAGCACGGGGTTAGATAAAGAGTAAAGCTCACTCTACACTGTCGCCATCAAACACTCGCTGGACAGGTACAGCACGGGGTTAGATACAGAGTAAAGCTCCCTCTACACCGTCCCCATCAAACACTCCCAGGGCAGTGACAGCACGGGGTTAGATACAGAGTAAAACCCACTCTACACTGTCGTCATCAAACACTCCCAGGACAGGTACAACACGGGGTTAGATACAGAGTAAAGCTCCCTCTACACCGTCCCCATCAAACACTCCCAGGACAGGTACAGCATGGGGTTAGATAGAGAGTAAAGCTCCATCAACACTGTTTCCATCAAACACTCCCAGGAAAGGTACAGCATGGGGTTAGATACAGAGTAAAGTTCCCTCTACACTGTCCCCATCAAACACTCCCACGGCAGGAACAGCACGTGGTTAGATACACAGTAAAGCTCCGTCTACACTGTCCCCATCAAACACTGCCAGGACAGGTACAGCACGGGGTTAGATAGAGAGTAAATCTCCCTCTACACTGTCCCCATCAAACACTCCCAGGACAGGTACAGCACGGGGTTAGATACAGAGTAAAGTTCCCTCTACACTGTCCCCATCAAACACTCCCAGGACAGGTACAGCACGGGGTTAGATACAGAGTAAAGTTCCCTCTACACTGTCCCCATCAAACACTCCCAGAACAGGTGCAGCACGGGGTTAGATAGAGAGTAAATCTCCCTCTACACTGTCCCCATCAAACACTCCCAGGAAGGTACAGCACAGGGTCAGATACAGAGTAAATCTCACTCTACACTGTCCCCATCAAACGCTCCCAGGACAAGTACAGCACGGGGTTAGATACAGAATAAAGTTCCCTCTACACTGTCCCCATCAAACACTCCCAGGACAGGTAGAGCATGGGGCTGATACAGACTAAAGCTCCCTCTACACTGTCCCCATCAAAAACTCCCAGCACAGCTACAGCACGTGGCTAGATAGAGAGTAAAGTTCCCTCTACACTGTCCCCATCAAACACTCCCAGGACAGGTACAGCACAGGGTTAGATACAGAGTAAATCTCCCTCTACACTGTCCCCATCAAACACTCCCAGGACAGGTACAGCACGGGGTTAGATACAGAGTAAAGCTCACTCTACACTGTCCATCAAACACTCCCAGGACAGGTACAGCACAGGGTTAGATACAGAATAAAGCTCCCTCTACACTATCTCCATCAAACACTCCGAGGACAGTTACAGCACGTGGTTAGATAGAGAGTAAAGTTCCCTCTACACTGTCCCCATCAAACACTCCCAGGACAGGTAAAGCACAGGGTTAGATACAGAGTAAAGCTCCCTCTACACTGTCCCCATCAAACACTCCCAGGACAGGTACAGCATGGGGTTAGATACACAATAAAGCTCCCTCTACACTGTCCCCATCAAACACTCCCAGGATAGGTACAGCATGGGGTTAGATACACAATAAAGCTCCCTCTACATTGTCCCCATCAAACACTCCCAGGAGAGGTACAGCACGGGGTTAGATACAGAGTAAATCTCCCGCTACACTGTCCCCATCAAACACACCCAGGCCTGGTACAGCACGGGGTTAGATACAGAGTAAATCTCCCTCTACACTGTCCCCATCAAACACACCCAGGCCAGGTACAGCACAGAGTTAGATTCAGAGTAAATCTCCCTCTACACTGTCCCCATCAAACACTCCCAAGACAGCAACAGCACGGTGTTAGATACAGAGTAAAGCTCCCTCTACACTGTCTCCATCAAACACTCCCAGGACAGGTACAACACGGGGTTAGATACAGAGTAAAGCTCCCTCTACACTGTCCCCATCAAAGACTCCCAGGACAGGTACAGCACGGGGTTTGATACAGAGTAAAGCTCCCTCTGCACTGTTTCCATCAAACACTCCCAGGCCAGGTACCGCATGGGGTTAGATACAGAGTAAAGCTCCCTCGACACTGTCCCCATCAAACACTCCCAGGCCAGGTACAGCACGGGGTTAGATACAGAGTAAAGCTCCCTCTACACTGTCCCCATCAAAGACTCCCAGGACAGGTACAGCACGGTTTTAGATACACAGTAAATCTCCCGCTACACTGTCCCCATCAAACACACCCAGGCCAGGTACAGCACGGGGTTAGATACAGAGAAAATCTCCCTCTACACTGTCCCCATCAAACACTCCCAGGACAGGTACAGCACGGGGTTAGATACAGAGTAAAGCTCCCTCTACACTGTCACCATCAAACACTCCCAGGACAGGTACAGCACGGGGTTAGATACAGAGTAAAGCTTCCTCGACACTGTCCCCATCAAACACTCCCAGGACAGGTACAGCACGGAGTTAGTTACACAATAAAGCCCCCTCTACACTGTCCCCATCAAACACTCCCAGGACAGGTACAGCACGGGGTTAGATACAGACTAAAGCTCCCTCTACACTATCTCCATCAAACACTCCGAGGACAGTTACAGCATGGGGTTGATACAGAGTAAATCTCCCTCTACACTGTCCCCATCAAACACTCCCAGGACAGGTACAGCACGGGGTTAGATACAGACTACAGCTCCCTCTACACTATCTCCATCAAACACTCCGAGGACAGTTACAGCATGGGGTTGATACAGAGTAAATCTCCCTCTACACTGTCGTCATCAAACTCTCCCAGGACAGGTACAGCACAGGGAAAGATACAGAGTAAAGCTCCCTCTACACTGT
The DNA here is from genome assembly GCF_017639515.1 of Carcharodon carcharias. Lineage (NCBI taxonomy): Eukaryota > Metazoa > Chordata > Chondrichthyes > Lamniformes > Lamnidae > Carcharodon > Carcharodon carcharias. Next base: position 193,630,794 of record NC_054470.1, on the reverse strand, counting down.
CTACATCAAACACTCCCAGGATAGCTACAGCACGGGGTTACATACAGAGTAAAGCTCCCTCGGCACTGTCCCCATCAAACACTCCCAGGGCAGAAACAGCACGTGGTTAAATACATAGTAAAGCTCCCTCAACACTATCCCCATCAAACTCTCCCAGGACAGGTACAGCACGGGGTTAGATACAGAGTAAAGCTCCCTCTACACTGTCTACATCAAACACTCCCAGGATAGCTACAGCACGGGGTTACATACAGAGTAAAGCTCCCTCGGCACTGTCCCCATCAAACACTCCCAGGGCAGGAACAGCACGTGGTTAAATACATAGTAAAGCTCCCTCAACACTATCCCCATCAAACTCTCCCAGGACAGGTACAGCACGGGGTTAGATACAGAGTAAAGATCCCTCTACACTGTCCCTATCAAACACTCCCAGGACAAGTACAGCACGGGGTTAGATACAGAATAAAGTTCCCTCTACACTGTCCCCATCAAACACTCCCACGACAGCTACAGCATGGGGTTAGATACAGAGTAAACCTCCCTCTACACTGTCCCCATCAAACACTTCCAGGACAGGTACAGCACGGGGTTAGATACAGAGTAAAGCTCCCTCTACACTGTCCCCATCAAACACTCCCAGGACAGATACAGCACAGGGTTAGATACAGAGTAAAGCTCCCTCTACACTATCTCTATCAAACACTCCGAGGACAGTTACAGCATGGGGTTAGTTAGAGAGTAAAGTTCCCTCTACACTGTCCTCATCAAACTCTCCCAGGACAGGTACAGCACGGGGTTAGATACAAAGTAAAGCTCCCTCTACACTGTCACCATCAAACGCTCCCAGGAAAGGTGCAGCACAGGGTTAGATACAGAGTAAAGCTCCCTCAACACTATCCCCATCAAACTCTCCCAGGACAGGTACAGCACGGGGTTAGATACAGAGTAAAGATCCCTCTACACTGTCCCCATCAAACACTCCCAGGACAGGTACAGCACGGGGTTAGATACAGAGTAAAGATCCCTCTACACTGTCCCCATCAAACACTCCCAGGACAGGTACAGCACGGGGTTATATACACAGTAAAGCTCCCTCGACACTGTCACCATCAAACACTCCCAGGACAGGTACAGCCCGGGGTTAGATACAGAGTAAAGCTCCCTCGACACTGTCCCCATCAAACACACCCAGGGCAGATACAGCATAGGGTTAGATACAGACTACAGCTCCCTCTACACTATCTCCATCAAACACTCCCAGGACAGGTACAGCACGGGGTTAGATACAGAGTAAAGCTCCCTCAGCACTGTCCCCATCAAACACTCCCAGGACAGGTACAGCCCGGGGTTAGATACAGAGTAAAGCTCCCTCAGCACTGTCCCCATCAAACACTCCCAGGGCAGGTACAGCACGTGGTTAGATACAGAGTAAAGCTCCCTCAACACTATCCCCATCAAACTCTCCCAGGACAGGTACAGCACGGGGTTAGATACAGAGTAAAGCTCCCTCTACACTGTCCCCATCAAACACTCGCTGGACAGGTACAACACGGGGTTAGATACAGAGTAAAGCTCCCTCTACACTGTCTCCATCAAACACTCCCAGGACAGCTACAGCACGGGGTTAGATAAAGAGTAAAGCTCACTCTACACTGTCGCCATCAAACACTCGCTGGACAGGTACAGCACGGGGTTAGATACAGAGTAAAGCTCCCTCTACACTGTCCACATCAAACACTCCCAGGACAGCTACAGCACGGGGTTAGATAAAGAGTAAAGCTCACTCTACACTGTCGCCATCAAACACTCCCAGGACAGGTACAACACGGGGTTAGATACAGAGTAAAGCTCCCTCTACACCGTCCCCATCAAACACTCCCAGGACAGGTACAGCACGGGGTTAGATACAGAGTAAAGCTCCCTCTACACTGTCCCCATCAAACACTCCCAGGACAGGTACAGCATGGGGTTAGATAGAGAGTAAAGCTCCATCAACACTGTTTCCATCAAACACTCCGAGGACAGGTACAGCATGGGGTTAGATACAGAGTAAAGTTCCCTCTACACTGTCCCCATCAAACACTCCCACGGCAGGAACAGCACGTGGTTAGATACACAGTAAAGCTCCGTCTACACTGTCCCCATCAAACACTGCCAGGACAGGTACAGCACGGGGTTAGATAGAGAGTAAATCTCCCTCTACACTGTCCCCATCAAACACTCCCAGGACAGGTACAGCACGGGGTTAGATACAGAGTAAAGTTCCCTCTACACTGTCCCCATCAAACACTCCCAGGACAGGTACAGCACGGGGTTAGATACAGAGTAAAGTTCCCTCTACACTGTCCCCATCAAACACTCCCAGAACAGGTGCAGCACGGGGTTAGATAGAGAGTAAATCTCCCTCTACACTGTCCCCATCAAACACTCCCAGGAAGGTACAGCACAGGGTCAGATACAGAGTAAATCTCACTCTACACTGTCCCCATCAAACACTCCCAGGACAAGTACAGCACGGGGTTAGATACAGAGTAAAGTTCCCTCTACACTGTCCCCATCAAACACTCCCAGGACAGGTAGAGCATGGGGCTGATACAGACTAAAGCTCCCTCTACACTGTCCCCATCAAAAACTCCCAGCACAGCTACAGCACGTGGCTAGATAGAGAGTAAAGTTCCCTCTACACTGTCCCCATCAAACACTCCCAGGACAGGTACAGCACAGGGTTAGATACAGAGTAAATCTCCCTCTACACTGTCCCCATCAAACACTCCCAGGACAGGTACAGCACGGGGTTAGATACAGAGTAAAGCTCACTCTACACTGTCCATCAAACACTCCCAGGACAGGTACAGCACAGGGTTAGATACAGAATAAAGCTCCCTCTACACTATCTCCATCAAACACTCCGAGGACAGTTACAGCACGTGGTTAGATAGAGAGTAAAGTTCCCTCTACACTGTCCCCATCAAACACTCCCAGGACAGGTAAAGCACAGGGTTAGATACAGAGTAAAGCTCCCTCTACACTGTCCCCATCAAACACTCCCAGGACAGGTACAGCATGGGGTTAGATACACAATAAAGCTCCCTCTACACTGTCCCCATCAAACACTCCCAGGACAGGTACAGCATGGGGTTAGATACACAATAAAGCTCCCTCTACATTGTCCCCATCAAACACTCCCAGGAGAGGTACAGCACGGGGTTAGATACAGAGTAAATCTCCCGCTACACTGTCCCCATCAAACACACCCAGGCCTGGTACAGCACGGGGTTAGATACAGAGTAAATCTCCCTCTACACTGTCCCCATCAAACACACCCAGGCCAGGTACAGCACAGAGTTAGATTCAGAGTAAATCTCCCTCTACACTGTCCCCATCAAACACTCCCAGGACAGGTACAACACGGGGTTAGATACAGAGTAAAGCTCCCTCTACACTGTCTCCATCAAACACTCCCAGGACAGGTACAACACGGGGTTAGATACAGAGTAAAGCTCCCGCTACACTGTCTCCATCAAACACTCCCAGGACAGGTACAACACGGGGTTAGATACAGAGTAAAGCTCCCTCTGCACTGTTTCCATCAAACACTCCCAGGCCAGGTACCGCATGGGGTTAGATACAGAGTAAAGCTCCCTCTACACTGTCCTCATCAAACACTCCCAGGCCAGGTACCGCATGGGGTTAGATACAGAGTAAAGCTCCCTCGACACTGTCCCCATCAAACACTCCCAGGCCAGGTACAGCACGGGGTTAGATACAGAGTAAAGCTCCCTCTACACTGTCCCCATCAAAGACTCCCAGGACAGGTACAGCACGGTTTTAGATACACAGTAAATCTCCCGCTACACTGTCCCCATCAAACACACCCAGGCCAGGTACAGCACGGGGTTAGATACAGAGAAAATCTCCCTCTACACTGTCCCCATCAAACACTCCCAGGACAGGTACAGCACGTGGTGAGATACAGAGTAAAGTTCCCTCTACACTGTCCCCATCAAACTCTCCCAGGACAGGTACAGCACGGGGTTAGATACAGAGTAAAGCTCCCTCTACACTGTCACCATCAAACACTCCCAGGACAGGTACAGCACGGGGTTAGATACAGAGTAAAGCTTCCTCGACACTGTCCCCATCAAACACTCCCAGGACAGGTACAGCACGGAGTTAGTTACACAATAAAGCCCCCTCTACACTGTCCCCATCAAACACTCCCAGGACAGGTACAGCACGGGGTTAGATACAGACTACAGCTCCCTCTACACTATCTCCATCAAACACTCCGAGGACAGTTACAGCATGGGGTTGATACAGAGTAAATCTCCCTCTACACTGTCCCCATCAAACACTCCCAGGACAGGTACAGCACGGGGTTAGATACAGACTACAGCTCCCTCTACACTATCTCCATCAAACACTCCGAGGACAGTTACAGCATGGGGTTGATACAGAGTAAATCTCCCTCTACACTGTCCCCATCAAACACTCCCAGGACAGGTACAGCACGGGGTTAGATACAGACTACAGCTCCCTCTACACTATCTCCATCAAACACTCCGAGGACAGTTACAGCATGGGGTTGATACAGAGTAAATCTCCCTCTACACTGTCCCCATCAAACACTCCCAGGACAGGTACAGCACAGGGAAAGATACAGAGTAAAGCTCCCTCTACACTGTCTACATCAAACACTCCCAGGATAGCTACAGCACGGGGTTACATACAGAGTAAAGCTCCCTCGGCACTGTCCCCATCAAACACTCCCAGGGCAGGAACAGCACGTGGTTATATACATAGTAAAGCTCCCTCAACACTATCCCCATCAAACTCTCCCAGGACAGGTACAGCACGGGGTTAGATACAGAGTAAAGCTCCTTCTACACTGTCCCCATCAAACACTCCCAGGACAGGTCAGTACGGGGTTAGATAAAGAGTAAAACTCCCTCTCCCTGGACACCCAGATCCCTCCGCACCTCAACATTCTGCAGTCTCTCTCCATTTAAATAATATTCTGCTTTTCTATTCTTGCTGCTAAAGTGGTCAAATTCCATCTGTCATATTTTTGCCCACTCCTAACCGAGAGACAGAGAGACAGATAGATGGAGACAGAGAGAGATAGAGAGATAGACAGATAGAGAGAGAGGGAGAGAGAGATAGACAGATAGAGAGAGAGAGAGAGAGATAGACAGATAGAGGGAGAGACAGACAGAGAGAAAGAGTGAGAGAGACAGATAGACAGATAGAGAGAGAGAGAGAGATATTAGAGATAGAGACAGATAGACAGATAAAGAGAGAGAGAGAGAAATAAGCACCGAGACATAGCAATAGAAAGATTCAGAGAGACAAAGAGTGGGAAACTGAAGGACCGAGAGCAAGGGGGACAGAGAGAAAGATGGGGAGGAAGAGAGAAAGAGACAGATCCAGAGAGTAACCGACATTGAGAGGCAGAAACAGAGAGGGAGAGTATCGGATCCAGTGCCCTGGTTTGTTGGGGCTAAAGGATCCGGGTTACACCCTTGTTTCAGGATGACTGAGTTGGTACCAAGACTGGGAAGATAAGTAAACCGTTCTTAGAAGAAACACATTCTGTTTATTTACAAAAGGAACTCAGCAGCTACACATGTGCTCACAACTCAAAACTCTGTCTTTACTCTTCAGACTCTAACTCAAAACTACTGACGACAGAGGTAGCCCACGCTATTCTGCTTTGGGTATCAAGATCATGTGAGCTTACACTACAACGTTTGTCTTAAAGGTATATTACACCTCAGATTACTACATCCCTCCCCCTTTATTCAGAAATACATTTTACCATTTTTTCTAAAAATATCAAATTTTTCACACAGATCAATAAGTTACCAAGTCAGTCTTTCTGGGGGGTTTCCTTATGCATGTAGAACATCTCAGCTCTACAGTTTCTGATGTTTGATCCAGCCCTCCCTCACTGTAGTCATCTGAGCATCTGGTTCTCCAGTAGGTACCTGCAAATCTGTTTCTTCGATTCTTTCAAGTACAGCCGGCCCTTCAGGCACATCTATTCTCAGTTGAGTTCTTGCAACAGATGTTGATTCAGTCACGAATGCTGGTGGAATCATTTCTGGGTATTTTGATTCTCCACAAGCCTCCGTACGATTCAATCATCCACTTTCGGGTGGTAAGAAAGAGGTCCAGTTACTGCACTTACTTCACCAAACAACCATGTTGCCCCTTCTCTAAAATTTTTCACCAATACTTTCTCTCCTATGTTAAACGTCCTGCCACGAGTGTGACAGTCATGTCCAGTTTTCTGATTTCCCTGACTCCTTTCCACCCTCCCCCCCCGCCAGCAAAGTTTGGCACATTAAGCTCAATCTCGCTCGGAGATGGTGTTTCATCAACAATCCCACAGGTGTGACACCTGTTGTCATATGAGGGATGGTTCCATAATGGAAAAGAAAACTTGCTCATTTGGCCGCTGTAGAATCTCCAGAAAATTTCCTCTTACCAGATTTGTACACTCAGACTGCTCTCTCGGCCTGTCCATTTGAAGTAGGGTGGTATGGTGACATTCTCACATGAGTAATACCGTTGAGGTTGCTAAATTGGTGAAATTCAGCACTGGTGAATACTGCTCCATTGTCTGATGCGACCATTTCAGGTAATCCATTGATTGCGAGACTTTGTTGTAGCTTGTATATTGTAGCAGGAGACCTCACTTCACATATGTCCATCCATTTTGAATGTGCATCAACGATAAGTAGAAACATCGTTCCCATAAAAGGCCCCACAAAGCCGATGTGTACTCACACCCATGGCCTTCTCGGCCACTCCCGGGGGTGTAACAGAACTGTTACAAGTCATTTTTGTACTTGCTGGCATTGCAGACAAGTTCTCACCAAGTTTTCTATTTCTCCATCCATAAATAGCTACGTGTTAAAGCCTTCATTTTGGAAATTCCGGGTTCTGCGCCATTCCATTGCCAGAGCAATTTCCAATGCCTTCTGAAAATCCAAATTTGTTTCTCTTCGAATCGCATCCTCACTTAGACTGCACACCAAACGATCTCTGACCGTATCACTGACAGGTGTACCAAACCCACAATATTCTTTTACTTGTTTCAGACTTGCCACATAACAAGCAACTGCCTCCCCCGTGGCTCTATTCCTTGAGTTAAACTTGAACCGGTGCCATCATCTGGTCATGGTTCTTTAGGAGGTTCACTAAGTCATCAGAAACTCTTTGAGTCTGTGGCACTGAGTGCCAACAAATTGCAAATTAATCCATATGTCTTACTCCCACACGTGGATAAGCAGATCGCACGCTTTTTCTCCTCCCCTGCGATGTCATCGACCTGGAGGGAGAACATGATGGGACCAGTCGTCCAAGGTTGGATGGAGAGGGTCAACTCTTCCCAATTGCGGCAAGCTCTGAGGGGGTTGCTTTGATCGTCAGGAAGGAAGTTTTTCTTTACTTACAATTACCATGCGAGGTGTGGCCCAATTTCAGTTATTCTGATTTCCTTCGTCCTTTCTAGCCTTTTACCTCTTCCTTTTTGGGTCTTTTTTTGATTTTTTTCTCTCGTCGCCAATTTGTTGGGGTCCAGTGCCCTGGTTTGTTGGGGCTAAAGGATCTGGGTTGCACCCTTGTTTCGGGATGAGCGAGTTGGTACAGAGACAGAGAAGATCAGTAAACCATTCTTAGAAGAAACACATTGTTTCTTTACAAAAGGAACTCAGCAGCTACACTTGTGTGCTCACAACTCAAAACTCTGTCTTTATTCTTCAGACTCTAACTCAAGACTACTGACTACAGAGGTAGCCAGCGCTGCTCTGCTATTGGGTATCAAGATCATGTGATCTTACATTACAACATTTGTCTTAAAGGTATATTGCACATCAGATTACTACAGAGAGAGAGAGAGACAGGCATAGAGAGAGAGAGGGAGAGATGGAGATAGTAAGAGAGAGAGACAGAGGGAAAGAAACAAGGAGAGAAGTGGCAACAGAGAGAAATAATAGAGGAGACAGAAGATATGACAGATAAAAGGGCGAGAGGCAAAGGGACAGATATAGAGAGGTCGAGAGACAGGGAGACAAAGAGAAACCACGAGTCAGAGAGGGAGAGAATATTATGAATTTGATTCCAGTGAGCTCTCCTGGGTTTAACAGTCGGTCTCGGAGGTTAAAGGGCATTGAGGTCTAACGGACTGTAATAGCTAATTCGTTTTAAATCCTGTTTGTGAGTTTCCTGCAGCTGTCAACATGTTTACAAACCCCAGACACACACAGTTCTCCACCAGCAGAGGATTTCTGCAGCAACATCTTCATTAGCTTCGACCCAATAAATGTGATAGTGAGGGAGAACAATGAGCACAGTCTGCACCTTCCCAAACAAGCTCGCAATCCAAGAATTTATAATTCAGCATTTTCAGGTTAATCAATTATGGAGTGAAGGAAATTCTCATTTTAACACAATCAATGGTTATTATATTGATAGACTTTTATTACGTCCTCTTATCTCTCACCCCCTTTATTTTACTCTTCAATCTGACCCTCTTTCTGTTTTGTTCTCACACTCTTGCTCTTACTGTTTCACGCCCATCCCTATCTAACACTCTTTGCTTTCTCTCTCACCGCCCTCCATCACTCACAATTTTCTCTCTCTTTCCTTCCACACTCTCCACAGCCTCTATCTCCCTCCTTACCCTCCTCACTTCCTGCCACTGTCTGTCCCTCTGTTTCAATCTCTGCCTCTTGCACAATGCCCAAGCTGTTTTCTCTCCCTCTCTTTTTCTCTATCTCCCGACCTACCCTCCATCCCATCCCCTCTTCCTTCTACCACATTCTGTCTCATTCTCTCTTCCCACCTCTGCTTCACCTTTCTTCATGCATCCCCCAATCAAACCCACCCCTCCCCCAATCAGACCCACCCCACTCCCAATCACACCTACCCCTCCCCAATCACACCCACCCCTCCCCCATTACACCCACCCCTCCCCATTACACCCACCCCTCCCCCAATCACACCCACCCCTCCCCCAATCACACCCACCCCTCCCCCAATCACACCCACCCCTCCCCAATCACACCCACCCCTCCCCCAATCAGACCCACCCCTCCCCCAATCACACCCACCCCTCCCCCAATCACACCCACCCCTCCCCCATTACACACACCCCTCCCCAATCACACCCACCCCTCCCCCAATCACACCCACCCCTCCCCCAATGACACCCACCCCTCCCCCAATGACACCCACCCCTCCCCAATCACACCCACCCCTCCGCCGATCACCCACCCCTCCCCAATCACACACACCCCTCCCCCAATCACACACACCCCTCCCCCGATCACACCCACCCCTCCCCCGATCACACCCACCCCTCCCCCAATCACACCCACCCCTCCCCCAATCACACCCACCCCTCCCCCAATCACACCCACCCCTCCCCCATTACACCCACCCCTCCCCAATCACACCCACCCCTCCCCAATCACACCCACCGCTCCCCCAATCACACCCACCCATCCCCCAATCACACCCACCCCTCCCCCATTACACACACCCCTCCCCAATCACACCCACCCCTCCCCCAAGCACACCCACCCCTCCCCCAAGCACACCCACCCCTCCCCAATCACACTCACCCCTCCCCCAATCACACTCACCCCTCCCCCATTACACCCACCCCTCCCCAATCACACCCACCCCTCCCCCGATCACACATATCCCTCCCCCGATCATACCCACCCCTCCCCAATCACACCCACCCCTCCCCCATTACACACACCCCTCCCCAATCACACCCATCCCTCCCCAATCACACCCACCCCTCCCCCAATCACACCCACCCCTCCCCCAATCACACCCACCCCTCCCCCAATCACACCCACCCCTCCCCCAATCACACCCACCCCTCCCCAGTTAGACCCACCCCTCCCCCAATCACACCCACCCCTCCCCCAATCACACCCACCCCTCCCCCAATCACACCCACCCCTCCCCCAATCACACCCACCCCTCCCCAATCACACCCACCCCTCCCCCAATCACACCCACCCCTCCCCAATCACACCCACCCCTCCCCCATTACACCCACCCCTCCCCCAATCACACCCACCCCTCCCCCAATCACACCCACCCCTCCCCCAATCACACCCACCCCTCCCCAATCACACCCACCCCTCCCCCAATCACACCCACCCCTCCCCCATTACACCCACCCCTCCCCCAATCACACCCACCGCTCCCCAATCACACCCACCGCTCCCCCAATCACACCCACCCCTCCCCCAATCACACCCACCCCTCCTCCAATCACACCCACCCCTCCCCCAATCATACCCACCCCTCCCCAATCACACCCACCCCTCCCCCAATCACACCCACCCCTCCCCCATTACACCCACCCCTCCCCCATTACACCCACCCCTCCCCCGATCACACCCACCCCTCCCCCGATCACACCAACCCCTCCCCCGATCACACCCACCCCTCCCCCGATCACACCCACCCCTCCCCCGATCACACCCACCCCTCCCCCGATCACACCCACCCCTCCCCAATCACACCCACCCCTCCCCAATCACACCCACCCCTCCCCAATCACACCCACCCCTCCCCCAATCACACCCACCCCTCCCCCATTACACCCACCCCTCCCCCATTACACCCACCCCTCCCCCAATCACACCCACCCCTCCCCCAATCACACCCACCCCTCCCCAATCACACCCACCCCTCCCCCAATCACACACACCCCTCCCCCATTACACCCACCCCTCCCCAATCACACCCACCCCTCCCCCGATCACACCCACCCCTCCGCCAATCACACCCACCCCTCCCCCAATCAAACCCACCCCTCCCCAATCACACCCACCCCTCCCCCATTACACACACCCCTCCCCAATCACACCCATCCCTCCCCAATCACACCCACCCCTCCCCCAATCACACCCACCCCTCCCCCAATCACACCCACCCCTCCCCCAATCACACCCACCCCTCCCCCAATCACACCCACCCCTCCCCAGTTAGACCCACCCCTCCCCCAATCACACCCACCCCTCCCCCAATCACACCCACCCCTCCCCCAATCACACCCACCCCTCCCCCAATCACACCCACCCCTCCCCAATCACACCCACCCCTCCCCCAATCACACCCACCCCTCCCCAATCACACCCACCCCTCCCCCATTACACCCACCCCTCCCCCAATCACACCCACCCCTCCCCCAATCACACCCACCCCTCCCCCAATCACACCCACCCCTCCCCAATCACACCCACCCCTCCCCCAATCACACCCACCCCTCCCCCATTACACCCACCCCTCCCCCAATCACACCCACCGCTCCCCAATCACACCCACCGCTCCCCCAATCACACCCACCCCTCCCCCAATCACACCCACCCCTCCTCCAATCACACCCACCCCTCCCCCAATCATACCCACCCCTCCCCAATCACACCCACCCCTCCCCCAATCACACCCACCCCTCCCCCATTACACCCACCCCTCCCCCATTACACCCACCCCTCCCCCGATCACACCCACCCCTCCCCCGATCACACCAACCCCTCCCCCGATCACACCCACCCCTCCCCCGATCACACCCACCCCTCCCCCGATCACACCCACCTCTCCCCCGATCACACCCACCCCTCCCCAATCACACCCACCCCTCCCCAATCACACCCACCCCTCCCCAATCACACCCACCCCTCCCCCAATCACACCCACCCCTCCCCCATTACACCCACCCCTCCTCCATTACACCCACCCCTCCCCCAATCACACCCACCCCTCCCCCAATCACACCCACCCCTCCCCAATCACACCCACCCCTCCCCCAATCACACACACCCCTCCCCCATTACACCCACCCCTCCCCAATCACACCCACCCCTCCCCCGATCACACCCACCCCTCCGCCAATCACACCCACCCCTCCCCCAATCAAACCCACCCCTCCCCAATCACACCCACCCCTCCCCCATTACACACACCCCTCCCCAATCACACCCACCCCTCCCCCAATCACACCCACCCCTCCCCCAATCACACCCACCCCTCCCCAGTTAGACCCACCCCTCCCCCAATCACACCCACCCCTCCCCCAATCACACCCACCCCTCCCCCAATCACACCCACCCCTCCCCCAATCACACCCACCCCTCCCCAATCACACCCACCCCTCCCCCAATCACACCCACCCCTCCCCAATCACACCCACCCCTCCCCCATTACACCCACCCCTCCCCCAATCACACCCACCCCTCCCCCAATCACACCCACCCCTCCCCCAATCACACCCACCCCTCCCCAATCACACCCACCCCTCCCCCAATCACACCCACCCCTCCCCCATTACACCCACCCCTCCCCCAATCACACCCACCGCTCCCCAATCACACCCACCGCTCCCCCAATCACACCCACCCCTCCCCCAATCACACCCACCCCTCCTCCAATCACACCCACCCCTCCCCCAATCATACCCACCCCTCCCCAATCACACCCACCCCTCCCCCAATCACACCCACCCCTCCCCCATTACACCCACCCCTCCCCCATTACACCCACCCCTCCCCCGATCACACCCACCCCTCCCCCGATCACACCAACCCCTCCCCCGATCACACCCACCCCTCCCCCGATCACACCCACCCCTCCCCCGATCACACCCACCCCTCCCCCGATCACACCCACCCCTCCCCAATCACACCCACCCCTCCCCAATCACACCCACCCCTCCCCAATCACACCCACCCCTCCCCCAATCACACCCACCCCTCCCCCATTACACCCACCCCTCCTCCATTACACCCACCCCTCCCCCAATCACACCCACCCCTCCCCCAATCACACCCACCCCTCCCCAATCACACCCACCCCTCCCCCAATCACACACACCCCTCCCCCATTACACCCACCCCTCCCCAATCACACCCACCCCTCCCCCGATCACACCCACCCCTCCGCCAATCACACCCACCCCTCCCCCAATCAAACCCACCCCTCCCCAATCACACCCACCCCTCCCCCATTACACACACCCCTCCCCAATCACACCCACCCCTCCCCCAATCACACCCACCCCTCCCCCAATCACACCCACCCCTCCCCCATTGCACCCACCCCTCCCCCAATCACACCCACCCCTCCCCCAATCACACACACCCCTCCCCCAATCACACCCACCCCTCCCCCATTACACCCACCCCTCCCCCGATCACCCACCCCTCCCCAATCACACCCACCCCTCCCCAATCACACCCACCCCTCCCCCAATCACACACACCCCTACCCCAATCACACCCACCCCTCCCCCATTACACCCACCCCTCCCCCGATCACCCACCCCTCCCCAATCACACCCACCCCTCCCCAATCACACCCACCCCTCCCCCAATCGCACCCACCCCTCCCCCAATCACAACCACCCCTCCCCAATCACACACACCCCTCCCCCAATCACACCTACCCCTCCCCCTATCATACCCACCCCTCCCCCAATCATACCCACCCCTCCCCAATCACACCCACCCCTCCCCCAATCATACCCACCCCTCCCCAATCACACCCACCCCTCCCCAATCACACCCACCCCTCCCGCAATCACACCCACCCCTCCCCCAATCACACCCACCCCTCCCCCAATCACACCCACCCCTCCCCAATCACACCCACCCCTCCCCCAATCATACCCACCCCTCCCCAATCACACCCACCCCTCCCCCAATCATACCCACCCCTCCCCCAATCAGACCCACCCCTCCCCCAATCAGACCCACCCCTCCCCAATTACACCCACCCCTCCCCAATCACACCCACCCCTCCCCCATTACACCCACCCCTCCCCCATTACACCCACCCCTCCCCCATTACACCCACCCCTCCCCCAATCACACTCACCCCTCCCCAATCACACACACCCCTCCCCCAATCACACCCACCCCTCCCCAATCACACCCTCCCCCCCAATCACACCCTCCGTCTCCCCCAATCACACCCTCCGTCTCCCCCAATCACACCCACCCCTCCCCCAATCACACCCACCCCTCCCCCAATCACACCCACCCCTCCCCAATCACACCCACCCCTCCCCAATCAACCTACCCCTCCCCCAATCGCACCCACCCCTCCCCCAATCACACCCACCCCTCCCCAATTACACCCACCCCTCCCCCAATCACACCCACCCCTCCCCCAATCACACCCAGCCCTCCCCCGAACACACACACCCCTCCCCCAATCACACCCACCCATCCCCCATTACACCCACCCCTCCCCAATCACACCCACCCCTCCCCCAATCACACCCACCCCTCCCCCAATCACACCCACCCCTCCCCCAATCACACCCACCCCTCCCCCAATCACACTCACCCCTCCCCAATCACACACACCCCTCCCCCAATCACACCCACCCCTCCCCCAATCACACCCACCCCTCCCCAATCACACTCACCCCTCCCCAATCACACTCACCCCTCCCCAATCACACTCACCCCTCCCCCAATCACACACACCCCTCCCCAATCACACCCACCCCTCCCCCAATCACACCCACCCCTCCCCCAATCACACCCACCCCTCCCCCAATCACACCCACCCCTCCCCCAATCACACCCACCCCTCCCCCAAACACACCCACCCCTCCCCCAATCACACCCACCCCTCCCCAATCACACCCACCCCTCCCCAATCACACTCACCCCTCCCCAATCACACTCACCCCTCCCCCAATCACACCCACCCCTCCCCCAATCACACCCACCCCTCCCCCAATCACACCCACCCCTCCCCCAATCACACCCACCCCTCCCCCAATCACACTCTCCCCCCTCTCGAGTTTACATAACCAGTGTGGTCAGGATGTGAAAGATTCCCTCGGGACTCTCTTCTGCCTGGGGCAACATTGGCAACGTGGGGCAACATTGGCCTACCTCAGGAGGCTGGCAAGATGACTCTGGGCTGTCTTGCGGCCTGAAGGAGGGTGGCACAGTCTAAACCCCCTCTGGACCCCCCATTCCCATTGGACACGGGCAGGGAGGGGCTGTCACATTTAGCGCACGTGACAGATTTCACCACAGGAACCGTCTTCCATGACTAAAACATGAACAAAATCACCCACAGGACAGCAGCACCCCCCACACCCTCCCTCCGATCGCTGCCCCATCGCTGCCGAGCGTTGGCGCGATGCACCCCGCGGTTGAGCTGTCCCGTAGCCACCCCGGGGTGGGGGGGGGAGGAATTTCTCCTGCTTTCCGTGAACTGAGCATAAAGACTGTGGCTTCACACCCACCCACCCCCCCCACCTCACCATCTCCCTGAGGCACCCCGCACCGCAAGCACCAAGATAGGGACAGCATTCCCATCTAGACCCACAGCTTTCCGGAAGGTTCTTCCTTGTCACTGGGGCGCGGTTGGCCTCGGCTATTCCACTGGGTTGAGCATGGAGAATGGGATGATCCCATCCCAAGATATTGCACTTCAAGGGGCAGGACTGACAGGAATGCCCTGCCCTCACTCCTCCAACCCTGAAGAAAATGTCCTAGGGTTGGTGGGGAGGGGCAGGGGGGGTGTGGGGTGGGGGTTGGGGGGGTGGGGTGCAGGGGGTGGGGGGAGTGCAGGAATGCAGGTTGGGGATGGCGGGCAGAGGGTAGTGGGTTGTTCATGATCCATCCTCGATGCACAATCGCTTGAATCAGACTCGCCCCAGGAGTTCAGCCTCTTACCTGGTCTCCGCGGAGGAGTCCTCTCCCACTTGAAGCACGCCGTCTGGGCGGAGAAGAGAACCAGGAACAGGAGGGGGGCCGAAGGGCCCGATTTCCCCCAAACTCCCATCCGGAGAGAGGCCAGAAGTCCCGAGCGAGCAGGTTCCCCCTGACGCACAGAGAGGGGAGGGGGGTGACACCGGAGAAGGGTTTTGCCCAGGTCTGCAGACGATGGGGAACGAGACGTAGAGGATCTGGACCTCCTACCGAACTCAGCAGACAGCAGTTTACACAAACGAATTGCTACCAGAAGCAAACTGATTCTGACAGAGTCTGTCCCTCTCAGAGTAACGATTAGGGAGGAGGGGTACGAAACTCCTGAAGAAAACAAGTGGTTTAATGGTTCATCCCCATGAAAGGTTTGCCCTCTTACCCTCCTCCTCTTTTGTTTTTCTCTCTTTCTCCTTTTCCTTCCCCCTCTCTCTTTCTCCCTGTCTTTCTCTCTCCCTTTCTCCCTATCTGTCTTTCTCTCTCCCTGTTTGTTTCTTTCTGTCTCTCTCTCTCTCTCTGCCACTCTGTCTCTCTGTCTCTCCCTCTCTCTCACTCTTTGTCACTCTGTCTCTCTCTCTCTCTCTGTCACTTTGTCTCTCTCTCTCTCTCTTTGTCACTCTGTCTCTCTCTCTCTCTCTTTGTCACTCTGTCTCTCTCTCTCTCTCTGTCACTCTGTCTCTCTCTCTCTCTCTTTGTCACTCTGTCTCTCTCTCTCTCTGTCACTCTGTCTCTCTCTCTCTCTCTTTGTCACTCTGTCTCTCTCTCTCTCTCTGTCACTCTGTCTCTCTCTCTCTCTCTTTGTCACTCTGTCTCTCTCTCTCTCTGTCACTCTGTCTCTCTCTCTCTCTCTTTGTCACTCTGTCTCTCTCTCTCTCTCTGTCACTCTGTCTCTCTCTCTCTCTCTTTGTCACTCTGTCTCTCTCTCTCTCTCTTTGTCACTCTGTCTCTCTCTCTCTCTGTCACTCTGTCTCTCTCTCTCTCTCTTTGTCACTCTGTCTCTCTCTCTCTCTGTCACTCTGTCTCTCTCTCTCTCTCTTTGTCACTCTGTCTCTCTCTCTCTCTCTCTTTGTCACTCTGTCTCTCTCTCTCTCTCTGTCACTCTGTATCTCTCTCTCTCTCTCTCTCTCTCTCTCCCCACCCCTCTCTCTCTGTCTTGTTGAACGCAGTTGCTCCTTCAAGACAGGAGAGATCCGACGGCTAAGGAGATAAGTGAAGTTTAATCCTGTGCTGATGTAAGGGAAGCCCAGATGTAGCTAACTTTAGCATGGCAGGATGAACATTTAAAGCAACATCACCCACTCAGTGGAGTGGCTTTGAAGTTTACTGGAGAATCATACCTCGACCAGATGTAACAACAAACCTGTTTGAGGCTTATTCTCCAGTAAAGCTGCTGCCAGTTATTAAATGGGCAGCATTACTTTTTTAAAAAAAAATCAGTATTTAAGAGAATTTTGGAAGGGCAAAGGGCAGGGAGGAAGTTGCAATTAGTATTTCCACATGAAGTATCCGACTCTACATCATTTTAATTATTTTTAATTGTCATTATTTTCAAACGAGTTGAGTCTTTAAACAAACATCAAACTCCCGTCGGCTTCCTTGAAGCTGTTTTAAAGAAAGGATGAATCTGCTTTCCTCTGCTGCTACTTCATGATCCCAAGATGTCCCAAAGCTTTTTTTTCCCCCACCAATGAAGTCCCTTTGAGGTTTAGTCACCGTGGTTTGCAATGCTTCTTGACAGGAATAAATACAGCAAAGTGTTTGGGAAGCACCGCAGCAAGACTGAGGGGAGGATTGAACTTCATTAAAAGTAATGCAGCATTTAAAACAAATAGACCAGTCTGACAGCACACACGCCGCCTTTAAATGCAAATTAAAGACGAGGGGGTGTCACCCAGTGTAAACCACCTCCTGCGAATCACATTAAGTGCAGATTTCCTCAACCATGCTGCTAATGACGTCCGCGATGTGAGTGGGAGAAGGGGAAAGACAACAACAGAAAGCCTCGCATTCCTCTAGCGCCTTTCAAAGCGTTCCTCAGCCAGTGAAGCGGTTTGGAAGTGCAGTCCGGGATGTAATGCAGGAAACAAAGGCAGGCCAATTCGTACACAGCAAAATCCCACCGACCACAAGGTGCTAGCAACCAGGTCATCTGTGTCGGTCATGTTGATTTGAGGGAGAAACGTGGACCGGGACATCAGGGAGAACCTCCGCACCACCCCACCCCCACCCCGCCCCCCCCCCACCCCCCCCACCCCCCCCCCCCCGCCCCAACCACCTCTCCTCCTCCTCTTCTTCCAAATACGCACAGGGCAGAATATTACACTCAGGATGCGGGCGCGCACCCAGCACACCCAGGCGTAAGATGACGCGCAATGATGTCAGGCGTGTGTCCCGAGCTCATCGCGGGTGCTCATGCAATATCTCGTTCGGCGGCCGCGCACCCAGCCATGTTTGAAAGGCCTTTATAAGGCCACGAGCAAGCTAATTAAATTGGAATCTACGCTGTCCCATCCAACCGAACGGCCAAGGGGCCTTCACAGTTTTTAGGCCTGCCTTTGTTTCCTGCATTACATCCCGGACTGCACTTCCAAACCGCTTCACTGGCTGAGGAACGCTTTGAAAGGCGCTAGAGGAATGCGAGGCTTTCTGTTGTTGTCTTTCCCCTTCTCCCACTCACATCGCGGACGTCATTAGCAGCATGGTTGAGGAAATCTGCACTTAATGTGATTCGCAGGAGGTGGTTTACACTGGGTGACACCCCCTCGTCTTTAATTTGCATTTAAAGGCGGCTTGTGTGCTATCAGACTGGTCCATTTGTTTTAAATGCTGCATTACTTTTAATGAAGTTCAATCCTCCCCTCAGTCTTGCTGCGGTGCTTCCCACTTTGCTGTATTTATTCCTGACTGTTCCCTCCGGGACACCCTGGTCCACTCCTCCATCACCCCCTAAACCTCAACCCCCTCCCACGGCACCTTCCCATGCAACCGCAGAACACCTGCCCCTTTACTTCCCCTCTCCTCACCGTCCAAGGGCCCAAACACTCCTTTCAAGTGAAGCAGCATTTCACTTGCACTTCCCTCAATTTACTCTACTGCATTCATTGCTCCCAATCCAGTTTTCTCTACATTGGAGAGACCAAACGCAGACTTTTGGTCTGTCTGCAAGCATGACCCAGACCTCCCTGTCGCTTGCCATTTCAACAATCCACCCTGCTCTCATGCCCACATGTCCGTCCTCGGCCTGCTGCATTGTTCCAGTGAAGCTCAATGCAAACTGGAGGAACAGCACCTCATCTTCCGACTAGGCAATAGGGGGCAGGACGTGTAGGACTGAGATGCGGAAATAATTCTTCACTCAGAGGGTGGTCAATCTGTGGAATTCTCTACCGCAGAAGGTAGTGGAGGCCAGCTCACTGAGTGCACTCAAGAAAGAAATTGATCATTTTTAATTTTTACTGGCTTTATTTTTTAAAGAAGCGCTTCAGTCTCCCTGAGGCAGCACCGTACCTGAGGGAGATTGGGGCGCTCTTTCTCACACAGGCATGAACTATGCACTAGGCCCGGCTCTTCCTCCTCCCCCGCCACTCCCCACCCCCCCACACACACACACACACACACACACACACACACACGTAGCGCTCAGCGCTGCTGCTTGCAACCCATGCGTGGTGGGCCAGTTCCGCGTGAAATCGCGGAGCAGATTGCGGGTGACGAAGAGCTTCCAGACCCGCCCTGCCGAACATACCACACCCACCCCCCCCCACCATCCCCCGCCAAGGGTGAAAGCCTTCCCATAGGATTTTTGGCATCCACCCGAGAGGTTTAACTTCTCGGTCAAAGGGCGGCAGCTCTAACCACGCAGCGCTGCAACTTGCATCAGCTTAAGTCACGGCCTCAAGTCTCTGGGGTAAGGACTTTAACAGACGACCTTCTGGCTCAAGGGTAAGGGTGCTACCCACTGAGCCGAGACGGGGGAGAGAACTAAAGCCGAAAACGCTGGAAAAGCTCAGCGGGTCCGGCAGCATTCGTAGCGAGAGGAACAAAGTTGATGTCTCGGGTTGGTGCGGCTCTTCATCAATCATGTTAGACCCGAAACGCTAACTCGGTTTCTCTCTCCACAGATTGCTGTCAGGCCTGCTGAGTTTTTTCCAGCATGTTCTCCTTTAATTTCCGATTTCCAGCCTCCGCGGTATTTGGCTTTGATTTTAAGGTTCGGGGTAGAATTCATTTCCAGCTGGTCTCCCCTCCTGCGAGGGGGCAAGATTATCTGAGATTCTCAAACTGTCCCCCTCCCTCCCGACTCGTCAGTATTAGCGGATTTCTTCCGCCTGTCTCAAAATTTTATACTTATCCCATGGCTTCGTGAAATGTCCCAAGGAGTTTCATAGGAACGTTTACCAAACAAAATATGACAGTGAACTACATAAGGAGATATTGGGGTTAGGTGATCAAAACCTCGGTCGAAGAGGCAGGTTTTAAGGAGTATCTTGAAGGAGGAGAGAGAGGCAGAGAGGTTATGGCCTGATTGAACAGACAGAATCAATTGCACTCTGCAGAGTTGGTGATCTGATAGTCATCCTTCTCCTCCCCAGGTTGATCAGCTGAGGCTGGGTTTATGGAGGCAGCAAGAGCTTTGTCCAGAGGCCAGGGGTAGACACGAGCCTGGGCAGCTGTCACAATGCCTCCTCCACTGCTCCCATCCATCAGGACCACGCAGCTCCCTGGTGTAACAAGAACAGGAACCTGGAATCCAGACTTTTCACCTCATCAGGCTGGTCATCCCAAAACACCTTAGTTCCAGCTTCCTACACGCCCAACATACAGGAGAGTTACAGCCCTCACCACGAGAGTTCTGGTGAAAGGTCATCGACCTGAAATGTTAGCTCTGTTTCTCTCTCCCCACAGGTGCTGCCAGAGCTGATGGGTATTTCCAGCAGTTTTTTGTTTTATGCCAGGGATTCTTCATTGCAGTTCATCGACATGACCAAAGCAAAGACTCAGTCAATCACGAGGCGCTGTGGATTGCGCTCCAAACATTTGAATGTCCAAGGAATTTCGTCACAATCCTGCAACTGTTTCACGATGACATGACTGCAACAATCTTGAGTGAGAGATCTGAAACAGATGCCTTCAAGGTCTGGACCGGTGTCACACACGGCTGTGTGATAATCCCCAAACTGTTTACAATCTATCTGACAGTGACTTTTCACATCAGCAGAGGTCAACTGCCCTCTGCTGTGAGTATTAAATACTGCCTAGGTGGAAATCTCTTTAATCCCTCTCACCTCCGTGCCAAAACTAAACTGACCACCACAGATATACGTGATCTACAGCCCACTCTGCACCTGATCTGCAACTCACCCTCAATCTCTTCAACTCTGCACACAAGAAACTTGACCTGTCCCTGAATGTTGGCAAAACAAAACTCACACATGAACCCACACCGGGTCCGTCAAATAATCCATCTCCCATATATGCTGAAGGTGAGATTCTGGAATGTGTCGAGCACTTCCCACACCTTGGCAGCCGCCTCTCTCAAATTGACCATTGACGAGGAGATCCAACACTGGATCAGCTGCACCAGCTCAGCCTTCTACAAACTATAGCAGCCAGTGTTTGACAATAAAGATCCCTACAAATCAGTAAAAAGTCCTAGGGCTGAATTTTCCCCTTGTTGGGGGGAAGGTTGATGGGCGGGCGCATACAGCCGAGCTTCTGATCAACGCCCCCGATTGGAGGCGCACCGCCATTTTACGTGGGTGGGCCAGTTAAGGCCCGCCCAGCGTGACATCTGCACAGAAGGGCTGTGCGCTCCCTGTGTGGGGAGGGGGATTCCCAAAACCGAGAGTGCGCTCTTCCACACATGCGCACGACAGACACACTCATCTCCCTGGGGCTAAGTGCTGCCTCAGGGAGATCGGCACTAAATGTGAAAAAGACAAAAATAGAAAAATAAAATTCCCCTTACATGTCCCCTGATGTGACAATGTCACATGAGCTGGGACATGTCCATAATTTTCACAAAACGTTTATTTACATTTTTTAAAGCCTGCATGAAACCTCATCCTGCCCGTGGATGAGGTTTGATGCTTTTTCTAGTTCCTGCCGGGGCTCCTGGCCTGTCCGACAACCTTAAGGCTGGATGGGCAGGTCCTTTAATTAGATAATTGACCCTGGCAATGGCCTCAATTGGCCAGTGACCACTCGGCGGGTACACAGCTGATTTTGCTTTGCCCCTGCCCACTGGAAAATTTAAATGGGGCGGGATGACATTGGGAGTTCCCCCCAACGTCATTGTGCGTCATTTTACATGTCAGCGAACGGGCCCCACCCCAGTGTGCCCCGCCCACCCCAGGCCCCCCCCCCCCTCCCCCACACCTCACTCGCCGACTCGTAAAATTCTGCCCCTAGTGTACAGAGCAGCTGTCGTCACCACATGCCTATACTGCAGTGAGACCTGGACTGTTTGTCAGTGACACATAGAGCGCTAAAGAAATTCCATTAGCAATGTCTCCATCCCCACATCCTCCAGATTCAATGGGAGGACCATCGAACAAATGCTGGTGTCCTTCTTGAAGCTAGCTCCTCAAACATTCAGGAAGGACTCCGAGATCAACTTCGATGGACTGGACACTGTGTCCAGATGGCTGAAAATTGTCTCCCTGGCCAGGGGGAGTTTTCTCAACTCTCGAATGGCCAGCATTCTGGGGAGGACAAGAAACACTTCAAAGACAGTCTGAAGCCCTCCTTGAAGCGCGGCAGCATTGACTTGACATTAATGACTGGGAGGAACTTGCAACCAATCGTTCAAAATGGCGGCAACTTGTCCATCGAGCTGCATCAAGCTTTGAGTCACAACGTCTTAATGATGAGGCAGAGCGACGACAGGGAAGAAAAGGAAGTAAATCCTGCACTCTGGGTCCCACTACCCCATTGGACGTCCTGTCCCAAGTGCCCAAAGATCTCTGGGTTGGGAATCGACCTGTTCAGTCACATGAAGACCCATGACAGAAACTCGTGACCCTGTTTAGACCCCATCCTTGAATCAAGGGACAGCCAATGACATGACAGATTTTTGATCTACAAGGGAGTCAAGGATTATGGAGGCGGACATGAGAGTGGAGCAAAAGCCACAATCAGATCAGTCATGATCTTATTGAATGGAACAGGCTCGATGGGCTGAATGGCTGAATTCCACTTCTATTTCTTGTGCTCTTGTTAGTGCTTTTGGGGAGGTTTCAAACAAGCTTGTCAGGGGTGTGGGAGCCAGGAGGTCATATTGGAGAGAAATACAGGATCGGGAGAGACAGATAGCACAGACTAGGAAATAGATGGGGCCAAAGTAAGGGGGGGATGTAATAACGTCTAAATTAGGTTTATTGCATATATATGTGAGTGTGCAGAGTGTGGTAAGAAATGATTTGTGTACCGCAGGTACAGATTGCTACATAGAAAAATGATATTGTGGCGATAACAGAGACCTGGTTCAAAGAAGGGCAGGACTATGTACTAAATATTATTGGATGCAGGGGGTTCATTGGAGTTTAGAAGAATGAGAGGGGATCTTATTGAACTATAGGATTGTGAGGGGAGCTTAACAGGGTGGGTGCTGAGAGAATGTTCCCCCTTGTAGAGGAATCTAGAGCCAGAGTGCACAGTTTCTAAATAAGGGGTTTCCCATTTAAGAAAGGGATGAGGAGAAATTTCTTGTCTCAGAGGATCATTGCTCTGTGGAATTCTCTTCCCTAAACAGCAGTGAAGGCTGAGTCATTGAATATATTCAAGGCTGAGTTGGACGGAATTTCAATCGACGAGTGAATCCAGGGTTATGGGTGGCAGTCGAGAAAGTGGAGTTAAGGTCACAATCAGATCAGCCATGATCTTATTGAATGGTGGAGCAGGCTTGATGGGCTGAATGGCCTGCTCTTATTTCTTATGGTCTTAATAAGAAAGGGATGAAAGGAAAGGAGCTGCCTCGTTGAATGTGCACACGGTTTTGCAGGAATTGAACCTGACCTGGTTCACAAGGTGCCAGCTTCCAGCATAGAACTTTCTAGAAGGGGTCGACTCGTTCCCCACCACCGCACCCCACCCCCCCCCCACCCTCGCCCCCTCCCACCGCACCACCACCCCTCCTCCGTCCTGGAGGAGGTGGAGGAGGACCTCTGGGATGCCTTCAGTCCCTGGGACAGCCACACCCCACCATCCTGCTCCTGTTGCTGCTGGGCTAAGGGGTGGGGAGGGAAGGCCAAGTATTGTGACAGGCGTGGTCGTCCTCGGGAGCTGCAGGCAGCCAGCCGTCCTTCTCCGGAAACTTCCAGAAGAGGCTCAAGGGAATCTCCTCACTCCAGCGCCCGGTGAGTGGAAGCCTCTCAGCCGCCTCCCCCCCGCAACCCAATGTGCCTTTTGCCAGCCTTTTTAACCTGTCTTTGACTGATGAGGAGAGGAGGTGGGGGGGGGGGTTGGTGTCTACCCCTGGGAGGGGGGGAAATCTGGCAGCTGGATGGCGGCTCCATTCCCCTAGCTCCCCCTCTCCACGCCCACCACCTCCCCCCACCCCCTCCAAGGCTGAGAGCCGTGGGAAGAAGCATGTGGCAGGACCACCTGCTGAGACCAACAAGGATGAAGGCCTGGGCTGGGGTGGGGGGCATTGGGGTGGGTTGGGGTGTGTTGGGGATGGGGGGTGGGGGTGGTGTGGGGTTGGGGGTGGGATTGGGGTTGAGTTGGGGATGGGGGTGGGGGTGGTGTGGGTTTGGGGATGGGGTTGGGGTGGGAGTGGGGGCCTTGGGGTGGTGTGGGGTAGGGGGTGGGCTTAGGGAATGGGGTGGTGTGGGGTAGGGGGTGGGGTTTAGGGTTGAGTTGGGGGTGGGGGGTTGGGGTGGTGTGGGGTTGGGGTTGAGTTAGGGGTGGGGTCGTTGGGGTGGTGTGGGGTTGGGGGTGGGGTTGGGGTTGAGTTGGGGGTGGGAGGTAGGGGTGGTGTGGTGTTGGGGTTGAGTTAGGGGTGGGGGGGTTGGGGTAGTGTGGTGTTGGGGTTGAGTTAAGGGTGGGGGGGTTGGGGTAGTGTGGGGTTGGGGTTGAGTTAGGGGTGGGGGGGTTGGGGTGGTGTGGGGTTGGGGTTGAGTTAGGGGTGGGGGGGTTGGGGTGGTGTGGGGTTGGGGGTGGGGTTGAGTTGGGGGTGGAATGTTTGGTGTGGTGTGGCATTGGGGGTCGGGTGAAGGAGTGGGATGGTGTGGGGTTGGGGTTGAGTTGGGGGGTGCAGGGTTGGGGTGGTGTGGGGTTGGGGTTGAGTTAGGGGTGGGGGGGTTGGGGTGGTGTGGGGTTGGGGTTGAGTTAAGGGTGGGGGGGTTGGGGTGGTGTGGGGTTGGGGTTGAGTTAGGGGTGGGGGGGTTGGGGTGGTGTGGGGTTGGGGTTGAGTTAGGGGTGGGGGGGTTGGGGTGGTGTGGGGTTGGGGTTGAGTTAGGGGTGGGGGGGTTGGGGTGGTGTGGGGTTGGGGTTGAGTTAGGGGTGGGGGCGTTGGAGTGGTGTGGGGTTGGGGTTGAGTTGGGGGGTGCAGGGTTGGGGTGGTGTGGGGTTGGGGTTGAGTTGGGGGTGGGAGGTAGGGGTGGTGTGGTGTTGGGGTTGAGTTAGGGGTGGGGGCGTTGGGGTGGTGTGGGGTTGGGGTTGACTTAGGGGTGGAGGGGTTGGGGTGGTGTGGGGTTGGGGGTGGGGTTGGGGTTGAGTTGGGGGTGGGAGGTAGGGGCGGTGTGGTGTTGGGGTTGAGTTAGGGGTGGGGGGGTTGGGGTGGTGTGGTGTTGGGGTTGAGTTAAGGGTGGGGGGGTTGGGGTAGTGTGGGGTTGGGGTTGAGTTAGGGGTGGGGGCGTTGGAGTGGTGTGGGGTTGGGGTTGAGTTAGGGGTGGGGGGGTTGGGGTGGTGTGGGGTTGGGGGTGGGGTTGAGTTGGGGGTGGAAGGTTTGGTGTGGTGTGGCATTGGGGGTCGGGTGAAGGAGTGGGATGGTGTGGGGTTGGGGGTGGGGTTGGGGTTGAGTTGGGGGGTGCAGGGTTGGGGTGGTGTGGGGTTGGGGTTGAGTTAGGGGTGGGGGGGTTGGGGTGGTGTGGGGTTGGGGTTGAGTTAGGGGTGGGGGCGTTGGAGTGGTGTGGGGTTGGGGTTGAGTTAGGGGTGGGGGGGTTGGGGTGGTGTGGGGTTGGGGTTGAGTTAAGGGTGGGGGCGTTGGAGTGGTGTGGGGTTGGGGTTGAGTTAGGGGTGGGAGGGTTGGGGTGGTGTGGGGTTGGGGTTGAGTTAGGGGTGGGGGGGTTGGGGTGGTGTGGGGTTGGGGTTGAGTTAGGGGTGGGGGGGTTGGGGTGGTGTGGGGTTGGGGGTGGGGTTGAGTTGGGGGTGGAAGGTTTGGTGTGGTGTGGCATTGGGGGTCGGGTGAAGGAGTGGGATGGTGTGGGGTTGGGGGTGGGGTTGGGGTTGAGTTCGGGGGTGCAGGGTTGGGGTGGTGTGGGGTTGGGGGTGGGGTTGAGTTAGGGGTGGGGGGGTTGGGGTGGTGTGGGGTTGGGGTTGAGTTAGGGGTGGGGGGGTTGGGGTGGTGTGGGGTTGGGGTTGAGTTAAGGGTGGGGGGGTTGGGGTGGTGTGGGGTTGGGGTTGAGTTAGGGGTGGGGGCGTTGGAGTGGTGTGGGGTTGGGGTTGAGTTAGGGGTGGGGGCGTTGGAGTGGTGTGGGGTTGGGGTTGAGTTAGGGGTGGGGGGGTTGGGGTGGTGTGGGGTTGGGGTTGAGTTAGGGGTGGGGGCGTTGGAGTGGTGTGGGGTTGGGGTTGAGTTAGGGGAGGGGGGGTTGGGGTGGTGTGGTGTTGGGGTTGAGTTAGGGGTGGGGGCGTTGGAGTGGTGTGGGGTTGGGGTTGAGTTAGGGGTGGGGGGGTTGGGGTGGTGTGGTGTTGGGGTTGAGTTAAGGGTGGGGGGTTGGGGTGGTGTGGGGTTGGGGTTGAGTTAGGGGTGGGGGGGTTGGGGTGGTGTGGGGTTGGGGTTGAGCTAGGGGTGGGGGGATTGGGGTGGTGTGGGGTTGGGGTTGAGTTAGGGGTGGGGGGGTTGGGGTGGTGTGGGGTTGGGGTTGAGTTAGGGGTGAGGGGGTTGGGGTGGTGTGGGGTTGGGGGTGGGGTTGGGGTTGAGTTGGGGGCTGCAGGGTTGGGGTGGTGTGGGGTTGGGGTTGAGTTAGGGGTGGGGGCGTTGGAGTGGTGTGGGGTTGGGGTTGAGTTAGGGGTGGGGGGGTTGGGGTGGTGTGGGGTTGGGGTTGAGTTAGGGGTGGGGGGGTTGGGGTGGTGTGGGGTTGGGGTTGAGTTAGGGGTGGAGGGGTGGGGTGGTGTGGGGTTGGGGTTGAGTTAGGGGTGGGGGCGTTGGAGTGGTGTGGGGTTGGGGTTGAGTTAGGGGTGGGGGGGTTGGGGTGGTGTGGGGTTGGGGGTGGGGTTGAGTTGGGGGTGGAAGGTTTGGTGTGGTGTGGCATTGGGGGTTGGGTGAAGGAGTGGGATGGTGTGGGGTTGGGGGTGGGGTTGGGGTTGAGTTGGGGGGTGCAGGGTTGGGGTGGTGTGGGGTTGGGGGTGGGGTTGGGGTTGAGTTGGAGGTGGGGGGGTTGGGTTGGCGTGGTGTAGGCTTGGGGGTGGGATGAGCAGATGGGAGTGGGGTGGTGGGGGTAGGAGTGAGATGGGGTGGGGATGGGGGCGGGGGTGGGGTTGAGTGGGGATGTAGGGGTAGGATTGGATGTGTGGGTTGGATATGTGTTGGAGTAAAGTGGGGGAGGGAAGGGGAGGGGGGATTCAGAGCAACATCCACAACAACATTAGCATTTATACAACAACAACCTTCAACTTTGTAAAATATAGACAGAGGAGCCTAAAGGGGGTGCAGGATCAGGAGGACCTGAGCGTATAAATGCAGAAATCATTGAAGGCATTAGTGCAGGTTGAGAGAGTGGTTAATAAAGCAGATGGGATTCTGGGCTTTATCAGGCAAGGAAGATATAATGAACCTCGATAAAACACTGGTTGGGTTTTAACTGGAGTATTGTGTCCAATTCTGGTCAGCGCACTTTAGGAAGGATGTGACGGCGTTACAGAGAGTGCAGAAAAGATTCATGAGAACGACCCAGGGATGAGGAACTTCATTTAAATGGATAGATTGGAGATGTTGGTGTTGTTTTCCTTAGAGAAAAGCAAATTAAGAGGAAGTTTTGTAGAGGTGTTCAAAATCATGAGAGGTGTGAATAGAGAGAAACTGCTCCCATTGATGGAAAGATTGAGAATTAGACGACCTTGATTTAAGGTGATTGGGAAGAGGACCAATGGTGACATGAGAGAAATCTTTATACGCAGTGAACAGTTAGGGTCTGGAATGCGCTGCCTAAGGGTGTGGTGGAGGCAGTTTCAACCAAGGCATTCAGGAGGGAATTGGATTATTATCTGAAAGCAGGGCAATGGGGAAAGCGGGGGTCGGGGGGGTAGTGGGACTAAGTGAGCTGCTCTCACAGGAAGCTAGCATAGACACAACAGGCCAAATGGCCTCCTTTGTATGCTGTAACTATTCTATTCTAGAAGGTGAAGGAATTGATTAAGCAGATAATTACAGTGTTGGAGAGAGAGGATATCCTAGAGGAGGCAAGGACAGAATCTATTTGGTTAGAACTAAGAAACAATGGAGATACCATTACATTGCTCGGGGTGTTCTATAGGTAACCAACTCCTGGGAAAAATATAGGGGAACAAATTTGCAAGGAAATTACAGAGAGGCGCAAGAATTTTTCAGTTCACAAGATGTGGGCGTCACTGGCTGGGCCAGCATTTGTTGCCCATCCCTAATTGCCCTTGTTCAGAGGGCACTTCAGAGTCAACCATATTATTGTGGATCTGGAGTCATACGTAGGCCAGACCAGGTAAGGACAGGAGATTTCCTTCTCTAAAGGACATCAGTGAACCAGATGGGTTTTTGTAACAATCAACAATGGTTTCATGGTCATCATTAGACTTTTAATTCCAGAATTTTTTTTTTATTGAATTCAATTCAACCAATCTCAATTTAACCAATCTTAAATAGGTTGTCAGCATAATTCTTGGCACATTGAGGGTTATTTAGCAAGTGGTGTCCATTCGTGGAATCACATCGAATGTTGGGCACTGGTGTTTGAGTTTTGCAAGCACGGGCTGGTTGGATACAGTCTGCACCCTGCCCGTTGTGAACAGCGGCTGGGACATGCTGTTTGATACAATCCTCCAGTCTTTGGGATATATAGCCTAAAGCCAGTCAAGTCACCAACCTCTATGAACTGTATATATTTTACTGGACTCTAACTTGATTAATCTATCCTTCCAAACTCTGCAATTTATTTTTGTGTGTATGATATGCAAGTCTGTGTGTTTTTGATGTGAGAATGGATTTTTTAAAAATATTTTGGGGAGTATTGTGTTATTCAGTAAAGAAGGCTGGGTGTCTGTGATTTAATTAAGCTGAGCAACAGTTGATAGGAGTCAGGCTGTCTGGGTGTTTAGAAACATAAAAAGGTTAAAGGTTTAACTTTGAGCTACAAGTAAATAGGTTAGATCTAATATTTGCATTTTTAGAAAAGTTGAGAGGTTGTTTGAATTTCAAAGGGGAATCAGGAGTTGTAAGGAAAATGTTTGCGTTTTGTAGGTATATAGGTAAATAATAGTGGGGGTATTATATTTTATTGACCCAAAATCAAAGACAAGATGGAAATATGAAAAATATTATATTTGGAAGGGTTTGAGTTTCAAAGGGATGTGAGAGCGGTGGGACTGAGATGAAAGGGGAAGAAGGTACATTAGAGTTACTGTGGATAGCTGTATAGGTAGAGAGAGCTATTGAGCTGGATACCTGCTGAGCCATTAAGCTGGAGATGGCTGGAGTTATTTGAGTTGCTGAGAAGTCTTGATCTGCAGCAAGCTGTTTGATTCTGAAGCGAATTCCATAGCAGAGTGGAAGAGGTCGCAGGTCATGTGGTACAACTTAATTGAAGCTACAGCAGTCTGCCTTGTGTGATATTATTGGATTCCATATTTAAATATCTACGAGGAAGTCATAGAGTCATAGAGGTCTACAGCACAGAAAAAGGCCCTTCGGCCCACCGAGTCTGCGCTGGTAGAGAAGTGTTGCCTGGAAAGTGTTTACTTGTGGGTTTGACCTAGTAGAGAGTTTTGGAGGAATGTTTTGTAAGACTAACCGTAATTGTGTAACTGTAATTTTGTGCGCTTAAGTTTCCTTTTTTAAAATAAAACTTTTGCTGTTAATTTTTAAAACCCACAAGTGTTACTTAAACCCTTACTGCTGAGATTGGTACCCCTTCTTTCTGTTATTAGAATACAAAAAAAATGGATATGGCCCCATAAGCCAAGTTTCCCCCTGGGATTTGGTTTACGCAGTAGTTAACATTGGCTGTGGTCATAGCAGCGATAAACTTGGAATGTACTTTATGATGTTACTTAGACTGGGTTAGGAATCAAAGGGTGAGGAAGGGCCAGGTTGGTGAAGAGAGTTGAAATACACTTCATCCACAAAAAGCCCAGTGTGGTCAGCATCTCAATAGCCTCACCTAATCCAACACCTACTGCCCGGCTTCATGTGCCAATCTTGGTTTAGGACTGTGGGTAGAGGCGTGAGGGTGGGTGTCTGACACCTCTAAACCAGTCAGCTCTGGGTTGGTAGGACTCAACAGCTTTAATAGACAGTCCACCTAGGAGAAGGTAACTGTGAATTTCAAACCTCTATGGGTTAATGAGCAAGCTATACATTGGCTGACAGTCTGGAAAATCACATATAGTGCCAATGGACTGGACGGCGATATCAAGGGGAGATGAAGATCTTCAGCCTGATCAGCAGCTCAGCTAGGTGAAGGACAATGCCAAAATCAGACCTGCATCCTTTCAGCTGCTATGCTTATGCACTGCAATGTGCTAAGAATTATACTGACAACCAATTTAAGATTGGTTAAATTGAGATTGGTTGAATGCCTTGGACGAGGAAGTGGGAGAGGCTCTGCCCAAACCCCACCCACTTAAACATGCTCAATATGCAAGTTGTTCAGCAAGTCTTCAACCAAAACTCAGGGTACCAGGCCCTGTGGTGATGGAGAAGTGACGATGGGGATAGTAGAGGATACTATTGACCATCCTTCAGTCATAACGCTGCACATAGACGGCCTCAGTGTTATGGTCAATCTCCACAGATCAGGGCAGATGTATCCTCCTGCGGTGACAGGTAAGACCATTTCAGGCACAGCGCTGCTCTTCCCAATCCCGGGAAAGGGAATGAAAAGAAACCCTAAAGACAGCCTCACCTGCCAGGTTACTGCTCCTGGCCAGTCAACCATTCACTGCGGCCAAAATGCAAAGAACAAGACAGCTAGTCATCAAGTGAAGCTTGGTACACGGGCTGTCAGAACACTTCTAGACAACATAAGATCGGAACAGCCTTCATAGCTGGAATGCTGGGCAGGTACAACATCGACATGAGTGAAACAAAGCTTGCTGAGAAGCCTCAATGCGCGGTTAGCTGGGGTTACAGGTTTCACTGGAATGGCCAGTCCGAGGACCAGCCGCGACAGTCAGGCACAGGCTTTGCCATTCGAGCTGAACTCTCACGCGGGTTTGAGCGACTTCCCCCGGGGATCGGTGATCTTGGTTTAAGCCATGCCAGTGACCAGCATGCACCACGCAATTAGTGCCTAC
This sequence comes from Carcharodon carcharias, assembly GCF_017639515.1. NCBI lineage: Eukaryota > Metazoa > Chordata > Chondrichthyes > Lamniformes > Lamnidae > Carcharodon > Carcharodon carcharias. The sequence continues at coordinate 193,599,325 of NC_054470.1, read as the reverse complement.
CCTGCAGCAATGACACATACAGATAAGGTCAAAGAAGCATTCTATGATGACCCCAGCAGGATAACTGGAGAAGGACGCAACCAGGACAGACTCATTATTCCTGCTAATTTCAGACTGTGATACATGGAGAGTAGTACTAGGACACAACAGTATTAGCAGGGCAAACTCCAGTGGCCAGCCCCTTCTCTCTAAGTGCCATGGGTTTGACCTGACCATCGCAAACACAGTCTTCCAGCAAGCAGCCAAACTGAAAACAACATGGATGTACTCCAGGCCTAAACACTGGCACATGTTGGACTACGTTATTGTATGACAGACAGACCTCAAGGACGTATGCTCTACCTGCTCCCTTAGAGGCACAGAATGCTGGCCTGACCATTGGCTTGTCAGGAATATTGTGTCTTTGATGGCAAAATCTAAGACACTTTGGCACAGAGTCAAGCCACAAAGGAAGCTTGATGTAACTGCTCTTAAAGACATGGCCAAGAGACAAGAACTGGAACACAAACTAGCCACAGGAATGTTTGATACTCCAGGGGACAATATTGTCATGGACAATTCTTGGAAAAAATTAAAGGGTATTACTTACAGGACTGCATTTTCAGGTCCTAGGCTTTGTTAAACATAAACACTAAGACTGGTTCGAAAACAACGACCAAGACACAGGCAAGATTCTAGACAAAGTGCACAACTCTCACAGATCTTACATATCTGACAAGGAATCACCAAAGGAATGCCAGATACCAGCGCGCAAAACATATGCTGTCGGCCAAGTCAGGAGAGATGAAGAACTGATAGTGGGAAAACATGGCTGATCAGCTTCAAGCAACTGCTAATTAAAAATGAACTGAAGCATCGACACAAAGGTCATAAACATGGCTCTAAAACCAACTGTGTGTCACCCATCGTCTCAGCTCCTAACAAATAGGCACGAGATTCTCTCACTGGGCAGAGCACTGCAGGAAAATCTCCAGAGTGGTATCTGGCCAAATGATGGCCTTGGAGTTAAGTTATTTTGTCTAACTTTCTGTGCCTCTGAGACATGTTTTAATTCACTGTTAGGAACATAGGAGCACAGAACCCAGGAGCAGGAGTAGGACTTTCAGCCCTTCAATTCTGCTCCACCATTTGATAAGATCATGACTGATCTGATGGCTGAACTCCACTTTACTGTCTGACCCCCATAACCCTTGACTCCCTTGTCTATCAGAAACATGTCTAACTCAGTCTTGAATAAATACAATGATGCAACCCCCACTGCTTTCTGAGGAAGAGAATTCCACAGACTAATGGCCCTCTGAGAGACAGGAATTCTCTGCATCTCCCTTCTTAAACAGTAGACCTATTATTCTTAAACGTTGTCCCTGAGTTCTACATACGAGCATAAGTATGGAGTAGGCCACTCGGCCCCTCAAGCCTGCTCCGCCATTCACCAAGATCATGGCTGATCTGATTGTAACCTCCTTCCTACCCCCGATAACCTCTCACCCCCTCGTTAATCAAGAATCTATCTACCTCTGCCTTAAAAAGACTCTGCTTCCACTGCCATTTGAGGAAGAGAGTTCCAAAGACTCGTGACCTCCTGAGAGAAACAAATTTCTCCTTGTCTCTGTCTTAAATGAGCGACCCCTTATTTTAAACAGTGACCCCTAGTTCTAGATTCTCTCACGAGAGGAAACATCTTCTCCACATCCACCCTGTCAACACCCCTCAGGATCTTGTATGTTTCATTCAAGTCACCTCTTAGTCTATCGCACAAGAAGAAACATCTTCTGGGTATCCACCCTATCAAATCCTCTCAGGATCTTAAGATAACCTCTCATTCTTCTAAACTCCAATATGTATAGGTCCAACCTGTTCAATATTTCTTCATAAGATCTCCCTCATCCCAGGAATGAACAAAGAACAAAGAACAACGAAAAGTACAGCACAGGAACAGGCCCTTCGGCCCTCCAAGCCTGCGCCGATCATGTTGCCCGTCAACTAAAACATTTTGCACTTCCGGGGTCCGTATTCCTCTATTCCCATCCTATTCACGTATTTGTCAAGCTGCCTCTTAAACACCACTATCGTACCTGCTTCCACCACCTCCTCTGGCAGCGAATTCCAGACACTCACTACCCTTTGCATAAAAAACTTGCCCCACACATCTTCTCTATAGTTTTCTCCTCTCACCTTAAATCTATGTCCCCTAGTAATTGACTCTTCCACCCTGGGAAAAAGCTTTTGACTATCTACTCTGTCCATGCCACTCATAATTTTGTAAACTTCTATCAAGTCGCCCCTCAATCTCCATCACTCTAGTGAGAACAATCCGAGTTTCTCCAACCTCTCCTCACAGCTAATAACCTCCAGACCAGGCAGCATCCTGGTAAACCTCCTCTGCACCCTCTCCAATCCCTCCATATCCTTCTGGTAATGTGGCGACCAGAATTGCACGCAATATTCCAAGTGTGGCCTAACCAAGGTTCTATACACCTGCAGCATGACTTCCCAGCTTTTATACTCAATACCCCTGCCAATGAAGGCAATCATGCCACATGCCTTCCTGACTACCTTATCCACCTGCGTTGCCACTTTCAGTGACCTGAGGACCTGTACACCCAGACCCCTCTGCCCGTCGATGCACTTAAGGGTTCTGCCATTTACTATATAATTCCTACCTGTATTAGACCTTCCAAAATGCATTACCTCACATTTGTCCGGATTAAACTCCATCTGTCATTTCTCCACCCAAGTCTCCAATCGATCTATATCCCGTTGTATCCTTTGACAATCCTCTTCGCTATTTGCAACTCCTCCAACCTTAGTGTCATCTGCAAACTTACTAATTAGCCCAGTTACATTTTCCTCCAAATCATTTACATATTATACAAACAGCAAAGGTCCCAGCACTGATCCCTGCAGAACTCCACTAGTCACAGCTTTCCATTCAGAAAAGTACCCTTCCACTGCTACCCTCTGTCTTCTATGACCAAGCCAATTCTGTATCCATCTTGCCAGCTCACCTCTGATCCCGTGCGACTTTACCTTCTGTACCAGTCTGCCATGAGGGACCTTATCAAAGGCCTTACTGAAATCCATGAGTTGAGTGAATCTTCCCTGAACTGCTTCTAATGCAATTATATCCTTTGTCGAATAGGGAGACCAAAACTACCCAGTACTCCAGATGTGGTCTCACTAAGGCCCTGTACAGCTGTAGCAAAATATCCCGCTTTTACATTCCATTCCCCTTGCAATAAATGCCAACATTCAATTTGCCTTCCTAATCACTCACTGTACCTGAATACTAACTTTGTGATTTATGTACCAGGACACCCAGATCCCTCTGTACCGCAGAGTTCTGCAATCTCTCTCCATTTAAATAATATACTGCTTTTCTATTCTGCCAAAGTGGACAATTTCATACTTTCCCACATTATATTCTATCTGTCAATTTTTTGCCCACCCACTCAACCTCTCTGTATCCCTTCATAGACTCTCTACCTCTTCTTGACATCCTACTTATGGTCCCTTCATTGAAGTCATTGATATAGATTGTAAATAGTTCAGGCCCATTCACAGAGATCCCACACAGTCAATTGTCTGGTATGCAAGACATAGACTTCGATTTAGTTCCTCCCCACGGGTCAAGGGGCAGCAAGACTCTGCCACCAGCCCCGCTCCAACACAATTTCTTTTGCTCAAGTGGTGTCTTGCATTAAAGGTCCTTAAATGTACTTTGCCAGGTCTTCTTTGGTGAACCCTGTCCTCTTCCTCCACCTGGTAGTGTCCATTCCACTGCACTCTGGTGGAGTCTACATCCGGGAGGTGAGCCTCAGCTGTCCCTCCTCTGGTCTGACAATTTCTGTTGGGTTGATGTTCAGCTGATGAGGTGCAACTCGAATGTGGAGCTGGGCTGGGCTGGTTGAGGATCTCCCACAAGTGTTCAGCCCATATTTCTTCCAATTCTTCATCCATCAATTGTGTCCTGCCTTTCTTGACTTAGGTACAGTGATGTTGTTTTTTGTACCAGTGAACTCCCATATAATCCTGTACAACGTCTTGGAGTTGTTCTGACTTGCAGTTTCTCGTGCCTCCCTACCTTTTAACTGTATCCATCTTTGTTTGTCTCTCGTGCAGCTCTTCTTCATGGCTTTATCCAGTCTTCTGTACTTCTCATTGTCTCCTTGCCTTTGTTCACTATTCTTTTCCTGCTCCTGCTCTTCACCAGCTTTCTTTCATCAGTCAACTTCCACACTGGGTCAGTGATCCATCATTTTTTTGCTGGTTCCTCTCCTCCATCCGATGGTGACTACTGCACTTTTCTCAATTCCTCTTTCGAAGAAGTGTTCCCACTGTTCCTCAATGTTACCCAACTTTGAACCTGTTGGAGAGGGCAGAAAACTGTCCGACATGTCCCTGTGCGTCAGTTTCTCCATTACAAGTGGCCATTGTGCATTTGTGGCTGCTGCCATCTAAGGGTTTCAGGTGGGTCATGCCCAACAGGAGGTATGGTTCACATCCTACATTGCCACATCGACATGTCCAGATATCTTGTAAGGATGACCTCCATGTGCTACTTATAGAGTCAACTGCGCTCAGGGTGTTACCATCTGGAGACCTCCATGTTTCTTTTCATGGATGTCCTTGTGTTTGAAGAAGGTATTCCCAATGCTGTTGCAGAAGGCCAACGGACGCTTGTCATAGCATGCAAGGCATAGTTTCAAAGTCTGTGGAAGATGTGTAGCTCAGTAATGTAGCAGTGAGGAGCAGAGCAACAGACTTTGGAAGGAGATATCAGACTGATAAAATGGCCATTTGCATGACAGATTAAATTTGATGTGGCAAATTGTTAAGTATTATATTTTGGAAGGAAGAGTGAGAAGAGACAAAATAAACTAAATTATTCAATTTTAAAGTGGCGCAGAGACAAAGAGACCTGGGGATGTACATACACAAGCTTTTAAAAGGCAATAGGATAATTGAGAAGGCTGTTCAAAAGTCATTTTACTTTTATTTATTCTTTTCATGAGATGCCGGCATCGCTGGTAAGACCAGCATTTGTTGCCCATCCTTCATTGCCCTTGAACTGAGTGGCTTGCTCAGCCATTTCAGAGGGTAGTTACGAGTCAACCACATCGTTGTGGGACTGGAGTTACATGTAGGCCAGACTGGGTAAGTACAGAAGATTTCCTTCCCTAAAGGACATTAGTGAAGAAGGTGGTTTTTTATGAAAATTGATGATAGTTGTGATCACCATTACTGAGGCTTCCTTTCACTCCATGTGATATCACAAAACAGCTGAAGGCCCTGGATGGGGCCTGACAATTTTCCAGCAATAGTCCTGAAGACTTGTGCTCCAGAACTTGCTGCGCCCCTAGCCAAGCTGTTCCAGTACAGATACAACACTGGCATCAGTGGATGTGGAAAATTGCCCAGGTATATCCTGTACACAAAAAGCAGGACAAATCCAACCCGGCCAATTACCGCCCCATCAATCTACTCTCTATCATCAGTACAGTCATGGAAGGAGTTATCAACAGTGCTATCAAGTGGCACTTGCTTAGCAATAACCTGCTCACTGACTCTCAGTTTGGGTTCTGTCAGGGTCACTCAGCTCCTGACCTCATTAAAGCCTTGGTTCAAACATGGACAAAAGAGCTGAAGTCCCGAGGTGAGGTGAGAGTGACTGCCCTTGACATCAAGGCAGCATTTGACTGAGTGTGTCATCAAGGAGCCCAAGTAAAACTGGTGTCAATGGGAATCAGGGGGAAAACTCTCTGCTGGTTGGAGTCATACTTACCACAAAAGAAGATGATTGTGGTTATTGGAGGTCAGACATCTCAGCTCCAGGACATCACTGCAGGAGTTCCTCAGGGTTGTGTCCTCGGCCCAACCATCTTCAGCTGCTTCATCAATGACCTTCCTTCCATCATAAGTTCAGAAGTGGGGATGTTCGCTGATGATTGCACAATGTTCAGCACCATTCGCAACTCCTCAGATACTGAAGCAGTCCGTGTCCAAATACAGCAAGACCTGGGCAATATCCAGGCTTGGGCTGACAAGTGGTAAGTAACATTTGCTCCACACAAGTGCCAGACAATGACCATCTCCAACAAGACAGAATCCAGCTATCGCTCCTTGATGTTCAATGGCATTACCATCACAGAACACCCACTGTCAACATCCTGTGGGTTACCATTGACCAGAAACTGAACTGGACGAGCCATATAAATACTGTGGCTGGGTAGAGCAGGTAAGAGGCTGGGAATCCTGCAATGAGTAACCCACCTCCTGACTCCCCAAAGCCTGTCCACCATCTACAAGGCACAAGTCAGGAGTGTGATGGAATACTCCCCACTTGCCTGGATGAGTGCAGCTCCCACAACACTCAAGAAGCTTGATACCATCCAGGACAAAGCAGCCCGCTTGATTGGCACCCCATCCACAAACATTCACTCCCTCCACCACCGACGCACAGTAGCAGCAGTGTGTACAATCTACAAGATGCACTGCAGGAATTCACCAAGGCTCCTTAGACAGCACCTTCCAAACCCACGACCACTACCATCTAGAAGGACAAGGGCAGCAGATAGATGGGAACACCACCAACTGGAAGTTCCCCTCCAAGTCACTCACCATCCTGACTTGGAAATATATCACCATTCCTTCACTGTCACTGGGTCAAAACCCTGGAACCTCTCTCCCTAACAGCACTGTGGGTGTATCTACACCACAGGGTCTGCAACAGTTCAAGGAGACAGTTCACCACCACCTTCTCAAGGGCAACTAGGGATGGGCAATAAATGCTGGCCCAGCCAGCGAATCCCACATCTTGTGAATGAATGTTTTAAAATCCCAGATTTATTAATAGAATGCGTACAGAATCCTTGGCATTATTAATAGAGGCTTAGATGACAAAAGGAAGGAAGTTATGCTAAACCCTTATAAAACACTCTTTTAGGCCCCAGCTAGAGTTTTATAGCTAATTCTAGACACAAAACTTTAAGAAAGCAAGGCCTTAAGAGGCTACAGAGAAGAATTACTTAAATGGTATCAGGGATTAATGACAACACATTCATGGTGGGACAGTCCTCCTTGGAACAGAGAAGATCAAAAGGAGATTTGGTCAAAGTGTTTAAAATCATGAGGGGTTTTAATAGAGTAAATAAAAAATTGTTCCCAGCAACAGTGGGGTCAGTAACCAGAGAGCAAAGATTTAAGATGATCAGAGCAAATACCCAAAAAATACAATTTTTACACAGCAAGTTTTTGAAAATTATTTCACTCTTTGGTGTGTATTCTGCCTGTGCGATTTTCCAAAGAACCATGGAAAGCGTCCTGCAAGGGCTTCCTCGAGCTGTGGTGTACCAGAACAATGTCCTGATCACAGGATCAATGGAAGCTGAACATTTGGCTAACCTAGAAGATTGTTTAAGGAGATTTTTGGAGGTTGGCGGGCTATTGAAAAAGGTGGAGTGTGCTTTCCAAGCGACCGAAGTCACTTATTTGGGTCATCAAGTGGATAATTGCATCCATTTTATTTATTCATTCATGGGGTACAGGTATCACTGGCTGGGCCAGCACTTATTGCCCATCCCTCATTGCCCTTGAGAAGGTGGTGGTGAGCTGCCTTCTTGAACTGCTGCAGTCCGTGTGGTGTAGGTACACCCACCGTGCTGTTAGGGAGGGAGTTCCAGGATTTTGACCCAATGAAAGTGAAGGAACGGTGATATACTTCCAAGTCAGGATGGTGAGTGACTCGGAGGGGAACTTCCAGTTGGTGGTGTTCCCATCTTTCTGCTGCCCTTGTCCTTCCAGATGGTAGTGGTTGTGTGTTTGCAAGGTGCTGCCAAAGGAGCCTTGGTGAATTCCTGCAGTGTATCTTGTAGATAGTACACACTGCTGCTATTATGCTTTGGTGGTGGAAGGAGTGAATGTTTGTGGATGGGGTGCCAATCAAGCGGACTGCTTTGTCCTGGACAGTGTCAAGCTTCTTGAGTTTTGTGGGAGCTGCACTCATCCAGGCAAGTGGGGTATATTCCATCACACTCCTGACTTGTGCCTTGTAGATGGTGGACAGGCTTTGGGGAGTCAGGAAGCGGGTTACTCATCACAGGACTCCTAGCCTCTGACCTGCTCTTGTAGCCACAGTATTTATATGGCTAGTCCAGTTCAGTTTCTGGTCAATGGTAACTCCCAGGATATTGATAGTGGGCGATTCAGTGATGGTAAAGCCATTGAACATCATGGGATGATGGTTGGATTCTCTCTTGTTGGAGATGGTCATTGCCCGGCACTTGTGTGGTGCAAATGTTACTTGCCACTTGTCAGCCCAAGCCTGGATATTGTCCAGGTCTTGCTGCATTTGGACATGGGCTGCTTCAGTATCTGAGGAGTTGTGAATTCTGCTGAAACTTGTGCAATCATCAGCAAACGTCCCCATTTAGACCTTATTATGGAAAGAAGGTCATTGATGAAGCAGTTGAACATAGTTGGGGGGAGGACACTACCCTGAGGAACTCCTACAGTGATGTCCTGGAGCTGAGAACACCAATCTCCAACAACCACAACCATCTTCCTTTGTGGTAAGTATGTCTTCAACCAGCAGAGTGTTTTCCCTGATTCCCATTGACTCCAGTATTGTTAGGGCTCCTTGATGCCACACTCTGTTAAATGCTGCCTCGATGTCAAGGGCAGTCACTCTCCCCTCACCTCGGGAGTTCAGTTCTTTTGTCCATGTTTGAACCAAGGTTGTTATGAGGTCAGGAGCTGAGTGGCCCTGGCGGAGCCCAAACAGAGCATCAATGCACAGATGTAGATGACGTACAGTTTGCAAATAACTGCAGTGTTGTTTCCCACTCTGCGCCAGGTTTGCAAGCTACTCTTGAACTCTTAAATTCTGCATACGTGACAATTGGCCTGTCCTTGAATATTGACAAAACAAAACTCATCATCAACCCACACCGGCTCAGCTATATGTTCCATCTCCCTTATATGTTGAAGGAGAGATCCTGGAATGTGTCAAGCACTTCCTACGCCTTGGCAACAACCTCTCTCAAAAGGCCATCATTGATGAGGAGATCCAACACCGGATCAGCTGCACCAGCTCAGCCTTCTACAAACAATGGCAGCCAGTGTTTGACAATAAAGATCTCTACAAATCAGTAAAGGTCCTAGTGTACAGAGCAGCTGTCTTCACCACATGTCTATACTGCAGTGAGACCTGGACTGTTTGCTAATGGAATTTCTCTAGCGCTCTATGTGTCACTGTCAATGTCTCCACCTCATCCTCCAGATTCAATGGGAACAAATGCTAGTGTCGCTCGTGAAGCCAGCTCCACAAGCATTCAGGCAAAACTCCTGCAAAATTAACTTCCATGGTTTGGACACTGTGCAGATGGCCAAAAACTGTCTCCCCGGCCAGTTCCTCTTTTCTCAACTCTCGAATGGCCAGCATTCTGGGGAGGACAAGAAACACTTCAAAGACAGTCTGAAGCCCTCCTTGAAGCATGGCAGCATTGACGTTAATGACTGGGAGGAGCTCGCGATCAAGCGTTCAAAATGGCGGCAACTTGTCCATCGAGCTGCCTCACGCTTTGAATCAACGTCTTAATGATAAGGAAAGAAAAGGAAGTAAACCTGCACTCCAGATCCCACTACCTCATGGAATGTCCTGCCCCATGTGCTGAACGATCTGAGGGCTGAGAATCGACCTGTTCAGTCACATGAAGATCCATGGCAGAAACTCACGACCCTGAGTAGATGTCATCCCTGAATCAAGGGGCAGCCGACGATGAATTAGCCTGATTGGATTTGTCCTGCTTTTCTGTACAGGACATTCCTGGGAAATTTTCCATATAGCTGGGTAGATGCCAGTGTTGTAGCTGTACTGGAACAGCTTGGCTAGGGGCGCAATCAGTTCTGGAGCACAAGTCTTCAGTACTATTGCCGGAATATTGTCAGGGCTCATGCAGGTACTTTGCAGTATCCAGTGCCTTCCGCCATTTCTTGATATCACATGGAGTGAATTGAATTGGCTGAAGACTGGCATCTGTGATGCTGGGGACCTCCGGAGGAGGTTGGGATGGACCATCTGTTTGGCACTCCTGGCTTCAAACTTGTCTTTTGCACTAATCTGTTGGGCTCCTCCATCATTGAGGATATGGGTATTTGTGGAGCCTCCTCCACCCTGTCCAAATGCAGCAAGAACTGGATAACATTCAGGCTTGGACTTCCAAGGGTAAGTAACATTTGTGCCACATAAGCGCCAGGCAATGACCATCTCCAACAAGAGAAATTCTGCCCATCTCCTCCTGATATTCAATGGCATTACCATCACTGATTCTCCCACTATCAACATCTTGGGGGTTACCATTGACCAGGAACTGAACTCGACTAGCCCTATAAATGCTGTGGCTACAAGAGCAGTTCAGAGGCTGGGAATTCTGCAGCGAGTAATTCATCTCCTGACTCCCCAAAGCCTGTCCACCATCTACAAGGTACAAGTCAGCAGACACAGGGAAGTGTGATCAGCCTTCACCCTCAGCTGGTTTATCCTGGTTGAGGCATTTTCCCCCTCTGGGTTCCCGACAAGGTCATTCCCATTTCCACCATTTACAGTATTCCGTGATCCCTTTGATTGGGCTCTGAACGTGATTATGTGTTTGTAGGGATCCTTCCTCATCCATGTAACAGTGGTCGGGGTGAGGGAGTTATTGGGTGTGAACATACAGGGCAATGTAACCGAATCTCCCTCTGTCCCACTCACCACTGAGTCATTTCTACCAACAACTGAGGAAAGAACAAATATCAGAATGGGTCAGGTCAGTGTGCAGAATTTTTAGATTCAACTTGTTATTTATTTTTCAACTTCACAATACAATAAATACTGAAAAACTCCAGACATATCTGACAGGTCTATTCTCTCCTACAGTATTCACCCTGCTCAAAATGTAACCCTCCCACCCTCCCCCCATCCCTCATTTTGAACTCCTTGATCACAGATACTTACAGATCAGAAAATCCATTGAACCACCCAAATTAGAGTCATAGACTGATGGAGTTATACAGCACAAAAACAGGCCCTTCGGCCCATTGTGTCTGTGCTGGTCATCAAGCACCTATCTATTCTAATCCCGTTTTCCAGCCCTTGGCCTGTAGCCCTGTGTGCTATGGCGTTTCAAGCATTCATCTAAATACTTCTTTGTTCATCCAGAACCTAACAACATTCCCTCCACTGTTAATGTTTTTTCAAAAATTAGTTGAATGATTTCACCTCCGTCACTCTGTCCAGAAATTCCATTCCAAGAGTGGAATCCTCAGTTCAGTGGTGGGAGTGGAAATCAGAGTGTTTTCTGCTGGGGGGCCAGGGTCGCTGACCACGTGCGACTTGTGCTGGTCAGCTCATGACTTACGCATCCGTGTGAAGTACAGCAACTCTCGGGACAGGGCCGAGCCGGAAAGCGGTGTCCTCACTGCCAGCTCAAGGGGTCAAAGTTCCGGGCACCACACTTTCCACCTTTGCCCGGCTACTGCCCCGCCCCTCCCATTTGCCCCGCCCCTCCTGTCTGCCCCGCCCTTCCTGTCTGCCCCGCCCCTACTGTCCGCCCTGTCCTTCCCGTCTGCCCCGCCCCTCCTGTCTGCCCTGCCCTTCCCGGCTGCCCCGCCCCCGCCTGTCTGCCCTGCCCTTCCCGGCTGCCCCGCCCCTCCTGTCTGCCCCGCCCCACCTGTCTGCCCCGCCCCTCCTGTCTGCCCCTCCCTTCCCGTCGGCCCCACCCTTCCTGTCAGCCCCGCCCTTCCCATCTGCCCCGCCCCTCCTGTCTGCCCCGCCCCTCCTGTCTGCCCCGCCCTTCCTGTCTGCCCCGCCCCTCCTGTCTGCCCCGCCCCTCCTGTCGGCCCTGCCCCTCCCATTTGCCCCGCCCCTCCCACCTGCCCCACCCCCTCCTGTCTGCACCGCCCTTCCTGTCTGCCCCGCCCCTCCCACCTGCCCCACCCCCTCCTGTCTGCACCGCCCTTCCTGTCTGCCCCGCCCCTCCCGTCTGCCCCGCCCGTCCCACCTGCCGCACCCCTCCCATCTGCCCCGCCCCTCCTGTCTGCCCTGCCCTTCCCATCGGCCCTGCCCTTCCCGTCTGCCCCGCCCCTCCTGTCTGTCCCACCCCTCCTGTCTGTCCCACCCCTCCTGTCTGCCCCGCCCTTCCTGTCTGCTCCGCCCTTCGAACCTGCCCCACCCCTCCCACCTGCCCCACCCCTCCCATCTGCCCCGCCCCTCCTGTCTGCCCCTCCCTTCCCGTCAGCCCCACCCTTCCCGTCAGCCCAGCCCCTCCTGTCTGCCCCGCCCTTCCAGTCTGCCCCGCCCCTCCTGTCGGCCCCGCCCCTCCCACCTGCCCCGCCACTCCTGTCTGCTCCGCCCTTCCCACCTGCCCCACCCCTCCCATCTGCCCCGCCCCTCCTGTCTGCCCCTCCCTTCCCGTCAGCCCCGCCCTTCCTGTCGGCCCCGCCCCTCCTCTCTGCCCCACCCTCCCAACCTGCTTCTTCCAGCCTTCGTGCAGCCTGTGTTACCAGCAGCCAATCTGAGTGAAGGTGTATGTGAAGTCCCTTCACCTCAAAGTCATAGAAGATGTGAATCTCGCCAGATGTACACCAATTATATACAGTCGCAAAAATGAACATTGTAATTTCTCACTGGAGGGGGGCATTTAATTTGGAGGGGGATTTAATTTGGAGGGGGATTTAATTTGGAGGGGGATTTAATTTGGAGGGGGATTTAATTTGGAGGGGCATTTAATTTGGAGGGGGATTAATTTGGAGGGGGATTTAATTTGGAGGAGGATTTAATTTGGAGGGGGATTTAATTTGGAGGAGGATTTAATTTGGAGGAGGATTTAATTTGGAGGGGGATTTAATTTGGAGGAGGATTTAATTTGGAGGGGGATTTAATTTGGAGGAGGATTTAATTTGGAGGGGGATTTAATTTGGAGGGGCATTTAATTTGGAGGGGGATTTAATTTGGAGGAGGATTTAATTTGGAGGAGGATTTAATTTGGAGGGGGATTTAATTTGGAGGAGGATTTAATTTGGAGGAGGATTTAATTTGGAGGGGCATTTAATTTGGAGGGGGATTTAATTTGGAGGAGGATTTAATTTGGAGGGGCATTTAATTTGGAGGGGGATTTAATTTGGAGGAGGATTTAATTTGGAGGGGGATTTAATTTGGAGGAGGATTTAATTTGGAGGAGGATTTAATTTGGAACGGGATTTAATTTGGAGGGGGATTTAATTTGGAGGAGGATTTAATTTGGAGGAGGATTTAATTTGGAGGAGGATTTAATTTGGAGGGGGATTTAATTTGGAGGAGGATTTAATTTGGAGGAGGATTTAATTTGGAGGGGGATTTAATTTGGAGGAGGATTTAATTTGGAGGAGGATTTAATTTGGAGGAGGATTTAATTTGGAGGAGGATTTAATTTGGAACGGGATTTAATTTGGAGGGGGATTTAATTTGGAGGGGGATTTAATTTGGAGGGGGATTTAATTTGGAGGGGATTTAATTTGGAACGGGATTTAATTTGGAGGGGAGGATTTAATTTGGAACGGGATTTAATTTGGAGGGGGATTTAATTTGGAACGGGATTTAATTTGGAGGAGGATTTAATTTGGAGGAGGATTTAATTTGGAGGGGGATTTAATTTGGAGGGGGATTTAATTTGGAGGAGGATTTAATTTGGAACGGGATTTAATTTGGAGGGAGGATTTAATTTGGAGGAGGATTTAATTTGGAGGGGGATTTAATTTGGAGGGGGATTTAATTTGGAGGGGGATTTAATTTGGAACGGGATTTAATTTGGAGGGAGGATTTAATTTGGAGGAGGATTTAATTTGGAGGGGATTTAATTTGGAGGGGGATTTAATTTGGAGGGGGATTTAATTTGGAGGGGGATTTAATTTGGAGGAGGATTTAATTTGGAACGGGATTTAATTTGGAGGGGGATTTAATTTGGAGGAGGATTTAATTTGGAACGGGATTTAATTTGGAACGGGATTTAATTTGGAACGGGATTTAATTTGGAACGGGATTTAATTTGGAACGGGATTTAATTTGGAACGGGATTTAATTTGGAGGGGGATTTAATTTGGAGGGGGATTTAATTTGGAACGGGATTTAATTTGGAACGGGATTTAATTTGGAGGAGGATTTAATTTGGAGGGGGATTTAATTTGGAACGGGATTTAATTTGGAGGGGGATTTAATTTGGAGGGGGATTTAATTTGGAACGGGATTTAATTTGGAACGGGATTTAATTTGGAGGGGGATTTAATTTGGAGGGGGATTTAATTTGGAACGGGATTTAATTTGGAACGGGATTTAATTTGGAGGGGGATTTAATTTGGAACGGGATTTAATTTGGAACGGGATTTAATTTGGAGGGGGATTTAATTTGGAGGAGGATTTAATTTGGAGGGGGATTTAATTTGGAGGAGGATTTAATTTGGAACGGGATTTAATTTGGAACGGGATTTAATTTGGAACGGGATTTAATTTGGAGGGGGATTTAATTTGGAGGGGGATTTAATTTGGAACGGGATTTAATTTGGAACGGGATTTAATTTGGAGGGGGATTTAATTTGGAACGGGATTTAATTTGGAACGGGATTTAATTTGGAGGGGGATTTAATTTGGAACGGGATTTAATTTGGAACGGGATTTAATTTGGAGGGGGATTTAATTTGGAGGGGGATTTAATTTGGAACGGGATTTAATTTGGAACGGGATTTAATTTGGAGGGGGATTTAATTTGGAACGGGATTTAATTTGGAACGGGATTTAATTTGGAGGGGGATTTAATTTGGAGGAGGATTTAATTTGGAGGGGGATTTAATTTGGAGGAGGATTTAATTTGGAACGGGATTTAATTTGGAACGGGATTTAATTTGGAGGGGGATTTAATTTGGAACGGGATTTAATTTGGAGGGAGGATTTAATTTGGAACGGGATTTAATTTGGAGGGGGATTTAATTTGGAGGGGGATTTAATTTGGAGGAGGATTTAATTTGGAGGGGGATTTAATTTGGAGGAGGATTTAATTTGGAACGGGATTTAATTTGGAGGGGGATTTAATTTGGAGGGGGATTTAATTTGGAGGGGATTTAATTTGGAGGAGGATTTAATTTGGAACGGGATTTAATTTGGAGGGGATTTAATTTGGAGGAGGATTTAATTTGGAGGGGGATTTAATTTGGAACGGGATTTAATTTGGAGGAGGATTTAATTTGGAGGGGGATTTAATTTGGAGGGGGATTTAATTTGGAGGAGGATTTAATTTGGAACGGGATTTAATTTGGAACGGGATTTAATTTGGAGGGGGATTTAATTTGGAGGAGGATTTAATTTGGAACGGGATTTAATTTGGAGGGGGATTTAATTTGGAGGGGGATTTAATTTGGAGGGGGATTTAATTTGGAGGGGGATTTAATTTGGAGGAGGATTTAATTTGGAACGGGATTTAATTTGGAACGGGATTTAATTTGGAACGGGATTTAATTTGGAGGGGGATTTAATTTGGAGGGGGATTTAATTTGGAGGGGGATTTAATTTGGAGGAGGATTTAATTTGGAGGGGATTTAATTTGGAACGGGATTTAATTTGGAGGGGGATTTAATTTGGAGGGGGATTTAATTTGGAGGGGGATTTAATTTGGAGGAGGATTTAATTTGGAACGGGATTTAATTTGGAACGGGATTTAATTTGGAGGGGGATTTAATTTGGAGGGGGATTTAATTTGGAGGGGATTTAATTTGGAACGGGATTTAATTTGGAGGGGGATTTAATTTGGAACGGGATTTAATTTGGAGGAGGATTTAATTTGGAGGGGGATTTAATTTGGAGGGGGATTTAATTTGGAGGAGGATTTAATTTGGAACGGGATTTAATTTGGAACGGGATTTAATTTGGAACGGGATTTAATTTGGAGGAGGATTTAATTTGGAACGGGATTTAATTTGGAACGGGATTTAATTTGGAGGAGGATTTAATTTCGAGGGGGATTTAATTTGGAGGAGGATTTAATTTGGAGGAGGATTTAATTTGGAGGAGGATTTAATTTGGAGGAGGATTTAATTTGGAACGGGATTTAATTTGGAGGGGGATTTAATTTGGAACGGGATTTAATTTGGAGGAGGATTTAATTTGGAGGAGGATTTAATTTGGAGGGGGATTTAATTTGGAGGGGGATTTAATTTGGAACGGGATTTAATTTGGAGGAGGATTTAATTTGGAACGGGATTTAATTTGGAGGAGGATTTAATTTGGAACGGGATTTAATTTGGAGGAGGATTTAATTTGGAGGAGGATTTAATTTGGAGGGGGATTTAATTTGGAGGAGGATTTAATTTGGAGGGGGATTTAATTTGGAGGAGGATTTAATTTGGAACGGGATTTAATTTGGAGGAGGATTTAATTTGGAGGAGGATTTAATTTGGAGGAGGATTTAATTTGGAGGGGGATTTAATTTGGAACGGGATTTAATTTGGAGGAGGATTTAATTTGGAACGGGATTTAATTTGGAACGGGATTTAATTTGGAGGAGGATTTAATTTGGAACGGGATTTAATTTGGAGGGAGGATTTAATTTGGAACGGGATTTAATTTGGAACGGGATTTAATTTGGAGGGGGATTTAATTTGGAACGGGATTTAATTTGGAACGGGATTTAATTTGGAGGAGGATTTAATTTGGAACGGGATTTAATTTGGAGGGGGATTTAATTTGGAACGGGATTTAATTTGGAGGAGGATTTAATTTGGAGGGGGATTTAATTTGGAGGGGGATTTAATTTGGAGGGGGATTTAATTTGGAACGGGATTTAATTTGGAGGAGGATTTAATTTGGAACGGGATTTAATTTGGAGGGGGATTTAATTTGGAACGGGATTTAATTTGGAGGAGGATTTAATTTGGAGGGGGATTTAATTTGGAACGGGATTTAATTTGGAGGAGGATTTAATTTGGAGGAGGATTTAATTTGGAGGGGGATTTAATTTGGAGGGGGATTTAATTTGGAACGGGATTTAATTTGGAGGAGGATTTAATTTGGAACGGGATTTAATTTGGAGGAGGATTTAATTTGGAGGAGGATTTAATTTGGAACGGGATTTAATTTGGAGGGGGATTTAATTTGGAACGGGATTTAATTTGGAGGGGGATTTAATTTGGAGGAGGATTTAATTTGGAGCGGGATTTAATTTGGAGGAGGATTTAATTTGGAACGGGATTTAATTTGGAACGGGATTTAATTTGGAGGAGGATTTAATTTGGAGGGGGATTTAATTTGGAGGGGGATTTAATTTGGAGGAGGATTTAATTTGGAACGGGATTTAATTTGGAGGGGGATTTAATTTGGAGGAGGATTTAATTTGGAGCGGGATTTAATTTGGAGGGGGATTTAATTTGGAGGAGGATTTAATTTGGAGCGGGATTTAATTTGGAGGGGGATTTAATTTGGAGGAGGATTTAATTTGGAACGGGATTTAATTTGGAGGAGGATTTAATTTGGAGGGGGATTTAATTTGGAACGGGATTTAATTTGGAGGGGGATTTAATTTGGAACGGGATTTAATTTGGAGGGGGATTTAATTTGGAGGGGGATTTAATTTGGAACAGGATTTAATTTGGAGGGGGATTTAATTTGGAACGGGATTTAATTTGGAGGGGGATTTAATTTGGAACGGGATTTAATTTGGAGGGGGATTTAATTTGGAACGGGATTTAATTTGGAGGGGGATTTAATTTGGAGGGGGATTTAATTTGGAACGGGATTTAATTTGGAGGGGGATTTAATTTGGAACGGGATTTAATTTGGAGGGGGATTTAATTTGGAGGGGGATTTAATTTGGAGGGGGATTTAATTTGGAGGGGGATTTAATTTGGAGGGGGATTTAATTTGGAGGAGGATTTAATTTGGAGGGTGATTTAATTTGGAACGGGATTTAATTTGGAACGGGATTTAATTTGGAGGGGGATTTAATTTGGAGGGGGATTTAATTTGGAGGGGGATTTAATTTGGAGGGGGATTTAATTTGGAGGGGGATTTAATTTGGAGGAGGATTTAATTTGGAGGGGGATTTAATTTGGAACGGGATTTAATTTGGAGGAGGATTTAATTTGGAGGGGGATTTAATTTGGAGGGGGATTTAATTTGGAGGGGGATTTAATTTGGAGGAGGATTTAATTTGGAGGGGGATTTAATTTGGAGGGGGATTTAATTTGGAGGGGGATTTAATTTGGAGGGGGATTTAATTTGGAGGAGGATTTAATTTGGAGGGGGATTTAATTTGGAACGGGATTTAATTTGGAGGGGGATTTAATTTGGAACGGGATTTAATTTGGAGGGGGATTTAATTTGGAACGGGATTTAATTTGGAGGGGGATTTAATTTGGAGGGGGATTTAATTTGGAACGGGATTTAATTTGGAGGGGGATTTAATTTGGAGGAGGATTTAATTTGGAGGGGGATTTAATTTGGAGGAGGATTTAATTTGGAGGAGGATTTAATTTGGAACGGGATTTAATTTGGAGGGGGATTTAATTTGGAGGGGGATTTAATTTGGAGGGAGGATTTAATTTGGAGGAGGATTTAATTTGGAGGAGGATTTAATTTGGAGGGGGATTTAATTTGGAGGGGGATTTAATTTGGAGGAGGATTTAATTTGGAGGAGGATTTAATTTGGAGGGGGATTTAATTTGGAGGGGGATTTAATTTGGAGGGTGATTTAATTTGGAACGGGATTTAATTTGGAACGGGATTTAATTTGGAGGAGGATTTAATTTGGAGGGGGATTTAATTTGGAGGGGGATTTAATTTGGAGGGGGATTTAATTTGGAGGAGGATTTAATTTGGAGGGGGATTTAATTTGGAACGGGATTTAATTTGGAGGGGGATTTAATTTGGAACGGGATTTAATTTGGAGGGGGATTTAATTTGGAACGGGATTTAATTTGGAGGGGGATTTAATTTGGAGGGGGATTTAATTTGGAACGGGATTTAATTTGGAGGGGGATTTAATTTGGAGGAGGATTTAATTTGGAGGGGGATTTAATTTGGAGGAGGATTTAATTTGGAGGAGGATTTAATTTGGAACGGGATTTAATTTGGAGGGGGATTTAATTTGGAGGGGGATTTAATTTGGAGGGAGGATTTAATTTGGAGGAGGATTTAATTTGGAGGAGGATTTAATTTGGAGGGGGATTTAATTTGGAGGGGGATTTAATTTGGAGGAGGATTTAATTTGGAGGAGGATTTAATTTGGAACGGGATTTAATTTGGAGGGGGATTTAATTTGGAGGGGGATTTAATTTGGAGGGAGGATTTAATTTGGAGGAGGATTTAATTTGGAGGAGGATTTAATTTGGAGGGGGATTTAATTTGGAGGGGGATTTAATTTGGAGGAGGATTTAATTTGGAACGGGATTTAATTTGGAGGAGGATTTAATTTGGAGGGGGGATTTAATTTGGAGGGGAATTTAATTTGGAGGGCGATTTAATTTGGAGGAGGATTTAATTTGGAGGGGGATTTAATTTGGAGGAGGATTTAATTTGGAACGGGATTTAATTTGGAGGAGGATTTAATTTGGAGGGGGATTTAATTTGGAGGAGGATTTAATTTGGAGGAGGATTTAATTTGGAGGGGGATTTAATTTGGAGGAGGATTTAATTTGGAGGGGGATTTAATTTGGAGGGGGATTTAATTTGGAGGGGCATTTAATTTGGAGGAGGATTTAATTTGGAGGAGGATTTAATTTGGAACGGGATTTAATTTGGAGGGGGATTTAATTTGGAGGAGGATTTAATTTGGAACGGGATTTAATTTGGAGGAGGATTTAATTTGGAGGGGGATTTAATTTGGAGGAGGATTTAATTTGGAGGGGGATTTAATTTGGAGGAGGATTTAATTTGGAGGGGGATTTAATTTGGAGGAGGATTTAATTTGGAGGGGGATTTAATTTGGAGGAGGATTTAATTTGGAACGGGATTTAATTTGGAGGAGGATTTAATTTGGAACGGGATTTAATTTGGAGGAGGATTTAATTTGGAGGAGGATTTAATTTGGAACGGGATTTAATTTGGAGGAGGATTTAATTTGGAGGGGCATTTAATTTGGAGGGGAGGATTTAATTTGGAACGGGATTTAATTTGGAGGAGGATTTAATTTGGAACGGGATTTAATTTGGAGGGGGATTTAATTTGGAGGGGGAATTTAATTTGGAGGAGGATTTAATTTGGAACGGGATTTAATTTGGAGGAGGATTTAATTTGGAGGGGGATTTAATTTGGAGGGGGATTTAATTTGGAGGAGGATTTAATTTGGAACGGGATTTAATTTGGAGGAGGATTTAATTTGGAGGGGGATTTAATTTGGAGGGGGATTTAATTTGGAGGAGGATTTAATTTGGAACGGGATTTAATTTGGAGGGGGATTTAATTTGGAGGGAGGATTTAATTTGGAGGAGGATTTAATTTGGAGGAGGATTTAATTTGGAACGGGATTTAATTTGGAGGAGGATTTAATTTGGAACGGGATTTAATTTGGAGGGGGATTTAATTTGGAGGGGGATTTAATTTGGAGGGGGATTTAATTTGGAGGGGGATTTAATTTGGAGGGGGATTTAATTTGGAGGGGGATTTAATTTGGAGGAGGATTTAATTTGGAACGGGATTTAATTTGGAACGGGATTTAATTTGGAACGGGATTTAATTTGGAACGGGATTTAATTTGGAGGAGGATTTAATTTGGAACGGGATTTAATTTGGAACGGGATTTAATTTGGAGGGGGATTTAATTTGGAACGGGATTTAATTTGGAGGAGGATTTAATTTGGAACGGGATTTAATTTGGAACGGGATTTAATTTGGAACGGGATTTAATTTGGAGGGGGATTTAATTTGGAACGGGATTTAATTTGGAGGAGGATTTAATTTGGAGGGGGATTTAATTTGGAACGGGATTTAATTTGGAACGGGATTTAATTTGGAGGAGGATTTAATTTGGAACGGGATTTAATTTGGAACGGGATTTAATTTGGAACGGGATTTAATTTGGAGGAGGATTTAATTTGGAACGGGATTTAATTTGGAGGAGGATTTAATTTGGAACGGGATTTAATTTGGAGGGGGATTTAATTTGGAGGGGGATTTAATTTGGAGGAGGATTTAATTTGGAACGGGATTTAATTTGGAACGGGATTTAATTTGGAACGGGATTTAATTTGGAGGAGGATTTAATTTGGAACGGGATTTAATTTGGAGGAGGATTTAATTTGGAACGGGATTTAATTTGGAGGAGGATTTAATTTGGAACGGGATTTAATTTGGAGGAGGATTTAATTTGGAACGGGATTTAATTTGGAGGGGGATTTAATTTGGAACGGGATTTAATTTGGAGGGGGATTTAATTTGGAACGGGATTTAATTTGGAGGGGGATTTAATTTGGAGGGGGATTTAATTTGGAGGGGGATTTAATTTGGAACGGGATTTAATTTGGAGGAGGATTTAATTTGGAACGGGATTTAATTTGGAGGGGGATTTAATTTGGAACGGGATTTAATTTGGAGGGGGATTTAATTTGGAGGGGGATTTAATTTGGAGGGGGATTTAATTTGGAACGGGATTTAATTTGGAGGGGGATTTAATTTGGAACGGGATTTAATTTGGAGGGGGATTTAATTTGGAACGGGATTTAATTTGGAGGGGGATTTAATTTGGAGGGGGATTTAATTTGGAACGGGATTTAATTTGGAGGAGGATTTAATTTGGAACGGGATTTAATTTGGAACGGGATTTAATTTGGAGGGGGATTTAATTTGGAGGGGGATTTAATTTGGAGGGGGATTTAATTTGGAACGGGATTTAATTTGGAGGGGGATTTAATTTGGAGGGGGATTTAATTTGGAGGAGGATTTAATTTGGAACGGGATTTAATTTGGAGGGGGATTTAATTTGGAGGGGGATTTAATTTGGAACGGGATTTAATTTGGAGGGGGATTTAATTTGGAGGAGGATTTAATTTGGAACGGGATTTAATTTGGAGGGGGATTTAATTTGGAGGAGGATTTAATTTGGAGGAGGATTTAATTTGGAACGGGATTTAATTTGGAGGGGGATTTAATTTGGAGGAGGATTTAATTTGGAACGGGATTTAATTTGGAGGAGGATTTAATTTGGAGGGGGATTTAATTTGGAGGAGGATTTAATTTGGAGGAGGATTTAATTTGGAGGAGGATTTAATTTGGAGGGGGATTTAATTTGGAGGAGGATTTAATTTGGAGGGGGATTTAATTTGGAGGGGGATTTAATTTGGAGGAGGATTTAATTTGGAGGGGGATTTAATTTGGAGGGGGATTTAATTTGGAACGGGATTTAATTTGGAGGAGGATTTAATTTGGAGGGGGATTTAATTTGGAGGAGGATTTAATTTGGAGGGGGATTTAATTTGGAGGAGGATTTAATTTGGAGGAGGATTTAATTTGGAACGGGATTTAATTTGGAGGAGGATTTAATTTGGAGGGGGATTTAATTTGGAACGGGATTTAATTTGGAGGAGGATTTAATTTGGAGGGGGATTTAATTTGGAGGAGGATTTAATTTGGAGGAGGATTTAATTTGGAGGAGGATTTAATTTGGAGGGGGATTTAATTTGGAGGGGGATTTAATTTGGAGGGGCATTTAATTTGGAGGAGGATTTAATTTGGAGGAGGATTTAATTTGGAGGAGGATTTAATTTGGAGGGGGATTTAATTTGGAGGAGGATTTAATTTGGAGGGGGATTTAATTTGGAACGGGATTTAATTTGGAGGAGGATTTAATTTGGAGGGGGATTTAATTTGGAACGGGATTTAATTTGGAGGAGGATTTAATTTGGAGGGGGATTTAATTTGGAGGAGGATTTAATTTGGAGGAGGATTTAATTTGGAGGGGGATTTAATTTGGAGGGGGATTTAATTTGGAGGGGCATTTAATTTGGAGGGGGATTTAATTTGGAGGGGGATTTAATTTGGAGGAGGATTTAATTTGGAGGGGGATTTAATTTGGAGGAGGATTTAATTTGGAGGAGGATTTAATTTGGAGGGGGATTTAATTTGGAGGAGGATTTAATTTGGAACGGGATTTAATTTGGAGGAGGATTTAATTTGGAGGAGGATTTAATTTGGAGGAGGATTTAATTTGGAGGAGGATTTAATTTGGAACGGGATTTAATTTGGAGGAGGATTTAATTTGGAACGGGATTTAATTTGGAGGAGGATTTAATTTGGAGGAGGATTTAATTTGGAGGAGGATTTAATTTGGAGGGGGATTTAATTTGGAGGAGGATTTAATTTGGAGGGGGATTTAATTTGGAGGAGGATTTAATTTGGAGGAGGATTTAATTTGGAGGAGGATTTAATTTGGAGGAGGATTTAATTTGGAGGGGGATTTAATTTGGAACGGGATTTAATTTGGAGGGGGATTTAATTTGGAGGGGGATTTAATTTGGAGGGGGATTTAATTTGGAGGAGGATTTAATTTGGAGGAGGATTTAATTTGGAACGGGATTTAATTTGGAGGAGGATTTAATTTGGAACGGGATTTAATTTGGAGGAGGATTTAATTTGGAGGAGGATTTAATTTGGAGGAGGATTTAATTTGGAGGGGGATTTAATTTGGAACGGGATTTAATTTGGAGGAGGATTTAATTTGGAACGGGATTTAATTTGGAGGAGGATTTAATTTGGAGGGGGATTTAATTTGGAGGAGGATTTAATTTGGAGGGGGATTTAATTTGGAGGAGGATTTAATTTGGAGGGGGATTTAATTTGGAGGGGGATTTAATTTGGAACGGGTTTTAATTTGGAACGGGATTTAATTTGGAGGAGGATTTAATTTGGAACGGGATTTAATTTGGAGGAGGATTTAATTTGGAGGGGGATTTAATTTGGAGGAGGATTTAATTTGGAGGGGGATTTAATTTGGAGGAGGATTTAATTTGGAGGGGGATTTAATTTGGAGGAGGATTTAATTTGGAGGAGAATTTAATTTGGAGGGGGATTTAATTTGGAGGAGGATTTAATTTGGAGGGGGATTTAATTTGGAGGAGGATTTAATTTGGAGGGGGATTTAATTTGGAGGGGGATTTAATTTGGAGGGGGATTTAATTTGGAACGGGATTTAATTTGGAACGGGATTTAATTTGGAGGGGGATTTAATTTGGAGGGGGATTTAATTTGGAGGGGGATTTAATTTGGAACGGGATTTAATTTGGAACAGGATTTAATTTGGAGGAGGAGTTAATTTGGAGGAGGATTTAATTTGGAACGGGATTTAATTTGGAGGGGGATTTAATTTGGAACGGGATTTAATTTGGAACGGGATTTAATTTGGAGGAGGATTTAATTTGGAGGAGGATTTAATTTGGAACGGGATTTAATTTGGAGGGGGATTTAATTTGGAGGGGGATTTAATTTGGAGGGGGATTTAATTTGGAGGGGGATTTAATTTGGAACGGGATTTAATTTGGAACGGGATTTAATTTGGAGGAGGATTTAATTTGGAGGAGGATTTAATTTGGAGGAGGATTTAATTTGGAACGGGATTTAATTTGGAACGGGATTTAATTTGGAACGGGATTTAATTTGGAGGGGGATTTAATTTGGAACGGGATTTAATTTGGAACGGGATTTAATTTGGAGGAGGATTTAATTTGGAGGGGGATTTAATTTGGAACGGGATTTAATTTGGAGGGGGATTTAATTTGGAACGGGATTTAATTTGGAACGGGATTTAATTTGGAGGAGGATTTAATTTGGAGGGGGATTTAATTTGGAACGGGATTTAATTTGGAGGAGGATTTAATTTGGAACGGGATTTAATTTGGAACGGGATTTAATTTGGAGGAGGATTTAATTTGGAGGGGGATTTAATTTGGAACGGGATTTAATTTGGAGGGGGATTTAATTTGGAACGGGATTTAATTTGGAACGGGATTTAATTTGGAGGAGGATTTAATTTGGAGGGGGATTTAATTTGGAACGGGATTTAATTTGGAGGAGGATTTAATTTGGAACGGGATTTAATTTGGAACGGGATTTAATTTGGAGGAGGATTTAATTTGGAGGGGGATTTAATTTGGAGGGGGATTTAATTTGGAGGAGGATTTAATTTGGAGGGGGATTTAATTTGGAACGGGATTTAATTTGGAACGGGATTTAATTTGGAGGGGGATTTAATTTGGAGGAGGATTTAATTTGGAGGGGGATTTAATTTGGAGGAGGATTTAATTTGGAGGGGGATTTAATTTGGAGGGGGATTTAATTTGGAGGGGGATTTAATTTGGAGGAGGATTTAATTTGGAACGGGATTTAATTTGGAGGAGGATTTAATTTGGAACGGGATTTAATTTGGAGGAGGATTTAATTTGGAACGGGATTTAATTTGGAACGGGATTTAATTTGGAGGGGGATTTAATTTGGAGGAGGATTTAATTTGGAGGGGGATTTAATTTGGAGGAGGATTTAATTTGGAACGGGATTTAATTTGGAACGGGATTTAATTTGGAGGGTGATTTAATTTGGAGGGGGATTTAATTTGGAGGGGGATTTAATTTGGAACGGGATTTAATTTGGAGGGGGATTTAATTTGGAGGAGGATTTAATTTGGAGGGGGATTTAATTTGGAGGGGGATTTAATTTGGAACGGGATTTAATTTGGAACGGGATTTAATTTGGAACGGGATTTAATTTGGAACGGGATTTAATTTGGAGGAGGATTTAATTTGGAACGGGATTTAATTTGGAGGGGGATTTAATTTGGAGGGGGATTTAATTTGGAACGGGATTTAATTTGGAGGGGGATTTAATTTGGAACGGGATTTAATTTGGAACGGGATTTAATTTGGAGGGGGATTTAATTTGGAGGGGGATTTAATTTGGAGGGGGATTTAATTTGGAGGGGGATTTAATTTGGAACGGGATTTAATTTGGAGGAGGATTTAATTTGGAACGGGATTTAATTTGGAGGAGGATTTAATTTGGAACGGGATTTAATTTGGAACGGGATTTAATTTGGAGGGGGATTTAATTTGGAGGAGGATTTAATTTGGAGGGGGATTTAATTTGGAGGAGGATTTAATTTGGAACGGGATTTAATTTGGAACGGGATTTAATTTGGAGGAGGATTTAATTTGGAGGGGGATTTAATTTGGAGGAGGATTTAATTTGGAGGGGGATTTAATTTGGAGGGGGATTTAATTTGGAGGGGGATTTAATTTGGAGGGGGATTTAATTTGGAGGGGGATTTAATTTGGAGGGGGAATTTAATTTGGAGGGGGATTTAATTTGGAGGGGGATTTAATTTGGAACGGGATTTAATTTGGAACGGGATTTAATTTGGAGGGGGATTTAATTTGGAGGAGGATTTAATTTGGAGGGGGATTTAATTTGGAGGGGGATTTAATTTGGAACGGGATTTAATTTGGAACGGGATTTAATTTGGAGGGGGATTTAATTTGGAGGGGGATTTAATTTGGAGGGGGATTTAATTTGGAAGGGGATTTAATTTGGAACGGGATTTAATTTGGAACGGGATTTAATTTGGAGGGGGATTTAATTTGGAGGGGGATTTAATTTGGAGGGGGATTTAATTTGGAACGGGATTTAATTTGGAACGGGATTTAATTTGGAGGGGGATTTAATTTGGAGGGGATTTAATTTGGAACGGGATTTAATTTGGAGGGGGATTTAATTTGGAGGGGGATTTAATTTGGAGGAGGATTTAATTTGGAGGGGGATTTAATTTGGAACGGGATTTAATTTGGAACGGGATTTAATTTGGAGGAGGATTTAATTTGGAACGGGATTTAATTTGGAACGGGATTTAATTTGGAGGAGGATTTAATTTGGAGGGGGATTTAATTTGGAACGGGATTTAATTTGGAACGGGATTTAATTTGGACGAGGATTTAATTTGGAGGGGGGATTTAATTTGGAACGGGATTTAATTTGGAGGAGGATTTAATTTGGAGGGGGATTTAATTTGGAGGAGGATTTAATTTGGAACGGGATTTAATTTGGAGGAGGATTTAATTTGGAGGAGGATTTAATTTGGAGGAGGATTTAATTTGGAGGAGGATTTAATTTGGAGGGGGATTTAATTTGGAACGGGATTTAATTTGGAGGAGGATTTAATTTGGAGGGGGATTTAATTTGGAGGAGGATTTAATTTGGAACGGGATTTAATTTGGAGGAGGATTTAATTTGGAGGAGGATTTAATTTGGAGGAGGATTTAATTTGGAGGAGGATTTAATTTGGAGGGGGATTTAATTTGGAACGGGATTTAATTTGGAGGAGGATTTAATTTGGAGGAGGATTTAATTTGGAGGAGGATTTAATTTGGAGGAGGATTTAATTTGGAGGGGGATTTAATTTGGAACGGGATTTAATTTGGAGGGGGATTTAATTTGGAGGAGGATTTAATTTGGAGGGGGATTTAATTTGGAACGGGATTTAATTTGGAGGAGGATTTAATTTGGAGGGAGGATTTAATTTGGAACGGGATTTAATTTGGAGAGGGATTTAATTTGGAGGGGGATTTAATTTGGAACGGGATTTAATTTGGAACGGGATTTAATTTGGAGGAGGATTTAATTTGGAACGGGATTTAATTTGGAGGAGGATTTAATTTGGAACGGGATTTAATTTGGAACGGGATTTAATTTGGAGGGGGATTTAATTTGGAGGAGGATTTAATTTGGAACGGGATTTAATTTGGAGGAGGATTTAATTTGGAACGGGATTTAATTTGGAACGGGATTTAATTTGGAGGAGGATTTAATTTGGAGGAGGATTTAATTTGGAGGGGGATTTAATTTGGAACGGGATTTAATTTGGAACGGGATTTAATTTGGAGGGGGATTTAATTTGGAGGAGGATTTAATTTGGAACGGGATTTAATTTGGAGGGGGATTTAATTTGGAGGAGGATTTAATTTGGAACGGGATTTAATTTGGAGGAGGATTTAATTTGGAACGGGATTTAATTTGGAACGGGATTTAATTTGGAGGGGGATTTAATTTGGAGGAGGATTTAATTTGGAGGAGGATTTAATTTGGAACGGGATTTAATTTGGAACGGGATTTAATTTGGAGGGGGATTTAATTTGGAGGAGGATTTAATTTGGAGGGGGATTTAATTTGGAGGAGGATTTAATTTGGAGGGGGATTTAATTTGGAGGAGGATTTAATTTGGAACGGGATTTAATTTGGAACGGGATTTAATTTGGAGGGGGATTTAATTTGGAGGAGGATTTAATTTGGAGGGGGATTTAATTTGGAGGAGGATTTAATTTGGAGGGGGATTTAATTTGGAGGAGGATTTAATTTGGAACGGGATTTAATTTGGAGGAGGATTTAATTTGGAACGGGATTTAATTTGGAACGGGATTTAATTTGGAAAAACGGGGGGGGATTTAATTTGGAGGGGGATTAATTTGGACGGAGGATTTAATTTGCGAACGGGATTTAATTTGGTGGAGGATATTTAATTTGGAACGGGAATTTAATTTGGACGGGATTTAATTTGACGGGGATTTACTTTGGGACGGATTTAATTTGAGAGGAGGATTTAATTTGGACGGGGATTGAATTTGGAACGGATTTAATTTGGAGGAGGATTTAATTTGCGAGAGGGATTTAATTTGGAGGAGGATTTAATTTGGCACGGAGATTTAATTTGGAACGGGATTTAATTTGGAGGGATTTAATTTGAGGAGGATTTACTTTGGACGGGATTTAATTGGCAACGGGATTTATTTGGAGGAGGATTTAATTTGGAACGGATTTAATTTGGAACGGGATTTAATTTGGAGGAGGATTTAATTTGGAGGAGGATTTAATTTGGAGGAGGATTTAATTTGGAACGGGATTTAATTTGGAACGGGATTTAATTTGGAGAGGGATTTATTTGGAGGAGGAATTAATTTGGAGGGGGATTTAATTTGGAGGAGGATTTAATTTGGAGGGGGATTTAATTTGGAGGAGGATTTAATTTGACGGGGATTTAATTTGGAACGAGGATTTAATTTGGAGGGGGATTTAATTTGGAGGAGGATTTAATTTGGAGGGGATTTAATTTGGAGGAGGATTTAATTTGGAAGGGATTTAATTTGGAGGAGGATTTAATTTGGAACGGGATTTAATTTGGAGGAGGATATAATTTGGAACGGGATTTAATTTGGAGGGATTTAATTTGGAGGAGGATTTAATTTGGAGGAGGGATTTAATTTGGAGGGGATTTAATTTGGAAGGGGATTTAATTTGGACGGAGATTTAATTTGGAGGAGGATTTAATTTGGAACGGGATTTAATTTGGAACGGGATTTAATTTGGAACGGGATTTAATTTGGAACGGGATTTAATTTGGAGGAGGATTTAATTTGGAACGGGATTTAATTTGGAACGGGATTTAATTTGGAGGAGGATTTAATTTGGAACGGGATTTAATTTGGAGGAGGATTTAATTTGGAACGGGATTTAATTTGGAACGGGATTTAATTTGGAACGGGATTTAATTTGGAGGAGGATTTAATTTGGAACGGGATTTAATTTGGAACGGGATTTAATTTGGAGGAGGATTTAATTTGGAACGGGATTTAATTTGGAGGAGGATTTAATTTGGAACGGGATTTAATTTGGAACGGGATTTAATTTGGAGGGGGATTTAATTTGGAGGAGGATTTAATTTGGAACGGGATTTAATTTGGAGGAGGATTTAATTTGGAGGGGGATTTAATTTGGAGGAGGATTTAATTTGGAACGGGATTTAATTTGGAGGAGGATTTAATTTGGAACGGGATTTAATTTGGAGGAGGATTTAATTTGGAGGGGGATTTAATTTGGAACGGGATTTAATTTGGAGGAGGATTTAATTTGGAACGGGATTTAATTTGGAGGAGGATTTAATTTGGAACGGGATTTAATTTGGAACGGGATTTAATTTGGAGGAGGATTTAATTTGGAGGAGGAATTAATTTGGAGGGGGATTTAATTTGGAACGGGATTTAATTTGGAACGGGATTTAATTTGGAGGGGGATTTAATTTGGAACGGGATTTAATTTGGAACGGGATTTAATTTGGAGGGGGATTTAATTTGGAACGGGATTTAATTTGGAGGAGGATTTAATTTGGAGGAGGATTTAATTTGGAGGAGGATTTAATTTGGAACGGGATTTAATTTGGAGGAGGATTTAATTTGGAGGGGGATTTAATTTGGAGGGGGATTTAATTTGGAGGGGGATTTAATTTGGAGGAGGATTTAATTTGGAACGGGATTTAATTTGGAGGGGGATTTAATTTGGAGGAGGATTTAATTTGGAACGGGATTTAATTTGGAGGAGGATTTAATTTGGAGGGGGATTTAATTTGGAGGAGGATTTAATTTGGAACGGGATTTAATTTGGAGGAGGATTTAATTTGGAACGGGATTTAATTTGGAGGAGGATTTAATTTGGAGGGGGATTTAATTTGGAACGGGATTTAATTTGGAGGAGGATTTAATTTGGAACGGGATTTAATTTGGAGGAGGAATTAATTTGGAACGGGATTTAATTTGGAACGGGATTTAATTTGGAGGAGGATTTAATTTGGAGGAGGATTTAATTTGGAGGGGGATTTAATTTGGAACGGGATTTAATTTGGAGGGGGATTTAATTTGGAACGGGATTTAATTTGGAGGGGGATTTAATTTGGAGGGGGATTTAATTTGGAACGGGATTTAATTTGGAGGGGGATTTAATTTGGAACGGGATTTAATTTGGAGGAGGATTTAATTTGGAGGAGGATTTAATTTGGAGGAGGATTTAATTTGGAACGGGATTTAATTTGGAGGAGGATTTAATTTGGAGCGGGATTTAATTTGGAGGGGGATTTAATTTGGAGGGGGATTTAATTTGGAACGGGATTTAATTTGGAGGGGGATTTAATTTGGAGGAGGATTTAATTTGGAGGGGGATTTAATTTGGAGGGGGATTTAATTTGGAGGAGGATTTAATTTGGAGGGGGATTTAATTTGGAGGGGGATTTAATTTGGAGGAGGATTTAATTTGGAACGGGATTTAATTTGGAGGGGGATTTAATTTGGAGGGGGATTTAATTTGGAGGGGGATTTAATTTGGAGGGGGATTTAATTTGGAGGGGGAATTAATTTGGAGGAGGATTTAATTTGGAGGGGGATTTAATTTGGAGGAGGATTTAATTTGGAACGGGATTTAATTTGGAGGGGGATTTAATTTGGAGGGGGATTTAATTTGGAGGGGGATTTAATTTGGAGGAGGATTTAATTTGGAGGAGGATTTAATTTGGAGGAGGATTTAATTTGGAACGGGATTTAATTTGGAACGGGATTTAATTTGGAACGGGATTTAATTTGGAGGGGGATTTAATTTGGAACGGGATTTAATTTGGAACGGGATTTAATTTGGAGGGGGATTTAATTTGGAGGGGGTTTTAATTTGGAACGGGATTTAATTTGGAACGGGATTTAATTTGGAGGGGGATTTAATTTGGAGGGGGATTTAATTTGGAGGGGGATTTAATTTGGAACGGGATTTAATTTGGAACGGGATTTAATTTGGAGGGGGATTTAATTTGGAGGGGGATTTAATTTGGAGGAGGATTTAATTTGGAACGGGATTTAATTTGGAGGGGGATTTAATTTGGAGGGGGATTTAATTTGGAGGGGGATTTAATTTGGAGGAGGATTTAATTTGGAGGGGGATTTAATTTGGAGGGGGATTTAATTTGGAGGAGGATTTAATTTGGAGGAGGATTTAATTTGGAACGGGACTTAATTTGGAGGAGGATTTAATTTGGAGGGGGATTTAATTTGGAACGGGATTTAATTTGGAGGAGGATTTAATTTGGAGGGGGATTTAATTTGGAGGGGGATTTAATTTGGAGGGGGATTTAATTTGGAGGAGGATTTAATTTGGAACGGGATTTAATTTGGAGGGGGGATTTAATTTGGAGGAGGATTTAATTTGGAGGGGGATTTAATTTGGAGGGGGATTTAATTTGGAGGAGGATTTAATTTGGAGGGGGATTTAATTTGGAGGGGGATTTAATTTGGAGGAGGATTTAATTTGGAGGCGGATTTAATTTGGAGGGGGATTTAATTTGGAGGGGGATTTAATTTGGAGGGGGATTTAATTTGGAGGGGGATTTAATTTGGAGGAGGATTTAATTTGGAGGGGGATTTAATTTGGAGGAGGATTTAATTTGGAACGGGATTTAATTTGGAGGAGGATTTAATTTGGAACGGGATTTAATTTGGAGGAGGATTTAATTTGGAGGGGGATTTAATTTGGAACGGGATTTAATTTGGAGGAGGATTTAATTTGGAACGGGATTTAATTTGGAGGAGGATTTAATTTGGAACGGGATTTAATTTGGAACGGGATTTAATTTGGAGGAGGATTTAATTTGGAGGAGGATTTAATTTGGAGGGGGATTTAATTTGGAACGGGATTTAATTTGGAACGGGATTTAATTTGGAGGGGGATTTAATTTGGAACGGGATTTAATTTGGAGGAGGATTTAATTTGGAGGAGGATTTAATTTGGAGGAGGATTTAATTTGGAACGGGATTTAATTTGGAGGAGGATTTAATTTGGAGGGGGATTTAATTTGGAGGAGGATTTAATTTGGAGGAGGATTTAATTTGGAGGAGGATTTAATTTGGAACGGGATTTAATTTGGAGGAGGATTTAATTTGGAGGGGGATTTAATTTGGAGGGGGATTTAATTTGGAGGGGGATTTAATTTGGAGGAGGATTTAATTTGGAACGGGATTTAATTTGGAGGGGGGATTTAATTTGGAGGAGGATTTAATTTGGAGGGGGATTTAATTTGGAGGGGGATTTAATTTGGAGGAGGATTTAATTTGGAGGGGGATTTAATTTGGAGGGGGATTTAATTTGGAGGAGGATTTAATTTGGAACGGGATTTAATTTGGAGGGGGATTTAATTTGGAGGGGGATTTAATTTGGAGGGGGATTTAATTTGGAGGGGGATTTAATTTGGAGGGGGAATTAATTTGGAGGAGGATTTAATTTGGAGGGGGATTTAATTTGGAGGAGGATTTAATTTGGAACGGGATTTAATTTGGAGGGGGATTTAATTTGGAGGGGGATTTAATTTGGAGGGGGATTTAATTTGGAGGAGGATTTAATTTGGAGGAGGATTTAATTTGGAGGAGGATTTAATTTGGAGGAGGATTTAATTTGGAACGGGATTTAATTTGGAACGGGATTTAATTTGGAACGGGATTTAATTTGGAGGGGGATTTAATTTGGAACGGGATTTAATTTGGAGGGGGATTTAATTTGGAACGGGATTTAATTTGGAGGGGGATTTAATTTGGAACGGGATTTAATTTGGAACGGGATTTAATTTGGAGGGGGATTTAATTTGGAGGGGGATTTAATTTGGAACGGGATTTAATTTGGAGGAGGATTTAATTTGGAACGGGATTTAATTTGGAGGGGGATTTAATTTGGAGGAGGATTTAATTTGGAACGGGATTTAATTTGGAACGGGATTTAATTTGGAACGGGATTTAATTTGGAGGGGGATTTAATTTGGAGGAGGATTTAATTTGGAACGGGATTTAATTTGGAGGGGGATTTAATTTGGAGGGGGATTTAATTTGGAACGGGATTTAATTTGGAGGAGGATTTAATTTGGAACGGGATTTAATTTGGAGGGGGATTTAATTTGGAGGGGGATTTAATTTGGAGGGGGATTTAATTTGGAGGAGGATTTAATTTGGAGGGGGATTTAATTTGGAGGGGGATTTAATTTGGAGGAGGATTTAATTTGGAGGAGGATTTAATTTGGAACGGGATTTAATTTGGAGGAGGATTTAATTTGGAGGGGGATTTAATTTGGAGGAGGATTTAATTTGGAGGAGGATTTAATTTGGAACGGGATTTAATTTGGAGGAGGATTTAATTTGGAGGGGGATTTAATTTGGAGGGGGATTTAATTTGGAGGGGGATTTAATTTGGAGGAGGATTTAATTTGGAACGGGATTTAATTTGGAGGGGGGATTTAATTTGGAGGAGGATTTAATTTGGAGGGGGATTTAATTTGGAGGGGGATTTAATTTGGAGGAGGATTTAATTTGGAGGGGGATTTAATTTGGAGGGGGATTTAATTTGGAGGAGGATTTAATTTGGAGGCGGATTTAATTTGGAGGGGGATTTAATTTGGAGGGGGATTTAATTTGGAGGGGGATTTAATTTGGAGGAGGATTTAATTTGGAGGAGGATTTAATTTGGAGGAGGATTTAATTTGGAACGGGATTTAATTTGGAGGGGGATTTAATTTGGAGGAGGATTTAATTTGGAACGGGATTTAATTTGGAGGAGGATTTAATTTGGAGGAGGATTTAATTTGGAGGGGGATTTAATTTGGAACGGGATTTAATTTGGAACGGGATTTAATTTGGAGGAGGATTTAATTTGGAGGGGGATTTAATTTGGAGGAGGATTTAATTTGGAGGGGGATTTAATTTGGAGGGGGATTTAATTTGGAGGGGGATTTAATTTGGAACGGGATTTAATTTGGAGGAGGATTTAATTTGGAGGAGGATTTAATTTGGAACGGGATTTAATTTGGAGGGGGATTTAATTTGGAGGGGGATTTAATTTGGAGGGGGATTTAATTTGGAGGAGGATTTAATTTGGAGGGGGATTTAATTTGGAACGGGATTTAATTTGGAGGGGGATTTAATTTGGAGGGGGATTTAATTTGGAGGGGGATTTAATTTGGAGGAGGATTTAATTTGGAGGGGGGATTTAATTTGGAGGGGGATTTAATTTGGAGGAGGATTTAATTTGGAGGGGGGATTTAATTTGGAGGGGGATTTAATTTGGAGGGGGATTTAATTTGGAGGGGGATTTAATTTGGAGGAGGATTTAATTTGGAGGGGGATTTAATTTCGAGGGGGATTTAATTTGGAGGGGGATTTAATTTGGAACGGGATTTAATTTGGAGGAGGATTTAATTTGGAGGGGGATTTAATTTGGAGGAGGATTTAATTTGGAGGAGGATTTAATTTGGAGGAGGATTTAATTTGGAGGGGGATTTAATTTGGAACGGGATTTAATTTGGAGGGGGATTTAATTTGGAGGGGGATTTAATTTGGAGGAGGATTTAATTTGGAGGGGGATTTAATTTGGAACGGGATTTAATTTGGAGGAGGATTTAATTTGGAGGAGGATTTAATTTGGAGGGAGATTTAATTTGGAGGGGGATTTAATTTGGAGGAGGATTTAATTTGGAGGGGGATTTAATTTGGAACGGGATTTAATTTGGAGGAGGATTTAATTTGGAGGAGGATTTAATTTCGAGGGGGATTTAATTTGGAGGGGGATTTAATTTGGAACGGGATTTAATTTGGAACGGGATTTAATTTGGAACGGGATTTAATTTGGAACGGGATTTAATTTGGAGGAGGATTTAATTTCGAGGGGGATTTAATTTGGAGGGGGATTTAATTTGGAACGGGATTTAATTTGGAACGGGATTTAATTTGGAGGAGGATTTAATTTGGAGGAGGATTTAATTTCGAGGGGGATTTAATTTGGAACGGGATTTAATTTGGAACGGGATTTAATTTGGAACGGGATTTAATTTGGAACGGGATTTAATTTGGAACGGGATTTAATTTGGAGGGGGATTTAATTTGGAACGGGATTTAATTTGGAACGGGATTTAATTTGGAACGGGATTTAATTTGGAGGGGGATTTAATTTGGAACGGGATTTAATTTGGAACGGGATTTAATTTGGAGGGGGATTTAATTTGGAGGGGGATTTAATTTGGAACGGGATTTAATTTGGAGGGGGATTTAATTTGGAACGGGATTTAATTTGGAACGGGATTTAATTTGGAGGGGGATTTAATTTGGAACGGGATTTAATTTGGAACGGGATTTAATTTGGAACGGGATTTAATTTGGAGGGGGATTTAATTTGGAGGGGGATTTAATTTGGAACGGGATTTAATTTGGAGGGGGATTTAATTTGGAACGGGATTTAATTTGGAACGGGATTTAATTTGGAGGGGGATTTAATTTGGAACGGGATTTAATTTGGAACGGGATTTAATTTGGTGGGGGATTTAATTTGGAACGGGATTTAATTTGGAACGGGATTTAATTTGGAACGGGATTTAATTTGGAGGGGGATTTAATTTGGAACGGGATTTAATTTGGAACGGGATTTAATTTAGAGGAGGATTTAATTTGGAGGAGGATTTAATTTCGAGGGGGATTTAATTTGGAGGGGGATTTAATTTGGAACGGGATTTAATTTGGAACGGGATTTAATTTGGAACGGGATTTAATTTGGAACGGGATTTAATTTCGAGGGGGATTTAATTTGGAACGGGATTTAATTTGGAACGGGATTTAATTTGGAGGAGGATTTAATTTCGAGGGGGATTTAATTTGGAACGGGATTTAATTTCGAGGGGGATTTAATTTGGAACGGGATTTAATTTGGAGGGGGATTTAATTTGGAGGGAGGATTTAATTTGGAGGGGGATTTAATTTGGAGGGAGGATTTAATTTGGAGGGGGATTTAATTTGGAGGGGGATTTAATTTGGAGGAGGATTTAATTTCGAGGGGGATTTAATTTGGAACGGGATTTAATTTGGAGGGGGATTTAATTTGGAGGGGGATTTAATTTGGAGGGGGATTTAATTTGGAGGAGGATTTAATTTCGAGGGGGATTTAATTTGGAACGGGATTTAATTTGGAGGGGGATTTAATTTGGAGGGAGGATTTAATTTGGAGGGGGATTTAATTTGGAGGGAGGATTTAATTTGGAGGGGGATTTAATTTGGAGGGGGATTTAATTTGGAGGAGGATTTAATTTCGAGGGGGATTTAATTTGGAACGGGATTTAATTTGGAGGGGGATTTAATTTGGAGGAGGATTTAATTTGGAACGGGATTTAATTTGGAGGGGGATTTAATTTGGAACGGGATTTAATTTGGAACGGGATTTAATTTGGAGGAGGATTTAATTTGGAGGGGGATTTAATTTGGAGGAGGATTTAATTTGGAGGGGGATTTAATTTGGAGGAGGATTTAATTTGGAGGAGGATTTAATTTGGAGGGGGATTTAATTTGGAGGGGGATTTAATTTGGAGGGGGATTTAATTTGGAACGGGATTTAATTTGGAACGGGATTTAATTTGGAGGAGGATTTAATTTGGAGGAGGATTTAATTTGGAGGGGGATTTAATTTGGAGGGGGATTTAATTTGGAGGAGGATTTAATTTCGAGGGGGATTTAATTTGGAGGGGGATTTAATTTGGAGGAGGATTTAATTTGGAGGAGGATTTAATTTGGAGGGGGATTTAATTTGGAGGGGGATTTAATTTGGAGGGGGATTTAATTTGGAGGAGGATTTAATTTGGAGGAGGATTTAATTTGGAACGGGATTTCATTTGGCGGAGGATTTAATTTGGAGGAGGATTTAATTTGGAGGGGGATTTAATTTGGAGGAGGATTTAATTTGGAGGAGGATTTAATTTGGAACGGGATTTAATTTGGAGGAGGATTTAATTTGGAGGAGGATTTAATTTGGAGGGGGATTTAATTTGGAGGGGAGGATTTAATTTGGAGGGGGATTTAATTTGGAGGAGGATTTAATTTGGAGGAGGATTTAATTTGGAGGGGAGGATTTAATTTGGAGGGGGATTTAATTTGGAGGAGGATTTAATTTGGAGGGGGATTTAATTTGGAGGGGGATTTAATTTGGAACGGGATTTAATTTGGAACGGGATTTAATTTGGAGGGGGATTTAATTTGGAACGGGATTTAATTTGGAACGGGATTTAATTTGGAGGAGGATTTAATTTGGAGGGGGATTTAATTTGGAGGAGGATTTAATTTGGAGGGGGATTTAATTTGGAGGAGGATTTAATTTGGAGGAGGATTTAATTTGGAGGGGGATTTAATTTGGAGGGGGATTTAATTTGGAGGGGGATTTAATTTGGAACGGGATTTAATTTGGAACGGGATTTAATTTGGAGGAGGATTTAATTTGGAGGAGGATTTAATTTGGAGGGGGATTTAATTTGGAACGGGATTTAATTTGGAGGAGGATTTAATTTGGAGGAGGATTTAATTAGGAGGGGGATTTAATTTGGAGGGAGGATTTAATTTGGAGGGGGATTTAATTTGGAGGGGGATTTAATTTGGAGGAGGATTTAATTTCGAGGGGGATTTAATTTGGAGGGGGATTTAATTTGGAGGAGGATTTAATTTGGAGGAGGATTTAATTTGGAGGGGGATTTAATTTGGAGGGGGATTTAATTTGGAGGGGGATTTAATTTGGAGGAGGATTTAATTTGGAGGAGGATTTAATTTGGAACGGGATTTCATTTGGAGGAGGATTTAATTTGGAGGAGGATTTAATTTGGAGGGGGATTTAATTTGGAGGAGGATTTAATTTGGAGGAGGATTTAATTTGGAACGGGATTTAATTTGGAGGAGGATTTAATTTGGAGGAGGATTTAATTTGGAGGGGGATTTAATTTGGAGGGGAGGATTTAATTTGGAGGGGGATTTAATTTGGAGGAGGATTTAATTTGGAGGAGGATTTAATTTGGAGGGGAGGATTTAATTTGGAGGGGGATTTAATTTGGAGGAGGATTTAATTTGGAGGGGGATTTAATTTGGAGGGGGATTTAATTTGGAACGGGATTTAATTTGGAACGGGATTTAATTTGGAGGGGGATTTAATTTGGAGGAGGATTTAATTTGGAGGAGGATTTAATTTGGAGGGGGATTTAATTTGGAGGGGGATTTAATTTGGAGGGGGATTTAATTTGGAGGGGGATTTAATTTGGAACGGGATTTAATTTGGAGGGGGATTTAATTTGGAGGAGGATTTAATTTGGAGGGGGATTTAATTTGGAACGGGATTTAATTTGGAGGGGGATTTAATTTGGAGGGGGATTTAATTTGGAACGGGATTTAATTTGGAGGAGGATTTAATTTGGAGGGGGATTTAATTTGGAGGAGGATTTAATTTGGAGGGGGATTTAATTTGGAACGGGATTTAATTTGGAACGGGATTTAATTTGGAGGGGGATTTAATTTGGAACGGGATTTAATTTGGAGGGGGATTTAATTTGGAACGGGATTTAATTTGGAACGGGATTTAATTTGGAACGGGATTTAATTTGGAGGAGGATTTAATTTGGAGGGGGATTTAATTTGGAACGGGATTTAATTTGGAGGGGGATTTAATTTGGAGGAGGATTTAATTTGGAGGAGGATTTAATTTGGAACGGGATTTAATTTGGAACGGGATTTAATTTGGAGGGGGATTTAATTTGGAGGGGGATTTAATTTGGAACGGGATTTAATTTGGAGGGGGATTTAATTTGGAACGGGATTTAATTTGGAACAGGATTTAATTTGGAGGGGGATTTAATTTGGAGGGGGATTTAATTTGGAACGGGATTTAATTTGGAGGGGGATTTAATTTGGAACGGGATTTAATTTGGAGGGGGATTTAATTTGGAGGAGGATTTAATTTGGAGGAGGATTTAACTTGGAGGGGGATTTAATTTGGAACGGGATTTAATTTTGAACGGGATTTAATTTGGAGGGGGATTTAATTTGGAGGGGGATTTAATTTGGAGGAGGATTTAATTTGGAGGAGGATTTAATTTGGAGGAGGATTTAATTTGGAGGGGGATTTAATTTGGAGGGGGATTTAATTTGGAGGAGGATTTAATTTGGAGGGGGATTTAATTTGGAGGAGGATTTAATTTGGAACGGGATTTAATTTGGAACGGGATTTAATTTGGAGGAGGATTTAATTTGGAGGAGGATTTAATTTGGAGGGGGATTTAATTTGGAGGAGGATTTAATTTGGAGGGGGATTTAATTTGGAGGAGGATTTAATTTGGAGGGGGATTTAATTTGGAGGGGGATTTAATTTGGAGGAGGATTTAATTTGGAGGGGGATTTAATTTGGAGGAGGATTTA
The DNA here is from genome assembly GCF_017639515.1 of Carcharodon carcharias. Classification (NCBI taxonomy): domain Eukaryota; kingdom Metazoa; phylum Chordata; class Chondrichthyes; order Lamniformes; family Lamnidae; genus Carcharodon; species Carcharodon carcharias. The sequence continues at coordinate 193,559,245 of NC_054470.1, read as the reverse complement.
ATTTGGAGGAGGATTTAATTTGGAGGAGGATTTAATTTGGAGGGGGATTTAATTTGGAGGAGGATTTAATTTGGAGGGGGATTTAATTTGGAACGGGATTTAATTTGGAGGAGGATTTAATTTCGAGGGAGGATTTAATTTGGAGGAGGATTTAATTTGGAGGAGGATTTAATTTGGAGGAGGATTTAATTTGGAGGGGGATTTAATTTGGAGGGGGATTTAATTTGGAGGAGGATTTAATTTGGAGGGGGATTTAATTTGGAGGGGGATTTAATTTGGAACGGGATTTAATTTGGAGGAGGATTTAATTTGGAGGGAGGATTTAATTTGGAGGAGGATTTAATTTGGAGGAGGATTTAATTTGGAGGAGGATTTAATTTGGAGGGGGATTTAATTTGGAGGGGGATTTAATTTGGAGGAGGATTTAATTTGGAGGGGGATTTAATTTGGAGGGGGATTTAATTTGGAACGGGATTTAATTTGGAGGGGGATTTAATTTGGAGGAGGATTTAATTTGGAGGAGGATTTAATTTGGAGGGGGATTTAATTTGGAGGGGGATTTAATTTGGAACGGGATTTAATTTGGAGGGGGATTTAATTTGGAGGAGGATTTAATTTGGAACGGGATTTAATTTGGAGGGGGATTTAATTTGGAGGAGGATTTAATTTGGAACGGGATTTAATTTGGAGGAGGATTTAATTTGGAGGAGGATTTAATTTGGAGGAGGATTTAATTTGGAGGAGGATTTAATTTGGAACGGGATTTAATTTGGAGGGGGATTTAATTTGGAGGGGGATTTAATTTGGAACGGGATTTAATTTGGAGGGGGATTTAATTTGGAACGGGATTTAATTTGGAGGAGGATTTAATTTGGAACGGGATTTAATTTGGAGGGGGATTTAATTTGGAACGGGATTTAATTTGGAGGAGGATTTAATTTGGAGGGGGATTTAATTTGGAGGGGGATTTAATTTGGAGGAGGATTTAATTTGGAACGGGATTTAATTTGGAGGGGGATTTAATTTGGAACGGGATTTAATTTGGAGGGGGATTTAATTTGGAGGGGGATTTAATTTGGAACGGGATTTAATTTGGAGGAGGATTTAATTTGGAACGGGATTTAATTTGGAGGGGGATTTAATTTGGAACGGGATTTAATTTGGAGGGGGATTTAATTTGGAACGGGATTTAATTTGGAGGAGGATTTAATTTGGAGGGGGATTTAATTTGGAGGGGGGATTTAATTTGGAGGAGGATTTAATTTGGAGGGGGATTTAATTTGGAGGGGGATTTAATTTGGAGGAGGATTTAATTTGGAGGGGGATTTAATTTGGAACGGGATTTAATTTGGAGGGGGATTTAATTTGGAACGGGATTTAATTTGGAGGGGGATTTAATTTGGAGGGGGATTTAATTTGGAGGGAGGATTTAATTTGGAGGAGGATTTAATTTGGAACGGGATTTAATTTGGAGGGGGATTTAATTTGGAACGGGATTTAATTTGGAGGGGGATTTAATTTGGAACGGGATTTAATTTGGAGGGGGATTTAATTTGGAGGAGGATTTAATTTGGAGGGGGATTTAATTTGGAGGGGGATTTAATTTGGAACGGGATTTAATTTGGAACGGGATTTAATTTGGAGGGGGATTTAATTTGGAACGGGATTTAATTTGGAGGGGGATTTAATTTGGAGGAGGATTTAATTTGGAGGGGGATTTAATTTGGAGGGAGGATTTAATTTGGAGGGGGATTTAATTTGGAGGGGGATTTAATTTGGAGGAGGATTTAATTTCGAGGGGGATTTAATTTGGAGGGGGATTTAATTTGGAGGAGGATTTAATTTGGAGGAGGATTTAATTTGGAGGGGGATTTAATTTGGAGGGGGATTTAATTTGGAGGGGGATTTAATTTGGAGGAGGATTTAATTTGGAGGAGGATTTAATTTGGAACGGGATTTAATTTGGAGGAGGATTTAATTTGGAGGAGGATTTAATTTGGAGGGGGATTTAATTTGGAGGAGGATTTAATTTGGAGGAGGATTTAATTTGGAACGGGATTTAATTTGGAGGAGGATTTAATTTGGAGGAGGATTTAATTTGGAGGGGGATTTAATTTGGAGGGGAGGATTTAATTTGGAGGGGGATTTAATTTGGAGGAGGATTTAATTTGGAGGAGGATTTAATTTGGAGGGGAGGATTTAATTTGGAGGGGGATTTAATTTGGAGGAGGATTTAATTTGGAGGGGGATTTAATTTGGAGGGGGATTTAATTTGGAACGGGATTTAAATTGGAACGGGATTTAATTTGGAACGGGATTTAATTTGGAGGAGGATTTAATTTGGAGGGGGATTTAATTTGGAGGAGGATTTAATTTGGAGGAGGATTTAATTTGGAGGGGGATTTAATTTGGAGGGGGATTTAATTTGGAGGGGGATTTAATTTGGAGGGGGATTTAATTTGGAACGGGATTTAATTTGGAGGGGGATTTAATTTGGAGGAGGATTTAATTTGGAGGGGGATTTAATTTGGAACGGGATTTAATTTGGAGGGGGATTTAATTTGGAGGGGGATTTAATTTGGAACGGGATTTAATTTGGAGGAGGATTTAATTTGGAGGGGGATTTAATTTGGAGGAGGATTTAATTTGGAGGGGGATTTAATTTGGAACGGGATTTAATTTGGAACGGGATTTAATTTGGAGGGGGATTTAATTTGGAACGGGATTTAATTTGGAGGGGGATTTAATTTGGAACGGGATTTAATTTGGAACGGGATTTAATTTGGAGGGGGATTTAATTTGGAGGAGGATTTAATTTGGAGGAGGATTTAATTTGGAACGGGATTTAATTTGGAACGGGATTTAATTTGGAGGGGGATTTAATTTGGAGGGGGATTTAATTTGGAACGGGATTTAATTTGGAGGGGGATTTAATTTGGAACGGGATTTAATTTGGAACAGGATTTAATTTGGAGGGGGATTTAATTTGGAGGGGGATTTAATTTGGAACGGGATTTAATTTGGAGGGGGATTTAATTTGGAACGGGATTTAATTTGGAGGGGGATTTAATTTGGAGGAGGATTTAATTTGGAGGAGGATTTAACTTGGAGGGGGATTTAATTTGGAACGGGATTTAATTTGGAACGGGATTTAATTTGGAGGGGGATTTAATTTGGAGGGGGATTTAATTTGGAGGAGGATTTAATTTGGAGGAGGATTTAATTTGGAGGAGGATTTAATTTGGAGGGGGATTTAATTTGGAGGGGGATTTAATTTGGAGGAGGATTTAATTTGGAGGGGGATTTAATTTGGAGGAGGATTTAATTTGGAACGGGATTTAATTTGGAGGAGGATTTAATTTGGAGGAGGATTTAATTTGGAGGGGGATTTAATTTGGAGGAGGATTTAATTTGGAGGGGGATTTAATTTGGAGGAGGATTTAATTTGGAGGGGGATTTAATTTGGAGGAGGATTTAATTTGGAGGGGGATTTAATTTGGAGGAGGATTTAATTTGGAGGAGGATTTAATTTGGAGGAGGATTTAATTTGGAGGGGGATTTAATTTGGAGGAGGATTTAATTTGGAGGGGGATTTAATTTGGAACGGGATTTAATTTGGAGGAGGATTTAATTTCGAGGGAGGATTTAATTTGGAGGAGGATTTAATTTGGAGGAGGATTTAATTTGGAGGAGGATTTAATTTGGAGGGGGATTTAATTTGGAGGGGGATTTAATTTGGAGGAGGATTTAATTTGGAGGGGGATTTAATTTGGAGGGGGATTTAATTTGGAACGGGATTTAATTTGGAGGAGGATTTAATTTGGAGGGAGGATTTAATTTGGAGGAGGATTTAATTTGGAGGAGGATTTAATTTGGAGGAGGATTTAATTTGGAGGGGGATTTAATTTGGAGGGGGATTTAATTTGGAGGAGGATTTAATTTGGAGGGGGATTTAATTTGGAGGGGGATTTAATTTGGAACGGGATTTAATTTGGAGGGGGATTTAATTTGGAGGAGGATTTAATTTGGAGGAGGATTTAATTTGGAGGGGGATTTAATTTGGAGGGGGATTTAATTTGGAACGGGATTTAATTTGGAGGGGGATTTAATTTGGAGGAGGATTTAATTTGGAACGGGATTTAATTTGGAGGAGGATTTAATTTGGAGGAGGATTTAATTTGGAGGAGGATTTAATTTGGAGGAGGATTTAATTTGGAACGGGATTTAATTTGGAGGGGGATTTAATTTGGAGGGGGATTTAATTTGGAACGGGATTTAATTTGGAGGGGGATTTAATTTGGAACGGGATTTAATTTGGAGGAGGATTTAATTTGGAACGGGATTTAATTTGGAGGGGGATTTAATTTGGAACGGGATTTAATTTGGAGGAGGATTTAATTTGGAGGGGGATTTAATTTGGAGGGGGATTTAATTTGGAGGAGGATTTAATTTGGAACGGGATTTAATTTGGAGGGGGATTTAATTTGGAACGGGATTTAATTTGGAGGGGGATTTAATTTGGAGGGGGATTTAATTTGGAACGGGATTTAATTTGGAGGAGGATTTAATTTGGAACGGGATTTAATTTGGAGGGGGATTTAATTTGGAGGGGGATTTAATTTGGAGGGGGATTTAATTTGGAGGGGGGATTTAATTTGGAGGAGGATTTAATTTGGAGGGGGATTTAATTTGGAGGGGGATTTAATTTGGAGGAGGATTTAATTTGGAGGGGGATTTAATTTGGAACGGGATTTAATTTGGAGGGGGATTTAATTTGGAACGGGATTTAATTTGGAGGGGGATTTAATTTGGAGGGGGATTTAATTTGGAGGGAGGATTTAATTTGGAGGAGGATTTAATTTGGAACGGGATTTAATTTGGAGGGGGATTTAATTTGGAACGGGATTTAATTTGGAGGGGGATTTAATTTGGAACGGGATTTAATTTGGAGGGGGATTTAATTTGGAGGAGGATTTAATTTGGAGGAGGATTTAATTTGGAACGGGATTTAATTTGGAACGGGATTTAATTTGGAGGGGGATTTAATTTGGAACGGGATTTAATTTGGAGGGGGATTTAATTTGGAGGAGGATTTAATTTGGAACGGGATTTAATTTGGAGGGGGATTTAATTTGGAACGGGATTTAATTTGGAGGGGGATTTAATTTGGAACGGGATTTAATTTGGAGGAGGATTTAATTTGGAGGGGGATTTAATTTGGAGGGGGGATTTAATTTGGAGGAGGATTTAATTTGGAGGGGGATTTAATTTGGAGGGGGATTTAATTTGGAGGAGGATTTAATTTGGAGGGGGATTTAATTTGGAGGGGGATTTAATTTGGAGGAGGATTTAATTTGGAACGGGATTTAATTTGGAGGGGGATTTAATTTGGAGGGGGATTTAATTTGGAGGGGGATTTAATTTGGAGGGGGATTTAATTTGGAGGAGGATTTAATTTGGAGGAGGATTTAATTTGGAGGGGGATTTAATTTGGAGGAGGATTTAATTTGGAACGGGATTTAATTTGGAGGGGGATTTAATTTGGAGGAGGATTTAATTTGGAACGGGATTTAATTTGGAGGAGGATTTAATTTGGAGGGGGATTTAATTTGGAGGGGGATTTAATTTGGAGGAGGATTTAATTTGGAACGGGATTTAATTTGGAGGGGGATTTAATTTGGAGGGGGATTTAATTTGGAGGGGGATTTAATTTGGAGGAGGATTTAATTTGGAGGGGGATTTAATTTGGAACGGGATTTAATTTGGAGGGGGATTTAATTTGGAGGGGGATTTAATTTGGAGGGGGATTTAATTTGGAGGAGGATTTAATTTGGAGGGGGGATTTAATTTGGAGGGGGATTTAATTTGGAGGAGGATTTAATTTGGAGGGGGGATTTAATTTGGAGGGGGATTTAATTTGGAGGGGGATTTAATTTGGAGGTGGATTTAATTTGGAGGGGGATTTAATTTGGAGGGGGATTTAATTTGGAGGGGGATTTAATTTGGAGGGGGGGATTTAATTTGGAGGGGGATTTAATTTGGAGGAGGATTTAATTTGGAGGAGGATTTAATTTGGAACGGGATTTAATTTGGAGGAGGATTTAATTTGGAGGAGGATTTAATTTGGAGGGGGATTTAATTTGGAGGGGGATTTAATTTGGAGGAGAATTTAATTTGGAGGGGGATTTAATTTGGAGGGGGATTTAATTTGGAACGGGATTTAATTTGGAGGGGGATTTAATTTGGAGGGGGATTTAATTTGGAGGGGGATTTAATTTGGAGGGGGATTTAATTTGGAGGAGGATTTAATTTGGAACGGGATTTAATTTGGAGGGGGATTTAATTTGGAGGAGGATTTAATTTGGAGGAGGATTTAATTTGGAACGGGATTTAATTTGGAGGAGGATTTAATTTGGAGGAGGATTTAATTTGGAGGAGGATTTAATTTGGAACGGGATTTAATTTGGAGGGGGATTTAATTTGGAGGGGGATTTAATTTGGAGGGGGATTTAATTTGGAGGAGGATTTAATTTGGAACGGGATTTAATTTGGAGGGGGATTTAATTTGGAGGGGGATTTAATTTGGAGGGGGATTTAATTTGGAGGAGGATTTAATTTGGAGGAGGATTTAATTTGGAGGAGGATTTAATTTGGAGGAAGATTTAATTTGGAGGGGGATTTAATTTGGAACGGGATTTAATTTGGAGGAGGATTTAATTTGGAGGAGGATTTAATTTGGAACGGGATTTAATTTGGAGGGGGATTTAATTTGGAGGGGGATTTAATTTGGAGGGGGATTTAATTTGGAGGAGGATTTAATTTGGAGGAGGATTTAATTTGGAGGAGGATTTAATTTGGAGGAAGATTTAATTTGGAGGGGGATTTAATTTGGAACGGGATTTAATTTGGAGGAGGATTTAATTTGGAGGAAGATTTAATTTGGAGGAGGATTTAATTTGGAACGGGATTTAATTTGGAGGGGGATTTAATTTGGAGGGGGATTTAATTTGGAGGGGGATTTAATTTGGAGGAGGATTTAATTTGGAGGAGGATTTAATTTGGAGGAGGATTTAATTTGGAGGAAGATTTAATTTGGAGGGGGATTTAATTTGGAACGGGATTTAATTTGGAGGGGGATTTAATTTGGAGGGGGATTTAATTTGGAGGAGGATTTAATTTGGAGGGGGATTTAATTTGGAGGAGGATTTAATTTGGAGGGGGATTTAATTTGGAACGGGATTTAATTTGGAGGGGAGGATTTAATTTGGAGGGGGATTTAATTTGGAGGGGGATTTAATTTGGAACGGGATTTAATTTGGAGGGGAGGATTTAATTTGGAACGGGATTTAATTTGGAACGGGATTTAATTTGGAGGGGAGGATTTAATTTGGAGGAGGATTTAATTTGGAGGAGGATTTAATTTGGAGGGGGATTTAATTTGGAGGAGGATTTAATTTGGAGGGGGATTTAATTTGGAACGGGATTTAATTTGGAGGGGAGGATTTAATTTGGAGGGGGATTTAATTTGGAACGGGATTTAATTTGGAGGGGAGGATTTAATTTGGAGGAGGATTTAATTTGGAGGAGGATTTAATTTGGAGGAGGATTTAATTTGGAGGGGGATTTAATTTGGAACGGGATTTAATTTGGAGGGGAGGATTTAATTTGGAGGGGGATTTAATTTGGAACGGGATTTAATTTGGAGGGGAGGATTTAATTTGGAGGGGGATTTAATTTGGAACGGGATTTAATTTGGAGGAGGATTTAATTTGGAACGGGATTTAATTTGGAGGAGGATTTAATTTGGAGGGGGATTTAATTTGGAGGAGGATTTAATTTGGAGGGGGATTTAATTTGGAGGGGGATTTAATTTGGAGGGGAGGATTTAATTTGGAGGGGGATTTAATTTGGAACGGGATTTAATTTGGAGGGGAGGATTTAATTTGGAGGGGGATTTAATTTGGAACGGGATTTAATTTGGAGGGGGATTTAATTTGGAACGGGATTTAATTTGGAGGAGGATTTAATTTGGAACGGGATTTAATTTGGAGGAGGATTTAATTTGGAGGGGGATTTAATTTGGAGGAGGATTTAATTTGGAGGAGGATTTAATTTGGAGGAGGATTTAATTTGGAGGAGGATTTAATTTGGAGGGGGATTTAATTTGGAGGAGGATTTAATTTGGAACGGGATTTAATTTGGAGGGGGATTTAATTTGGAACGGGATTTAATTTGGAGGAGGATTTAATTTGGAGGAGGATTTAATTTGGAGGGGGATTTAATTTGGAGGAGGATTTAATTTGGAACGGGATTTAATTTGGAGGGGGATTTAATTTGGAGGAGGATTTAATTTGGAGGAGGATTTAATTTGGAGGGGGATTTAATTTGGAGGAGGATTTAATTTGGAACGGGATTTAATTTGGAGGAGGATTTAATTTGGAGGAGGATTTAATTTGGAACGGGATTTAATTTGGAGGGGGATTTAATTTGGAGGGGGATTTAATTTGGAGCGGGATTTAATTTGGAACGGGATTTAATTTGGAGGGGATTTAATTTGGAGGGGGATTTAATTTGGAGGGGGATTTAATTTGGAGGGGGATTTAATTTGGAGGGGGATTTAATTTGGAACGGGATTTAATTTGGAGGAGGATTTAATTTGGAACGGGATTTAATTTGGAGGAGGATTTAATTTGGAGGAGGATTTAATTTGGAGGGGGATTTAATTTGGAGGAGGATTTAATTTGGAGGGGGATTTAATTTGGAGGAGGATTTAATTTGGAGGAGGATTTAATTTGGAACGGGATTTAATTTGGAGGAGGATTTAATTTGGAGGGGGATTTAATTTGGAGGAGGATTTAATTTGGAGGGGGATTTAATTTGGAGGAGGATTTAATTTGGAGGGGGATTTAATTTGGAGGGGGATTTAATTTGGAGGGGCATTTAATTTGGAGGGGGATTTAATTTGGAGGGGCATTTAATTTGGAGGAGGATTTAATTTGGAGGGGGATTTAATTTGGAACGGGATTTAATTTGGAACGGGATTTAATTGGAACGGGATTTAATTTGGAGGAGGATTTAATTTGGAGGGGGATTTAATTTGGACGGGGATTTAATTTGGAACGGGATTTAATTTGGAGGAGGATTTAATTTGGAGGAGGATTTAATTTGGAGGAGGATTTAATTTGGAGGGGGATTTAATTTGGAACGGGATTTAATTTGGAGCAGGATTTAATTTGGAGGGGGATTTAATTTGGAACGGGATTTAATTTGGAGGAGGATTTAATTTGGAGGGGGATTTAATTTGGAGGGGGATTTAATTTGGAGGGGGATTTAATTTGGAGGGGGATTTAATTTGGAGGCGGATTTAATTTGGAACGGGATTTAATTTGGAGGGGGATTTAATTTGGAACGGTATTTAATTTGGAACGGGATTTAATTTGGAGGGGGATTTAATTTGGAGGAGGATTTAATTTGGAGGAGGATTTAATTTGGAGGGGGATTTAATTTGGAGGAGGATTTAATTTGGTACGGGATTTAATTTGGAGGGGGATTTAATTTGGAGGAGGATTTAATTTGGAGGGGGATTTAATTTGGAGGGGTATTTAATTTGGAGGGGCATTTAATTTGGAGGGGGATTTAATTTGGAGGGGCATTTAATTTGGAGGAGGATTTAATTTGGAGGAGGATTTAATTTGGAGGGGGATTTAATTTGGAGGGGGATTTAATTTGGAGGAGGATTTAATTTGGAGGAGGATTTAATTTGGAGGGGGATTTAATTTGGAGGGGGATTTAATTTGGAGGAGGATTTAATTTGGAGGGGGATTTAATTTGGAGGAGGATTTAATTTGGAGGGGGATTTAATTTGGAGGGGGATTTAATTTGGAGGGGGATTTAATTTGGAGGGGGATTTAATTTGGAGGAGGATTTAATTTGGAGGGGGATTTAATTTGGAGGAGGATTTAATTTGGAGGGGGATTTAATTTGGAGGAGGATTTAATTTGGAGGGGGATTTAATTTGGAGGGGGATTTAATTTGGAGGGGGATTTAATTTGGAACGGGATTTAATTTGGAACGGGATTTAATTTGGAGGGGGATTTAATTTGGAGGGGGATTTAATTTGGAGGGGGATTTAATTTGGAACGGGATTTAATTTGGAACAGGATTTAATTTGGAGGAGGAGTTAATTTGGAGGAGGATTTAATTTGGAGGGGGATTTAATTTGGAGGGGGATTTAATTTGGAACGGGATTTAATTTGGAACGGGATTTAATTTGGAGGGGGATTTAATTTGGAACGGGATTTAATTTGGAACGGGATTTAATTTGGAGGAGGATTTAATTTGGAGGAGGATTTAATTTGGAACGGGATTTAATTTGGAGGGGGATTTAATTTGGAGGGGGATTTAATTTGGAGGGGGATTTAATTTGGAACGGGATTTAATTTGGAACGGGATTTAATTTGGAGGAGGATTTAATTTGGAGGAGGATTTAATTTGGAGGAGGATTTAATTTGGAACGGGATTTAATTTGGAACGGGATTTAATTTGGAACGGGATTTAATTTGGAGGAGGATTTAATTTGGAGGAGGATTTAATTTGGAGGAGGATTTAATTTGGAACGGGATTTAATTTGGAACGGGATTTAATTTGGAGGAGGATTTAATTTGGAGGAGGATTTAATTTGGAGGAGGATTTAATTTGGAACGGGATTTAATTTGGAGGGGGATTTAATTTGGAGGGGGATTTAATTTGGAACGGGATTTAATTTGGAGGGGGATTTAATTTGGAACGGGATTTAATTTGGAACGGGATTTAATTTGGAGGAGGATTTAATTTGGAGGGGGATTTAATTTGGAACGGGATTTAATTTGGAGGAGGATTTAATTTGGAACGGGATTTAATTTGGAACGGGATTTAATTTGGAGGAGGATTTAATTTGGAGGGGGATTTAATTTGGAACGGGATTTAATTTGGAGGGGGATTTAATTTGGAACGGGATTTAATTTGGAACGGGATTTAATTTGGAGGAGGATTTAATTTGGAGGGGGATTTAATTTGGAACGGGATTTAATTTGGAGGAGGATTTAATTTGGAACGGGATTTAATTTGGAACGGGATTTAATTTGGAGGAGGATTTAATTTGGAGGGGGATTTAATTTGGAGGGGGATTTAATTTGGAGGAGGATTTAATTTGGAGGGGGATTTAATTTGGAACGGGATTTAATTTGGAACGGGATTTAATTTGGAACGGGATTTAATTTGGAGCAGGATTTAATTTGGAGGGGGATTTAATTTGGAACGGGATTTAATTTGGAGGAGGATTTAATTTGGAGGGGGATTTAATTTGGAGGGGGATTTAATTTGGAGGGGGATTTAATTTGGGGGGGGATTTAATTTGGAGGAGGATTTAATTTGGAACGGGATTTAATTTGGAGGGGGATTTAATTTGGAACGGTATTTAATTTGGAACGGGATTTAATTTGGAGGGGGATTTAATTTGGAGGAGGATTTAATTTGGAGGAGGATTTAATTTGGAGGGGGATTTAATTTGGAGGAGGATTTAATTTGGAACGGGATTTAATTTGGAGGGGGATTTAATTTGGAGGAGGATTTAATTTGGAGGGGGATTTAATTTGGAGGGGTATTTAATTTGGAGGGGCATTTAATTTGGAGGGGGATTTAATTTGGAGGGGCATTTAATTTGGAGGAGGATTTAATTTGGAGGAGGATTTAATTTGGAGGGGGATTTAATTTGGAGGGGGATTTAATTTGGAGGAGGATTTAATTTGGAGGAGGATTTAATTTGGAGGGGGATTTAATTTGGAGGGGGATTTAATTTGGAGGAGGATTTAATTTGGAGGGGGATTTAATTTGGAGGAGGATTTAATTTGGAGGGGGATTTAATTTGGAGGGGGATTTAATTTGGAGGGGGATTTAATTTGGAGGAGGATTTAATTTGGAGGAGGATTTAATTTGGAGGGGGATTTAATTTGGAGGAGGATTTAATTTGGAGGGGGATTTAATTTGGAGGAGGATTTAATTTGGAGGGGGATTTAATTTGGAGGGGGATTTAATTTGGAGGGGGATTTAATTTGGAACGGGATTTAATTTGGAACGGGATTTAATTTGGAGGGGGATTTAATTTGGAGGGGGATTTAATTTGGAGGGGGATTTAATTTGGAACGGGATTTAATTTGGAACAGGATTTAATTTGGAGGAGGAGTTAATTTGGAGGAGGATTTAATTTGGAACGGGATTTAATTTGGAGGGGGATTTAATTTGGAACGGGATTTAATTTGGAACGGGATTTAATTTGGAGGAGGATTTAATTTGGAGGAGGATTTAATTTGGAACGGGATTTAATTTGGAGGGGGATTTAATTTGGAGGGGGATTTAATTTGGAGGGGGATTTAATTTGGAGGGGGATTTAATTTGGAACGGGATTTAATTTGGAACGGGATTTAATTTGGAGGAGGATTTAATTTGGAGGAGGATTTAATTTGGAGGAGGATTTAATTTGGAACGGGATTTAATTTGGAACGGGATTTAATTTGGAACGGGATTTAATTTGGAGGGGGATTTAATTTGGAACGGGATTTAATTTGGAACGGGATTTAATTTGGAGGAGGATTTAATTTGGAGGGGGATTTAATTTGGAACGGGATTTAATTTGGAGGGGGATTTAATTTGGAACGGGATTTAATTTGGAACGGGATTTAATTTGGAGGAGGATTTAATTTGGAGGGGGATTTAATTTGGAACGGGATTTAATTTGGAGGAGGATTTAATTTGGAACGGGATTTAATTTGGAACGGGATTTAATTTGGAGGAGGATTTAATTTGGAGGGGGATTTAATTTGGAACGGGATTTAATTTGGAGGGGGATTTAATTTGGAACGGGATTTAATTTGGAACGGGATTTAATTTGGAGGAGGATTTAATTTGGAGGGGGATTTAATTTGGAACGGGATTTAATTTGGAGGAGGATTTAATTTGGAACGGGATTTAATTTGGAACGGGATTTAATTTGGAGGAGGATTTAATTTGGAGGGGGATTTAATTTGGAGGGGGATTTAATTTGGAGGAGGATTTAATTTGGAGGGGGATTTAATTTGGAACGGGATTTAATTTGGAACGGGATTTAATTTGGAGGGGGATTTAATTTGGAGGAGGATTTAATTTGGAGGGGGATTTAATTTGGAGGAGGATTTAATTTGGAGGGGGATTTAATTTGGAGGGGGATTTAATTTGGAGGGGGATTTAATTTGGAGGAGGATTTAATTTGGAACGGGATTTAATTTGGAGGAGGATTTAATTTGGAACGGGATTTAATTTGGAGGAGGATTTAATTTGGAACGGGATTTAATTTGGAACGGGATTTAATTTGGAGGGGGATTTAATTTGGAGGAGGATTTAATTTGGAGGGGGATTTAATTTGGAGGAGGATTTAATTTGGAACGGGATTTAATTTGGAACGGGATTTAATTTGGAGGGGGATTTAATTTGGAGGGGGATTTAATTTGGAGGGGGATTTAATTTGGAGGGGGATTTAATTTGGAACGGGATTTAATTTGGAACGGGATTTAATTTGGAGGGGGATTTAATTTGGAGGAGGATTTAATTTGGAGGGGGATTTAATTTGGAGGGGGATTTAATTTGGAACGGGATTTAATTTGGAACGGGATTTAATTTGGAGGGGGATTTAATTTGGAGGGGGATTTAATTTGGAGGGGGATTTAATTTGGAGGGGGATTTAATTTGGAACGGGATTTAATTTGGAGGAGGATTTAATTTGGAACGGGATTTAATTTGGAGGAGGATTTAATTTGGAACGGGATTTAATTTGGAACGGGATTTAATTTGGAGGGGGATTTAATTTGGAGGAGGATTTAATTTGGAGGGGGATTTAATTTGGAGGAGGATTTAATTTGGAACGGGATTTAATTTGGAACGGGATTTAATTTGGAGGAGGATTTAATTTGGAGGAGGATTTAATTTGGAGGAGGATTTAATTTGGAGGGGGATTTAATTTGGAGGGGGATTTAATTTGGAGGGGGATTTAATTTGGAGGGGGATTTAATTTGGAGGGGGATTTAATTTGGAGGGGGAATTTAATTTGGAGGGGGATTTAATTTGGAGGGGGATTTAATTTGGAACGGGATTTAATTTGGAACGGGATTTAATTTGGAGGGGGATTTAATTTGGAGGAGGATTTAATTTGGAGGGGGATTTAATTTGGAGGGGGATTTAATTTGGAACGGGATTTAATTTGGAACGGGATTTAATTTGGAGGAGGATTTAATTTGGAGGGGGATTTAATTTGGAGGGGGATTTAATTTGGAGGGGGATTTAATTTGGAGGGGGATTTAATTTGGAACGGGATTTAATTTGGAACGGGATTTAATTTGGAGGGGGATTTAATTTGGAGGGGGATTTAATTTGGAGGGGGATTTAATTTGGAACGGGATTTAATTTGGAACGGGATTTAATTTGGAACGGGATTTAATTTGGAGGGGGATTTAATTTGGAGGGGGATTTAATTTGGAACGGGATTTAATTTGGAGGGGGATTTAATTTGGAGGGGGATTTAATTTGGAGGAGGATTTAATTTGGAGGGGGATTTAATTTGGAACGGGATTTAATTTGGAACGGGATTTAATTTGGAGGAGGATTTAATTTGGAACGGGATTTAATTTGGAACGGGATTTAATTTGGAGGAGGATTTAATTTGGAGGGGGATTTAATTTGGAACGGGATTTAATTTGGAACGGGATTTAATTTGGACGAGGATTTAATTTGGAGGGGGGATTTAATTTGGAACGGGATTTAATTTGGAGGAGGATTTAATTTGGAGGGGGATTTAATTTGGAGGAGGATTTAATTTGGAACGGGATTTAATTTGGAGGAGGATTTAATTTGGAGGAGGATTTAATTTGGAGGAGGATTTAATTTGGAGGAGGATTTAATTTGGAGGGGGATTTAATTTGGAACGGGATTTAATTTGGAGGAGGATTTAATTTGGAGGGGGATTTAATTTGGAGGAGGATTTAATTTGGAGGAGGATTTAATTTGGAGGAGGATTTAATTTGGAGGAGGATTTAATTTGGAGGGGGATTTAATTTGGAACGGGATTTAATTTGGAGGAGGATTTAATTTGGAGGAGGATTTAATTTGGAGGAGGATTTAATTTGGAGGGGGATTTAATTTGGAACGGGATTTAATTTGGAGGGGGATTTAATTTGGAGGAGGATTTAATTTGGAGGGGGATTTAATTTGGAACGGGATTTAATTTGGAGGAGGATTTAATTTGGAGGGAGGATTTAATTTGGAACGGGATTTAATTTGGAGAGGGATTTAATTTGGAGGGGGATTTAATTTGGAACGGGATTTAATTTGGAACGGGATTTAATTTGGAGGAGGATTTAATTTGGAACGGGATTTAATTTGGAGGAGGATTTAATTTGGAACGGGATTTAATTTGGAACGGGATTTAATTTGGAGGGGGATTTAATTTGGAGGAGGATTTAATTTGGAACGGGATTTAATTTGGAGGAGGATTTAATTTGGAACGGGATTTAATTTGGAACGGGATTTAATTTGGAGGAGGATTTAATTTGGAACGGGATTTAATTTGGAACGGGATTTAATTTGGAGGGGGATTTAATTTGGAGGAGGATTTAATTTGGAACGGGATTTAATTTGGAGGGGGATTTAATTTGGAGGAGGATTTAATTTGGAGGGGGATTTAATTTGGAACGGGATTTAATTTGGAACGGGATTTAATTTGGAGGGGGATTTAATTTGGAGGAGGATTTAATTTGGAGGGGGATTTAATTTGGAACGGGATTTAATTTGGAACGGGATTTAATTTGGAGGGGGATTTAATTTGGAGGAGGATTTAATTTGGAACGGGATTTAATTTGGAGGGGGATTTAATTTGGAGGAGGATTTAATTTGGAACGGGATTTAATTTGGAGGAGGATTTAATTTGGAACGGGATTTAATTTGGAACGGGATTTAATTTGGAGGGGGATTTAATTTGGAGGAGGATTTAATTTGGAGGAGGATTTAATTTGGAACGGGATTTAATTTGGAACGGGATTTAATTTGGAGGGGGATTTAATTTGGAGGAGGATTTAATTTGGAGGGGGATTTAATTTGGAGGAGGATTTAATTTGGAGGGGGATTTAATTTGGAGGAGGATTTAATTTGGAACGGGATTTAATTTGGAACGGGATTTAATTTGGAGGGGGATTTAATTTGGAGGAGGATTTAATTTGGAGGGGGATTTAATTTGGAGGAGGATTTAATTTGGAGGGGGATTTAATTTGGAGGAGGATTTAATTTGGAACGGGATTTAATTTGGAGGAGGATTTAATTTGGAACGGGATTTAATTTGGAACGGGATTTAATTTGGAACGGGATTTAATTTGGAGGAGGATTTAATTTGGAACGGGATTTAATTTGGAACGGGATTTAATTTGGAACGGGATTTAATTTGGAACGGGATTTAATTTGGAGGAGGATTTAATTTGGAACGGGATTTAATTTGGAACGGGATTTAATTTGGAGGAGGATTTAATTTGGAACGGGATTTAATTTGGAGGAGGATTTAATTTGGAACGGGATTTAATTTGGAACGGGATTTAATTTGGAGGGGGATTTAATTTGGAGGGGGATTTAATTTGGAGGGGGATTTAATTTGGAGGGGGATTTAATTTGGAGGGGGATTTAATTTGGAACGGGATTTAATTTGGAACGGGATTTAATTTGGAGGGGGATTTAATTTGGAGGGGGATTTAATTTGGAGGGGGATTTAATTTGGAACGGGATTTAATTTGGAACGGGATTTAATTTGGAACGGGATTTAATTTGGAGGGGGATTTAATTTGGAGGGGGATTTAATTTGGAACGGGATTTAATTTGGAGGGGGATTTAATTTGGAGGGGGATTTAATTTGGAGGAGGATTTAATTTGGAGGGGGATTTAATTTGGAACGGGATTTAATTTGGAACGGGATTTAATTTGGAGGAGGATTTAATTTGGAACGGGATTTAATTTGGAACGGGATTTAATTTGGAGGAGGATTTAATTTGGAGGGGGATTTAATTTGGAACGGGATTTAATTTGGAACGGGATTTAATTTGGACGAGGATTTAATTTGGAGGGGGGATTTAATTTGGAACGGGATTTAATTTGGAGGAGGATTTAATTTGGAGGGGGATTTAATTTGGAGGAGGATTTAATTTGGAACGGGATTTAATTTGGAGGAGGATTTAATTTGGAGGAGGATTTAATTTGGAGGAGGATTTAATTTGGAGGAGGATTTAATTTGGAGGGGGATTTAATTTGGAACGGGATTTAATTTGGAGGAGGATTTAATTTGGAGGGGGATTTAATTTGGAGGAGGATTTAATTTGGAGGGGGATTTAATTTGGAGGAGGATTTAATTTGGAGGAGGATTTAATTTGGAGGGGGATTTAATTTGGAACGGGATTTAATTTGGAGGAGGATTTAATTTGGAGGAGGATTTAATTTGGAGGAGGATTTAATTTGGAGGGGGATTTAATTTGGAACGGGATTTAATTTGGAGGGGGATTTAATTTGGAGGAGGATTTAATTTGGAGGGGGATTTAATTTGGAACGGGATTTAATTTGGAGGAGGATTTAATTTGGAGGGAGGATTTAATTTGGAACGGGATTTAATTTGGAGAGGGATTTAATTTGGAGGGGGATTTAATTTGGAACGGGATTTAATTTGGAACGGGATTTAATTTGGAGGAGGATTTAATTTGGAACGGGATTTAATTTGGAGGAGGATTTAATTTGGAACGGGATTTAATTTGGAACGGGATTTAATTTGGAGGGGGATTTAATT
Organism: Carcharodon carcharias; assembly: GCF_017639515.1. NCBI lineage: Eukaryota > Metazoa > Chordata > Chondrichthyes > Lamniformes > Lamnidae > Carcharodon > Carcharodon carcharias. Next base: position 193,541,370 of record NC_054470.1, on the reverse strand, counting down.
TGGAGGAGGATTTAATTTGGAACGGGATTTAATTTGGAGGAGGATTTAATTTGGAACGGGATTTAATTTGGAACGGGATTTAATTTGGAGGAGGATTTAATTTGGAACGGGATTTAATTTGGAACGGGATTTAATTTGGAGGGGGATTTAATTTGGAGGAGGATTTAATTTGGAACGGGATTTAATTTGGAGGGGGATTTAATTTGGAGGAGGATTTAATTTGGAGGGGGATTTAATTTGGAACGGGATTTAATTTGGAACGGGATTTAATTTGGAGGGGGATTTAATTTGGAGGAGGATTTAATTTGGAGGGGGATTTAATTTGGAACGGGATTTAATTTGGAACGGGATTTAATTTGGAGGGGGATTTAATTTGGAGGAGGATTTAATTTGGAACGGGATTTAATTTGGAGGGGGATTTAATTTGGAGGAGGATTTAATTTGGAACGGGATTTAATTTGGAGGAGGATTTAATTTGGAACGGGATTTAATTTGGAACGGGATTTAATTTGGAGGGGGATTTAATTTGGAGGAGGATTTAATTTGGAGGAGGATTTAATTTGGAACGGGATTTAATTTGGAACGGGATTTAATTTGGAGGGGGATTTAATTTGGAGGAGGATTTAATTTGGAGGGGGATTTAATTTGGAGGAGGATTTAATTTGGAGGGGGATTTAATTTGGAGGAGGATTTAATTTGGAACGGGATTTAATTTGGAACGGGATTTAATTTGGAGGGGGATTTAATTTGGAGGAGGATTTAATTTGGAGGGGGATTTAATTTGGAGGAGGATTTAATTTGGAGGGGGATTTAATTTGGAGGAGGATTTAATTTGGAACGGGATTTAATTTGGAGGAGGATTTAATTTTGAACGGGATTTAATTTGGAACGGGATTTAATTTGGAACGGGATTTAATTTGGAGGAGGATTTAATTTGGAACGGGATTTAATTTGGAACGGGATTTAATTTGGAACGGGATTTAATTTGGAACGGGATTTAATTTGGAGGAGGATTTAATTTGGAACGGGATTTAATTTGGAACGGGATTTAATTTGGAGGAGGATTTAATTTGGAACGGGATTTAATTTGGAGGAGGATTTAATTTGGAACGGGATTTAATTTGGAACGGGATTTAATTTGGAACGGGATTTAATTTGGAGGAGGATTTAATTTGGAACGGGATTTAATTTGGAACGGGATTTAATTTGGAGGAGGATTTAATTTGGAACGGGATTTAATTTGGAGGAGGATTTAATTTGGAACGGGATTTAATTTGGAACGGGATTTAATTTGGAGGGGGATTTAATTTGGAGGAGGATTTAATTTGGAACGGGATTTAATTTGGAGGAGGATTTAATTTGGAGGGGGATTTAATTTGGAGGAGGATTTAATTTGGAACGGGATTTAATTTGGAGGAGGATTTAATTTGGAACGGGATTTAATTTGGAGGAGGATTTAATTTGGAGGGGGATTTAATTTGGAACGGGATTTAATTTGGAGGAGGATTTAATTTGGAACGGGATTTAATTTGGAGGAGGATTTAATTTGGAACGGGATTTAATTTGGAACGGGATTTAATTTGGAGGAGGATTTAATTTGGAGGAGGATTTAATTTGGAGGGGGATTTAATTTGGAACGGGATTTAATTTGGAACGGGATTTAATTTGGAGGGGGATTTAATTTGGAACGGGATTTAATTTGGAACGGGATTTAATTTGGAGGGGGATTTAATTTGGAACGGGATTTAATTTGGAGGAGGATTTAATTTGGAGGAGGATTTAATTTGGAGGAGGATTTAATTTGGAACGGGATTTAATTTGGAGGAGGATTTAATTTGGAGGGGGATTTAATTTGGAGGGGGATTTAATTTGGAGGGGGATTTAATTTGGAGGAGGATTTAATTTGGAACGGGATTTAATTTGGAGGGGGATTTAATTTGGAGGAGGATTTAATTTGGAATGGGATTTAATTTGGAGGAGGATTTAATTTGGAGGGGGATTTAATTTGGAGGAGGATTTAATTTGGAACGGGATTTAATTTGGAGGAGGATTTAATTTGGAACGGGATTTAATTTGGAGGAGGATTTAATTTGGAGGGGGATTTAATTTGGAACGGGATTTAATTTGGAGGAGGATTTAATTTGGAACGGGATTTAATTTGGAGGAGGATTTAATTTGGAACGGGATTTAATTTGGAACGGGATTTAATTTGGAGGAGGATTTAATTTGGAGGAGGATTTAATTTGGAGGGGGATTTAATTTGGAACGGGATTTAATTTGGAGGGGGATTTAATTTGGAACGGGATTTAATTTGGAGGGGGATTTAATTTGGAGGAGGATTTAATTTGGAACGGGATTTAATTTGGAGGGGGATTTAATTTGGAACGGGATTTAATTTGGAGGAGGATTTAATTTGGAGGAGGATTTAATTTGGAGGAGGATTTAATTTGGAACGGGATTTAATTTGGAGGAGGATTTAATTTGGAGGGGGATTTAATTTGGAGGGGGATTTAATTTGGAGGGGGATTTAATTTGGAACGGGATTTAATTTGGAGGGGGGATTTAATTTGGAGGAGGATTTAATTTGGAGGGGGATTTAATTTGGAGGGGGATTTAATTTGGAGGGGGATTTAATTTGGAGGGGGATTTAATTTGGAGGAGGATTTAATTTGGAACGGGATTTAATTTGGAGGGGGATTTAATTTGGAGGGGGATTTAATTTGGAGGGGGATTTAATTTGGAGGGGGATTTAATTTGGAGGGGGATTTAATTTGGAGGGGGAATTAATTTGGAGGAGGATTTAATTTGGAGGGGGATTTAATTTGGAGGAGGATTTAATTTGGAACGGGATTTAATTTGGAGGGGGATTTAATTTGGAGGGGGATTTAATTTGGAGGGGGATTTAATTTGGAGGAGGATTTAATTTGGAGGAGGATTTAATTTGGAGGAGGATTTAATTTGGAGGAGGATTTAATTCGGAACGGGATTTAATTTGGAACGGGATTTAATTTGGAACGGGATTTAATTTGGAGGGGGATTTAATTTGGAACGGGATTTAATTTGGAACGGGATTTAATTTGGAGGGGGATTTAATTTGGAACGGGATTTAATTTGGAGGAGGATTTAATTTGGAACGGGATTTAATTTGGAGGGGGATTTAATTTGGAGGGGGATTTAATTTGGAGGGGGATTTAATTTGGAGGAGGATTTAATTTGGAGGGGGATTTAATTTGGAGGGGGATTTAATTTGGAGGAGGATTTAATTTGGAACGGGATTTAATTTGGAGGAGGATTTAATTTGGAGGGGGATTTAATTTGGAGGAGGATTTAATTTGGAGGAGGATTTAATTTGGAACGGGATTTAATTTGGAGGAGGATTTAATTTGGAGGGGGATTTAATTTGGAGGGGGATTTAATTTGGAGGGGGATTTAATTTGGAGGAGGATTTAATTTGGAACGGGATTTAATTTGGAGGGGGGATTTAATTTGGAGGAGGATTTAATTTGGAGGGGGATTTAATTTGGAGGGGGATTTAATTTGGAGGAGGATTTAATTTGGAGGGGGATTTAATTTGGAGGGGGATTTAATTTGGAGGAGGATTTAATTTGGAGGCGGATTTAATTTGGAGGGGGATTTAATTTGGAGGGGGATTTAATTTGGAGGGGGATTTAATTTGGAGGAGGATTTAATTTGGAGGGGGATTTAATTTGGAGGAGGATTTAATTTGGAACGGGATTTAATTTGGAGGAGGATTTAATTTGGAACGGGATTTAATTTGGAGGAGGATTTAATTTGGAGGGGGATTTAATTTGGAACGGGATTTAATTTGGAGGAGGATTTAATTTGGAACGGGATTTAATTTGGAGGAGGATTTAATTTGGAACGGGATTTAATTTGGAACGGGATTTAATTTGGAGGAGGATTTAATTGGGAGGAGGATTTAATTTGGAGGGGGATTTAATTTGGAACGGGATTTAATTTGGAACGGGATTTAATTTGGAGGGGGATTTAATTTGGAACGGGATTTAATTTGGAGGAGGATTTAATTTGGAGGAGGATTTAATTTGGAGGAGGATTTAATTTGGAACGGGATTTAATTTGGAGGAGGATTTAATTTGGAGGGGGATTTAATTTGGAGGAGGATTTAATTTGGAGGAGGATTTAATTTGGAGGAGGATTTAATTTGGAACGGGATTTAATTTGGAGGAGGATTTAATTTGGAGGGGGATTTAATTTGGAGGGGGATTTAATTTGGAGGGGGATTTAATTTGGAGGAGGATTTAATTTGGAACGGGATTTAATTTGGAGGGGGGATTTAATTTGGAGGAGGATTTAATTTGGAGGGGGATTTAATTTGGAGGGGGATTTAATTTGGAGGAGGATTTAATTTGGAGGGGGATTTAATTTGGAGGGGGATTTAATTTGGAGGAGGATTTAATTTGGAACGGGATTTAATTTGGAGGGGGATTTAATTTGGAGGGGGATTTAATTTGGAGGGGGATTTAATTTGGAGGGGGATTTAATTTGGAGGGGGAATTAATTTGGAGGAGGATTTAATTTGGAGGGGGATTTAATTTGGAGGAGGATTTAATTTGGAACGGGATTTAATTTGGAGGGGGATTTAATTTGGAGGGGGATTTAATTTGGAGGGGGATTTAATTTGGAGGGGGATTTAATTTGGAGGAGGATTTAATTTGGAGGAGGATTTAATTTGGAGGAGGATTTAATTTGGAACGGGATTTAATTTGGAACGGGATTTAATTTGGAACGGGATTTAATTTGGAGGGGGATTTAATTTGGAACGGGATTTAATTTGGAGGGGGATTTAATTTGGAACGGGATTTAATTTGGAGGGGGATTTAATTTGGAACGGGATTTAATTTGGAACGGGATTTAATTTGGAGGGGGATTTAATTTGGAGGGGGATTTAATTTGGAACGGGATTTAATTTGGAGGAGGATTTAATTTGGAACGGGATTTAATTTGGAGGGGGATTTAATTTGGCGGAGGATTTAATTTGGAACGGGATTTAATTTGGAACGGGATTTAATTTGGAACGGGATTTAATTTGGAGGGGGATTTAATTTGGAGGAGGATTTAATTTGGAACGGGATTTAATTTGGAGGGGGATTTAATTTGGAGGGGGATTTAATTTGGAACGGGATTTAATTTGGAGGAGGATTTAATTTGGAACGGGATTTAATTTGGAGGGGGATTTAATTTGGAGGGGGATTTAATTTGGAGGGGGATTTAATTTGGAGGAGGATTTAATTTGGAGGGGGATTTAATTTGGAGGGGGATTTAATTTGGAGGAGGATTTAATTTGGAGGAGGATTTAATTTGGAACGGGATTTAATTTGGAGGAGGATTTAATTTGGAGGGGGATTTAATTTGGAGGAGGATTTAATTTGGAGGAGGATTTAATTTGGAACGGGATTTAATTTGGAGGAGGATTTAATTTGGAGGGGGATTTAATTTGGAGGGGGATTTAATTTGGAGGGGGATTTAATTTGGAGGAGGATTTAATTTGGAACGGGATTTAATTTGGAGGGGGGATTTAATTTGGAGGAGGATTTAATTTGGAGGGGGATTTAATTTGGAGGGGGATTTAATTTGGAGGGGGATTTAATTTGGAGGGGGATTTAATTTGGAGGGGGATTTAATTTGGAGGAGGATTTAATTTGGAGGGGGATTTAATTTGGAGGGGGATTTAATTTGGAGGGGGATTTAATTTGGAGGAGGATTTAATTTGGAGGAGGATTTAATTTGGAGGAGGATTTAATTTGGAACGGGATTTAATTTGGAGGGGGATTTAATTTGGAGGAGGATTTAATTTGGAACGGGATTTAATTTGGAGGAGGATTTAATTTGGAGGAGGATTTAATTTGGAGGGGGATTTAATTTGGAACGGGATTTAATTTGGAACGGGATTTAATTTGGAACGGGATTTAATTTGGAGGGGGATTTAATTTGGAGGGGGATTTAATTTGGAACGGGATTTAATTTGGAGGAGGATTTAATTTGGAGGAGGATTTAATTTGGAACGGGATTTAATTTGGAGGGGGATTTAATTTGGAGGGGGATTTAATTTGGAGGGGGATTTAATTTGGAGGAGGATTTAATTTGGAGGGGGATTTAATTTGGAACGGGATTTAATTTGGAGGGGGATTTAATTTGGAGGGGGATTTAATTTGGAGGGGGATTTAATTTGGAGGAGGATTTAATTTGGAGGGGGGATTTAATTTGGAGGGGGATTTAATTTGGAGGGGGGATTTAATTTGGAGGGGGATTTAATTTGGAGGGGGATTTAATTTGGAGGGGGATTTAATTTGGAGGAGGATTTAATTTGGAGGGGGATTTAATTTCGAGGGGGATTTAATTTGGAGGGGGATTTAATTTGGAACGGGATTTAATTTGGAGGAGGATTTAATTTGGAACGGGATTTAATTTGGAACGGGATTTAATTTGGAGGAGGATTTAATTTGGAGGAGGATTTAATTTGGAGGAGGATTTAATTTGGAGGGGGATTTAATTTGGAACGGGATTTAATTTGGAGGGGGATTTAATTTGGAGGGGGATTTAATTTGGAGGAGGATTTAATTTGGAGGGGGATTTAATTTGGAACGGGATTTAATTTGGAGGAGGATTTAATTTGGAGGAGGATTTAATTTGGAGGGAGATTTAATTTGGAGGGGGATTTAATTTGGAGGAGGATTTAATTTGGAGGGGGATTTAATTTGGAACGGGATTTAATTTGGAGGAGGATTTAATTTGGAGGAGGATTTAATTTCGAGGGGGATTTAATTTGGAGGGGGATTTAATTTGGAACGGGATTTAATTTGGAACGGGATTTAATTTGGAACGGGATTTAATTTGGAACGGGATTTAATTTGGAGGAGGATTTAATTTCGAGGGGGATTTAATTTGGAGGGGGATTTAATTTGGAACGGGATTTAATTTGGAACGGGATTTAATTTGGAGGAGGATTTAATTTCGAGGGGGATTTAATTTGGAACGGGATTTAATTTGGAACGGGATTTAATTTGGAACGGGATTTAATTTGGAACGGGATTTAATTTGGAACGGGATTTAATTTGGAGGGGGATTTAATTTGGAACGGGATTTAATTTGGAACGGGATTTAATTTGGAACGGGATTTAATTTGGAGGGGGATTTAATTTGGAACGGGATTTAATTTGGAACGGGATTTAATTTGGAGGGGGATTTAATTTGGAGGGGGATTTAATTTGGAACGGGATTTAATTTGGAGGGGGATTTAATTTGGAACGGGATTTAATTTGGAACGGGATTTAATTTGGAGGGGGATTTAATTTGGAACGGGATTTAATTTGGAACGGGATTTAATTTGGAACGGGATTTAATTTGGAGGGGGATTTAATTTGGAGGGGGATTTAATTTGGAACGGGATTTAATTTGGAGGGGGATTTAATTTGGAACGGGATTTAATTTGGAACGGGATTTAATTTGGAGGGGGATTTAATTTGGAACGGGATTTAATTTGGAACGGGATTTAATTTGGAGGGGGATTTAATTTGGAACGGGATTTAATTTGGAACGGGATTTAATTTGGAACGGGATTTAATTTGGAGGGGGATTTAATTTGGAACGGGATTTAATTTGGAACGGGATTTAATTTGGAGGAGGATTTAATTTGGAGGAGGATTTAATTTCGAGGGGGATTTAATTTGGAGGGGGATTTAATTTGGAACGGGATTTAATTTGGAACGGGATTTAATTTGGAACGGGATTTAATTTGGAACGGGATTTAATTTCGAGGGGGATTTAATTTGGAACGGGATTTAATTTGGAACGGGATTTAATTTGGAGGAGGATTTAATTTCGAGGGGGATTTAATTTGGAACGGGATTTAATTTCGAGGGGGATTTAATTTGGAACGGGATTTAATTTGGAGGGGGATTTAATTTGGAGGGAGGATTTAATTTGGAGGGGGATTTAATTTGGAGGGAGGATTTAATTTGGAGGGGGATTTAATTTGGAGGGGGATTTAATTTGGAGGAGGATTTAATTTCGAGGGGGATTTAATTTGGAACGGGATTTAATTTGGAGGGGGATTTAATTTGGAGGGGGATTTAATTTGGAGGGGGATTTAATTTGGAGGAGGATTTAATTTCGAGGGGGATTTAATTTGGAACGGGATTTAATTTGGAGGGGGATTTAATTTGGAGGGAGGATTTAATTTGGAGGGGGATTTAATTTGGAGGGAGGATTTAATTTGGAGGGGGATTTAATTTGGAGGGGGATTTAATTTGGAGGAGGATTTAATTTCGAGGGGGATTTAATTTGGAACGGGATTTAATTTGGAGGGGGATTTAATTTGGAGGAGGATTTAATTTGGAACGGGATTTAATTTGGAGGGGGATTTAATTTGGAACGGGATTTAATTTGGAACGGGATTTAATTTGGAGGGGAATTTAATTTGGAACGGGATTTAATTTGGAACGGGATTTAATTTGGAGGAGGATTTAATTTGGAGGGGGATTTAATTTGGAGGAGGATTTAATTTGGAGGGGGATTTAATTTGGAGGAGGATTTAATTTGGAGGAGGATTTAATTTGGAGGGGGATTTAATTTGGAGGGGGATTTAATTTGGAGGGGGATTTAATTTGGAACGGGATTTAATTTGGAACGGGATTTAATTTGGAGGAGGATTTAATTTGGAGGAGGATTTAATTTGGAGGGGGATTTAATTTGGAACGGGATTTAATTTGGAGGAGGATTTAATTTGGAGGAGGATTTAATTTGGAGGGGGATTTAATTTGGAGGGAGGATTTAATTTGGAGGGGGATTTAATTTGGAGGGGGATTTAATTTGGAGGAGGATTTAATTTCGAGGGGGATTTAATATGGAGGGGGATTTAATTTGGAGGAGGATTTAATTTGGAGGAGGATTTAATTTGGAGGGGGATTTAATTTGGAGGGGGATTTAATTTGGAGGGGGATTTAATTTGGAGGAGGATTTAATTTGGAGGAGGATTTAATTTGGAACGGGATTTAATTTGGAGGAGGATTTAATTTGGAGGAGGATTTAATTTGGAGGGGGATTTAATTTGGAGGAGGATTTAATTTGGAGGAGGATTTAATTTGGAACGGGATTTAATTTGGAGGAGGATTTAATTTGGAGGAGGATTTCATTTGGAGGGGGATTTAATTTGGAGGGGAGGATTTAATTTGGAGGGGGATTTAATTTGGAGGAGGATTTAATTTGGAGGAGGATTTAATTTGGAGGGGAGGATTTAATTTGGAGGGGGATTTAATTTGGAGGAGGATTTAATTTGGAGGGGGATTTAATTTGGAGGGGGATTTAATTTGGAACGGGATTTAAATTGGAACGGGATTTAATTTGGAGGGGGATTTAATTTGGAACGGGATTTAATTTGGAACGGGATTTAATTTGGAGGAGGATTTAATTTGGAGGGGGATTTAATTTGGAGGAGGATTTAATTTGGAGGGGGATTTAATTTGGAGGAGGATTTAATTTGGAGGAGGATTTAATTTGGAGGGGGATTTAATTTGGAGGGGGATTTAATTTGGAGGGGGATTTAATTTGGAACGGGATTTAATTTGGAACGGGATTTAATTTGGAGGAGGATTTAATTTGGAGGAGGATTTAATTTGGAGGGGGATTTAATTTGGAACGGGATTTAATTTGGAGGAGGATTTAATTTGGAGGAGGATTTAATTTGGAGGGGGATTTAATTTGGAGGGAGGATTTAATTTGGAGGGGGATTTAATTTGGAGGGGGATTTAATTTGGAGGAGGATTTAATTTCGAGGGGGATTTAATTTGGAGGGGGATTTAATTTGGAGGAGGATTTAATTTGGAGGAGGATTTAATTTGGAGGGGGATTTAATTTGGAGGGGGATTTAATTTGGAGGGGGATTTAATTTGGAGGAGGATTTAATTTGGAGGAGGATTTAATTTGGAACGGGATTTAATTTGGAGGAGGATTTAATTTGGAGGAGGATTTAATTTGGAGGGGGATTTAATTTGGAGGAGGATTTAATTTGGAGGAGGATTTAATTTGGAACGGGATTTAATTTGGAGGAGGATTTAATTTGGAGGAGGATTTAATTTGGAGGGGGATTTAATTTGGAGGGGAGGATTTAATTTGGAGGGGGATTTAATTTGGAGGAGGATTTAATTTGGAGGAGGATTTAATTTGGAGGGGAGGATTTAATTTGGAGGGGGATTTAATTTGGAGGAGGATTTAATTTGGAGGGGGATTTAATTTGGAGGGGGATTTAATTTGGAACGGGATTTAATTTGGAACGGGATTTAATTTGGAGGGGGATTTAATTTGGAGGAGGATTTAATTTGGAGGAGGATTTAATTTGGAGGGGGATTTAATTTGGAGGGGGATTTAATTTGGAGGGGGATTTAATTTGGAACGGGATTTAATTTGGAGGGGGATTTAATTTGGAGGAGGATTTAATTTGGAGGGGGATTTAATTTGGAACGGGATTTAATTTGGAGGGGGATTTAATTTGGAGGGGGATTTAATTTGGAACGGGATTTAATTTGGAGGAGGATTTAATTTGGAGGGGGATTTAATTTGGAGGAGGATTTAATTTGGAGGGGGATTTAATTTGGAACGGGATTTAATTTGGAACGGGATTTAATTTGGAGGGGGATTTAATTTGGAACGGGATTTAATTTGGAGGGGGATTTAATTTGGAACGGGATTTAATTTGGAACGGGATTTAATTTGGAACGGGATTTAATTTGGAACGGGATTTAATTTGGAGGAGGATTTAATTTGGAGGGGGATTTAATTTGGAACGGGATTTAATTTGGAGGGGGATTTAATTTGGAGGAGGATTTAATTTGGAGGAGGATTTAATTTGGAACGGGATTTAATTTGGAACGGGATTTAATTTGGAGGGGGATTTAATTTGGAGGGGGATTTAATTTGGAACGGGATTTAATTTGGAGGGGGATTTAATTTGGAACGGGATTTAATTTGGAACAGGATTTAATTTGGAGGGGGATTTAATTTGGAGGGGGATTTAATTTGGAACGGGATTTAATTTGGAGGGGGATTTAATTTGGAACGGGATTTAATTTGGAGGGGGATTTAATTTGGAGGAGGATTTAATTTGGAGGAGGATTTAACTTGGAGGGGGATTTAATTTGGAACGGGATTTAATTTGGAACGGGATTTAATTTGGAGCGGGATTTAATTTGGAGGGGGATTTAATTTGGAGGAGGATTTAATTTGGAGGAGGATTTAATTTGGAGGAGGATTTAATTTGGAGGGGGATTTAATTTGGAGGAGGATTTAATTTGGAGGGGGATTTAATTTGGAGGAGGATTTAATTTGGAACGGGATTTAATTTGGAACGGGATTTAATTTGGAGGAGGATTTAATTTGGAGGAGGATTTAATTTGGAGGGGGATTTAATTTGGAGGAGGATTTAATTTGGAGGGGGATTTAATTTGGAGGAGGATTTAATTTGGAGGGGGATTTAATTTGGAGGGGGATTTAATTTGGAGGAGGATTTAATTTGGAGGGGGATTTAATTTGGAGGAGGATTTAATTTGGAGGAGGATTTAATTTGGAGGAGGATTTAATTTGGAGGGGGATTTAATTTGGAGGAGGATTTAATTTGGAGGGGGATTTAATTTGGAACGGGATTTAATTTGGAGGAGGATTTAATTTCGAGGGAGGATTTAATTTGGAGGAGGATTTAATTTGGAGGAGGATTTAATTTGGAGGAGGATTTAATTTGGAGGGGGATTTAATTTGGAGGGGGATTTAATTTGGAGGAGGATTTAATTTGGAGGGGGATTTAATTTGGAGGGGGATTTAATTTGGAACGGGATTTAATTTGGAGGAGGATTTAATTTGGAGGGAGGATTTAATTTGGAGGAGGATTTAATTTGGAGGAGGATTTAATTTGGAGGAGGATTTAATTTGGAGGGGGATTTAATTTGGAGGGGGATTTAATTTGGAGGAGGATTTAATTTGGAGGGGGATTTAATTTGGAGGGGGATTTAATTTGGAACGGGATTTAATTTGGAGGGGGATTTAATTTGGAGGAGGATTTAATTTGGAGGAGGATTTAATTTGGAGGGGGATTTAATTTGGAGGGGGATTTAATTTGGAACGGGATTTAATTTGGAGGGGGATTTAATTTGGAGGAGGATTTAATTTGGAACGGGATTTAATTTGGAGGGGGATTTAATTTGGAGGAGGATTTAATTTGGAACGGGATTTAATTTGGAGGAGGATTTAATTTGGAGGAGGATTTAATTTGGAGGAGGATTTAATTTGGAGGAGGATTTAATTTGGAACGGGATTTAATTTGGAGGGGGATTTAATTTGGAGGGGGATTTAATTTGGAACGGGATTTAATTTGGAGGGGGATTTAATTTGGAACGGGATTTAATTTGGAGGAGGATTTAATTTGGAACGGGATTTAATTTGGAGGGGGATTTAATTTGGAACGGGATTTAATTTGGAGGAGGATTTAATTTGGAGGGGGATTTAATTTGGAGGGGGATTTAATTTGGAGGAGGATTTAATTTGGAACGGGATTTAATTTGGAGGGGGATTTAATTTGGAACGGGATTTAATTTGGAGGGGGATTTAATTTGGAGGGGGATTTAATTTGGAACGGGATTTAATTTGGAGGAGGATTTAATTTGGAACGGGATTTAATTTGGAGGGGGATTTAATTTGGAACGGGATTTAATTTGGAGGGGGATTTAATTTGGAACGGGATTTAATTTGGAGGAGGATTTAATTTGGAGGGGGATTTAATTTGGAGGGGGATTTCATTTGGAGGAGGATTTAATTTGGAGGGGGATTTAATTTGGAGGGGGATTTAATTTGGAGGAGGATTTAATTTGGAGGGGGATTTAATTTGGAACGGGATTTAATTTGGAGGGGGATTTAATTTGGAACGGGATTTAATTTGGAGGGGGATTTAATTTGGAGGGAGGATTTAATTTGGAGGAGGATTTAATTTGGAACGGGATTTAATTTGGAGGGGGATTTAATTTGGAACGGGATTTAATTTGGAGGGGGATTTAATTTGGAACGGGATTTAATTTGGAGGGGGATTTAATTTGGAGGAGGATTTAATTTGGAGGAGGATTTAATTTGGAGGGGGATTTAATTTGGAACGGGATTTAATTTGGAACGGGATTTAATTTGGAGGGGGATTTAATTTGGAACGGGATTTAATTTGGAGGGGGATTTAATTTGGAGGAGGATTTAATTTGGAACGGGATTTAATTTGGAGGGGGATTTAATTTGGAACGGGATTTAATTTGGAGGGGGATGTAATTTGGAACGGGATTTAATTTGGAGGAGGATTTAATTTGGAGGGGGATTTAATTTGGAGGGGGGATTTAATTTGGAGGAGGATTTAATTTGGAGGGGGATTTAATTTGGAGGGGGATTTAATTTGGAGGAGGATTTAATTTGGAGGGGGATTTAATTTGGAGGGGGATTTAATTTGGAGGAGGATTTAATTTGGAACGGGATTTAATTTGGAGGGGGATTTAATTTGGAGGGGGATTTAATTTGGAGGGGGATTTAATTTGGAGGGGGATTTAATTTGGAGGGGGATTTAATTTGGAGGAGGATTTAATTTGGAGGAGGATTTAATTTGGAGGGGGATTTAATTTGGAGGAGGATTTAATTTGGAACGGGATTTAATTTGGAGGGGGATTTAATTTGGAGGAGGATTTAATTTGGAACGGGATTTAATTTGGAGGAGGATTTAATTTGGAGGGGGATTTAATTTGGAGGGGGATTTAATTTGGAGGAGGATTTAATTTGGAGGGGGATTTAATTTGGAGGGGGATTTAATTTGGAGGGGGATTTAATTTGGAGGAGGATTTAATTTGGAGGGGGATTTAATTTGGAACGGGATTTAATTTGGAGGGGGATTTAATTTGGAGGGGGATTTAATTTGGAGGGGGATTTAATTTGGAGGAGGATTTAATTTGGAGGGGGGATTTAATTTGGAGGGGGATTTAATTTGGAGGAGGATTTAATTTGGAGGGGGATTTAATTTGGAGGGGGATTTAATTTGGAGGGGGATTTAATTTGGAGGGGGATTTAATTTGGAGGTGGATTTAATTTGGAGGGGGATTTAATTTGGAGGGGATTTAATTTGGAGGGGGATTTAATTTGGAGGGGGGGATTTAATTTGGAGGGGGATTTAATTTGGAGGAGGATTTAATTTGGAGGAGGATTTAATTTGGAACGGGATTTAATTTGGAGGAGGATTTAATTTGGAGGAGGATTTAATTTGGAGGGGGATTTAATTTGGAGGGGGATTTAATTTGGAGGAGAATTTAATTTGGAGGGGGATTTAATTTGGAGGGGGATTTAATTTGGAACGGGATTTAATTTGGAGGGGATTTAATTTGGAGGGGGATTTAATTTGGAGGGGGATTTAATTTGGAACGGGATTTAATTTGGAGGGGGATTTAATTTGGAGGAGGATTTAATTTGGAGGAGGATTTAATTTGGAACGGGATTTAATTTGGAGGAGGATTTAATTTGGAACGGGATTTAATTTGGAGGGGGATTTAATTTGGAGGGGGATTTAATTTGGAGGGGGATTTAATTTGGAGGAGGATTTAATTTGGAGGAGGATTTAATTTGGAGGAGGATTTAATTTGGAGGAAGATTTAATTTGGAGGGGGATTTAATTTGGAACGGGATTTAATTTGGAGGGGGATTTAATTTGGAGGGGGATTTAATTTGGAGGAGGATTTAATTTGGAGGGGGATTTAATTTGGAGGAGGATTTAATTTGGAGGGGGATTTAATTTGGAACGGGATTTAATTTGGAGGGGAGGATTTAATTTGGAGGGGGATTTAATTTGGAGGGGGATTTAATTTGGAACGGGATTTAATTTGGAGGGGAGGATTTAATTTGGAGGGGATTTAATTTGGAACGGGATTTAATTTGGAGGGGGATTTAATTTGGAGGAGGATTTAATTTGGAGGAGGATTTAATTTGGAACGGGATTTAATTTGGAACGGGATTTAATTTGGAGGGGGATTTAATTTGGAGGGGGATTTAATTTGGAGGAGGATTTAATTTGGAACGGGATTTAATTTGGAGGGGAGGATTTAATTTGGAGGGGGATTTAATTTGGAACGGGATTTAATTTGGAGGGGGATTTAATTTGGAGGAGGATTTAATTTGGAGGAGGATTTAATTTGGAACGGGATTTAATTTGGAACGGGATTTAATTTGGAGGGGGATTTAATTTGGAACGGGATTTAATTTGGAGGAGGATTTAATTTGGAGGGGGATTTAATTTGGAACGGGATTTAATTTGGAGGAGGATTTAATTTGGAACGGGATTTAATTTGGAGGGGAGGATTTAATTTGGAGGAGGATTTAATTTGGAGGGGGATTTAATTTGGAACGGGATTTAATTTGGAGGAGGATTTAATTTGGAACGGGATTTAATTTGGAGGGGAGGATTTAATTTGGAGGAGGATTTAATTTGGAGGGGGATTTAATTTGGAACGGGATTTAATTTGGAGGAGGATTTAATTTGGAACGGGATTTAATTTGGAGGAGGATTTAATTTGGAACGGGATTTAATTTGGAGGGGAGGATTTAATTTGGAGGAGGATTTAATTTGGAACGGGATTTAATTTGGAGGAGGATTTAATTTGGAACGGGATTTAATTTGGAGGGGAGGATTTAATTTGGAGGAGGATTTAATTTGGAACGGGATTTAATTTGGAGGAGGATTTAATTTGGAACGGGATTTAATTTGGAGGGGAGGATTTAATTTGGAGGAGGATTTAATTTGGAACGGGATTTAATTTGGAGGGGAGGATTTAATTTGGAGGAGGATTTAATTTGGAACGGGATTTAATTTGGAGGAGGATTTAATTTGGAACGGGATTTAATTTGGAGGGGAGGATTTAATTTGGAGGAGGATTTAATTTGGAACGGGATTTAATTTGGAGGAGGATTTAATTTGGAACGGGATTTAATTTGGAGGGGAGGATTTAATTTGGAGGAGGATTTAATTTGGAGGGGGATTTAATTTGGAACGGGATTTAATTTGGAGGAGGATTTAATTTGGAACGGGATTTAATTTGGAGGGGAGGATTTAATTTGGAGGAGGATTTAATTTGGAGGGGGATTTAATTTGGAACGGGATTTAATTTGGAGGAGGATTTAATTTGGAACGGGATTTAATTTGGAGGGGGATTTAATTTGGAACGGGATTTAATTTGGAGGGGGATTTAATTTGGAACGGGATTTAATTTGGAGGGGGATTTAATTTGGAACGGGATTTAATTTGGAGGGGGATTTAATTTGGAGGGGATTTAATTTGGAGGAGGATTTAATTTGGAGGGGGATTTAATTTGGAGGAGGATTTAATTTGGAGGGGGATTTAATTTGGAGGGGGATTTAATTTGGAGGGGGATTTAATTTGGAGGGGGATTTAATTTGGAGGAGGATTTAATTTGGAGGGGGATTTAATTTGCAGGAGGATTTAATTTGGAGGGGGATTTAATTTGGAACGGGATTTAATTTGGAGGGGGATTTAATTTGGAGGAGGATTTAATTTGGAGGGGATTTAATTTGGAACGGGATTTAATTTGGAGGAGGATTTAATTTGGAGGGGGATTTAATTTGGGGGAGGATTTAATTTGGAACGGGATTTAATTTGGAGGAGGATTTAATTTGGAACGGGATTTAATTTGGAGGGGGATTTAATTTGGAGGGGGATTTAATTTGGAGGAGGATTTAATTTGGAGGAGGATTTAATTTGGAGGGGGATTTAATTTGGAACGGGATTTAATTTGGAGGGGGATTTAATTTGGAACGGGATTTAATTTGGAGGAGGATTTAATTTGGAGGAGGATTTAATTTGGAGGGGGATTTAATTTGGAACGGGATTTAATTTGGAGGGGGATTTAATTTGGAGGAGGATTTAATTTGGAACGGGATTTAATTTGGAGGGGGATTTAATTTGGAACGGGATTTAATTTGGAGGGGGATTTAATTTGGAGGGGGATTTAATTTGGAGGAGGATTTAATTTGGAGGAGGATTTAATTTGGAACGGGATTTAATTTGGAGGGGGATTTAATTTGGAGGGGGATTTAATTTGGAGGGGGATTTAATTTGGAGGAGGATTTAATTTGGAGGGGGATTTAATTTGGAGGGGGATTTAATTTGGAGGGGGATTTAATTTGGAGGGGGATTTAATTTGGAGGGGGATTTAATTTGGAGGAGGATTTAATTTGGAACGGGATTTAATTTGGAGGGGGATTTAATTTGGAGGGGGATTTAATTTGGAGGAGGATTTAATTTGGAGGGGGATTTAATTTGGAGGGGGATTTAATTTGGAGGAGGATTTAATTTGGAGGAGGATTTAATTTGGAGGATGATTTAATTTGGAGGAGGATTTAATTTGGAGGAGGATTTAATTTGGAACGGGATTTAATTTGGAGGGGGATTAAATTTGGAGGAGGATTTAATTTGGAGGAGGATTTAATTTGGAGGGGGATTTAATTTGGAGGAGGATTTAATTTGGAACGGGATTTAATTTGGAGGGGGATTTAATTTGGAGGAGGATTTAATTTGGAGGAGGATTTAATTTGGAGGAGGATTTAATTTGGAACGGGATTTAATTTGGAGGGGGATTTAATTTGGAGGGGGATTTAATTTGGAGGGGGATTTAATTTGGAGGAGGATTTAATTTGGAGGGGGATTTAATTTGGAGGGGGATTTAATTTGGAGGAGGATTTAATTTGGAGGGGGATTTAATTTGGAGGAGGATTTAATTTGGAGGGGGATTTAATTTGGAGGAGGATTTAATTTGGAACGGGATTTAATTTGGAGGAGGATTTAATTTGGAGGAGGATTTAATTTGGAACGGGATTTAATTTGGAACGGGATTTAATTTGGAGGAGGATTTAATTTGGAACGGGATTTAATTTGGAGGAGGATTTAATTTGGAACGGGATTTAATTTGGAACGGGATTTAATTTGGAGGAGGATTTAATTTGGAGGGGAGGATTTAATTTGGAACGGGATTTAATTTGGAGGAGGATTTAATTTGGAGGAGGATTTAATTTGGAGGGGAGGATTTAATATGGAACGGGATTTAATTTGGAGGAGGATTTAATTTGGAGGGGGATTTAATTTGGAGGAGGATTTAATTTGGAGGGGGATTTAATTTGGAGGAGGATTTAATTTGGAACGGGATTTAATTTGGAACGGGATTTAATTTGGAGGAGGATTTAATTTGGAGGAGGATTTAATTTGGAACGGGATTTAATTTGGAACGGGATTTAATTTGGAACGGGATTTAATTTGGAGGAGGATTTAATTTGGAGGGGGATTTAATTTGGAGGAGGATTTAATTTGGAACGGGATTTAATTTGGAACGGGATTTAATTTGGAACGGGATTTAATTTGGAACGGGATTTAATTTGGAGGGGGATTTAATTTGGAGGGAGATTTATTTTGGAGGAGGATTTAATTTGGAACGGGATTTAATTTGGAACGGGATTTAATTTGGAGGAGGATTTAATTTGGAACGGGATTTAATTTGGAACGGGATTTAATTTGGAGGAGGATTTAATTTGGAGTGGGATTTAATTTGGAGGAGGATTTAATTTGGAACGGGATTTAATTTGGAGGAGGATTTAATTTGGAGGGGGGATTTAATTTGGAGGAGGATTTAATTTGGAACGGGATTTAATTTGGAACGGGATTTAATTTGGAACGGGATTTAATTTGGAACGGGATTTAATTTGGAACGGGATTTAATTTGGAACGGGATTTAATTTGGAGGGGGATTTAATTTGGAGGGGGATTTAATTTGGAGGGGGTTTTAATTTGGAGGAGGATTTAATTTGGAACGGGATTTAATTTGGAACGGGATTTAATTTGGAGGAGGATTTAATTTGGAACGGGATTTAATTTGGAACGGGATTTAATTTGGAGGGGGATTTAATTTGGAGGAGGATTTAATTTGGAGGAGGATTTAATTTGGAGGGGGATTTAATTTGGAGGGGGATTTAATTTGGAGGGGGATTTAATTTGGAGGAGGATTTAATTTGGAGGAGGATTTAATTTGGAGGGGGATTTAATTTGGAGGAGGATTTAATTTGGAGGGGGATTTAATTTGGAGGGGGATTTAATTTGGAGGAGGATTTAATTTGGAGGGGGATTTAATTTGGAGGAGGATTTAATTTGGAACGGGATTTAATTTGGAGGGAGATTTAATTTGGAACGGGATTTAATTTGGAGGAGGATTTAATTTGGAGGAGGATTTAATTTGGAGGGAGATTTAATTTGGAGGAGGATTTAATTTGGAGGGGGATTTAATTTGGAACGGGATTTAATTTGGAGGGGGATTTAATTTGGAACGGGATTTAATTTGGAGGGGGATTTAATTTGGAACGGGATTTAATTTGGAGGAGGATTTAATTTGGAACGGGATTTAATTTGGAGGGGGATTTAATTTGGAGGGGGATTTAATTTGGAGGAGGATTTAATTTGGAACGGGATTTAATTTGGAGGAGGATTTAATTTGGAGGGGGATTTAATTTGGAGGGGGATTTAATTTGGAGGAGGATTTAATTTGGAACGGGATTTAATTTGGAGGAGGATTTAATTTGGAGGGGGATTTAATTTGGAGGGGGATTTAATTTGGAGGAGGATTTAATTTGGAACGGGATTTAATTTGGAGGAGGATTTAATTTGGAGGGGGATTTAATTTGGAGGAGGATTTAATTTGGAGGGGGATTTAATTTGGAGGAGGATTTAATTTGGAGCGGGATTTAATTTGGAACGGGATTTAATTTGGAGGAGGATTTAATTTGGAGGAGGATTTAATTTGGAGGGGGATTTAATTTGGAGGGGGATTTAATTTGGAGGAGGATTTAATTTGGAACGGGATTTAATTTGGAGGAGGATTTAATTTGGAGGGGGATTTAATTTGGAGGAGGATTTAATTTGGAGGGGGATTTAATTTGGAACGGGATTTAATTTGGAGGGGGGATTTAATTTGGAGGGGGATTTAATTTGGAACGGGATTTAATTTGGAGGGGGATTTAATTTGCAGGGGAATTTAATTTGGAACGGGATTTAATTTGGAGGGGGATTTAATTTGGAGGGGGATTTAATTTGGAACGGGATTTAATTTGGAGGAGGATTTAATTTGGAACGGGATTTAATTTGGAGGGGGATTTAATTTGGAACGGGATTTAATTTGGAGGGGGATTTAATTTGGAGGGGGATTTAATTTGGAACGGGATTTAATTTGGAGGGGGATTTAATTTGGAGGGGGATGTAATTTGGAACGGGATTTAATTTGGAGGGGGATTTAATTTGGAGGGGGATTTAATTTGGAGGAGGATTTAATTTGGAGGGGGATTTAATTTGGAGGGGGATTTAATTTGGAACGGGATTTAATTTGGAGGGGGATTTAATTTGGAGGGGGATTTAATTTGGAGGAGGATTTAATTTGGAGGAGGATTTAATTTGGAACGGGATTTAATTTGGAGGGGGATTTAATTTGGAGGGGGATTTAATTTGGAGGAGGATTTAATTTGGAGGGGGATTTAATTTGGAGGAGGATTTAATTTGGAGGAGGATTTAAATTGGAGGAGGATTTAATTTGGAACGGGATTTAATTTGGAGGAGGATTTAATTTGGAGGAGGATTTAATTTGGAACGGGATTTAATTTGGAGGAGGATTTAATTTGGAGGGGGATTTAATTTGGAGGGGGATTTAATTTGGAGGAGGATTTAATTTGGAACGGGATTTAATTTGGAGGGGGATTTAATTTGGAGGAGGATTTAATTTGGAGGGGGATTTAATTTGGAGGAGGATTTAATTTGGAGGGGGATTTAATTTGGAGGGGGATTTAATTTGGAGGAGGATTTAATTTGGAGGGGGATTTAATTTGGAGGAGGATTTAATTTGGAGGGGGATTTAATTTGGAGGAGGATTTAATTTGGAGGAGGATTTAATTTGGAACGGGATTTAATTTGGAGGAGGATTTAATTTGGAACGGGATTTAATTTGGAACGGGATTTAATTTGGAGGAGGATTTAATTTGGAGGAGGATTTAATTTGGAGGAGGATTTAATTTGGAGGGGGATTTAATTTGGAGGGGGATTTAATTTGGAACGGGATTTAATTTGGAACGGGATTTAATTTGGAGGAGGATTTAATTTGGAACGGGATTTAATTTGGAGGGGGATTTAATTTGGAACGGGATTTAATTTGGAACGGGATTTAATTTGGAGGAGGATTTAATTTGGAGGAGGATTTAATTTGGAGGAGGATTTAATTTGGAACGGGATTTAATTTGGAACGGGATTTAATTTGGAGGAGGATTTAATTTGGAGGAGGATTTAATTTGGAGGAGGATTTAATTTGGAACGGGATTTAATTTGGAGGAGGATTTAATTTGGAGGAGGATTTAATTTGGAACGGGATTTAATTTGGAACGGGATTTAATTTGGAGGAGGATTTAATTTGGAGGAGGATTTAATTTGGAACGGGATTTAATTTGGAGGAGGATTTAATTTGGAGGAGGATTTAATTTGGAACGGGATTTAATTTGGAACGGGATTTAATTTGGAGGAGGATTTAATTTGGAGGAGGATTTAATTTGGAACGGGATTTAATTTGGAACGGGATTTAATTTGGAGGAGGATTTAATTTGGAGGAGGATTTAATTTGGAGGAGGATTTAATTTGGAGGGGGATTTAATTTGGAGGGGGATTTAATTTGGAACGGGATTTAATTTGGAGGAGGATTTAATTTGGAACGGGATTTAATTTGGAGGGGGATTTAATTTGGAGGGGGATTTAATTTGGAACGGGATTTAATTTGGAACGGGATTTAATTTGGAGGAGGATTTAATTTGGAACGGGATTTAATTTGGAGGAGGATTTAATTTGGAACGGGATTTAATTTGGAACGGGATTTAATTTGGAGGAGGATTTAATTTGGAGGGGGATTTAATTTGGAACGGGATTTAATTTGGAGGAGGATTTAATTTGGAACGGGATTTAATTTGGAGGGGGATTTAATTTGGAGGGGGATTTAATTTGGAACGGGATTTAATTTGGAACGGGATTTAATTTGGAGGAGGATTTAATTTGGAACGGGATTTAATTTGGAGGGGGATTTAATTTGGAGGAGGATTTAATTTGGAGGGGGATTTAATTTGGAGGAGGATTTAATTTGGAGGGGGATTTAATTTGGAGGAGGATTTAATTTGGAGGGGGATTTAATTTGGAGGGGATTTAATTTGGAGGAGGATTTAATTTGGAGGGGGATTTAATTTGGAGGAGGATTTAATTTGGAGGAGGATTTAATTTGGAACGGGATTTAATTTGGAGGGGGATTTAATTTGGAGGAGGATTTAATTTGGAGGAGGATTTAATTTGGAACGGGATTTAATTTGGAGGAGGATTTAATTTGGAGGGGGATTTAATTTGGAGGAGGATTTAATTTGGAGGAGGATTTAATTTGGAACGGGATTTAATTTGGAGGAGGATTTAATTTGGAGGGGGATTTAATTTGGAGGGGGATTTAATTTGGAGGAGGATTTAATTTGGAACGGGATTTAATTTGGAGGAGGATTTAATTTGGAGGGGGATTTAATTTGGAGGAGGATTTAATTTGGAGGAGGATTTAATTTGGAGGGGGATTTAATTTGGAGGGGGATTTAATTTGGAGGGGGATTTAATTTGGAGGGGGATTTAATTTGGAGGAGGATTTAATTTGGAACGGGATTTAATTTGGAGGAGGATTTAATTTGGAGGGGGATTTAATTTGGAGGAGGATTTAATTTGGAGGGGGATTTAATTTGGAGGAGGATTTAATTTGGAGGGGGATTTAATTTGGAGGAGGATTTAATTTGGAGGGGGATTTAATTTGGAACGGGATTTAATTTGGAGGGGGATTTAATTTGGAGGGGGATTTAATTTGGAGGAGGATTTAATTTGGAGGAGGATTTAATTTGGAGGGGGATTTAATTTGGAGGGGGATTTAATTTGGAGGAGGATTTAATTTGGAGGAGGATTTAATTTGGAGGGGATTTAATTTGGAGGGGGATTTAATTTGGAACGGGATTTAATTTGCAGGGGGGATTTAATTTGGAGGAGGATTTAATTTGGAGGGGGATTTAATTTGGAGGGGGATTTAATTTGGAGGAGGATTTAATTTGGAGGAGGATTTAATTTGGAGGGGGATTTAATTTGGAGGAGGATTTAATTTGGAGGAGGATTTAATTTCGAGGGGGATTTAATTTGGAGGGGGATTTAATTTGGAACGGGATTTAATTTGGAACGGGATTTAATTTGGAGGGGGATTTAATTTGGAGGAGGATTTAATTTGGAGGAGGATTTAATTTCGAGGGGGATTTAATATGGAGGGGGATTTAATTTGGAACGGGATTTAATTTGGAACGGGATTTAATTTGGAGGAGGATTTAATTTGGAGGGGGATTTAATTTGGAACGGGATTTAATTTGGAGGAGGATTTAATTTGGAGGAGGATTTAATTTCGAGGGGGATTTAATTTGGAGGGGGATTTAATTTGGAACGGGATTTAATTTGGAACGGGATTTAATTTGGAGGAGGATTTAATTTGGAGGAGGATTTAATTTGGAGGAGGATTTAATTTGGAGGGGGATTTAATTTGGAGGGGGATTTAATTTGGAACGGGATTTAATTTGGAGGAGGATTTAATTTGGAGGAGGATTTAATTTCGAGGGGGATTTAATTTGGAGGGGGATTTAATTTGGAACGGGATTTAATTTGGAACGGGATTTAATTTGGAACGGGATTTAATTTCGAGGGGGATTTAATTTGGAACGGGATTTAATTTGGAACGGGATTTAATTTGGAGGGGGATTTAATTTCGAGGGGGATTTAATTTGGAACGGGATTTAATTTCGAGGGGGATTTAATTTGGAACGGGATTTAATTTGGAGGGGGATTTAATTTGGAGGGAGGATTTAATTTGGAGGGGGATTTAATTTGGAGGGAGGATTTAATTTGGAGGGGGATTTAATTTGGAGGGGGATTTAATTTGGAGGAGGATTTAATTTCGAGGGGGATTTAATTTGGAACGGGATTTAGTTTGGAGGGGGATTTAATTTGGAGGGAGGATTTAATTTGGAGGGGGATTTAATTTGGAGGGAGGATTTAATTTGGAGGGGGATTTAATTTGGAGGGGGATTTAATTTGGAGGAGGATTTAATTTCGAGGGGGATTTAATTTGGAACGGGATTTAATTTGGAGGGGGATTTAATTTGGAGGAGGATTTAATTTGGAACGGGATTTAATTTGGAACGGGATTTAATTTGGAGGAGGATTTAATTTGGAACGGGATTTAATTTGGAACGGGATTTAATTTGGAACGGGATTTAATTTGGAACGGGATTTAATTTGGAACGGGATTTAATTTGGAGGGGGATTTAATTTGGAACGGGATTTAATTTGGAACGGGATTTAATTTGGAGGAGGATTTAATTTGGAGGGGGATTTAATTTGGAGGAGGATTTAATTTGGAGGGGGATTTAATTTGGAGGAGGATTTAATTTGGAACGGGATTTAATTTGGAACGGGATTTAATTTGGAACGGGATTTAATTTGGAACGGGATTTAATTTGGAGGGGGATTTAATTTGGAACGGGATTTAATTTGGAACGGGATTTAATTTGGAGGAGGATTTAATTTGGAGGGGGATTTAATTTGGAGGAGGATTTAATTTGGAGGGGGATTTAATTTGGAGGAGGATTTAATTTGGAGGAGGATTTAATTTGGAGGGGGATTTAATTTGGAGGGGGATTTAATTTGGAGGGGGATTTAATTTGGAACGGGATTTAATTTGGAACGGGATTTAATTTGGAGGAGGATTTAATTTGGAACGGGATTTAATTTGGAGGGGGATTTAATTTGGAGGAGGATTTAATTTGGAGGGGGATTTAATTTGGAGGGGATTTAATTTGGAGGGGGATTTAATTTGGAGGGGATTTAATTTGGAGGAGGATTTAATTTGGAAGGGGATTTAATTTGGAGGGGATTTAATTTGGAGGAGGATTTAATTTGGAGGAGGATTTAATTTGGAGGGGATTTAATTTGGAGGGGGATTTAATTTGGAGGGGGATTTAATTTGGAGGAGGATTTAATTTGGAGGAGGATTTAATTTGGAGGGGATTTAATTTGGAGGGGGATTTAATTTGGAGGGGGATTTAATTTGGAGGAGGATTTAATTTGGACGGGATTTAATTTGGAGGGGGATTTAATTTGGAGGAGGATTTAATTTGGAGGGGGATTTAATTTGGAGGGGGATTTAATTTGGAGGAGGATTTAATTTGGAGGGGATTTAATTTGGAGGGGATTTAATTTGGAGGGGATTTAATTTGGAGGAGGATTTAATTTGGAAGGGATTTAATTTGGAGGAGGATTTAATTTGGAACGGGATTTAATTTGGAGGGGGATTTAATTTGGAGGAGGATTTAATTTGGAGGGGGATTTAATTTGGAACGGGATTTAATTTGGAGGAGGATTTAATTTGGAGGAGGATTTAATTTGGAGGGGGATTTAATTTGGAGGGAGGATTTAATTTGGAGGGGATTTAATTTGGAGGGGATTTAATTTGGAGGAGGATTTAATTTCGAGGGGATTTAATTTGGAACGGGATTTAATTTGGAGGGGGATTTAATTTGGAGGGGGATTTAATTTGGAGGGGATTTAATTTGGAGGAGGATTTAATTTGGAACGGGATTTAATTTGGAGGAGGATTTAATTTGGAGGAGGATTTAATTTGGCGGGGGATTTAATTTGGAGGGGGATTTAATTTGGAGGAGGATTTAATTTGGAACGGGATTTAATTTGGAGGAGGATTTAATTTGGAGGGGAGGATTTAATTTGGAGGGGGATTTAATTTGGAGGGAGGATTTAATTTGGAGGGGGATTTAATTTGGAGGAGGATTTAATTTGGAGGAGGATTTAATTTGGAGGGGAGGATTTAATTTGGAGGGGGATTTAATTTGGAGGAGGATTTAATTTGGAGGGGGATTTAATTTGGAGGGGGATTTAATTTGGAACGGGATTTAATTTGGAACGGGATTTAATTTGGAACGGGATTTAATTTGGTGGAGGATTTAATTTGGAACGGTATTTAATTTGGAACGGGATTTAATTTGGAGGGGGATTTAATTTGGAACGGGATTTAATTTGGAACGGGATTTAATTTGGAGGGGGATTTAATTTGGAACGGGATTTAATTTGGAACGGGATTTAATTTGGAACGGGATTTAATTTGGAGGGGGATTTAATTTGGAACGGGATTTAATTTGGAACGGGATTTAATTTGGAGGAGGATTTAATTTGGAGGGGGATTTAATTTGGAACGGGATTTAATTTGGAACGGGATTTAATTTGGAGGGGGATTTAATTTGGAGGGGGATTTAATTTGGAACGGGATTTAATTTGGAACGGGATTTAATTTGGAGGGGGATTTAATTTGGAGGGGGATTTAATTTGGAGGGGGATTTAATTTGGAACGGGATTTAATTTGTAGGGGGATTTAATTTGGAGGGGATTTAATTTGGAGGGGATTTAATTTGGAACGGGATTTAATTTGGAGGGGGATTTAATTTGGAGGGTGATTTAATTTGGAACGGGATTTAATTTGGAACGGGATTTAATTTGGAGGGGGATTTAATTTGGAGGGGGATTTAATTTGGAGGGGGATTTAATTTGGAACGGGATTTAATTTGGAACGGGATTTAATTTGGAGGGGGATTTAATTTGGAGGGGGATTTAATTTGGAACGGGATTTAATTTGGAACGGGATTTAATTTGGAGGGGGATTTAATTTGGAGGAGGATTTAATTTGGAGGGGGATTTAATTTGGAACGGGATTTAATTTGGAGGGGGATTTAATTTGGAGGGGGATTTAATTTGGAGGGGGATTTAATTTGGAACGGGATTTAATTTGGAGGGGGATTTAATTTGGAGGGGGATTTAATTTGGAACGGGATTTAATTTGGAACGGGATTTAATTTGGAGGGGGATTTAATTTGGAGGAGGATTTAATTTGGAGGGGGATTTAATTTGGAACGGGATTTAATTTGGAGGGGGATTTAATTTGGAACAGGATTTAATTTGGAACGGGATTTAATTTGGAGGGGGATTTAATTTGGAGGGGGATTTAATTTGGAACGGGATTTAATTTGGAACGGGATTTAATTTGGAGGGGGATTTAATTTGGAGGAGGATTTAATTTGGAGGAGGATTTAATTTGGAGGAGGATTTAATTTGGAGGGGGATTTAATTTGGAGGAGGATTTAATTTGGAGGGGGATTTAATTTGGAGGGGGATTTAATTTGGAGGAGGATTTAATTTGGAGGAGGATTTAATTTGGAGGAGGATTTAATTTGGAGGGGGATTTAATTTGGAGGGGGATTTAATTTGGAGGAGGATTTAATTTGGAGGGGGATTTAATTTGGAGGAGGATTTAATTTGGAACGGGATTTAATTTGGAACGGGATTTAATTTGGAGGAGGATTTAATTTGGAGGAGGATTTAATTTGGAGGGGGATTTAATTTGGAGGAGGATTTAATTTGGAGGGGGATTTAATTTGGAGGAGGATTTAATTTGGAGGGGGATTTAATTTGGTGGAGGATTTAATTTGGAGGGGGATTTAATTTGGAGGAGGATTTAATTTGGAGGAGGATTTAATTTGGAGGAGGATTTAATTTGGAGGGGGATTTAATTTGGAGGAGGATTTAATTTGGAGGGGGATTTAATTTGGAACGGGATTTAATTTGGAGGAGGATTTAATTTGGAGGAGGATTTAATTTGGAGGAGGATTTAATTTGGAGGAGGATTTAATTTGGAGGAGGATTTAATTTGGAGGGGGATTTAATTTGGAGGAGGATTTAATTTGGAGGGGGATTTAATTTGGAGGGGGATTTAATTTGGAACGGGATTTAATTTGGAGGGGGATTTAATTTGGAGGGAGGATTTAATTTGGAGGAGGATTTAATTTGGAGGAGGATTTAATTTGGAGGAGGATTTAATTTGGAGGGGATTTAATTTGGAGGAGGATTTAATTTGGAGGAGGATTTAATTTGGAGGGGGATTTAATTTGGAGGAGGATTTAATTTGGAGGGGGATTTAATTTGGAGGGGATTTAATTTGGAACGGGATTTAATTTGGAGGGGGATTTAATTTGGAGGAGGATTTACTTTGGAGGAGGATTTAATTTGGAGGGGGAATTTAATTTGGAACGGGAATTTAATTTGGAACGGGATTTAATTTGGAGGGGGATTTAATTTGGAGGGGATTTAATTTGGAGGGGGATTTAATTTGGAACGGGATTTAATTTGGAGGAGGATTTAATTTGGAGGGGATTTAATTTGGAGGGGGATTTAATTTGGAGGGGGATTTAATTTGGAACGGGATTTAATTTGGAGGGGGATTTAATTTGGAACGGGATTTAATTTGGAGGGGGATTTAATTTGGAGGGGGATTTAATTTGGAACGGGATTTAATTTGGAGGAGGATTTAATTTGGAGGGGGATTTAATTTGGAGGGGGATTTAATTTGGAGGGGGATTTAATTTGGAACGGGATTTAATTTGGAGGGGGATTTAATTTGGAGGAGGATTTACTTTGGAGGAGGATTTAATTTGGAGGGGGATTTAATTTGGAGGGGGATTTAATTTGGAACGGGATTTAATTTGGAGGAGGATTTAATTTGGAGGGGGATTTAATTTGGAGGGGGATTTAATTTGGAGGGGGATTTAATTTGGAACGGGATTTAATTTGGAGGGGGATTTAATTTGGAGGAGGATTTACTTTGGAGGAGGATTTAATTTGGAGGGGGATTTAATTTGGAGGGGGATTTAATTTGGAACGGGATTTAATTTGGAGGGGGATTTAATTTGGAGGAGGATTTAATTTGGAACGGGATTTAATTTGGAGGGGGATTTAATTTGGAGGAGGATTTAATTTGGAACGGGATTTAATTTGGAGGAGGATTTAATTTGGAGGGGGATTTAATTTGGAGGGGGATTTAATTTGGAGGGGGATTTAATTTGGAGGGGGATTTAATTTGGAGGAGGATTTAATTTGGAGGAGGATTTAATTTGGAGGAGGATTTAATTTGGAGGAGGATTTAATTTGGAACGGGATTTAATTTGGAGGGGGATTTAATTTGGAGGGGGATTTAATTTGGAACGGGATTTAATTTGGAGGGGGATTTAATTTGGAACGGGATTTAATTTGGAGGAGGATTTAATTTGGAACGGGATTTAATTTGGAGGGGGATTTAATTTGGAACGGGATTTAATTTGGAGGAGGATTTAATTTGGAGGGGGATTTAATTTGGAGGGGGATTTAATTTGGAGGAGGATTTAATTTGGAACGGGATTTAATTTGGAGGGGGATTTAATTTGGAACGGGATTTAATTTGGAGGGGGATTTAATTTGGAGGGGGATTTAATTTGGAACGGGATTTAATTTGGAGGAGGATTTAATTTGGAACGGGATTTAATTTGGAGGGGGATTTAATTTGGAACGGGATTTAATTTGGAGGTGGATTTAATTTGGAACGGGATTTAATTTGGAGGGGGATTTAATTTGGAACGGGATTTAATTTGGAGGAGGATTTAATTTGGAACGGGATTTAATTTGGAGGAGGATTTAATTTGGAGGAGGATTTAATTTGGAGGAGGATTTAATTTGGAGGAGGATTTAATTTGGAACGGGATTTAATTTGGAGGGGGATTTAATTTGGAGGGGGATTTAATTTGGAACGGGATTTAATTTGGAGGGGGATTTAATTTGGAACGGGATTTAATTTGGAGGGGGATTTAATTTGGAGGAGGATTTAATTTGGAACGGGATTTAATTTGGAGGGGGATTTAATTTGGAGGGGGATTTAATTTGGAGGGGGATTTAATTTGGAACGGGATTTAATTTGGAGGGGGATTTAATTTGGAACGGGATTTAATTTGGAGGGGGATTTAATTTGGAGGGGGATTTAATTTGGAGGAGGATTTAATTTGGAGGAGGATTTAATTTGGAGGGGGATTTAATTTGGAGGGGGATTTAATTTGGAACGGGATTTAATTTGGAGGGGGATTTAATTTGGAGGAGGATTTAATTTGGAACGGGATTTAATTTGGAGGAGGATTTAATTTGGAGGAGGATTTAATTTGGAGGATGATTTAATTTGGAGGAGGATTTAATTTGGAGGAGGATTTAATTTGGAACGGGATTTAATTTGGAGCGGGATTTAATTTGGAGGAGGATTTAATTTGGAGGAGGATTTAATTTGGAGGAGGATTTAATTTGGAACGGGATTTAATTTGGAACGGGATTTAATTTGGAGGGGGATTTAATTTGGAACGGGATTTAATTTGGAGGAGGATTTAATTTGGAGGGGGATTTAATTTGGAACGGGATTTAATTTGGAGGAGGATTTAATTTGGAACGGGATTTAATTTGGAGGGGGATTTAATTTGGAACGGGATT
Organism: Carcharodon carcharias; assembly: GCF_017639515.1. Lineage (NCBI taxonomy): Eukaryota > Metazoa > Chordata > Chondrichthyes > Lamniformes > Lamnidae > Carcharodon > Carcharodon carcharias. Next base: position 193,510,799 of record NC_054470.1, on the reverse strand, counting down.
TAATTTGGAGGAGGATTTAATTTGGAGGGGGATTTAATTTGGAGGGGGATTTAATTTGGAGGGGGATTTAATTTGGAGGGGGATTTAATTTGGAGGATGATTTAATTTGGAGGGGAGGATTTAATTTGGAGGAGGATTTAATTTGGAATGGGATTTAATTTGGAGGAGGATTTAATTTGGAGGAGGATTTAATTTGGAGGAGGATTTAATTTGGAGGGGATTTAATTTGGAACGGGATTTAATTTGGAGGGGGATTAAATTTGGAACGGGATTTAATTTGGAGGGGGATTTAATTTGGAGGGGGATTTAATTTGGAGGGGGATTTAATTTGGAGGGGGATTTAATTTGGAGGAGGATTTAATTTGGAGGGGGATTTAATTTGGAGGGGGATTTAATTTGGAGGGGGATTTAATTTGGAGGATGATTTAATTTGGAACGGGATTTAATTTGGAGGAGGATTTAATTTGGAGGGGATTTAATTTGGACGGGATTTAATTTGGAACGGGATTTAATTTGGAGGGGATTTAATTTGGAGGGGATTTAATTTGGAGGGGATTTAATTTGGAGGGGATTTAATTTGGAACGGGATTTAATTTGGAGGGGATTTAATTTGGAGGAGGATTTAATTTGGAGGAGGATTTAATTTGGAGGGGGATTTAATTTGGAACGGGATTTAATTTGGAGGGGGATTTAATTTGGAGGGGGATTTAATTTGGAGGGGATTTAATTTGGACGGGGATTTAATTTGGAGGGGATTTAATTTGGACGGGGATTTAATTTGGAGGGGATTTAATTTGGAGGGGGATTTAATTTGGAGGGGGATTTAATTTGGAGGAGGATTTAATTTGGAGGAGGATTTAATTTGGAGGAGGATTTAATTTGGAACGGGATTTAATTTGGAGGGGATTTAATTTGGAACGGGATTTAATTTGGAGGGGATTTAATTTGGACGGGATTTAATTTGGAGGGGGATTTAATTTGGAGGGGGATTTAATTTGGACGGGGATTTAATTTGGAGGGGATTTAATTTGGACGGGATTTAATTTGGAACGGGATTTAATTTGGAGGGGGATTTAATTTGGAGGGGGATTTAATTTGGAGGGGATTTAATTTGGAACGGGATTTAATTTGGAGGGGGATTTAATTTGGAGGGGATTTAATTTGGAACGGGATTTAATTTGGAACGGGATTTAATTTGGAGGGGGATTTAATTTGGAGGAGGATTTAATTTGGAACGGGATTTAATTTGGAGGAGGATTTAATTTGGAGGGGATTTAATTTGGAGGGGATTTAATTTGGAGGAGGATTTAATTTGGAGGGGATTTAATTTGGACGGGATTTAATTTGGAGGGGGATTTAATTTGGAGGAGGATTTAATTTGGAGGAGGATTTAATTTGGAGGGGATTTAATTTGGAGGGGATTTAATTTGGAGGGGATTTAATTTGGAGGGGATTTAATTTGGAACGGGATTTAATTTGGAGGGGATTTAATTTGGAACGGGATTTAATTTGGAGGAGGATTTAATTTGGACGGGGATTTAATTTGGAGGGGGATTTAATTTGGAGGGGGATTTAATTTGGAGGAGGATTTAATTTGGAGGAGGATTTAATTTGGAACGGGATTTAATTTGGACGGGATTTAATTTGGAGGGGGATTTAATTTGGAGGGGGATTTAATTTGGAACGGGATTTAATTTGGAGGGGGATTTAATTTGGAACGGGATTTAATTTGGAGGGGGATTTAATTTGGAGGGGGATTTAATTTGGAACGGGATTTAATTTGGAGGGGATTTAATTTGGACGGGATTTAATTTGGAGGGGATTTAATTTGGAACGGGATTTAATTTGGAGGGGATTTAATTTGGAGGAGGATTTAATTTGGAGGAGGATTTAATTTGGAGGAGGATTTAATTTGGACGGGATTTAATTTGGAGGGGATTTAATTTGGAGGGGATTTAATTTGGAGGGGATTTAATTTGGACGGGGATTTAATTTGGAGGGGGATTTAATTTGGAGGAGGATTTAATTTGGAACGGGATTTAATTTGGAACGGGATTTAATTTGGACGGGGATTTAATTTGGACGGGGATTTAATTTGGAGGAGGATTTAATTTGGAGGAGGATTTAATTTGGAGGAGGATTTAATTTGGAACGGGATTTAATTTGGAGGAGGATTTAATTTGGAACGGATTTAATTTGGAACGGGATTTAATTTGGAGGGGGATTTAATTTGGAGGGGGATTTAATTTGGAGGGGGATTTAATTTGGAACGGGGATTTAATTTGGAGGGGGATTTAATTTGGAGGGGATTTAATTTGGAGGAGGATTTAATTTGGAGGGGGATTTAATTTGGAGGGGGATTTAATTTGGACGGGGATTTAATTTGGACGGGATTTAATTTGGAGGGGATTTAATTTGGAACGGGGATTTAATTTGGAGGAGGATTTAATTTGGAGGAGGATTTAATTTGGAGGGGGATTTAATTTGGAGGAGGATTTAATTTGGAGGAGGATTTAATTTGGAACGGGATTTAATTTGGACGGGATTTAATTTGGAGGGGATTTAATTTGGAGGGGGATTTAATTTGGAGGGGGATTTAATTTGGAGGGGATTTAATTTGGACGGGGATTTAATTTGGAGGAGGATTTAATTTGGAGGAGGATTTAATTTGGAGGGGGATTTAATTTGGAGGGGATTTAATTTGGAGGAGGATTTAATTTGGAGGAGGATTTAATTTGGAGGGGGATTTAATTTGGAGGGGGATTTAATTTGGAGGAGGATTTAATTTGGAGGAGGATTTAATTTGGAGGGAGGATTTAATTTGGAGGGGGATTTAATTTGGAGGAGGATTTAATTTGGAGGAGGATTTAATTTGGAGGGGGATTTAATTTGGAGGGGGATTTAATTTGGAGGAGGATTTAATTTGGAGGGGATTTAATTTGGAGGGGGATTTAATTTGGAGGGGGATTTAATTTGGAGGGAGGATTTAATTTGGAGGGGATTTAATTTGGAGGAGGATTTAATTTGGAGGGGGATTTAATTTGGAGGGAGGATTTAATTTGGAGGGGATTTAATTTGGAGGGGATTTAATTTGGAGGGGATTTAATTTGGAGGGGGATTTAATTTGGAGGAGGATTTAATTTGGAACGGGATTTAATTTGGAGGGGGATTTAATTTGGAGGGGGATTTAATTTGGAGGGAGGATTTAATTTGGAGGGGGATTTAATTTGGAGGGGGATTTAATTTGGAGGGGGATTTAATTTGGAGGAGGATTTAATTTGGAGGGGGATTTAATTTGGAGGGGATTTAATTTGGAGGGGATTTAATTTGGAGGGAGGATTTAATTTGGAGGGGGATTTAATTTGGAGGAGGATTTAATTTGGAGGGGGATTTAATTTGGAGGAGGATTTAATTTGGAGGGGATTTAATTTGGAGGGGGATTTAATTTGGAGGGGATTTAATTTGGAGGAGGATTTAATTTGGAGGGGATTTAATTTGGAGGGGGATTTAATTTGGAGGGAGGATTTAATTTGGAGGGGGATTTAATTTGGAGGAGGATTTAATTTGGAGGGGAATTTAATTTGGAGGAGGATTTAATTTGGAGGAGGATTTAATTTGGAGGGGATTTAATTTGGAGGAGGATTTAATTTGGAGGGAGGATTTAATTTGGAGGGGATTTAATTTGGAGGAGGATTTAATTTGGAGGGGATTTAATTTGGAGGGAGGATTTAATTTGGAGGGGGATTTAATTTGGAGGAGGATTTAATTTGGAGGAGGATTTAATTTGGAGGGGATTTAATTTGGAGGGGATTTAATTTGGAGGAGGATTTAATTTGGAGGGGATTTAATTTGGAGGGGGATTTAATTTGGAGGAGGATTTAATTTGGAGGGGATTTAATTTGGAGGAGGATTTAATTTGGAGGGGATTTAATTTGGAGGGGGATTTAATTTGGAGGGGGATTTAATTTGGAGGAGGATTTAATTTGGAGGGGAATTTAATTTGGAGGGGGATTTAATTTGGAGGGAGGATTTAATTTGGAGGGGGATTTAATTTGGAGGAGGATTTAATTTGGAGGGGAATTTAATTTGGAGGGGGATTTAATTTGGAGGGAGGATTTAATTTGGAGGGGATTTAATTTGGAGGGGGATTTAATTTGGAGGGGATTTAATTTGGAGGAGGATTTAATTTGGAGGGGATTTAATTTGGAGGAGGATTTAATTTGGAACGGGATTTAATTTGGAGGGGGATTTAATTTGGAGGGAGGATTTAATTTGGAACGGGATTTAATTTGGAGGGGGAATTTAATTTGGAGGGGAAATTTAATTTGGAGGGGAGGATTTAATTTGGAGGAGGATTTAATTTGGAGGAGGATTTAATTTGGAGGAGGATTTAATTTGGAGGAGGATTTAATTTGGAGGAGGATTTAATTTGGAACGGGATTTAATTTGGAGGGGGATTTAATTTGGAGGAGGATTTAATTTGGAGGAGGATTTAATTTGGAGGAGGATTTAATTTGGAGGGGGATTTAATTTGGAGGGGATTTAATTTGGAGGGGGATTTAATTTGGAGGGGGATTTAATTTGGAGGGGGATTTAATTTGGAGGGGGATTTAATTTGGAGGAGGATTTAATTTGGAGGAGGATTTAATTTGGAGGGGGATTTAATTTGGAGGGGGATTTAATTTGGAACGGGATTTAATTTGGAGGAGGATTTAATTTGGAGGAGGATTTAATTTGGAGGGGATTTAATTTGGAGGAGGATTTAATTTGGAGGGGGATTTAATTTGGAGGAGGATTTAATTTGGAGGAGGATTTAATTTGGAGGAGGATTTAATTTGGAGGGGGATTTAATTTGGAACGGGATTTAATTTGGAGGAGGATTTAATTTGGAGGGGGATTTAATTTGGAGGGGGATTTAATTTGGAGGGGAGGATTTAATTTGGAGGAGGATTTAATTTGGAGGGGGATTTAATTTGGAGGAGGATTTAATTTGGAGGGGGATTTAATTTGGAGGAGGATTTAATTTGGAGGGGGATTTAATTTGGAACGGGATTTAATTTGGAGGAGGATTTAATTTGGAGGGGGATTTAATTTGGAACGGGATTTAATTTGGAGGAGGATTTAATTTGGAGGAGGATTTAATTTGGAGGGGGATTTAATTTGGAACGGGATTTAATTTGGAGGAGGATTTAATTTGGAGGGGGATTTAATTTGGAGGAGGATTTAATTTGGAGGGGGATTTAATTTGGAACGGGATTTAATTTGGAGGGGGATTTAATTTGGAGGGGGATTTAATTTGGAGGGGGATTTAATTTGGAGGGGGATTTAATTTGGAACGGGATTTAATTTGGAGGGGGATTTAATTTGGAGGGGGATTTAATTTGGAGGGGGATTTAATTTGGAACGGGATTTAATTTGGAACGGGATTTAATTTGGAGGGGGATTTAATTTGGAACGGGATTTAATTTGGAGGAGGATTTAATTTGGAGGGGGATTTAATTTGGAGGGGGATTTAATTTGGAACGGGATTTAATTTGGAGGAGGATTTAATTTGGAGGGGGATTTAATTTGGAGGAGGATTTAATTTGGAGGAGGATTTAATTTGGAGGAGGATTTAATTTGGAGGGGGATTTAATTTGGAGGGGGATTTAATTTGGAGGAGGATTTAATTTGGAGGAGGATTTAATTTGGAGGAGGATTTAATTTGGAGGGGGATTTAATTTGGAACGGGATTTAATTTGGAGGAGGATTTAATTTGGAGGGGGATTTAATTTGGAGGAGGATTTAATTTGGAGGGGGATTTAATTTGGAACGGGATTTAATTTGGAGGGGGATTTAATTTGGAGGGGGATTTAATTTGGAACGGGATTTAATTTGGAGGGGGATTTAATTTGGAACGGGATTTAATTTGGAGGGGGATTTAATTTGGAACGGGATTTAATTTGGAGGGGGATTTAATTTGGAGGGGGATTTAATTTGGAACGGGATTTAATTTGGAGGGGCATTTAATTTGGAGGGGGATTTAATTTGGAACGGGATTTAATTTGGAGGGGGATTTAATTTGGAACGGGATTTAATTTGGAGGGGGATTTAATTTGGAACGGGATTTAATTTGGAGGGGGATTTAATTTGGAACGGGATTTAATTTGGAGGGGGATTTAATTTGGAGGGGGATTTAATTTGGAACGGGATTTAATTTGGAGGAGGATTTAATTTGGAGGGGGATTTAATTTGGAGGGGGATTTAATTTGGAACGGGATTTAATTTGGAGGAGGATTTAATTTGGAGGGGGATTTAATTTGGAGGAGGATTTAATTTGGAGGAGGATTTAATTTGGAGGAGGATTTAATTTGGAGGGGGATTTAATTTGGAGGAGGATTTAATTTGGAGGGGGATTTAATTTGGAGGAGGATTTAATTTGGAGGAGGATTTAATTTGGAGGAGGATTTAATTTGGAGGGGGATTTAATTTGGAACGGGATTTAATTTGGAGGAGGATTTAATTTGGAGGGGGATTTAATTTGGAGGAGGATTTAATTTGGAGGGGGATTTAATTTGGAACGGGATTTAATTTGGAGGGGGATTTAATTTGGAGGGGGATTTAATTTGGAACGGGATTTAATTTGGAGGGGGATTTAATTTGGAGGAGGATTTAATTTGGAGGAGGATTTAATTTGGAGGGGATTTAATTTGGAGGGGGATTTAATTTGGAGGGGGATTTAATTTGGAGGGGGATTTAATTTGGAGGGGGATTTAATTTGGAGGGGGATTTAATTTGGAGGGGGATTTAATTTGGAGGGGGATTTAATTTGGAGGGGGATTTAATTTGGAGGAGGATTTAATTTGGAGGGGGATTTAATTTGGAGGGGGATTTAATTTGGAGGGGGATTTAATTTGGAGGAGGATTTAATTTGGAGGGGGATTTAATTTGGAACGGGATTTAATTTGGAGGAGGATTTAATTTGGAACAGGATTTAATTTGGAGGGGGATTTAATTTGGAACGGGATTTAATTTGGAGGGGGATTTAATTTGGAGGGGGATTTAATTTGGAACGGGATTTAATTTGGAGGGGGATTTAATTTGGAGGGGGATTTAATTTGGAACGGGATTTAATTTGGAGGGGGATTTAATTTGGAGGGGGATTTAATTTGGAACGGGATTTAATTTGGAGGAGGATTTAATTTGGAACGGGATTTAATTTGGAGGAGGATTTAATTTGGAACGGGATTTAATTTGGAGGGGGATTTAATTTGGAGGAGGATTTAATTTGGAACGGGATTTAATTTGGAGGAGGATTTAATTTGGAGGGGGATTTAATTTGGAGGGGGATTTAATTTGGAGGGGGATTTAATTTGGAACGGGATTTAATTTGGAGGAGGATTTAATTTGGAGGGGGATTTAATTTGGAGGAGGATTTAATTTGGAGGAGGATTTAATTTGGAGGAGGATTTAATTTGGAGGGGGATTTAATTTGGAGGAGGATTTAATTTGGAGGGGGATTTAATTTGGAGGAGGATTTAATTTGGAGGAGGATTTAATTTGGAGGAGGATTTAATTTGGAGGGGGATTTAATTTGGAGGGGGATTTAATTTGGAACGGGATTTAATTTGGAGGAGGATTTAATTTGGAACGGGATTTAATTTGGAGGAGGATTTAATTTGGAGGGGGATTTAATTTGGAACGGGATTTAATTTGGAGGAGGATTTAATTTGGAGGGGGATTTAATTTGGAGGAGGATTTAATTTGGAACGGGATTTAATTTGGAGGAGGATTTAATTTGGAACGGGATTTAATTTGGAGGGGGATTTAATTTGGAGGGGGATTTAATTTGGAGGAGGATTTAATTTGGAACGGGATTTAATTTGGAGGGGGATTTAATTTGGAGGGGGATTTAATTTGGAGGGGGATTTAATTTGGAACGGGATTTAATTTGGAGGAGGATTTAATTTGGAACGGGATTTAATTTGGAGGAGGATTTAATTTGGAGGGGGATTTAATTTGGAGGAGGATTTAATTTGGAACGGGATTTAATTTGGAGGGGGATTTAATTTGGAGGGGGATTTAATTTGGAGGGGGATTTAATTTGGAACGGGATTTAATTTGGAGGAGGATTTAATTTGGAACGGGATTTAATTTGGAGGAGGATTTAATTTGGAGGGGGATTTAATTTGGAGGAGGATTTAATTTGGAACGGGATTTAATTTGGAGGGGGATTTAATTTGGAGGAGGATTTAATTTGGAGGGGGATTTAATTTGGAGGAGGATTTAATTTGGAACGGGATTTAATTTGGAGGAGGATTTAATTTGGAGGAGGATTTAATTTGGAGGGGGATTTAATTTGGAGGAGGATTTAATTTGGAGGGGGATTTAATTTGGAGGAGGATTTAATTTGGAGGAGGATTTAATTTGGAGGGGGATTTAATTTGGAGGAGGATTTAATTTGGAGGGGGATTTAATTTGGAGGGGGATTTAATTTGGAGGGGAGGATTTAATTTGGAGGGGGATTTAATTTGGAGGAGGATTTAATTTGGAGGGGGATTTAATTTGGAGGAGGATTTAATTTGGAGGAGGATTTAATTTGGAGGGGGATTTAATTTGGAGGGGGATTTAATTTGGAGGAGGATTTAATTTGGAGGAGGATTTAATTTGGAGGGGGATTTAATTTGGAGGAGGATTTAATTTGGAGGAGGATTTAATTTGGAGGGGGATTTAATTTGGAGGAGGATTTAATTTGGAGGGGGATTTAATTTGGAACGGGATTTAATTTGGAGGGGAGGATTTAATTTGGAGGAGGATTTAATTTGGAACGGGATTTAATTTGGAGGGGAGAATTTAATTTGGAACGGGATTTAATTTGGAGGAGGATTTAATTTGGAACGGGATTTAATTTGGAGGGGAGAATTTAATTTGGAACGGGATTTAATTTGGAGGAGGATTTAATTTGGAACGGGATTTAATTTGGAACGGGATTTAATTTGGAGGAGGATTTAATTTGGAACGGGATTTAATTTGGAACGGGATTTAATTTGGAACGGGATTTAATTTGGAACGGGATTTAATTTGGAGGGGAGAATTTAATTTGGAACGGGATTTAATTTGGAGGAGGATTTAATTTGGAACGGGATTTAATTTGGAGGGGAGAATTTAATTTGGAACGGGATTTAATTTGGAGGAGGATTTAATTTGGAACGGGATTTAATTTGGAACGGGATTTAATTTGGAGGAGGATTTAATTTGGAACGGGATTTAATTTGGAACGGGATTTAATTTGGAACGGGATTTAATTTGGAACGGGATTTAATTTGGAGGAGGATTTAATTTGGAGGGGGATTTAATTTGGAACGGGATTTAATTTGGAACGGGATTTAATTTGGAGGAGGATTTAATTTGGAGGAGGATTTAATTTGGAACGGGATTTAATTTGGAACGGGATTTAATTTGGAACGGGATTTAATTTGGAGGAGGATTTAATTTGGAACGGGATTTAATTTGGAACGGGATTTAATTTGGAACGGGATTTAATTTGGAACGGGATTTAATTTGGAGGAGGATTTAATTTGGAGGAGGATTTAATTTGGAGGGGGATTTAATTTGGAGGAGGATTTAATTTGGAGGGGGATTTAATTTGGAACGGGATTTAATTTGGAGGGGAGGATTTAATTTGGAGGAGGATTTAATTTGGAGGGGGATTTAATTTGGAGGGGAGGATTTAATTTGGAGGGGAATTTAATTTGGAGGGGGAATTTATTTTGGAGGGGAAATTTAATTTGGAGGGGAGGATTTAATTTGGAGGGGGATTTATTTTGGAGGGGAGGATTTAATTTGGAGGGGGATTTAATTTGGAGGAGGATTTAATTTGGAGGGGGATTTAATTTGGAGGGGAGGATTTAATTTGGAGGGGAATTTAATTTGGAGGGGGAATTTATTTTGGAGGGGAAATTTAATTTGGAGGGGGGGATTTAATTCCAGCGAGGTGACCTTTTAATGAGCATGCATGAGATGCTAATGTATGCACACAGGCTTCCCGACATTGTTCGTCAGGAAGCTCCACCCACCTTTAACCCACCTTTAAAGTCCCGGGAACAGAATTCCGACAGTTCATCCCGACAGCAGGAAACTCATTTTTGGTCTTGCTCCAAATTAAGTTCCCCAACCGGTCCGGCTGGTCCTTGCTGGCAGGGCTAGAATATTCCACCCTAATTGTTGACCACTCTCTGTGTGAAGGAGAATGTCCTTATATCAGTCCCAACGTGACCTTTCACCATTTCGGAACCGCGACCTTTGCTGATGACACAGTTTGATTGAAAGAAGTATTAACATTAAATATTATAATAAATATATTAAAGAAGGGTTAACGTTCTGAGTCCGTGTCTGAAGAAGGGTCATACGGATTCGAAACGTTAACTCTGTTTCTCTCTCCACAGATGCTGCCAAACCGGCTGAGTTTTTCCAGCATTTTCTGTCTTTATTACTGGAGGGAATCAGCCCTGTGGCAGCACCTCCAGTGCCTGAATGTGTCTCTTGACCTAATGGGCAGCACTCAAGGTATAGCCTGATCACAGATCAGCCGTGACTCAGCGGGTATCATCCTCGCCACCTGAGTTAAAGGTTGTTGGTTCAAGTCCCACTCCAGGAACCTGAGCACAAAATCCAGGCTGCAACTCCGGTGCAGTACTGAGGGAATGCTGCATCGGCAGTGATGCTGCCTTTCAGATGAAACATTAAACCGAGCCTCCATTTGCTTGCTCATGCCGACATGAAAATCAGGGGAGATCCCACTGACACCCTGGCAAATTTATCCCTTAACCAATACGACTGCAATAGATTGAAAGCAGCTTGCAAATTGGTCAACACATTTCCTACAGTACACCAGTGAATACACCTCAAAAAGTATTTCTATGGCTGTAAAGTGCTTTGTAATGACCTGAAAGTGTGATATACCTGTGAATCTTTACTGCTCATACACAACGACTTTACAGTTCAACACTGAGAAATTATTGGGACAGGAGCAGTTATATATTCAGCCAAAGACATGTAGAATTACAAATACATAAGCTGTTAAATGTGGATCCTTTATTATCTCTTCCAAGCAGACTCCCTCTGCTGGTACATATGTGTATGGTAACCTCAAGCAAAATGCCCAATGCAATTTTCAATACAATACAAACACCCAACTGGTTTTGTTGATTGCTGATCCACATTGCTTGGACCTTAAAGCTTTTAGTCTCATAAACCTGGGTCTCTTTACTTCTCATCATTTGTTATATCGGCACTAGACATGCAGCATGTTTGTTAGCTAATCTCCTTCCCAGTACAGTACTTTACACAGTCATTGTGTGATAAGTTTAGAGGGAGCATAATTCTTAAAATGCATCCAGGAGAGCTTTTTAAGCCAGTACGTAGAAAGCCCTACAAGAGAGGGGCGATCCTGGACTTAATTTTAGGGAATGAAGCCGGGCAAGTGGTAGTGATATCAACGGGGGACCATTTTGCAGATAGTGATCATAACTCCATTGGATTCAAGGTTGTTATGGAAAAGGACAAGGATGGGCCAGAAATCAGAGTTCTAAATTGGGGGAAGGCTGATTTTAATAAGATCGGATATGATTTGGCCAGAGTGGACTGGGAGCAGCTACTTTCAAGTAAATCTGCATCAGAGCAGTGGGACTCATTCAAGAAGGAAATAGGAAAAGTACAGGGCCAACATATTCCATTAAACATAAAGGGTAGGACCAACAAATCCAGGGAACCCTGGATGTCGAGGGATATACAGGATTGGATAAAGAGAAAAAGGGAGGCTTTTGGCAGATTCCGAGGGCTCAAAGCAGTGGAAGCCCTAGAGGGGTATAGAATGTGTAGGGGGGAACTTAAAAAGGAAATTAGGAGAGCAAAAAGGGGGCATGAAGAAACATTGGCAGGTAAAATAAAGGAAAATCCAAAGTTATTTTACAAGTACATTAAGAGTAAGAGGATAACTAAGGAAAGGGTAGAGCCCATTAAGGACCATAGTGGTAATTTGTGTGTGGAGCCAGAAGACGTAGGTAGGGTTCTAAATGAATACTTTGTGTCAGTGTTCACAAGTGAGAGGGACCATGTGGGTATGGAAATCAGGTAGAAGGACTGTGATATAATTAAAGAAATTAGCATAGGAAGGGAGAAGGTTCTAAGTGGGCTGGTAGCCTTAAAAGTAGATAAATCTCCAGACCCGGATGAAATGTATCCCAGGCTGTTGAGTGAGGCAAGGGAGGAGATAGCAGGGGTGCTGGCAATAATTTTCAATACCTCTCTGGTCACAGGAGAGGTGCCAGGGGACTGGAGGACAGCCAATGTGGAACCGTTATTCAAGAAGGGAGGAAGGGATAAACCAGGGAACTACAGGCCAGTTAGTCTAATCTCAGCAGTGGGGAAACTATTGGAAGTAATTCTGAGGGACAGAATTAATCTACACTTGGAGAGGCAGGGATTAATCAAGGACAGTCAGCATGGTTTTGTTAAGGGGAGGTCATGTCTGACCAATCTGATTGAATTTTTCGAAGAGGTGACCAGGTGTGTAGATGAAGGCAATACATTTGACGTAGTCCAGTTGGACTTCAGCAAGGCTTTTGATAAGGTCCCGCTTGGGAGACTGATAACGAAGGTAAGAGCCCATGGGATCCAAGGCAATTTGGCAAATTGGATCCAGAATTGGCTGAGTGGCAGGAAGCAGCAGGTGATGGTCAAGGGTTGTTTTTGTGACTGGATGCCTGTGTCCAGTGGGGTTCCACAGGGATCGGTCTTGGGTCCCTTACTGTTTGTGGTATATATAAATGATTTAGACTTGAATGTAGGAGGGTTAATCAGTAAGTTCGCAGATGACACGAAAATTGGTGGGGTGGTAAATAGTGAGGAGGATAGCTTTAGATTACAGGAGGATATAGACGGGCTGGTCAGATGGGCTGATCAGTGGAAATGGAATTTAATCCAGATAAGTGTGAGGTGATGCACTTGGGCAGGACAAACAAGGCAGGGGAATACACGATGAATGGTAGGACCCTGGGAAGTACTGAGGATCAGAGGGACCTTGATGTGCATGTCCTGCGGTCCCTTACGGTAGTGGGACAGGTAGATAGGGTGGTTAAGAAGGCATATGAAATACTTGCCTTTATTAGCCAAGGCATAGAATAGGGAGGTTATGCTGGAACTGTATAAAATGCTGGTTAGGCCACAGCTAGAGTATTGCGTGCAGTTCTGGAATCCACATTATAAGAAGAATGTGATTGCACTAGAGAGTGAGCAGAGGAAATTTACCAGGATGTTGCCTGGGCTGGAGAGTTTTAGTTATGAGGAGAGATTGGATAGACTGGAGTTATTTTCCCTGGAGCAGAGGAGATTGAGGGGGGACATGACTGAGGTGTATAAAATTATGAGGGGCATAGATAGGGTAGACAGGAAGGAACTTTTCCCCTTGGTGGAGGGATCAATAACCAGGGGACATAGATTTAAGGTAAGGGGCAGGAGGTTTAGAGGGGTTGTGAGGAAGAATTTTTTCACCCAGAGGGTGGTGGGAATCTGGAACTCACTGCCTGAAAGGGTGGTGGAGGCAGAAACCCTCATAACGTTTAAGAAGCATTTGGATGTGCATTTGCGATGCTATGGCGTACAGGGCTATGGGCCTAGTGCTGGAAAATGGGATTAGAATAGTTAGGTCTTTGTTTGACCAGCACAGACTCGATGGGCCAAAGTGCCTTTTTCTGTGCTGTAGACCCCTATGATTCACCAGCAACCAACAATGGTTTCACGGTCATCATCAGACTTTTAAGTTCAGATTTTTGTTGAATTCGAATTCCACCATCTACCATAGCAAGATTCAAACTCAGGTCCCCAGAGCATTACCCTGGGTCTCTGGATTACTCGTCCAGCGACAATACCACTCCGCCATCACCTCCCCATGAATTTAGGGCACGCATCTCGAAATTTGTACAAATTGCAAAACAGTGGTGGCAGTTGTTTAAAGCTTCCCTTTGGGATTTGAGCAGCTCAGCATTTACCATCGGCTATGCCATAACACAAGATCAGATCGAGTCGACCAATGACCAGTACAGCTCCAAATGTAGACAACACCTTGAAGAAGTGTTCCAAATTTTCTTGTTACAGTGAAATGTTTTACGTAAATAGTGTTGCAGTTGTTAAATTTCTTGTATTCCATAGGGTTGCTTACTCACGTACACATGACTGTTATAGTATTTGGGGCTGTAATTTAAGGGAAAGGGGATGTTGGGGCTGTGTAATTGTTAGCATGTTGACTATAGTCATGTAAATTACGGCTGTGATTATCTATGCCATACACAAGGGGGAGCACTTCCTGCACATGAGCAGATAACGTATCAGTCACACTGAATCAGTCTGTCACTTTATCCATTGCAACGAGATAGACACCCTAAATTAAGTTTTGAAACCTGATAGTAGAGAGTAAATTAAAACAGAATCGTGTTCGGATTGACAGTTCCCCAAAATGTTATGTCCATTTGTCAGCTATTATTATTAAGAATTCTCACAGAAAGACATTAGGATGTTGCTTTTTAATAGACTTTTTGCAGCTGCTATCAAAAATATGTACTCAACAAGCAATCCAGGTTAAAAGGAATTAACTGGGGAGGACTAACGTCAACGGGGTGAGAACCGGTCTGTCCAGGGAAACTGCAATCAAAGGTTGGACAACGAAACTGTAGCAGGACAATGGGCTGCCTTCAAAGAGCAGATAGTTCATGTACAGTCGAAGTATATTCCCATGAGGGGGGAAAGGTAGGAGAAATAAATCCAGAGCTCACTGGATGATAAAGTAGGTAAGGCGTAGGATAAAGCAGAAAAAGGCTGCTATTAACTGATGTCAGGTGGATAAATACAAGTGAGAACCAGGCTCAATTTCAGAGTTCAGAGGGGGAAGTGAAAAAAATACGTAAGGGAACCAAGGAGAGATTGAGAAGGGACTGGCAGCTAACAAAAGGGAACCCAAAATTGTTCCATTGGCATGTGAATAGTAAAAGGGCGGTAAAAGGAGGAGTACAGGCCAATTAGTTTAACCTTGGGTGCTTGGAATCATTTTAAAAATGATAATTTGGGACAAAATTAACAAATGTAGAATAATTAAGGGAAGTCAGAAGGGATTTGTTAAGGGCAAATCATGTGCAACTAACTTGCCTGAGTTTCTGATGAGGTAACTAAGAGGGTTGATGAGGTTGATGCTGTTGACGTGGTGTATATGGACTTCCAAAAGGCATTTGAAAAAGTGCCTCATGGTGGACTTGTCAGCAAAGTTAGAGCTCAAGGAATAAAAGTGACAATAGAAGTGTGGATATAAAATTGACTGAGTGATTGGAAGTAGAGAGTAGTGGTGAATGGCTTTTGGGACTGGAGGAAGATCTATCCCAGGGATCGGTGTTAGGACCCTGCTTTTCTTGATCTATATGAATGACTTAGACTTTGGTGTATGGGTACAATTTCAAAATCTGTGGATGACACAAAAATTGAAAGTATTGTGAAGTGTGAGGAGGTCAGTGTTACAATGGGGTGTGGAGAGACAACCTGGCTCCCCTTTATTCAGCCTCCCCAGTTGTTCGCAACAAAGGTTTGTAAATTTATTTTCCTTGTAGATTTCTTTTTCCAATCCAAATGTATTTAATTTTTAATGAGAAGCCAATCAAATCAGATTTCCTTGTGTCAAAGAAAGAGCAGGTTTATTAGCTACTAAACCCGGGGTGAAATAATAAAAGATGCAACGACACACACACACAAATATCAGAAGTAAGAAAAGTTCGAATCCAAGATAAAAGATAAAAGGATATATGATTAAGTCCTTTGCTTGTCCTTGCAGTGTAGATTGTTGAATGTTGTGGCCATTTGAAGTTAGCTGGTTCCCTTTAAAATCCAGGGGATGAATTGAAGTCCAGGTAACTGCACTTTGCTGGAGACAATTTCCTTCCTTTTAATTCCATGATCTGTCTCCCACTGGAGGCTGAGGAGCTACCAGTCTCATTATTCCCTCAGCCAACATCGTCCCATCATGTCCTTGCCCAATGGGAATTCAGGAGGTATTACTAGGCCGGTGGGGGAGGGGGGGTGGGAGTGATGGCATAGTGGTGTTATTGTCACTGGGCTAGTAATCCAGAGACCCAAGGTAACATTCTGGGGACCCGGGTTTGAATCCCGACAGATGGTGAAATTTGAATTTGAAAATCTGGAATTAGAGGCTTGATAATGACTACAAAACCACTGCTGATTGTCACAAAAAACCCAACTGGTTCAATAATGTCCTTTAGGGAAGGAAATTTCCTGCCCTTACCTGGTCTGGCCTACATGTGACTCCAGACCCACAGCAATGTGGTTGACCCTTAACTGCTCTTTGAACAAGGGCAATTAGGCATAGGCAATAAATGCTGGCCTAGTCAGCGACACCCACATCCCACTGAATGGCATTATCCTTAGCCAATGGAGGCTGACAAAGTACCAATGCCTGTAGAGGAGGGATCCCATTTGGAGATCTTGGAGCTTGGATTCTCAGTGATGTTTTTCCGCTCCCCAGCCCACAACATGAAGCCAGTTTGAACAGGTCAAATGAGTGAGTGAGTGCGTGAAAGACTGCGGGAGCTTTCAGAGACAGGTGATGGAATAGTCCATATCCCAGCCTCTACTCTCTCTCCTTCACACTGCCTCCTCCCTCAGGTCAACTGAAAAAGCAGTTTAAATACAGTCTCTGCAGAGTTGTTGGATATGTAGACTTCAAAACGTTGTAGAGCCAACACTAAACTCAAAGTCTCCTTTTTCACAGTTGAGTATTTCCTCTGACATGAATTTAACTTTTGAAAAAGTAACTGACTGGCCTTTTAATCCCCATTCCATCCTCCTGTAGCAAAACTGTACCAACACCCACATTACTGGCGTCAACAGCCAGTTTAAGTGGCTTAGTTTGATGCTACTAAAGCCAGTGCAGTAGTCAGTACAGCTTTCAAGCTGTTAAAGGCACTCTGACACTCCTCAGTCCATTCAAAATTCCTGCCGTTCTTTAACAAGCTTGTCAGGGGAGCCACGACAGTGCTGAAATTTGGAACAAATTTCCAATAGAATCCACTCGTGCCTACCGCAAAATCTCTCGTTTTGTCTTAGGCACTGGAAAATCTAAGATAGCCCTTATTTTTGCTTCTCTAAGTGCTACTTGGCCTTGTCCCACAATGTGGCCCAAATAAGTCACATTTGCTTTTGCAAAGTCACTCTTTGCCAAGTTTGTGACCAAATTGGCTCCTTGAAAACGATTAAACAATTCACTCAAATGTTGTACATGTTCTTCTCACATTTGGCTGGACACAATTAAATCATCAATCTATACCAAACGGTTGCAAAGTTCTTCAATGGCCTTGTTGGTAAATCTTTGAAAAGTTGCTGGTGCATTCTTCATTCTGAAAGGCAACACTTTACATTGGTAAAGCCCATCCCAGGTTACAAAAGCTGATATTTCTTTGGCCGTGTCGGTCAGTGGAACTTCCAGTATATCTTCAATAAGTCAATCTTTGTAATGAACCTTTCTCATCCAATCTTCTTAATACAGTCTTCTAATTGTCCATTCGGATATGAATCCACCTTTGTGACCATATTAACTTTGCAACAGTCTGTACACAGTCGTTGTGACCCCTCTGGTTTTGGTACCATTACAACAGGTGAGGTCCAGCTGCTGTAACTCAGTTTAATAATGTCAATCTGCGTCGTGAACTTGGCCTCTTCCCTCACTTCTCTGGACTGAGTCTGTATGGATGCCGCTTTATGGGTGGTGCATCTCCCACATTGACACCATGTATGGCCCAAGCCATTTTCCCTGGCCTTTTTACACAAGTTGATTTGTGAGTTTGTAATAGCTTTCGTAAGTCACCTCGAATGTTTCCTGGAAGATAGCTTAATTTAAAATCTACATTTTTAAACCACCTCCATGTTTTCCAATCCAATTACTGGAGAGTTGACTTCAGAATTTTCAATTTCTGATTCATTCTCGAACCGCCCTGATATTTTTATTTGACTCCCTACTTCTTCTACTACTGTAAACACACTCCTCCCCTGACTACTTTCTCTGTCATAATATGGCTCTAACATATTAACCTGCCACACTTGTTGACTTTTCCTCCTGTCACTATATAATTTACATCGTTTTGATGTTTCTTTTTGATAAGGTCCAGTGAACCTCACTTTTAACAGCTCAGCAGAGACAGGTAACAACACTATCACCTTGTCTCCAGCAACAAAACTTCGAGCTTTGGCATTTTTATCTGCTCTAGCTTTCATTGTTTGCTGAATGATTTTCAAATGGTTCTTTTGCCAACTAGCACGCTTTGGTTAATCTCTCCCAGAAGTTTGAACATCAGGCAAAAATGTTTGGTCCATGAATTTTTCTTCCATTAACTTAAGTGGCCCTCTCACCTCATGCCCATATATCAGATCAAAAGGACTGAATCCTGTGGACTCATTAGGGGCATCCCCAATACCAGACAGTAAAAGTGGAAAACAAAAACAGAATTACCTGGAAAAACTCAGCAGGTCTGGCAGCATCGGCGGAGAAGAAAAAGTGAATCCTCTTATTCCAATCATCAGGACGTTCCTGACTTTAAGCGGCTTTAGTGGGAGGTGGTAGCATAGTGATATTGTCACTGACTATATTTCGGAGACCCAGGGTAATGCTCTGGGGCCCCAGGTTTGAATCCCACCACGGCAGATGGTGACATTTGAATTCAATAAAAAATAAACCTGGAATTCAAAGTCTGATGACACCCACGAAACTACTGCTGACTGTCATGAAAAACCCATCTGGTTCACACATGTACTTTAGGGGAAGGGAATCTGCTGCTCTTACCCACAGCAATGTGGTTGATTCTTAAGTGCCCCCTGGACAAGGGCAATTAGGGAT
Source organism: Carcharodon carcharias (assembly GCF_017639515.1). Classification (NCBI taxonomy): domain Eukaryota; kingdom Metazoa; phylum Chordata; class Chondrichthyes; order Lamniformes; family Lamnidae; genus Carcharodon; species Carcharodon carcharias. Next base: position 193,491,877 of record NC_054470.1, on the reverse strand, counting down.
GGGCAATAAATGTTGGCCTAGCCAGCGACGCCCACATCCCATGAACAAATAAAGAAAAAATCATGGTCTTTAAAGTTTGATACTATCTTTCTAATGCTCCTTGCAATTGTGGATGATATACTGAAGATTTAAATTGTTTTACTCCCAGACTATTCATTATTTCTTTGAATATTGGTGACATTTGGGCAGAATTTAATGCCCCGTTTCAGGGGAGGGGGCTGTAAAATGCGGCGAGGCATTACAAACCCCGCTGACTTCAGCGGGAACATAAGATCCCATTGCCTTAAAATTCCTCCCCAGGTCTCAGGCCCATAAGAAGCTATACAAAAGGGAGATAATGTAGACATTCAGCTATCTGACATTACTTTTGAAAACTTGAGAAAAAAGGAGAAATGCAAAGAGAATGAGGCTGTTATATTTAGCCCATCCTTAGTAGAAATGCAACTGGCTGATCCTGAGTAGAGAGAGAGCTGTATCAAACGGTCTACACACAGACTGAATCAGAACCAATACCCGGGTGTTATTATTTAAAAGTCAAAGTGCTAATGAGGAAATGGAGACTGCCTCAAATACCAGCCCATGAGGAATGGGCAGTAGTTGATCAGATGGTCGTTCCAACTGAGTACCATAATGAAATTTTACAAGGGGCTCACAAAATCCCAAGTGGTAGGTCATTCAGAAATTAGGGAAACACAGGCCAAAACACTGAAACAGTTTTATCGGCTAGGATTGCATGAAGACGGGGTTAACTTCAGCCAGACAGGTCATACATGTCAGGTAGTGGGGGAACACCAGTTGTCGATTAAACCTGCGCCCTCAATTGCGATACCAGCTTTTGAAGGGCCGCTTAGCAGGGTCTTAACAGGTTGTGTAGGGCCCCTACCTAAAACCAGAAATGGGAATCAGTGGCCAGGGTTTCACGGCCCTTCCACCCGGCGGGATATTACGATCCTGCCGAACTGAATGGAGATTTAAGTGGCTCGCCACATGTGCCGAAGTGGGGAGACAGGCCACCTCGAGGCTGTAAAATCCTGGCCCTAAGTCACAGTCAGGAATCAATCCAGGGCATTCCTCTGTAGCATCCCAGTTTCTCTCGCTTCCACTGGTTGTTGCAACACCCTCAGTGAGGCTAATATTTTTTGAACCAGCCAAGTCACTCCCCAAGATAAAGTCAGTTCCTTCCAGAGGCTTTTCCTGCACTACTCCAACTGCAACCTCTCCACTTACTAAGTCACTCTTTAATCCAACTCTATATCGTGGTTCCAGTTTATCATCTCCATGTATACCTCCAATTAATATTTTTCTTTAATTAGCCCATCCAGGAGGCAAATTGTATCATCAGCCAGCGTCAGTGTCTGACTTGCCCCCGTGTCTCTCAATATCTTTTAGTGGTTTGCCTCCTTTATTAGAAGAAAAAGGGAGCACCTCTCCTCTATAAACAAAATCTTTCAACCTTTCCATGACTTGTTTACTTATTTTACTGGAGGAGTAGGGGAACACATCTTTAGCAGTAATTATGGAATGATCTTCTTGACCATCCTGAGCCTTATCCTCCTTCCTAGAGGGTTCTGAAGGGACACGTTTCACCTGTACCACTGCTACGGGTTTAATATCGATTTCCTTTCCTAATGCAACCTTTTCTGAGGATTCCTTATACACTTCTACTGCTGTAATAGGTCTCCTTTTTTAACTTCCAGCAATTACTTGTAGTACGTCCAGTTTTATTACAATGGAAGCATATTCTTCTTGACTTTTATGTTCTAGTCTATCTCCTTTATTATTTTGGCGTCCTTCTGTTTGTTCTCTCAGACAAGTACCTTTCCTACCACCAAATTTTCCATTCCTCCAGGCTCCTTGTTGACCATTTCCCCACATGTAACAGTTTGTGTGAGATATCATAGGTACCAGCCAGAACTGCCACTTCTCCATTCGCTGCTGCTTGGTGCTCACCTGAGTAAGTTTTAATGGTTCCTGGAATGCTGTTTTGGAATTCTTCCAGATTCATTATTTCCCTCACATTCTCAAAAGTTTTCTCTAGTTTTAGTGATTGAAACCATTGCGTCCACAGTGTTCCTTTAATCTCTTGCAAATTCTACAAATGTCTGATTAGGTTTCTTGCTTACGCTCCCAAACTTTAATGGATAAGCTCCAGGGACAAGCTCATAAGTACTGAATATTGCCTTTTCAACTACTTCATAGTCTGCAGATTGTTCCTCTGACAAACTACTGCACACATTCATAGCTGTACCTGACAGGAAACTTTGTAACAGTAAAGTCCAAACCTCCTTTGGCCGCTTCAACTTCTGTTATCTTTTCAATTGGGGGAAAATATCTTTCAACTCCATCCTCTATAAATGTAGGCACTAAACAAAGATTTTTAGCGAAATCAAATTCCTCAGGGGAATCAGAATCATCTTCTGAATCGCTACCCCCTCCTTCTTCCTTTATTCTAAGCTTTTCTCTCGCCAAGTCTTGCCCGATTTCTTTCTCCCTTTTAAGCTCAGGTTCAAGATTTTTCCTTTCCATTTATCTTTCTTCCTTCCTTCCAATTCAAGGGTTTTTACATTTGCGTTTGAAACTTAGCTAACCCTGGCTGTGATATAATAATGTCAGGGGTATCTCCTTTTAAATTTAAATGCTGGGTAATTACTTTAATCGCATCATTCTTATGAAATCCTACTTTTATTTCTACATTCAATTGATCTGTTAGCTCTCTCAGTGCAGCCTTAGTCAAAGATTGCAAATAATCCACTGTTACACCTTCTACTCCCAGAAAGGTTTTCGCAACAGCCAAAGCCACTTTAAAATTCTAACCCATATTACTTCACAGCAAATACCTCTCCTTATGCACAGTAACTCCATGTCCTTGTTTCTTTAAGGATTTACAGATCCCACTTAAATTCAAGGATTTTTAAACTCCAGAAGAGCCCCCTCCCCAGTTTGTTATGATCCCAAAAGCTGATATTACGACTGGACAAGTCAGATGCCAGAATGGAGCCTGGCTTGATAGATCTTTTTTTAATTATTATATTAAACCGTGGAGGGTACTGACTGAAACACATTCACAGGAGTCTGATGTTGGCTTTTTAACACAAAGATAAAACATTTATTAAACAACGAACATGAATTATGTTACACTGGACAACAAAAAGGTTGGAAAGATTTCAACACAGCCACAGAAGGAAATATGATTCAAACTCACACTATCCCTTTTATCCGAGCAATACCCTTACACACCCAGTACTCCAGTGAAGAGGCACCACTATTTCCACACCAAGGCTAGAGCAAAAAGGTTTATTTTCCAGAAGTCCTTCCACAATTGCTATCTCCCTTGAGGTATCCAGAAAACTGACTCTAAATGCACTATTACTTTAACTTTACAGCAATACATATGAGTTCCTTAACATTCTAGCATCAAGTCCAGCTAGAGAGAGTCTTAGATCTTTTCTGTCTTCACTCTGTGGTATACAGACCCCAACTGAACCTAAAAACTGCTTTTCTGGCTCCCTTTGTGTTTCTGTGGGTCTCTCTCTGATCCTCTGTTGCTAGGCAATAGCACAGTTTTTTTTCCTACATCTTGTGTTTGTTTTAACATCCTTAAACTACTAACCCCTTGGTAAGCCATCCCTTCATTTCAAGAGTCATAAAACCTCATTAAAAATGCATGTATACGAACAGAGCCTGGAGACTTCCCGGCTCTGTCTCAAAAAACACTCTAAAATAAAACGAAATCCAAGCTTACCTTTCTTAACACACAAAATTAAAAAAAGAGTATAAATTAAACTTAAGTTAGCTTGTTCCTAACATTCACAAATACAAATATAACTTAAAAACTATATCTAGTTCCTAGTGCCCGTCTGAGGCTTGCATTCTCAGGGTCTCTGCTTCTATTCTGAGTTTAATATTTTTACACTGATCTTTATGATATTGACGTCGTATCCTTTCAACCACACCACTTTTTCTATCTGCTTCCGCTTTTGGGATGACCCCTCGACCCATCCTAACGGATCCCCTGAACTAGCTATCTTCCTTAACCAAGCTTTGCTTGGCTTTAACTTCTCACAGATATACTTCCGTAACTTCACTTCCAACCATCGCGGGATGATCACTTTATCACTTTTCCTATCCCCCACCCCACTCCGCCCCTGCCACCACCCCACCCTCCCCACCCCCCCGCCCCCCAACCTCACACCATCCCTTGTCTACGGTGTCGTCTGTTCAGTCATATCACCTACTGGTGCCCTGCTGCGATTACAAGAAAGCTGTAAGGGGGATCCTTTCTCCTTCAGAGGCTCTCCCCACATTCAAGTTCGTGACAGCAGATCCACAAGTGTATGGCTTGAACAGAAACAGAATGACCAGCGAGCTAAGTTTCTTCTGATAATTCAATCACTTTAATGAATTAGGCACAACCCTTAAAGGAGGGCAGCACTCGGCAATCATGAAATACAGCTACGATCACAGTTACATTACCCGGATTTTTGTCCCATTAGAGGCTAAACCCCCCACCCACCCTCTTCCTAACTTAATACTTAATCTTCGTATCCTAATTTAATACTTAATTGATATGATCTTGAGATTTTCCTGATGTGTAAACCAGGCTGTAATCTGTAAATAGTCATACCCTGTTTTTTTTTGACTTGTTAGGAAGGTCATTTATGCTTGTCAACAAGAGTAAAGCACCCAAAACAGTTCCCTGTTGTACACGGGAGAGGACATTTCTAGGAGAGGATGATGCCTCATCACAGACCACTCTGTCTTCTGTTGGTAAGGAAGTGCTGGACCCAATTTAGTAATGTCCCAATGATTCCATAGTAGTGAAGTTTGGACCAGAACTTTCCCTGAGGAACTTTGTCAAAGGCTCTTGAGAAACCTAGTTATTGCCATGTGAGTAGTTTCATCTCTTTGAGTGGCCCTACTCCTGTTCCTAGTTCATATGTGCGTATGTTTTTTTGTTAGTATGTTTCAAGACTTGAAGCTAGGTCATTGATAGTCTGTAAAAGCTGTGTTTCAGTAGATGACTGACAACTTCAACAAGGCTGACATCTCATAACAATGTACAACATTAGTCAAGATGACTAATTAAATAAAAAGCTTTATATTTCATTGGCATTCAAGATTTTTACTCGCATTTGGAATCGCATTCCACAGAACAGATGTTCTTGAGAAAAATGAAACCTAACAGTCTCACATATAACATACAAAAACTGATAATAATAGGAAAGCAGTGAAATATGAAGCTCTTATGACTCCAGTTGCAGCTATACCTGATAAGCCATCAATTCCAGGGAACAAAGTGAAGTCCACACCAGACATTTTATGATGTAGGATTGAGACATTTTTGAAGAGAAATAGAGCACAGATGATATAAAATTTCTTTGGGTGATCGAAAGGCATGTCACCCAGGAAATCTTGGCTTTCGACAGGTTTTTGTTCTATATTCCAATATTTTGAACTTTCATGTAATTCAGCAACCAAAGTTTTGGAGAAGAGAGGACAAACATTCAAAGTAAGGTTTGGGATGCTTGGCAAAACCATGGAGTGCCACTTAAACCTGTATTTTTTCTGGTGTTATGTCACTGGAGTCCAACTCATGTATCACGTAAGTAGATCTGAGTTCAGTGACTGAAAGTTCATAACAATGGGCTCAAGTGATTGTGTTGGTTTGTATGATGATGTGAAGGAAAGAGCAGAAGTCAAGAATTCTACAATTCATAAAATTTAGCACCTTGCACAGCCACCTTAAAGCACTCTTACAGCCAATGGAACACCCTTGAAGTGTATTCAGCGCTGCAATGCAGGAAACACAGCAGCCAACCTGTGCACAGCAAGTTCCCACAAATAGCAAAGTGACAAAGACCAGACAATTTGCTTTTGCGATAAAGATTGAGGGATAAATATTGGCCAGGATACTTCTGCTGCTCCTCTTCAAGTTAGTGCCATATGATCTTTTGCATCCACCCAAGCAGGCAGGTGGGGACTTAGTTCAACTGTTCATATGAAAACTGGCACCTCTGACAGTGTGGCACTCCCTCAGTACTGCAATGGAGTGTCAGCCTTGATTTTTGTGCTGAGGTCCTGGAGTGGGGCTTGAGCCCAGAACCTTATGGCACAGAGGCAAGAGTGATTCCAACTGAGCTACATCTGACACGCTCAAAGGATACCTGGAATCACAAAGTTGTTAAGTCGACCTGTGTAGGGTAAAAATGCTATCCACAAACAGTGACTTTTTGATCTTAACTGTGCCATTGTGATGAGACAGCAAATAGAGAAGGTTAACATCAACAGATTCAAAGATCTATATGGAAGAGGAATGCGAGAGGAGCCGGGGGTTGAAGAGGAGTCCAAGTTGAGTTGAAAAGGAGCTGGGAGAGCAGAGATGACTGAGGAAGTTTGGTGAGGAGGGAATGAGCACGGTTGGATAAATATTTGCTACTTTGATCACTTATAGTTTTTAAGTTCTTATTTTGTGATTCATAGTTTGTAAGGGCTATATTCTGCAACAACGAGGAACAGGGAAGAATAGCGTTAGAGTAATTAATATTATTTGATATTAAGTATATTCTAAAAGGTTTAATTTAATTTAAAGGGGTAAGTCATGGCAGGAGAGCTCAAAGCCATGGTGTGCTCCTCCTGCTCTATGTGGGAAGCCGGGAATATTTCCAGTGCCCGGGGCCAGGATGTGTGCGGGAAATGTCTCCAGCTGCAGTCCCTGGCAGTCCGGGTTACAGAGCTGGAGCAGCGGCTGGAGACACTGTGGATCATCCGCAAGGCGGAGAGTATCGTGGATAGCACGTAGAGAGAGGTGGACACACCCCAGGCTAAGGGTCCACAGGCAGGAAGTGAATGGGTGACCACCAGACAGCGCAAGAGGACTAGGCAGGTAGTGCAGGCATCTCCCGTGGCTAATCCCCTGCAAAACAGATATACCACTTTGGACACTGTTAAGGAGAATGGTCTCTCAGGGGAAAGCAGCAACAGCCAAATTCGTTGCACCATGGTTGGCTCTGCTGCTCAGGGGAGGAGTAAAAAGTGTGGGAATGCAATAGCTATAGGGAATTCAATTTTAAGTGGAATAGATAGGCATTTCTGTGGCCACAAACAAGACTCCAGAATGGTATGTTGCCTCCCTGGTGCTAGAGTCAAGGATGTCTCAGAGCGGCTACAGGACATTCTGAAGGGGGAGGGTGAACAGCCCGTGGTCATGGTACACATTGGCACAAACAACATAGGTAAAAAAATGGGATGAGGTCCTAAAAGCAGAATATAGGGAGTTAGGAAGTAAGTTGAAAAGTAGGACCTTAAAGGTAGTGATCTTGAAGGACCGAATGACCTACTCCTGCTCCTAGTTTCTATGTTTTCTAGTTTCTATGATCTCAGGATTACTACCAGTGCTACGAAATAGCAGGATATATTGTATGACCACATGGCCAAAGAGATGGTGCGAGGGGGAGGGTTGCAGATTTCTGGGACATTGGGACTGGTTCTGGGGAAGTGGGACCATTATAAACTGGATGGGTTACACCTGGGCAGGACCAGGACTGATGTCCTAAGGAGAGTGGTTGAGGAGGGTTTAAACTAAAATGGCAGGGGGATTGGAACCAATGCAAGGAGTCAGAGGAGGGGGAAACAAGGACAAGAACAAAAGACAGAAAGAGGAATATGAAAAGTGATAGGCAGAGAAATCAAGGGCAAGAATCAAACAGGGCCTCAGTGAAAAATAGTGGGAACAGGACAAGTAATGTTAAAAAGACAAGCCTTAAGGCTTTGTGCATTAACGCGAGGAGCATTCGCAATAAAGTAGATGAATTAACCGCACAAATAGATGTGAACAGGTATGATATAGTCGGGATTACAGAGACAAGGCTGCAGGGTGACCAGGGATATGATAGAATTCTTCATCAAGATGAGAACTGAACATCCAGGGGTATTCAGTATTTAGAAAGGACAAAAAGGAAAAGGCGGTGGAGCTGCAATGCTGGTTAAAGAGGAAATTAACGCAATAGTGAGGAAAGATATTAGCTCTGACGATGTGGAATCTGTATGGGTAGAGCTGAGAAACACCAAGGGGCAAAAAATGTTAGTGGGGGTTGCAAATAGACCCCCAAATTGTAGTGGTGATGTTGGGAATGGCATTAAACGGGAAATTAGAGATGCATGCAATAAAGGAACATCTGTAATTATGGGTGACTTTAATCTGCATGTAGATTCGGCAAATCAAATTAGTAACAATACCATAGAGGAGGAATTCCTGGAGTGTATGGGGTGGTTTTCTGGATCAATACGTTGAGGAACCAACTAGGGAACAGTCCATCCTAGACTGGGTATTGTGTAAGGACAAAGGAATAATTGGAAATCTAGTTGTGCGAGTCACCTTGGGGATGAGCGACCATAATATGATAGAATTCTTCATCAAGATGGAGAGTGACGTAGTTGATTCTGAGACCAGGGTCCCCAATCTTAATAAAGGAAAATACCAAGATATGAGGCGTGAGTTGGCTATGATGGATTGGGAAACGTTACTTAAAGGGATGACGGTGGATAGGCAATGGCAAACATTCAAAGAGTTCATGGGTGAACTGCAACAATTGTTTATTCCGGTCTAGCGCAAAAGTAAAACAGGAAAGGTGGCCAAACCATGGCTTACATGGGAAATTAGAGATAGTATTAGATCCAAGGAGGAGGCATACAAATTGGCCAGAAAAAACAACAGACCTGAGGATTGGGAGCACTTCATAATTCAGCAAAGGAGGACCAAGGGATTGATTAAGAAGGGGAAAATAGAGTATGAGAGTAAGCCTGTGGGGAACATCAAAAATTACTGTAAAAGTTTCTATAGGTATGTGAAGAGAAAAAGATTGAAGACAAATGTAGGTCCCTTACAGTCAGAAACAGGGGAATTTATAATGGGGAACAAAGAAATGGCTGACCAACTAAATACATACTTTGATTCTGTCTTCACAAAGGAGGACACAAATAACATACCAGAAATGTTGGGGAACACAGGGTTTAGTGAGAGGGAGAAACTGAAAGAAATCAGTGTTAGTAGAGAAATGGTGTTGGAAAAATTGATGGGATTGTAGGCAGAAAAATCCCCAGGGCCTGATAATCTACATCCCAGATTACTTAAGGAAGTGTCCCTAGAAATGTTGGATGCATTGGTGGTCATCTTCCGAGATTCTATAGACTCTGGAACAATTCCTATAGATTGGAAGGTGGCTAATGTAACCCCACTATTTAAAAAGGGAGGTAGAGAGAAAACAGGGAATTATACACCAGTCAGCCTGACACTGGTAGTGGGGAAAATTCTAGAGTACATTATAAAAGATTGAATAGCTGAGCACTTGGAAAACAGTGGCAGAATCGGGTAGAGTCAGCATGGATTTACAAAAGGGAAATCATGCTTGACAAATCTACTGGAATTTTTCGAGAGTGTAACTAGTAGAGTTGATGAGGGGGAGCCAGTAGATGTGGTTTATTTGGACTTTCAGAAGGCTTTCGACAAAGTCCCACATAAGAGATTAGTATGTAAAATTAAAGCACATGGGATTGGGGGTAGTGTATTGAGATGAATAGAAAACTGGTTGGCACACAGGAAACAAAGAGTAGGAGTAAACGGGTCTTTTTCCAAATGGCCGGCAGTGACTAGTGGGGTACCACAGGGATCAGTGCTGGGACCCCAGTTATGCACAATATATATTAATGATTTAGATGAGGGAGTTAAATGTAATATCTCCAAATTTGCAGATGACACAAAGCTGGGTGGGAGGGTGAGCTGTGAGGAGGATGCAGAGATGCTTCAGTTTGATTTGGACAAGCTGAGTGAGTGGGCAAATGCATGGCAGATGCAATATAATGTGGATAAATGTGAGGTTATCCACTTTGGTGGCAAAAACAGGAAGGCAGATTATTATCTGAACGGCTATAAATTGAGAGAGGGAAATGTGCAATGAGACCTGGGTGTCCTTGTACACCAGTCGCTGAAGGTAAGCATGTAGGTGCAGCAGGCGGTAAAGAAGGCAAATGATATGCTGGCCTTCATAGCGAAAGGATTCAAGTACAGGAACAGGGATGACTTGCTACAATTATGCAGGACCTTGGTGAGACCACATCTGGAATATTGTGTGCAGTTTTGGTCTCCTTATCTGAGGAAGGATGTTCTTGCTATAGGGGGAGTGCAGCGAAGGTTTACCAGACTGATTCCTGGGATGGCAGGACTGGCAAATGAGGAGAGATTGAGTTGGTTAGGATTATATTCGCTGGAGTTCAGAAGAATGAGGGGGGATCTCATAGAAACCTATAAAATTCTAACAGGACTCGACAGGGTAGATGTAGGAAGGATGTTCCAGATGGTGGGGGAGTCCAGAACCAGGGGTCTGACGATACGGGGTAGACCATTTAGGATTGAGATGAGGAGAAATTTCTTCACCCAGAGAGTGGTGATCCCGTAGAATTCGCTACCACAGAAAGTAGTTGAGGCCAAAACATTGTATGTTTTCAAGAAGGAGTTAGATATAGCTCTTGGGGTGAAAGGGGTCAAAGGGTATGGGGAGAAAGCGGGTGCAGGCTATTGAGTTGAATGATCAGCCATGATCATAATGAATGGCGGAGCAGGCTCGAAGGGCAGAATGGCCTCCTCCTGCTCCTAGTTTCTATGTTTCTATGGAATCCTGGTGACCGCCCTGTGGCCTCAGGCTCCTAAAAAAAGAACTTTCAACAGAGTATCCTTTTTATCTCTCAAAACTTTAAAGTTTGTCATTACACAGAAATTAAGTAGTTGAAATATGTTAACCAGAGTCACAAAGATGATAATCATTTCACCAGAGTTTTGGTAGTATGGATCAGGGATGGTCTTCAATATTCCTCTTCATCCTGGATTTAGGTTTTTTTTCATTATTATGGGATGTGGGCTTCACTGGCTGGGCCAGCATTTATTGCCCATCCCAAGTTTCCCCTGATAACGTGGTGGTGAGCTGCCTTCTTGAAATGCTAGAGTCCATGCATTGTAGGTATGCCCACAGTGCTGTTATGGAGGGAGTAACAGTAAAACAATGTGAGGAAGGCACTTTGAATATTACATTCCCCTCTAATTATTCTATTCCATTCCATTGGATTGCTATCTGAAAAGAGAGAATGTGCAAGGTTATGGGGATACGGCAGGGGGAGTGGGCCTAGGTAGAATGCTCTTTCAGGGCGCTGGTACAGACTCAATGGGCCGAATGGCCTCCTTCGGCACTGTAAAGATTCTATGATTCTGTGATTCATTCGATGTGCTAAAAATAAAGTGAAATGGACAAGACTTCATGTCATTCAATAAATCGCAATGGTGAGTCAGACAGGAAGGGCAGAATTTTGCCCTTGGTGGGCGGGCTCAGCGATTGGCACCGCACTGCAATTTCACGCTGGTCGGCCAATTAAAAGGCCCGCCCGGCGTGAAAAGCGAGCAGCAGCGGTGAGCGCTGCCCGTGGGGGAGGGGGGTGGGGGGGGCGAGAGGGCCGAGAGGGAACTTCAGGCCTCCGCACGAGCGAGCACTGCATAATCTCCCTGAGGCACGGAGCTGCCTCAGGCAGATGAAGAGATGTAAAAAAAATTAAAGAAAATAAAACGTAATAAAACATGTCCCTCCGTGTCACACGTTATCAGTGCCAAACTAAAGTTTGTATTTCGTTTGTATTTGCCGACCACTCCGGTGCACACCCGCCAACCAAGCTATCGTGCGACTGCGCGTTGACATCAGCACGCTCGGCCGACGCCAACACCCGTCATTTCACGCTCGATGGGCCTCAAACCTGGAGTCGCCATTGATCATTGAAAGATGATGGCACCATGATGCAGATCTCCACTGTCTCACCAGAGTGCCAGGCATGTACAGTGACAGTGTGAAGACTTTAACTAATGACATGTTCTTGTTCTCCCTTTCAGATTCGCCAGCACACACACATTCTCTGGACTCTGGAGGACCACCAGGCTTCACTCGCACCTGTGTCACGCCTGCTCTCTGAACCAGGCACCAGCGCAGATACCAGCACCTCAGTGGTCATTAGATTGTCAGCTACATTGTTGATGCACATTGGTGAGGGCACTTCACACTCGCTGGCGGTACAGGCGGAGGCAGAGAGTGCCCAGGGAGCTGGCAGTCAGACGACTGCTGGGGACCAGGACAAGGCTGGGTCTAAGGCAGATGATGAGTCTCTGGAGACATCCATTAGGCAGCAGGTGCTGGATGACCAGTGGGAAGTGCGGGGTGATCTGATGGGGATCCATGAGGGTCTGCATGCCATGGTCTCCGCTGTGGAGGAGTCCATACAGAGCATCAGCACTGCATTGACCCTCATGGCCGAACAACTCTCATGGAGAGGCAGCTCCAGGGAAAGAATCAGAGGTTCCTGGAGTTGCGCTTGGACCTGAAAACCCTCACACAGGCAATGAACTCTGGTGGTCAGTGCCAGTTTGGGAGGTGGATGAGGCACACGGCATCCTAGCTCGATGCCCATCCATCAATGATGAGCAGGGAGGTCCAGAGCAACCTCACATTGGCACATGACCTGCTTGTCGTCTCTGCAGGCTCCTCTCAGGGCCCTCTGGATGAGGGCAGCAGCTCCTCCGCCCCTCCACCAGTGACTGTGGCATCTGATGAGGCTGCAGTGACTGGGGAGATGCCAGACATGGAACTGGCCGCTCCCTCCCAGGCGGGGCCATCACAGGCTCCACAGGCCAGAGGACGACTGCCAAGGTCATCAAGGCCAACAGGACAGCAGAGTGAGCAGCTGTCTCCAATGCCGGTGCCAGCAGCGGGGGGGAGGGGGGTTGTCATCAAGGTGTAGCACTCACAAACGTAAGTTAAAGGCACCAGGAGCACAAGAGGGACTGTTCAAGGCAGATCTTCTGTTCAGTTATGTTTGGTTTATATGTCTACTGGTGCGGACATCAACACCAGTAATGGTCGTGTCCATGTGATTTCAGTGTGACAATAACATTAAATTTGCTTTTGTTGTGATGACCTGAGTATGCTTCACCTTTTCTTTTTGATGCAGGACACGCCAGTGTGTAATGCTGGACGTGAGTGGCTCTAAACTTTATTGCACAGGCACTGAGTGGACTTTGGATTTACATGACATGGGCTTTGCGGGCATCCAGGATGGAGGCAGCAGCCCTGACATGAGATGGGAGCAGTTACTTGGCAGCCTAGCTGATGGAGGGTTGGATCAAGGCGTCCCTGGTATCCCTGCCTCCCTGGAGGATGCAGAGGTCTGCCTCCACGCCCTCAGTGTTCTTCTCACTGTGCTCATCCACGGACTCACTACTGGACTCATCTGTGGCCTGTGGAGCTGCCTCAAGATCCTCTTTCTCCAGTGGGTTCCACCATGCCAGTGCCAGATAGTGGAGAGCGCAGCATACGATCACTATCAGTGACACCCACTCTGGCTGGTATTGTAGTGCTCCCTTGAATGTCCAGGCAGCGGAAGCAAGTCTTCAGAAGACATATGGTTCTCTCTATCACCGCCCTTGTGGAGGCATGATTCCTATTATAACGCTGCTCTGCCTCTGTCCTTGGGTGGCGGAGAGGCGTCATAAGTCACCTCTTCCAACTGATAGCCCTTCTCACCCAGCAGCCATCCATCCAGCCGGGCTGGAGCACTGAAGAGCCCCGGCACCTGGGAGTGTCTCAGGATATAAGCATCATGGGAGCTGCCTGGGTACCTTGCACATACTTGGCAGAATCTGCATCCTATGGCCACACTCTATCTGCACGTTCATGGAGTGGAATCCCTTCCTGTTGACAATGGCACCCGGCTGACCCACTGGCGCCTTGATAGCCACATGTGTGCCGTCAATTGCACCCTGGACGTGGGGTACCCAGCAATCGCTGCAAAGTCTCCGGCTCACTCAGTCACGTCTGTACAGAAAAGAATGAAAGTCAATACCCGCTTGAACAGAGCTACTGTCATCTCCACAATCCCCGTTACCAGGGTCACAGAAGGCTGTCTGATGTCTGAAGGGTCCACATAGCCTGAATCCTCCGGGGGCTTTGGAGACGCCTACGAGTCCTGAAATGATGCTTGGAAATGCTAAGAATGAAGCCCCAAACAGAGATGAAGCTGCCAAGTGCCAATAAGCAACCAGCAGCAAACTATCTCCAAAACTCCTCACCACTCACGTGGGCAATGCTGCTGACCCTTTTTATCCCCCACACTGTGGAAGAGGTTTTGTAAACTGTCAGCCTCTCCGCCTGCCTGTTTGGCCTGTGCGATGAGTGCGAAACAGTATGGGCAATGTGAAATCTTGGCCAAGTGCCTTTCCAATTGCCTTAACTGGCCTCCTAATTGACGGTGGGTGTGGCTCTGACACCCGCACACGTCTGCCAACCAAAATATCACATGAGCGCACTATGATGTCGGAACGCACGCCCGATGTCATCGAGCGCAATTTCCCGTCCAATTGGGTCAGGCATGCGCCAGCACAATCGGCGTAAAATTGTGCCTTCGGTCTCTAGTTCTGCTCTTCTCCACAAGAGGGAACATCCTCTCTGTAACCACTTTATCAAAACCTTTCAGAATTTTAAAGATTTTAAGGTCACCTCTCAACCTTCTTTTATCGAGAGAAAAGAGACCCAGCTGTCAATCCTATCCTGATATAATATGACAGCCAAAACTGCACATAAGTGCAGTCCAATCAAGGTTTGATACAGGTTTAGCATAACTCCCTCATTTTTCAATTCTATCCCTTTAGAAATAAAGCCTAATGTTTGGTCTGCTTTTTATGGCCTTGCTAACTTGCAGCTCAGCTTGAGTAATTGGTGTATTTGTACTCCGAGTTCTTTGTTCCTCTTTTCAACCTAGACTTGCACCCCTCCCCCAAGTAATAAGTGACCTCCCAAAACCTACTACTTTATATTTATCTGTGTTGAATTTCATTTGCTAATTATTTACCCATTCTGCAAGTTTATTAAAGCTATTAATAAAAACAAGAAGAGCTGAAAATACTCAGCAGATCATGCAGCCTCTGTGGAGAGAGAAACAGAGTTACGTTTGAGAGTTACTGGCAAGGCCAGCATTTATTCCCCGGCCTTAATTGCCCTTGACAACCTGGTGATGAGCCGCCATCATGTCAAGCTGTGACTTAGCGGACTGTAATCACACCTCTGAGTCAGGGGGGTTGTGGGTTCCTGCACCTCGCAGACTTAGGCGCAGAATTGAAGCTGGCAGTCTGGTGCAGTGCTGAGGCAGTGCTGCCCTGTTGGAGGGATCGGACGAGCGTTAAATAGAGGTCCCGTAGTCCTCAAAGTGTATGTAAATGATCCCAAAGCCACAAGTCGAAGAAGAGAAGGGAATTTGTCTTGGCGTCCTGGCCAATATTCATCCGTGAGTGAACATCACTTAAACACATTATCTGGACATTATCACACTGCTGTCTTCGAGAGCTGGTTATGCACAACATGCTGCCACCTTTCCATAATTAGAACGGTGATCACACCTCAAAAGTGCTTCATTGGCTGTTAAGCACTTTGGGATATCCAGAGGTTGTGAAAGGCACTATATAAATGCAAGTCTTTCTTTCTCTTAACAAATAAGACAGACATGGATGTAGAGATACATTATACGAGATTAAACCAGAATGGGTATATCGAGTTTAAGAGCTGGCCAGTCCTGCGATGCTCCCTTGAATTTGAGTGGAGAAATAGTACAGCCTCAGTCCCACGGGTTCAGTACTCACTGATAATGATCGTGCCTAATGTATGTTCACAGTGGCATAGGTTACATCTGAAACAAGAGAGACAGGGATCAGAGCTGATTATAATTGTAGCAAGAATTTCAGTGCAGGGTAACCACAGGAAAGAGGAATGTTTACCCTGAAAATTGTGTGCTTGTTCCTCATTTTCCTGAAGCCCCTCTGTTTATTCGTTATGCATGCACTGGGGGAGATGGGCAATTTGACGACAGTCAAGTATCATCCAATGGGATAACAGAAAGTCTGATTGCCTTCTGATTGGTGCAGAAAAGCTGCATCATGTGAGAATGGACAGGCAGGCTGACCAATAGAAGGAGCGCTGGGGTAGGGGGGAAGGGTTTTGTTTTATTCAGTCACGGGATGTGGGCTTCGCTGGTTGGGCCAGCATTAATTTCCCATCCCTAGTTGCCCTTGAGAAGGTGGTGGTGAGTTGCCTTCTTGAACCACTGCAGTCCATGTGGTGTAGGTACACTCACAGTGCTGTTAGGGAGGGAGTTCCAGGATTTTGACCCAACGACAGTGAAGGAACGGCGATATATTTCCAAGTCAGGATGGTGAGTGACTTGGAGGGAAACTTGCAGGTGGTGGTGTTCCCATGTAACTGCTGCCCTTGACCTTCTAGGTGGTAGAGTCGCAGATTTGGAAGGTGCTGTCAAAGGAGCCTTGGTGAGTTGCTACAGCGCATCTTGTAGATGGTACACATTGCTGCTACTGTATGTCGGTGGTGGAGGGAGTGAATGTTTAAGGTGGTGGATGGGGTGTCAATCAAGGTTTTGAGGTCATGTGATGAAACCTCCTATATGTCCACGTCTGCGGGCATGGGATATAGACAGGGACGTGGAAAAAAGGATGATGTTCTGCATATCCAATACAGATAGAAAGATTAATGAGTTAATCTGGAAATGGCTGGAGAAACTATGAAATTAGTGCGTAACATCAAAGAAAGATACAATACTTTGGTCACATCATTAGAGATGGTAGACAGAGACAATTATTAGAATGAAAGATAGATGGAAAACATAGGAGAGGATAAAATAGATGACGGATTTAGTGGACTATGTGCAGTTGACCCATGTGGACTGTGTAAGGCCAGCACAGGACAGACAGAGGTACAGATCCATGGCAGTCAACGTTCTGGGAAAATGATGATACCATCAAAACCCAATAACAGAGAGATGTATCACCCAGCCCCAACTGCCACTGGGGTTCACACATGGGAGAATGCCCTTCAGAGGCTGAGGGAAGGTGAAAAAATTAGGAATAGTATTTTGAAAGG
Source organism: Carcharodon carcharias (assembly GCF_017639515.1). Lineage (NCBI taxonomy): Eukaryota > Metazoa > Chordata > Chondrichthyes > Lamniformes > Lamnidae > Carcharodon > Carcharodon carcharias. The sequence goes on along the minus strand of NC_054470.1, from coordinate 193,474,871 downwards.
TAAAACTGACTCACTCTCTTCTGAATCAGCGACTGTGAGATTCCTGCCACCTTGAACTGAAGGAGAATGTTCCATTAGTCAGGAGGATGAATTTTAAACATTGAGAAATATCACTAAATGGAAAGAGGTGTAAAATATGTTGAACATCAGTTGATAGCCGGTTACCTTTTCTGCTGCTGCCAATCACTATGCTGGCATAGGTACAGGAACCAAGTTCAGCTGTAACACAAACAATATCCACTCTGAAACTGCATTATGTCTTCAGCCTTCTTACTCTAGATTCAAGGAACCTTTCAGCACTATAGCATCTTGTATTTATATCGCACATTTATCATCGTAAAGCATCACAAGTGCTGCCCAAGAATCAGACAATAATTCAACACCGAGACACATAAGGAGGTATTAGGACAGGGGATCAGACACTTGGTCAAACAGATATGGTACGTGGAGCGACTTAAAACGGGGAAAGACAGGGAGAGAGGAGCAGGAGATCTTTAGAGAGGGAATGCCAGAGCTCACAGCCTTGGTGGCTGAGGCGACGGCCATCAGTGGTGTTGCGATGAGAATCAGGGATACGCAAAAAGGCCATAATTAGAGGGATGAAGAACTCTCGGAGGTTTGTAAGGCTACAGGACGTTACAGAGATGGGGGCAAGGTTTTGTAGGGATTTGAGCACAAGGAGGAGAATTTTAAATTCTGCGACTTTTTGGATTTGTCAGCAGTTTGGGTCACCACACTTTAGGAAAGATATACTGTCCTGGGAGGGAGACCAGCGTACGTTGATGATATCGGGACTCACAGGGTTAAATTACAAGAAGGAATATCACAGTTAGGGTCACATTCCCTGGAATTTAGAAGGTTAGTGGTGATTTGATTGAAGTTCTCAAGGGAAAAAGGGGCAAATGGGATCTATGCTTCCAAAACTGTGGGTCTCAACCCTCAGTGGGGTCGCAAGACGTGATTTTGGAGCCACAAGCTCGAAGGCAGCAATGGCTGCTATAAAGCTCAGCCTGATTTCTGACATCGGTGAGGCCCCTTTAAACCTTCACTTTGGTGGGTGTGGCTAAATGGACTGCTCTCTCAGCCCCGATTGCTGCTGCAAAAAAAGCCTGTGAATGGGCAGGAAAAACCCTGCCTTTTCATTAACTCTCCCCACGAGGGAGATCGTGAGTGGAGTGGGTGATGAGGTAAAGGAGGGGAAGATGAGAGGTTGAAGGAGAGGGGGGAATTGGGAGGTGAAGGAGCTGGGATGGGAGTGAAAGGGAGAGAGACAGGAGTGAAGGAGGGGGAGATGGGGGTTGAAGGGGGAGGAATGGGGTGAAGGAGGGGGAGATGGGGGGGTTGAAAGAGGGGGAGACAGGTGTGAAGGAGGGGGAGATGGGGGTTGAAGGGGGAGGAATGGGGTGAAGGAGGGCGAGATGGGGGGGTTGAAAGAGGGGGAGACAGGTGTGAAGGAGGGGGAGATGGGGGTTGAAGGGGGGTGAATAGGGTGAAGGAGGGGGAGATGGGGGGTTGAAAGAGGGGGAGACAGGTGTGAAGGAGAGGGAGATGGGGGTTGAAGGGGGGGGAATGGGGTGAAGGAGGGGGAGATGGGGGGGTTGAAAGAGGGGGAGACAGGTGTGAAGGAGGGGTAGATGGGGAGTGAAGGAGGGGGAGGTGAGGGTTGAAGGGGGGGATGGGGTGAAGGGGGGGGATGGGGGGGTGAAAGAGGGGGAGACAGGTGTGAAGGAGGGGGAGATGGGGAGTGAAGGAGGGGGAGTTGGGGTGAAGGATGGGGCAGACTCAACTGTTCCCCCTCAACTCAACAACTGAAGCCTCTCCCCTCCCTTAGCAACTCTTGTTCCCCCCCTCCCCCAATATTTTCACCTGGGGGCCCATGATGCCTGAGGCATTAAAATGGAGTCATGCTGGCAAAACGTTTGGGGAGCTTTCCCCATGGAGGCAAAGAGTACAAAAGAAAAAAGTCACTCTAACCATTTATACGACACTGGCTAGGCCCAGCTGGAGTATTGTGTTCAATTCCAGACACCACATTCTGGGAGGGATGTCAAGGCCTTAGAGAGGGTGCTGAGGAAATTTAGTGAAATGGCACCAAGGTTGGGTTTTTCACTTTGTTGCAGAAGATGGAGGGTTTGGGATTGTTCTCCTTCATTCTTCAAGCAGAGAAAGTTTAGAGAAACCTTGATTGGAGGGTTTACTATCATCAGCCATCTTGACTTCATATTGGCTCACAAAAGGGATCAGTTTTAAGGCAATTGGTAAAGGCATCATCAGGAAAAAACATATGCAGTAAGTTGTTATAATCCTGAATGTGCTCTCTGAGAGCTTGGTGTTAGTCGTAACTTTGGAAAGGGGAATTGGATAAATACTTGAAGGAGAGATATTTTCAGGGCTTTTGGGTAAATAGCAGGAGAATGGGACTAATCGGACAGCTCTTTCAATGAGCCAGCATGGGTACAATGGGCTGAATGAGCTCCTTCTGTGCTGTATGATTCTATCTCTTGACACTCTTGCCTCATGACACTTCATCTACAACTCAGCCACGACCAATATGCCATGGTCATCAGCGCTCATGTCCTGTCCCTTGACTCTGATGAAGATACTGAGGAAAAATTCATCGCCTCTGTACCTGCAACCTACAGGCAACAGACAGCCCAGCTATCAATGATTGTTGTAACAGGTGAAGGGCCTATACTTCTGCGTTGCTTTGGTTGAAAGACATTAAACTCAACTGGTCAGAAATTTGTCAAGTTAGAAGAGGAGGAATTCCTGAGCAGTTAAAAAAGTATGACAGCATATTCCAAGACGAGTTGGGAAAGATAAAAGGCCTACAAGCAAAAATATACATAGATTCGGAGACAACACCCCAGTTATTTAAGGCCAGACCTGTGCCTTACGCCCTAAAGGGGAAGGTAGATGCAGAATTGTGCCGCTTAGAGAAGCGAGGAATAATCCAGCCAGTCCAATTTTCAGAACGGGCACGGCCATAGTCCTCGTGATGAAACTAGATCAAACTATTCGCATTTGCTGAGACTACAAATGAACTGTGAACAAGGATGTTAAATTAGTCAAATATCCAAACCCAAGGATTGAAGATCTGTACGCTAAGCTGGCTGGAGGAAAATCCTACACCAGACTGGACATGAGCCATGCATACCAACAGCTCGAGCTGGAGAACACAGCAAGAGGGTATGTAACCATCAACTCGCACAAGGGCCTGTACCAATATGCACACCTACTCTTTGGTGTGTATTCTGCCTGTGCGATTTTCCAAAAAACCATGGAAAGCCTACTGCAAGGACTTCCTCGAGCTGTGGTGTACCAGAACAACGTCCTGATCACAGGATCAATGGAAGCTGAACATTTGGCTAACCTAGAAGAGATTTTAAGGAGATTTTTGGAGGTTGGTGGACTATTGAAAAAAGAGAAGTGTGCTTTCCAAGCGACCGAAGTCACTTATTTGGGTCATCAAGTGGATAACAAAGAGTTGCATCCATTTTATTTATTCATTCATGGGGTACAGGTATCACTGGCTGGGCCAGCATTTATTGCCCATCCCTCATTGCCCTTGAGAAGGTGGTGGTGAGCTGCCTTCTTGAACTGCTGCAGTCCATGTGGTGTAGGTACACCCACAGTGCTGTTAGGAATGGAATTCCAAGATTTTGACCCTACGAAAGTGAAGGAACGGTGATATATTTCCAAGTCAGGATGGTGCGTGGCTTGAAGGGGAACTTCCAGGTGATGGTATTCCCATCAATATGCTGTCCTTGTCCATTCAGATGGCAGTGGTCATGGGTTTGGAAGGTGCTGTCGAAGGAGCCTTGTGACTTCCGGCAGTGCATCTTGTAGATGGTACACACACTGCTGCTACTGTACATCAGTGGTGGAGGGAGTGAATGTTTGTGGATGGGGTGCCAATCAGGCGGGCTGCTTTGTCCTGGATGGTGTCAAACTTCTTGAGTGTTGTGGGAGCTGCACTCATCCAGGCAAGTGGGGAGTATTTCATCACACTCCTGTCTTGATGGTGGACAGGTTTTGGGGAGTCAGGAGATGAGTTACTCGTCACAGGATTCCTAACATCCTGACCTGCTCTTGTAGCCACAATATTTATATGGCTAGTCCAGCTCAGTTTCTCATAGTCATAGAGTCATAGAGGTCTAAAGCACAGAAAAAGGCCCTTTGGCCCATTGAGTCTGCACCAGTCAAACAAGTACCTAATAATTCTAATCCCATTTTCCAGCACTAGGCCCATAGCCTTGTATACCATGGCATCGCAAGCGCACATCCAAATACTTCTTAAATGTTTTGAGGGTTTCTGCCTCAACCACCCTTTCAGGCAGTGAGTTCCAGATTCCCAACACCCTCTGAGTGAAAATATTCTTCCTCACATCCCCTCTAAACCTCCTGCCCCTTACCTTAAATCTATGCCCCCTGGTTATTGATCCCTCCACTAAGGGGAAAAGTTCCTCCCTCTCTACCCTATCTATGCCCCTCATAATTTTATACACCTCAATTATGTCCCCCCTCAATCTCCTCTGCTCCAGGGAAAATAACTCCAGTCTATCCAATCTCTCCTCATAACTAAAACTCTCCAGCCCAGGCAACATCCTGGTAAATCTCCTTTGCACTCTCTCCAATGCAATCACATCCTTCCTAAAATGCGGATTCCAGAACTGCAAGCAATACTCTAGCTGTGGTCTAACTAGCGTTTTATTCAGTTCCTGCATAACCTCTCTGCTCTTACATTCAATGCCTCAGCTAATAAAGGCAAGTATCCCATATGTCTTCTTAACCGCCTTATCTACCCGTCCATTACCTTAAAGGACAGGTGGACATGCACACCAAGATCCATCTGATGCTCAATACTTCCCAGGCCAGCCATTCATCGTGTATTCTCGTGCCTTGTTTGTCCTGCCCAAGTGCATCACCTCACACTCATCTGGATTAAGTTCTATTTGCCACTAATCAGCCCATCTGACCAGCCCGTCCATGTCCTCCTGTAATCTAAGTCTATCCTCCTCGCTATTTACTACCCCACCAATTTCTGATTAATGGTAACCCCCAGAATGTTGATAGTAGAGGATTCAGTGATGGTAATGCCATTGAACGTCAAGGGGAAATGGTTAGATTCCCTCTTGTTGGAGATGGTCATTGCCTGGCACTTGTGTGCCACGTATGTTACATGCCACTTGTCAGCCCAAGCCTGGATATTGTCCAGATCTTGCTGCATTCAGTATCTGAGGAGTCGTGAATGGTGCTGAACATTGTGCAATCATCAGCGAACATCCCCACTTCTGACCTTATGATGGAAGGAAGGTCATTGATGAAGCAGCTGAAGATGGTTAGGCCAAGGACACAACCCTGAGGAACTCCTGCAGTGATGTCCTGGAACTGAGATGACTGACCTCTAACAATCATCTTCCTTTGTGCTAGATATGATACCAATCAGTGGACAGTTTTCCCCTGATTCCCACTGACTTCTGTTTGCTAGGGCTCCTTGATGACACACTCAGTCAAATGTGGCCTTGATGTCAAGAGCAGTCACTCTCACCTCACCTTGGGAGTTCAGCTCTTTTGTCCATGTTTGAACCAAAGCTTGTAATGAGGTCAGGAGCTGAGTGGCCCTGGCAGGACCCTATCTGGGCATCAGTGAGCAGGTTATTGTTAAGCAAGTGCCGCTTGATAGCACTGTTGATGACCCTTTCCATTACTTTACTGATGATCAAGAGTAGACTGATAGGGCAGTAATTGGCTGGGTTGGATTTGTACTGCCTTTTGTGTACAGGACGTACCTAGGAAATTTTCCAAATAGCCAGGTAGATACCAGTGTTGTAGCTGCACTGGAACAGCTTGGCTAGGGGCTTGGCAAGTTCTGGAGCACAAGTATTTAGTACTATTGCTGTTGTATTGTCAGGGCCCACAGCCTTTGCAGTATCCAGTGCCTTCAGCCATTTCTTGATATCACGTGGAGTGAATTGAATTGGCTGAAGACTGGCATCTGTGATGCTGGGGACCTCCGGAGGAGGCCGAGATGGATCATCCACTTGGCACTTCTGGCCGAAGATTGTAGCAAATACTTCATGGACAGAGGCATCTGCGGCAGGCAGGTTGGTGATGAAGAGGTCAACTATGTTTTTCCCTCTTGTTGGTTCCCTCACCACCTGCCACAGACCCAGTCTAGCAGCTATGTCCTTTAGGACTCGGTCAGCTCGGTCAGTAGCGGTGCTACCGAGCCACTCTTGGTGATGGAAATTGAAGTCCCCCACCCAGAGTACATTCTGTGCCCTTCCCACCCTCAGTGCTTCCTCCAAGTGGTGTTCAACATGGAGGAGCACTGATTCCTCAGTGAGGGAGGGTAGTATGTGATAATCAGCAGGAGTTTTCCTTGCCCATGTTTGACCTGATGCCATGAGACTTCATGAAGTCCAGAGTCCAGGTTGAGGGCTCCGGGGCAACTCCCTCCTGACTGTATACCACTGTGCCTCCACCTCTGCTGGGTCTGTCCTGCCGGTGGGACAGGACATACCCAGGGATGGTGATGGTGGAGCCTGGGACATTATCTATAAGGTATGATTCTGTGAGGATGACTATGTCAGGCTGTTGCTTGACTAGTCTGTGAGACAGCTCTCCCAATTTTGGCACTTGCCCCCGGGAGTTAGTAAGGAAGACTTTGCAGGGTCGACTGCACTGAGTTTGCCATTGTCCTTTCCAGTGCCTAGGTGGATGCCGGGCAGTCTGTCCGACTTCATTCCTTTTTTGAGACTTTGTAGCTGTTTGATACAACTGAGTGGCTTACTAGACTATTTCGTGGGGCATTTAAGGGTCAACCACATCAGTATGAAACGCCGCCTTCGTACAAGATTGAGTCTGCTGTTCCCTGACTTGGAGGGAACCAAAGTAGTCAGGAGTGAATCATGATTTTCACAGTAAAGATTGAAAACTTACTGTGCGAGTGACAGTTATTCTGCGAAATTTTGGAACTGGACCGAGATGCATTCTTGGTACAATTGTCTCTGAAACAGGACCTTTGTCATACCAAATGGAAGCGGAAAACAGGATTGTTCAGAAACATGTGGATTATCTAAGAAGTAGAGAGACGCTCCAGCAATCAGTTCCTCCACCTGAACTTGAAGTTGAACCTTCAATCCCTGAGGCACCAGATTGACAAAGAATAGTCATACCTGATGTCCCTGTGGAAGTAAATAATTCTGAACTGCCATTGTCTAAGGATGTCCCTGATGCTGTAGTTCCTGGTCAAGTTGATCCAGTGGAAGAATATCAAGCCGTAGAGTTACATCGCTCTACCCGAATCAGAAAACCACCTCAAAGACTTAATCTATAATTCCATGAACTGTATGTATTTGTACATGTTATGGATTAAGATATTCTTTTAAATAAAAGATGTAAAACAAAATTAAAGGGGAAGGGATGTACTGATTGTAAGTAAAACCTTTTATACTGTTTTGAGGGTCATGTGACTGTACAGATGAATCAGCCCTAAGCGCAAGTAATCTTAGGGGCGGAGCTTTCTAGTGGTGGGCTTGGTGCAAATTTCATCAGCAGTTCTGTAAATAAAGTTTACTGTTTCTAAGAGGAAGCCTGTCCGGTACACCAAGTTTATTACAACTACCCTCATCAACTCTCTAACTTCAAATACCTCAATCAGGTTCCTCAGAAACAATTTGTGTTTAACACATCTGTACTGGCTTTTACTTATTAACCCAGACTTTCCCAAGCGCCAATTAATTTTGTCCCAGATTATTGTCTCCCTCTGCCAACATTTGACTCATGGGCCTGTCGTTACAAGGTTTATCTCTCCCCCCTTTAATTAACAGGATAAGAGAGCAAAGGAAGGAAAATGGAGTTGAAGTACAAATCAGGCATGGTCTTAATCGAATGTCCCCAGACAGATCTAATGGGCAAACACTTGCTGTGAGAGGGTATCATCCCAACTTACACACAATTTACACACCCAACAACTGGAATCATGCCCCCATCACTATGAAATTGACTGAATTTACAGTCAAAAGCTTTCATTTTGTCACATGACATTACCATCCTTCAATGGCATCTACCACTCCACAGCAGAGGAGACAGCTTAAGTCCCATAAATATTAACCCACCAGAGAAACCATGCTTATTAATGAGCAGACAGTGCTGCAGCTAAATGGGACAGTGTATAGGGGGCTTGATACAATATGCAACACCGGCTATACCTGCCCTGTTTGATGAGATAATGTAGACGGAGCTTTACATAGAAACATAGAAAGATTTACAGCACAGGGGAGGCCATTTGGCCCATCATGTATAAGCTGGCCAATAAAGTGCTATGCACTCTAATCCCACCTTCCAGCTTTTGGTCAGTAACCCTGGAGGTTTGGGTTCTTCAAATGCATGTCCAAGTGTTTTTTTAAATGTGATGAGGGTTTCTGCCCCTAACACTCTTTCAAGCAGTCAGTTCCAGACACTCACCACCCTGTGAGTGAATAAATTTACTCCTCAATTCCTCCTCCAAACATTCCACCTTAAATCCATGTCCCTGGTTATTGACCTCTCTGCTGTTGGAAATAGGGCCTCCCTATCCACTTTATCTAGGCCCCTTATTATCTTATCCACCTCAATTATATCTCCCTTCAGATTCCTCTGTTCCAAAGAAACCAACCTTTCCCATTCAATCTTTCCTCGTAGCTAAAACTCTTCATTCCCGGCAACATCCTTAAAATTCTCCCCCTAGCCTCTCAGGTGTGATCAGGTCCTTCCTATAATGTGGTGACCAGAACTGGATGCAGTATTCCAGCTGTGGTCCAACTGGTGTCTTACACAATTCTTACTTAACCTCCCTGTTCTTATACTCTAGGCATCGGCCAATATAGGAAAGTATCCTATAAGAATGCCTGACTACCTTATCTAAATGCCGTGCTACCTTCTACCGAGAGCAACACTCTAAGGTGCTTTTTCACCCCTACATTTCTCAGGATCTTGCCATTTGGTGTGTATTCTTTTGCCATGTTCAGTTTCCCCAAATACATTACTTCATACTTCTTCAGATTGAGGTACATTTACCACTTTTCTGCCCACCTGGCCAGTCCATTGATATCTCCCTGCAGTCAACAGGTTTCTTCCTCTATAAACCATACCACCAATTTTCATATCATCTGCAAACTTCTTAATCCCCTATGTGCAAGTCTAAGTCACTGATATGACATGAGCAGCAAGTGACCCTTTACTGAGCCATAAGGAACCCCAGTAGGAAAAGCATTCATAAGACATAGGAGCAGAAATTAGGCCATTCAGCCCATCGAGTCTGCTCCGCCATTCAATCATGGCTGATAAGTTTCTTAATCCCATTCTCCCACCTTCTCCCCGTAACCTTTGATCCCCTTACCAATCAAGAACCTATCTATCTCGGTCTTAAATACACTCAGTGACCTGGCCTCCACAGCCTTCTGTGGCAATGAATTCCATAGATTCACCACTCTCTGGCTAAAGAAGTTTCTCCTCATCTCTGTTCTAAAAGGTCTTCCCTTTACACTGAGGCTGTGCCCTTGGGTCCTAGTCTCTCCTACTAATGCAAACATCTTCCCCACGTCCACTCTATCCGGGCCTTTCAGTACTCTGTAAGTTTCAATCAGATACCCCCACATCCTTCTAAACGCCATCAAGTATTGACCTAGAGTCCTCAAACGTTCCTCATATGTTAAGCCTCTCATTCCTGGGATCATTGTCGTGAACCTCCTCTGGACCCTCTCCAGGGCTAGAACATCCTTCCTAAGATACAGGGCCCAAAATTGCTCACAATATTCTAAATGTGGTCTGATCAGAGCCTTATAAAGTCTCAGCAGCACATCCCTGCTTTTATATTCTAGTCCTCTCGAAATAAATGCCAACATTGCATTTGCCTTCCTAACTACTGACTCAACCTGCAAGTTAACCTTAAGAGAATCCTGGACTAGGACTCCCAAGTCGCTTTGCACTCCAGATTTCTGAATTCTCTCCCCATTTAGAAAATAGTCAATGCCTCTATTCTTCCTACCAAAGTGCATGACCTCACACTTCCCCACGTTGTATTCCATCTGCCACATCTTTGCCCATTCTCCTAACCTGTCCAAATCCTTCTGCAGCCTCCCCACCTCCTCAATACTACCTGTCCCTCCACCAATCTTTGTATCATCTGCAAACTTAGCCAGGATGCCCTCAGTTCCTTCATCTAGATCATTAATGTATAAAGTGAAAAGTTGTGGTCCCAACACTGACCCCTATGGAACTCTACTAGTGACCAGCCGCCATCCTGAGAAGGACCCCCTTATCCCCACTCTCTGCCTCCTGCCAGACAGCCAATCTTCTATCCATGCTAGTACCTTGCCTCTAACACCATGGGCTCTTATCTTACTGAGCAGCCTCCTGTGCGGCACCTTGTCAAAGGCCTTCTGGAAGTCCAAGTAGATAACATCCATTGGCTCTCCTTTGTCTAACCTACTCGTTACCTCCTCAAAGAATTCTAACAGATTTGTCAGGCATGACCTCCCCTTGATGAAACCATGCTGACTTTGCCTTATTTTACCATGCACTTCCAAGTATTCTGAAATCTCATCCTTAATAATGGACTCTAAAATCTTACCAACGACCGAGGTCAGGCTAATCAGCCTGTAATTTCCTGTCTTTTGCCTCACTCCCTTCTTAAACAAGGTACATTAGTGATTTTCCAGTCCTCTGAGACTCTCCCTGACTCCAGTGATTCCTGAAAGATCACCACTAATGCCTCCACTATCTCTTCAGCTATCTCCTTCAGAACTCTGGGGTATAATCCATCTGGTCCAGGTGATTTATCCACCTTCAGACCTTTCAGTTTTCCTAGCACCTTCTCCTTGGTAATGGCCACCATACTCACCTCTGCCCCCCAACTCTCTTGAACTTTGGGGATGTTACTTGTGTCTTCCACCGTGAAGACTGACGCAAAGTACCTATTCAGTTCCTCTGCCATTTCTTTGTTCCCCACTACTACTTCTCCAGCGTCATTTTCCAGAGGCCCAATGTCCACTTTTGCCTCTCTCTTACCCTTTATATATCTAAAAAAACTCTTGCAATCTTCTTTTATATTACTGGATAGTTTACCCTCATATTTAATCTTCTCCCTCCTTATTTCTTTTTTAGTTGTCCTCTGTTGGTCTCTGTAGGCTTCCCAATCCCCGGGTTTCCCACTGCTCTTCGCCACATTTTACGGTTTCTCTTTAGCTTTTATGCTGTCCCTGACTTCCCTTGTCAGCCATGGTTGCCTCGTCCTCCCTTTAGTATGCTTCTTCTTCCTAGGGATGAATTTTTGCTGTGTCTCCCAAATTACTCCCAGAAACTCCTGCCATTGCTGTTCCATTGTCTTTCCTGCTAGGCTCACCTCCCAGTCAATTCTGGCCAGCTCCTCCCTCATGCCACTGTAGCTGCCTTTATTCAACTGTAATACCGTTACATCTGATTCCAGCTTTTTCCTCTCAAATTGCAGAGTAAATTCTATCGTATTATGGTCACTTCCTCCTAAGGGTTCCTTCACCTTAAGCTCCCTTATCAAATTTGCCTCATTACACATCACTAAATCTAGAATTGCCTGTTCCCTAGTGGGCTCCACCACAAGCTGCTCCAAAAAGCCATCTCGTAGACATTCCACAAATTCCTTTTCTTGGGATCCACTACCAACCTGATTTTCCCAGTCTACCTGCATATTGAAATCTCCCATGATCTCTGTAACCTTGCCTTTCTTACACGCCATTTCTATCTCCTGGTGTATCTTGTACCCCACATCCTGACTACTGTTCGGAGGCCTGTACATAACTCCCATTATGGTTTTTCTACCTTTGCAGTTCCTCAACTCTACCACACAGATTCTGCATCATCTGATTTTATGTAATTTCTTGCTATCGATTTAATTTCATTTCTTACTAACAAAGCAACCCCACCCCCTCTGCCAAGTTGCCTATCTTTTCGATAGGATGTATATCCTTGGATATTTAGCTCCCAGTCCTGATCTCCTTGCAGCCATGTCTCCGTGATGCCCACTACATCATACCTGCCAATTTCAATCTGTGCCACAAGCTCATTTACCTTATTTCGTATACTGTGTGCATTCAGATACAAAACCTTCAGTCCTGTATTTCCCGTCCCCTTTCTCACTGTCATCCCTTTATCTGATGTGCTGGAAGTTAGATTCCTAGCCCTTCTCAAACACTCTGTCCTATTTTGTGGTCTGGAGACTTTAATAGCCTCTCCTGGGCTCTCCTTTCTTTTCCGTTTTTTCATAACTTTCCTTGAAGTTGAATCCGCCCTCCCCACATGATAACCTGCTGCTTTGTTTCCCATTGGTCATACTTTTGGAGTTTTACCCTTCCCTTCCCCCCCCCACTTTCTAGTTTAAAGTCCTGTTGACCACCCTATTTACCCTTTGCACCAGAACATTGGTCCCAGATCGGTTCAGGTGGAGACCGTCCTAATGGTACAGATCCCTCCTGTTCCAATACTGATGCCAGTGCCCCACGAAATGGAACCCCTCTTTCCTGCATCACTCCTTTAGCCACGTGTTTACTTCCCTTATTCTCACGTCCCTATGCCAATTTGCACGTGGCTCGGGTAGTAATCCAGAGATTATAACCCTCGAGGAATGTTCTTTAATTTAGTTCCTATTTCCTGATAATCCCCAAAAAGGTCCTCTTTCCTAGTTTTACATATGTTATTTGTCCCGATATGGACCACAACAACTGGATCCTCCCCCTCCCTCTCCAATATCCTTTCAAGCCAGTCAGTGATGTCCCTCACCCTGGCACCGGGCAGGCAACATACCATGTGGGACTTTCGATCCTGCTCACAAAGGAAGCTATCAATTCCCCTAATTATAGAATCCCCTACAACTACCACTTGTCTTTTTGTTCCCCCCTCTTGAATGGCCTCCTGTGCCATGGTTCCATGGTCAGCTGGCTCATCCTCCCTACAGCCCTGTTCCTCATCCACACAGGGAGCAAGTACCTCGTACCTGTTGGACAAGGTCAAGAGCTGATCCTCTGTTCCTGAACACAGGATCCCTCTACCTGCCTCACTTGCAGTCACACCCTGCTGACCCTGACCACTGACCGAACTTGAGGTACTTAATCTACCGGGTGTGACCGCCTCCTGAAACAAAGCGTCCAGGTAACTCTCCCCCTCCCGGATGTGCCACAGCGTCCGGAGCCTAGGCTCCAGCTCATCAATTCTGAGCCGGAGCTCCTCCAGCAACCAACACTTGTTGCAGTCGCCCAAAACTACCCATCGACCATAACACTTTGCTTCCTGCCGCTAAGACAGTTTTGCATCCAATTTGCCACCCTCCCTTAGATCCTGTGAGCTCTTAATTTTCTGACCAGTTTGCCACATGGAACCTTGTCAAAAGCCTTGCTAAGATCCACGTGGGCTACCTCAAACTGTGCTGACCCCATCCACCCTTCTGGCTACCTCCTGAAAAAATTCAATCAAGCTGGCCAGTCATGGCCTTCACTTCACAAGCCCATGCTGAGGGTGTGGTGCTGGCTGGGATGCACTTTATGAAGCAGCTCCTAAGGGGAGAGTTCATGGTCACTCAAGGCTGAACTGGGAGCTCTCATGTGAGATGAATTTCTGATGGTAGGACAGGCATGAATCTTGGGAGCGGAACGATCTCCCATTGCAGCATCCACCAACCTTTACTTAGGCTGCCAGACTCGCAAACAAGTCAGCTTTTAAGGATATGGGGGAGTGGGAGAGATTTGAAACTACATTTTTTCTCAGTATAAAAGGAGACATTCACTCACGGTCTTCTGAAGCACTAATTGTGAATCTCTTGCCACCTACAAAAAAACAAAACAAAAACTTCTGTTGGTTGGAGGATAGAAGTCTGAATACCAAATAACAACAGTAAACCATTAAGATGCAGTGTACCTGTTCTGCCTCTTTCAATCTCGGCGTAGGTGTTGGAATCGCCTTGCTCTGTAACACAAACAGGTATGAAACAGTGCCATTCATCTGACATAGCTGTCATTAGATATCAGCAGTGGCTCAGTGGGCAGCACAGACCCCTCTGAGTGAGAAGGTTGTTGGTTCAATCCCCCCACTCCAGAGACTTCCAACACTAAATCTAGCTGACACTTCAATGCAGCCCTGATGGGGTGCTGCACTGTCAGGGGTGCTATCTTTCAGGTGAGACATTAAACCCAGTTCCTGCCTGCCCTCTCAGGTGAATGTGAAAAATTACATGACTATGAGGGGTGTGGATAGGGAGCAGCTGTTCCCCTTAGTTGAAGGATCAGTCACAAGGGGGCATAAGCTCAAGGTGAGGGGCAGGAGGTTTAGGGGGGATGTGAGGAAAAACTTTTTTACCCAGAGGTTGGTGACGGTCTGGAATGCGCTGCCTGGGAGGGTGGTGGAGGTGGGTTGCCTCACATCCTTTAAAAAGTACCTGGATGAGCACTTGGCACATCATAACATTCAAGGCTATGGGCCAAGTGCTGGTAAATGGGATTAGGTAGGTAAGTCAGGAGTTTCTCATGCTGGGCCAAAGGGCCTCTTCTGCACTGTGATTCTGTGATTATTTCAAAGAAGAGAGGAGTTCCCCCTGGTGTTCTTGTCCACAGTCATCCCTCAATCAACATCACTAAAAGAGACAGGTTAACTGGTTTGAACGCATGCTGTTTATGGGACCTTGCTGGACACAAATTGGCTGTTGTGTTTCCTATATCACAATGAGTGAGGGGGAGAGTGGGTTTAGACTGGGTGGAATATCATAGGGTATGTGGGTTGGGGGGAAGAGTGAGATTAGATTGGATGGATATTGTAGGGTATATGGTGTGAGCAGGAGAGTCAGATTAGACTGGGTGGGGTATTGTAGGGTATGTGGAGAGAGCAGGAGAGTCGGGTTAGTCTGGGTGGGATATTGTAGGGTGTGTGGAGAGAGCAGGAGAGTCGGGTTAGTCTGGGTGGGATACTGTAGGGTGTGTGGGGTGAGGGGCAGAGTGGGATTAGACGGGATGAGATATTGTAGGGTATGTGGAGTGAGGGGGTGAGTGGGATTAGACTGGGTGGCATATTGGAGGGAGGTGGTGGCATAGTGGTATTATCACTGGACTAGTATTCCAAAGACCCAGGGTAATGCCCTGGGTACCCAGGTTCAAGTTCCACCACAGTAGATGGTGAAATTTGAATCCAATAAAAAAAATCTGGAATTAAAGGTATGATGGTGACCATGAAACCATGGTCAATTGTCAAAAAAACCCATCTGGTTCACTAAGTTCCTTTAGGGAAGGAAGTCTGCTGTCCTCACTTGGTCTGGCCTACATGTGACTCCAAACCCACAGCAACATGGTTGACTCTTTAAAAAAAATACCCTTTGAACAAAGGTCTAGGAATGGGCAATAAGTGCTGATTTAGCCAGCGATGCCCACATGTCATAAACAGATAAAAAAAATCTATTGTAGGGTATGGGAAGTGAGCAGGACAGTAGTATTGGACTGTGTGGGATAGTAAACAGTGTGTGGAGTGAGAGGGAGGGCGGGATTAGACTGGATGGGATTTTTTATTAATTCATGCATCAGATGTAGGCTTCGCTGGCTGGGCCAGTATTTAATTGCCTATCCCTAGATGCCCTTGAGAAGGTGGTGGTGAGCTGCCTTCTTGAATCGCTGCAGTCCATGTCGTGTAGGAAGGGAAGAAGCTTCCCCAGTTTTCAGAGAAAGTATACGTTCAAGTAGGAGAATGTCGTGTGAAGTGAGCAGGAGATGGTGTGACGAGCCTTGAATTAACGCTGCTCCCCCCCCCTCCCCACCACCAGTTACTGGGAGTCATTTTGGGTGACCGACACCCAACCTTCCTAGGCTGGTGCAAAAGGTACAAATGGTCTGTCTCATCAGATTATCGCCCAGACAGTGAAGGCGACAATCTGCTCCTAAATATCTGTCCAGTATTTCCTATTTGTCGATATTCTTTAAACTCTCTCGTTGCACTGTTTGAATAGACTTTGATCCAGCCATTGAAGTTCAGTCAGTACCCGGTGCAGACTTCTGGTGGGCCTGATCAGTCCTGGCAGTCATGGATGAACCTGGATCCTTCCTGAAAAATACACAAGGAGCAAAAATATTCAGAGGAAGCTAACAGTGTAATCCCTGGTGACATCAACCACTTGCTCGTGTTGTACAGAGAACAGTTTTCTGAGGGTGATGAACACAGTTAATCAATTGAACCCTGCTATAAATGATCATGATTGTGGATGCAATCAGGCTTGGCACAGTTGAATAGCTCGCCCATCGCTCACAGTCTACGCTTGGCACCTAGTGTGACTGGCACACGGAACCCAGGACATAGTCAAGCAGCTGCAACACCAGGAAGGCTGCGGAAACCAGCAAAAATCACAGTAACAAGTGATTCCAGGCAGTTCTGGTTATCTTTCAGTCACTAGATTCAGGATAGGGAGGGAGGGTATTGGAGGTATGAGTGAAATTTTTGCAAGGGTTTCTCGAGGCCATCTTTCGTAACTTTGGTGACAGAGCTGTAGAAGGCTTGGGAAACGGGGAATGACTGGGAGACCATCTCCTCACCCATTGGAAATTCTGCTCTTTGAAGGGGAAGGGAGAAAATAACAGGATGTAAAAGTACTACAAAATCAAATACTTCCACATTATTCTCAAGTATTCACTGCAAGCGATAATATTTCAATCTAGTAAAGTCTTTCCCTCCAGAAAGCATTCGTTGCAACTCAAAGTGTCCACAGGGGTAAACATGAGCAAGATCTTCATTTTTATACTGGGATGAACTGCAGGTTAATTTGGTGGAAGGAAGATTGCAGGTGAATCTGGAGTCAGGGGTTTATAAGTCTCTGGCAACTGGCAGATTTTACTCAGTAATGATTAATCTTTCATTCATCTCTCAGCCTATTTAGATCACTTTCCCCACAGCCAGTGTTTGAAAAGGATTACCATGTTAGCAGTTAATCACCAACGAGCTGCACTCTGTTTGTGAGCAAGAGATGTTCAATTCCACCCTGAACCAGAATATTTCTGCTACCTCGCATGTATCAATAACCAATCATCCTACCTTTTCAAAGATCTGGTGCATCCTATTAGACTTGAACACCCTAAAGAGATAAAAACAATTCATAAACGTTTAGATTATTTATTGCAAAATGTGCTACATTGTCTCTCCACCAGTGGAAGAATATCAGGCAAAACCAATCCTATTCAGCGATGGATAAAAATTGCCCAATTAAGTATATGTCTAGGGTTTGATATGCCTAAACTCTCTTACTCAAAAGTGCCCTACCTAGCCCAGTCCAATATCAATTATTGACCAATCCAGATTACCAATAGCAGGAATCCCATCCAACACTGAGCAAAAAACACAATGCACTTATCATGAGAAAGCTTGTGTTTCGACCAGTTCTCTCTATATTTATTCTTATCTATTTTCCTTGCCCACTCCTGTTTCTGTGATTCCATTAAAAAGCTGGTTCATTTCAGAAGAATCAAAGAATCTTACAGCACAGAAGGAGGTCATTTGGCCCAATGTACCTATGTTGGCTCTTTTGGAGCAGCTTTCCAATTAGTCCCATTCCCTTGGCCTTTCCTCATAACCCAGTAAATATATTTTTTGCCATATTTATCCAATTTCCTTTTGAAGGCAATTAATGAATCTGCTTTCACTGCTATTTCAGGTAGTGCATTCCAGATTACTGCTTATAGAAGCTGGTGCAGTAAAGAATAGATGGTCAAAGTACATCAAAGATCTACTTGACAAAGATGGCAAGCCAACAAAACTAGACCCAGAGACATCAAAGGCATTTCCAAGGATGATTTAGAAGCTGATGTTCTGGAGTATGAAATTTGGAAAAGAACAGAATAAAAGAACAGAAACCAGGAAAAGCAGAAGGATGTGATGGAAGTCCCACAGAAATAATAAAAGGGCTTGGAGAGAAGGCAACAAGAGAATTGATTAGCATCTGTAAGGAGATGGACTCAAAGGGAGAATGGCTGGAAGACTTCTTGAGGAGCACGATGGTCCCAGTGGAAATGAAGGCAAATACCACACAATGTGAAGAGCACTGCACTGTCACTTTTGATTACACAAGCACCAAGGTAATGTAAAAGATCTTAGCAAATAGGTTGGAAACTAAAGCATTTTGTTGACTGTAATCAATGTAATTTTAGGAAGGGCTGCAGAACTAGAGATTATAACAGTAATGAAAGTGCGAAGTGGAAGAAGCATAGAATACCAGCAAGAGGTGTACACCTGCTTTGTGGATTATGAAAAAGCTTTCAGCCAGGTGAACTGACAAAAGCTGTTGAAAATGCTGGGGCAATCAGAGTTAACTAAAGGGATAGAAGAATACTTGTAGCTCAGTACATGGGGCTGATTGGCTGAAACAATCAGGACAGTATTTGGAAAAAGTGAACCTGGAGTAATCATGTGCAAGGTGAGATAAGGGTGTCTATCATCATCATTGCTCTTTAACATCAATATGGAAGGTATGAAAATGAAGCAGTAAATGAATAACAGAAAGGTGTCTCAGTAGGAGGCTAACTGGTGAAGGGGGTGAGATTTACAGGCGACCAGGTCCTTATGGCTAACACAGCAGGAAGATCTAATGGATAGAATGAACAAAATGGTGAAAGCCTACAGAATAAAACTTAATGTAAAAAAGATGAGAGCTCTGAAGATTGGAAGAAATGATGGTGAGAAAGCTGGGGTAAATGGTCAACAGTTGGAACTGGTATCCCAATTTAAATCCCTGGGAAGGATCTTGTCAGGAGATGGTCATTGCCAGAAAGAAATCAGAGCTAGAACAGTAATGGCAAAAATTCACCAAACATAAAGAATTTCTCAGTAGAATAAGGAGCAGGGACTGTACGAAATGAATTATTAGGACTGGGATTTGGAGTGTCTTGTTATGTGGGGCTGAAACATGGATCGTAAGAAAAACAGACATTGAAAGTTGTGAAACGTTGTTCTGGAGAAGGATGGAGTGGGTCAGTTGGAGAGAACACAAGAACAATGAACAAGTTCTCAGGATGATGAAGGAGGAAAGATGGTTAGTGAATATCATCAAGAAAAGGCAACAAGGTTTGATTGGCCACATCCTAAAGCCCAAGAGCTTGCTGAAGGAGGTGATTGAAGGAAGATTAGACGGATGGAGACCAAGAGGGAGAAAGAGAATGATGATGTTAGACAGGGGGGAGGCGATGGCTTGGTGGTATTGTCGCTAGATGAGTGATCCAGAGACCCAGGGTAATATCCTGGTGATCTGGGTTTGAATCCTGCCACAACAGATGATGGAATTTGAATTTAATAAAAATCTGGAATTAAAAGTCTAATGATGACCATGAAGCGATTGTTGTAAATACCCATTTGGTTCACTAGTGTTCTTTAAGGAAGGAAATCTGTCATCCTTACCTGGTCTGGCCACATGTGACTCTTAAATGCCCTCTGGAATGGCCTAGCAAACCACTCAGTTGTTACAACCCACTACAAAATCACAAAAAAGGATTGAAACCAGGTGGATCACTCGGCATCAACCTAGGCACCAGGAACGACAATGGCAACTCGGCCCTGTCGATCCTGCAAAGTCCCCCTTACTAACATCTGGAGGCTAGTGTCAAAATTGGGAGAGCTGTCTCACAGACTAGTCAAGCAACAACCTGACAAAGTCATCCTCAAGAATCATATCTTACAGATAATGGTCCAGACTCCACCATCACCATCCCTGGGTATGTCCTGTCCCACCATTCAGGACAGACCCACCAGAGGTGGTGGCACAGTGGTATACAGTCGGGAGGGTGTTGTCCTGGGAGACCCTAACATCAACTCCGGACCCCATGAAGTCTCATGGCATCAGATCAAACATGGGCAAGGAATGCTCCTGCTGATTACCACCTACCACCCTCCCTCAACTCATGAATCAGTGCTCCTCCATGTCGAGCACCGCTTAGAGGAAGCACTGAGGGTGGCAAGGGCACAGAATGTACACAGGGTGGGGGACTTCTATGTCCATCACCAAGAGTGGTTTGGTAGCACCACCACTGAGCAAGCTGGCTGAGTCCTAAAGGACATTGCTGCTAGACTGGGTCTGCAGCAGGTGGTGAGGGAAAAACATATTTGGCTTCATCCTCACCAACCTGCCTGCCACAGATGCATCTGTCCATGACAGTATCAGTAGGAGTGACCACCGCACAGCCCTTGTGGAGACGAAGTCCCGCCTTCACGCCTCCGTTATGTTGTGTGGCACTACCTGCTAAATGGGATAGAGGTCAAACAGATCTCTCAACTCAAGACTGGGCATCCATGAGGCGCTGTGGGCCATCAGCAGCAGCAGAATTGTACTCGAACACAATCTGTAACCTCATGGCCCGGCATATCTCCCACTCTACCATTACCATCAAGCCAAAGGATCAATTCTGGTTCAATGAAGAGTGCAGGAGGGCATGCCAGGAGCAGCACCAGGCATACCTAAAAATGAGGTGTCAACCTGGTGAAGCTATACCACAGGACCACTTGCATGCCAAACAGCATAAGCAGCAAGTGATAGACAGAGCTAAGCGATCCCACAACCAACAGATCAGATCTAAGCTCTGCAGTCCTGCCATGTCCAGTCGTGAATGGTGGTGGACAATTAAATAACTCACTAGAGAAGGAGCCTCCACGAATATCCCCATCCTCAATGATGGAGCAGCCCAGCAAATCAGTGCAAAAGATAAGGCTGAAGCATTTGCAATAATCTTCAGCCAGAAGTGCCAAGTGGATGATCCATCTTGGCATCCTCCGGAGGTCCCCAACAACACAGATGCCAGTTGTCAGCCAATTCAGTTCACTCCACGTGTTATCAAAAAACAGCTGAAGGCACTGGACACGGCAAAGGCTATCGGCCCTGACAATACTCCAGCAATAGTATTGAAGACCTGTGCTCCAGAACTTGCCGCACCCCTAGCCAAGCTGTTCCAGTACAACTATGACATTGGAATCTACCTGGCTATGTGGAAAATTGCCCAGGAATGTCCTGTACACAAAGGGCAGGACAAATCCAACCCGGCCAATTACCGCCCCATCAGTCTACTCTCGATCATCAATAAAGTAATGGAAAGAGTCATCAACAGTGCTATCAAGAGGCACTTGCTTAGCAATAACCTGCTCACTGACGCCCAGTTTGGATTCTGCCAGGGCCACTCAGCTCCTGACCTTAGTACAGCCTTGGTTCAAACATGGACAAAAGAACTGAACTCCCGAGGTGAGGTGAGAGTGACTGCCCTTGACATCAAGGCAGCATTTGACAGAGTGTGGCATCAAGGAGCCCTAGCAAAACTGGAGACAACGGGAATCAGGGGAAAACTGCACTGGTTGGAGTCAGACTTAGCACAAAGGAAGACGGTTGTGGTTAATGGAGGTCAGTCATCTCAGCTCCAGGACATCACTGCAGGAGTTCCTCAGGGTAGTGTCCTCGGCCCAAACATCTTCAGCTGCTTCATCAATGACCTTCCTTCCATCATAAGGTCAGAAGTGGGGATCTTCACTGATGATTCCACAATGTTCAGCACCAATCATGACTCCTCAAATACTGAAACAGTCCACATCCAAATACAGCAAGACCTGGACAATATCCAGGCTTGAGCTGACAAGTGGCAAGTAACATTTGTGCCACACAAGTGTCAGGCAATGACCATCTCCAATAAGAGAGAATCCAAACATCGCACCTTAATGTTCAATGGCATCACCATCATTGAATCCCCCACAATCAACATCCTGGGTGTTACCATTGACCAGAAACTGAACTAGACTAGCCATATAAATACTGTGGCTACAAGAGCAGGTCAGAGGCTATGAATCCTGCAGCGAGTAACTCACCTCCTGACTCCCCAAAGCCTGTCCACCATCTACAAGGCACAAGTAATGGAATATTCCCCACTTGCCTGGATGAGTGCAGCTCCCACAATGCTCAAGAAACTGGACACTGTCCAGGACAAAGCGGTCCACTTGATTGGCACCACATCCACAAACATTCACTCCCTTCATCATCAACGCACAGTAGCAACAGTGTGTACCATCTACAAGATGCACTGCAAGAATTCACCAAATCTCCTTAGGCAGCACCTTCCAAGCCCACAACCACTACCACCTGGAAGGACAAGGGCAGCAGATAGATGGGAACATCACCACCACCTGGAAGTTCCCCTCCAATTTGTTCCTTCACTGTCGCTGGGTCAAAACCCTGGAACTCCCTTCCTAACAGCACTGTGGGTGTACCTACACCACATGGACTGCAGCACTTCAAGAAGGCAGCTCACCACCACCTTCTCAAGGGCAACTAAGAATGGGCAATAAATACTGGCCAAGCCAATGAAGCCCACATCCTGTGAATGAATGAAAAAAAAAACCTGAAAATGACAATGGGAGGCTCCTACAAGCAATCAAAGAGGAAAACACAAGATGGCGAGATATGGAGAAATGAGCAGATGACAAGCCCTTGGACAGATCACCAATACATTCCAGATCAGAACAACTCAATGCAGAAAAAAAGTCTCAGGCCACATCTGGCTCTTTTGCTAAATTACTCAAAACAGCGTCCCCTGGTTACTGACTCTTCTACCAGTGGGGACAATTTCTCCATATCTACTTTATCAAAACTCTTCATGACTTTGAACTCATCCTTTCAAGCTCTCCTTAACATTCTCTGCTTTAAGGAGAACAATCCCAGCTTCTCCAGTCTCTCCAAGTAACTGAAGACCCAAACCTGGTACCATTCCAGTAAATCTCCAGAAAAGACAGTTTTTGTACATAGACCGCTTTTCAAGATGTTGTTCAAATACACCGACATCTCTTAGGGTGTCATAACCATCACCTTACTGGAACATAGAAACATAGAAACTGGACCAGGAGGAGGCCATACAGCCCTTCGAGCCTGCTCCATCATTCAATCTGATCATGGCTGATCCTCTATCTCAACGTCATATTCCCACTTTCTCTCCATACCCCTTGATGCCCCTAATATCCAAAAATTTATCAATTTATTTCTTGAATGTACTCGATGACCCGGCCTCCACAGCCTTTTGTGGTAGAGAATTCCACAGGTTGACCACCCTCTGAGTGAAGAAATGTTTCCTCACCTCAGTCCTAACTGGCCTGCCCTGTATCCTGAGACAGTGGCCCCTGGTTCTAGACTCCCCAATCAGGGGAAACATTCTCCCTGCATCCAGTCTGTCTAACCCTGATAGAACTTTATATGTTTCAATCAGATCCCCTCTCATTCTTCTAAACTCTAGTGAACATAGGCTCAGTCGAACCAATCTCTCCTCATACGACAGCCCTGCCATCCCCAGTATCAGCCTAGTGAACCTTCACTGCACTCCCTCTATGGCAATCATATTCTTTCTTAGGTAGGGAGACCAAAACTGCATGTAATGTAGACAGATTGTTCTCACTAGAGCGACAGGGATTGAGAGGCGACTTGATAGAAGTTTACAAAATTATGAGTGGCATGGACAGAGTAGATAGTCAGAAGCTTTTTCCCAGGGTGGAAGAGTCAATTAATAGGGGACATAGATTTAAGATGAGAGGAGAAAACTATAGAGGAGATGTGCGGGGCAAGTTTTTTACGCAGAGGGTAGTAAGTGTCTGGAATTCGCTGCCAGAGGAGGTGGTGGAAGCAGGTACAATAGTGGTGTTTAAGAGGCAGCTTGACAAATACATGAATAGGATGGGAATAGAGGGATACGGACCCTGGAAGTGCAAAATGTTTTAGTTTGACAAGCAATATGATTGGCGCAGGCTTGGAAGGCCGAAGGGCCTGTTCCTGTGCTGTACTTTACTTTGTTCTTTGTTCTTAGTAATACTCCAGGTGTGGTCTCATCAAAGCCTTGTATAACTGCAGTAAGACATCCCTACTTCTGAACTCCAGTCCTCTTGCAATGAAGGCCAACATACCACTTGCCTTCCTAATTGCTTGCTGCAGCTGCCTGTTTACTTTCAGTGACATGTGTACAAGGACACCCAGATCCCTTTGTACATCCACATTTCCCAATACCTCACCGTTTAAATAATACTCTGCCTTTCTGTTTTTCACACTGAAGTATATAACTTCACATTTATCCATGTTATACTGCATCTGCTATGTGTTTGGCCACACACACAACTTGTCTAAATCACCCGGAAGCCTCCTTGCATCCTCCTCACAACTCTTGCAAGAGAATTGCTACTCGTAACACAAAACAACAAGAGTCATAATGGCAGTCACAAGATTCTACGGTTTGTTGCTCTTACCCAAATCTGCATATGTCAATGTCATGAAGGCTTTCCTTAATTTATCAACGTCAGCTGTCTCTATTTGGATGATGGGCAGCTGATTCATTCCACAACAGCAACTTATAATTGTACAGCACCTATAACATAGGGCACTTCACAGGAGCGTTATCCAACAACATTTGACACTGAGCCACAGAAAGAGATATGAAAACAGGCGACCAAAAGCTTGGACAAAGAGGTCAGTTTTAAGGAGAATCTTAAAAAAGGAGAAAGGGGTAAAGAGGTGGAGAGTTTTATGGAGAGGGTGCCAGAGATTATGGTCTAAGCAGCAGAAAATGGCTACCAATGGTGGGGTAAAGGAAACGGAGATGTAAAAGAGGCTAGGGTGCAATGAAAAAAGTTTGTGGAGGGTTCTATGGCTCAAAAAGGTTACAGCAATAGGGACAGAGCGGCCATGAGTGTAAGAATGAGAATTTTAAATACTCTAGATCATCAACACCAACATCACTGAACTCAGCAGCTTGTGACTGTTGTGTGTGTAATAAAGATATAGAAGCACCAATCACACATAAGGGATTGTGCAAACACATTATGGGATTCATTTATTAATTCTAGGCACATGTGAACAGATCCACATGAACAGAAAGCTTGAGGACAACAATGCTGCAGAGCTGTGTGCATGTGTTCTGCTCCAGGCCAAAGAGAAACTGAGGCTGGATCAGATGACACACTTCCCTTGAAGTGATGGCATGCTGCCTTCCCTTAAAGGTGCATTACAACAGTGACCTACAATGTACGCAAGGCATCTTGCACGTGCAATTTGACCAGCTAGCGAAAAGAAAGGGCTTGCAGGGTTTCCCCAACACAGATGAGTAAACATTGCAACATCCACACAGGCCTGAAGGGGAGGTCAGTTTTAGAAAAATACAACCATGAGACCCTGTATAGTGTATAGTCTCTTACCCAAAGTATCTTTGACACCATGTCCAGACTCCATTCATTTAAATGCCAAAACTATGAACGGGAGTTCATCCCTTTCTGTTGGATTGCATCTTCCTTTCTATTTCATTGGGTTTCTGTACAGTGGGTGTGAATGGAAAGGGATTGGTCCACTGGGATTCTATAGAGTGAGTGTGAGTAGAAAGTCCATTGGAGTTATATATAATGGGTTTGAATGGGACTGTCTGTGAATCACCTGAAATGTAAAATCATTCTGACACCAGAAAGCTCATACTTGAGTCGTGTACCTAAGAGTGGCTGACGATTTTCAAACAGGCC
The DNA here is from genome assembly GCF_017639515.1 of Carcharodon carcharias. Taxonomy (NCBI): domain Eukaryota; kingdom Metazoa; phylum Chordata; class Chondrichthyes; order Lamniformes; family Lamnidae; genus Carcharodon; species Carcharodon carcharias. Next base: position 193,449,332 of record NC_054470.1, on the reverse strand, counting down.
AGCACTTCCCCCCCCACCCCCCGGCCCAACCACCAAAGACAAAGTCGGTATCTTCAGGTAATGAAGGGAAAAGGGTAAAATTGGTGAGAAAAAAAATAACGCAGGACAATCATATGTTGTTGTTTCAAGCACACAACCATTTTGTTTTATTCGACCACATCCTGTACAGAACCCACCTCCTTTCTTCATGAAGATGATGAAAATGATGAAGAGGAAGAGCAGGAGAATCAGCAGTGGAATGAGCAGCAAATACATATTGAAGGTGGAATCAGATGGCTTCACTGTAAAACAGCAAGAACACCACTGATAAGCAACATCTCAAACTCAAGATGTCTTCACCCTTGAGCCATTCTCCAGCTTGTTTCAGTTGGTGCTGCTCTTGTCTCTGTCAGAAACCCATAGGTTCAAGCTTCATAACTTGAGTACCTGATCCAGGCTGAACAGTCAATACTGTAATGAATTGCACTGTTACGTTATCAGAAGTGTCGTATTTCGGTTGAGACGTTAAACCAAGCACCTGGCTGCCTGTCAGGAGCGGATGCTAAAGATCCCGTGGCACTTTTTAAAGGAATTCTGTTAACATTCTGCCTAGATTCCCGCTAACATACATGAGTGTGTGGCTATGCAGCAATTGGAAAGGTACCACTCCGGCTGCTCACAAATTGCTTCCTCTAAGATACCGTGAGTGCGAGCAACCACACAGCACATTTAAATGTACTGCACATTGAAATAAACAGGGCACAGAAAACAAAGAAAATTCAGAGGGAACACTGGTCCTGGACAACATTCCTTTAACCAACAGAAATTGGCTGCTGTGTTTGACCAAGTAATAAAAGTTGCTATACCTCAGAAGTAATTATTTGACTATGAAGCACTTTGGGATGTCCTGAGGGTGTGAGAGCTGCTATGTCACTGAAAGCTCTCTCTTTTTTCATTAGTATATACAGCTGGATATGTGGGGTGTGTTTTGGCACCCTCATGGAAATAGGTGGAAAGCCCTGGTTCTCAGAGGGACTTTAGATCCCCCGTGCCTCCACTGGAACTTGAAGTAAGGCTACAGAGAATTAGATTGAATGTACAAACTGGGCATTCACCCCACACAAGTCTCTTCCCACCCCAGTTCATCTCATCCTATCTGTATATCCTTCTATTCTAGCTCCCTCATGTATTATCTAGCTTTCCCTTCAATGTATCTACGTTATTTGCCTCAACTATTCCTTGTGTGGTAGTTAGTTCCACATTCTAGCCACTCTCTGGGTAAAAATATTTTTTCACCGGATTGGTTAGTGACTCTCCAATATTTATGGCCCTTAGTTTAGGTCTCCCCACAATTGGATTCATCTTCTTGACATTTACCTTATCAAACCCCTTACTTGATCTTAAAGATCATTGAGCTTAACTCTCAGCCTTCACTCTTCTAGAGAAGAGCCCCCCCCCCTCCTCCAAGCTGGTTCAATCTTTCCTAATAGGTAGTATCTCTCAGTTCTAGTATCATGCTTGAAAACCTTCTATTGCACTGTCTTCAGTTCTTTGATGCTCTTTTAGAATATGTTGACTAGGACAATGCATAATACACCAAGATTCTATGCAAGTTTACCATTTGCTTTTCAACTATGTTCCAGAAATGAGCCTCCGTGTGTGTTTGCCTTTTCTATTGACTTGTTAACCTGGAAAGGGGAAGTTTCTGATCAGGAGAAGTCTGTTCACAAAGTGAAGGTGTCATAGACCTACAGCTCTCCCCCCTTCCTGCCTACTTGGGTAGAGTGGATGGGAAGGGCCTATTTACCTCAGCAGAGAGGTCAGCGACCAAGGGGCACAGATTTAAAGTGATTGGTTGAAAGAATAGAGGGGAGATGAGGAAACTTTTTTTCACCCAGAAGGTAGTGGGGATCTGGAACTCACTGTCTGAAAGGATGGTAGAGACAGAAACCCTCAACTCATTTACAAGGTGCCTGGAAATGCATCTCAAGTGCCGTAACCTGCAGGGCTACAGAGCAAATGCTGGGAAGTGGGATTAGGCTGGGGGGCTCATTTTCCAGCCAGCGCAGACTCGATGGGCCAGGTGGCCTCTTTCTGTGCCATCAACTTTCTATGGTTTTATGTTTTATGCTCACATTTCTGTCCTCGGTCTGCTGCATTGTTCAGCGGAGCTCAACGCAAACTGGAGGAAGTAGCACCTCATTTGATTAGGTACTTTACAGCCTTCTGGACTCGACATTGAGTTCAACAATTTCAGACCATGAACTGTGTTCTCCATTTTGAATTTTCCCCCCCCCCAAGTGTCAGTCTGTGCCTTGCTCTTATGTTTTGGTTTTCAGACACCGCTGACCTTTAATCTGCTATTAACACATTCTGCTATTTTGCTTTGGCAATGCTAACTTTTATTCTGCTTTTCACACCTGGTCTGAACCAATGCTTTGGTGACTTTAATACTATCATTACCATGCCCATTGCCTGGTGTTCCATGACATCTTTGATATTTAACCCTTCCTGCCCTCTGACCTAACCCTGACCTTCCCTTTTGCTCCGCCTACCCTTCCCCTTTTCTCAGCAGCATAAAACCCATTGCATTCCTACCACTCTCCAGTTCCGAAGAAGACTTGAAACGTTAGCTCTGTTTCTCTCTCCACAGATGGTGCCAGACCTGCTGAGTTTTCCCAGCACTTTCTGTTTTTGTTTTTGCTCTGCTACCTCTCTAGTTTCAGGTCACCAATTGTGAAAGATGGATGTGACTGGAGATACTGGCTCCATGGAACTGTCATGTAAAATGATACACTTTTACAGCACAGAAGGCGACCATTCATTGGTGGAGCTATCCAGTTAGCCCCACAACCCTGCCCTTTCCTCACAGACCTGCAACTTTCTACCTTCCAAGTATTTATCCAATTGTCTTTTGAAAGTTACAATTGAATGTGTTTCCACCACCCCTTCAGACAGCACATTCCAGGCCAGAACAACACAACAGGGAGGCAGCTGGTTAATTACATGCGACACAGAATATAAGTTTAGACCAATATTCTAAATCATCCCTCAGAGCCATTCCCAGATCCTGTGCTGACTCACCTGGTCTCAACAGCGGAAGTAGTAAGGGCTGCATTTGTCTCCAGCTGCCCCCAGGTTGAATAAGAGAAGAATTGGCATTGGTTTCCCCCTCCTTGGTGTTACTGCCCCCTGTTGATAATCCATGTGTGAATGCTGGGCTAGGACAGGTCCAATATGGCTGTAATGCTCCCACAGTCAGATGGACATTTGGTTAACGCACTGCCATCTATGGAACTATTCTGGATGAAGGAGTGAACATTTTCATTTCAATCAAGAGCAACACTTACAATGTTGCACCTTCCAGCCAGAGGAGATGATCTAAATGTCAGCTTAAGGTTGAGTTAATTGGAGATTGAACTGAATGACATGTGTGTCTCAATGTCTTTCCGTAAGAACATTAGAATGAAACTAAAAAGATCAGCATATGCAAACTATATTCAAATCAAAAAACATCAAAGTTCACAGACTCAGTTAGGCCTTCGCTGTAAAAGCTCGAGACCCTGGAGAATGTGGGAATAGTTTCTTACCATGCAGTCGTGTCTCATTCTGGATCAGATATTGATAATAGGATAGTCCTGTGTACTCCACCACACAGAGGTAAGTGCGATTGTCCGTCATGTTCAGCTGGTTTATCCTGATTGACAAGTTTCCCTTCTGTGGGTTCCCGACAAGCTTGTACCGATTTCCAGCACTTACAACTATCCGTGATCTATTTAATTGGTCTCGAAATGTGACTACGTGTTGGTAGGGCTCCTTCCTTATCCATGTAACAGTGGTCAGGGTGAGGGAGTTATTGGGTATGAACATACAGGGCAATGTAACCGAATCTCCCTCTGTCCCACTCACCACTGAGTCATTTCTACCAACAACTGAGGAAAGAACAAATATCAGAATGGGTCAGGTCAGTGTGCAGAATTTTTAGATTCAACTTGTTATTTATTTTTCAACTTCACAATACAATAAATTCTTAAAAACTCTACTCATATTTCTCACAGGTCCATCCCAGACAGGCTGTTGTTTCTACTATGGGATTCAGCCTGGTCAAAATGTCCCCTCCACCCTTCATTTTGAACTTTGATACTTACAGATCAGAAAATCCATTAAACCCACCTGAATTCATTCATCCAGAACACGACATCACCTCCCCCGTCAATTGCTAAATGTAATTGTTACTTAAATCAATTCAAGGATTTTACCCCAAAACCCCTCCATCACTCTGTCCAGCAATCCCAATCTAAGTGTTGACCACTCTCAGTGTGAAGGAGAATTTCCACATATCATCCTAACATGACCTTTCACTACTTCAATCTGTGACATTTCCTATGCACATAGTGTGTCTTTTTTTAATTCTTTCATGGGTTTTGGGCATTGCTGGCTAGGCCAGAATGTATTGCCCATCACTTATTGCCCTTAAGGTGGCAGTGAGCTGCCCTCTAGAACTGCTGCAGTCCATGTGGTGTAGGTGCACCTGCAGTGCTGTTAGAAAGGGAGTTTTAGTATTTTGACTCAGCAACAGTGAAGGAACGGCCAATATATTTCCAAGTGAGGATGGTGTGTGGCTTGGAGGGGAACTTACAGGTGGTGGTGTTTCCATGCATCTGCTGCCCTTGTCCTTCGAGGTGGCAGCAATCGTGGGTCTGGAAGGTGCTGTTGAAGGAGCCTTGGTGAATTACTGCAGTGCATTTTGTAGATGGTACACACTGTTGCCACTGTGCATCGGTGGTGGAGCCGGTGTTGCAGGTGGTGGATGGGGTGCCAATCAAGTGGGCTGTTTTGCCCTGGATTGTGTTGGGCTACCTGAGTTGTGTTGGAGCTGCACTCATCCAGGCAACTGGAGAGTGTTCATCACACTCGTGACTTGTGCTTTGTAGATGGTGGACAGGCTTTGGGGAGTCAGGAGGTGAGTTACTCGCCGCAGAATTCCCAGCCTCTGACCTGGTCTTGTAGCCACAGTATTTATATGGCTGGTCCAGTTCAGTTTCTGGTCAATGGTAATCCCCAGGATGTTGATAGTGGGGGTTTCAGTGGTGGTAATGCCATTGGATGTCAAGAGCAGCTGGTTAGATTCACTCATGTTGAAGATAGTCATTGCCTGGCACTTGTGTTACTTACCACGTTTCAGCGCAAGCCTTAACATTGTTCAGGTCTTGCTGCATTTGGACATGGACATGCTCAGTATCTGAGGAGTCACGAATGCTGCTGAACATTGTGCAATTATCCACGAGTATCCCCACTTCTGACATTATAATGGAGGGAAGGTCATTGATGAAGCAGCTGAAGATGGTTGCACCTAGGACACTACCCTGAGTAACTTCTTCAGCAATACCCCAGGACTGGGATGATTGACCTCCAACAGCATCGTGTTGTGTGGCACTACCACCATGCTAAATAGGATAGATTTCAAACAGATCTAGCAACTCAAGACTGAGCATCCATGAGGACATCAGTAGCAGCAGAATTGTACTTGAATACAATCTGTAACCTAATGCCCTGCATATCCCCCACTCTGCCATTACCATCAAGCCAGGGGATCAACACTGGTTCAATGAAGAGTGCAGGAGGGCATGCCAGGAGCAGCACCAGGCATACCTAAAAATGAGGTGTCGACCTGCTGAAGCTATAACACAGGACTACTTGTGTGCCAAGCAGCATAAGCAGCAAGCGCAAGATAGGGCTAAGCAATCCCACAACCAAAGGATCAAATCTAAGCTCTGCAGTCCTGTCAGATCCAAAAATGAATGCTGGTGGACAATTAAACAACTCACTAGAGGAGGAGGCTCCACAAATGTCCCCATCCTCAATGATGGTGGAGCCAAACACATCAGTGCAAAAGATAAGGCTGCACCATTTGCTACAATCTTCAGCTAGAAGTGCCTAGTGGATGATCCAGAACTTACCGCACCCCTAGTCAAGCTTTTCCAGTGCAGTTACAACACTGGCATCCACCCGGCTATGTGGAAAATTGCCCAGGTCTGTCCTATACACAAAAAGCAGGACAAATCTATCCCAGCCAATTACTGCCCCATCAATCTATTCTCGATCATCAGTAAAGTAATGGAAGAGGTCATCAACAGTGCTATCAAGCGGCACTTGCTTAGCAATAACCTGCTTCCTCACGCCCAGTTTGGATTCTGCAAGGGCCACTCAGCTCCTGACCTCATTACAGCCTTTGTTCAAACATGGACAAAAGAGGTGAACTCACGAGGTGAGGTGAGAGTGACTGCCCTTAGGACATCAAGGCTGCATTTGACAGAGTGTGGCATCAAGGAGCCCTAGCAAAATTGGAGTCAATGGAAATCAGGGGGAAAACTCTCCTCTGGTTGGAGTCACAAAGGAAGATGGTTGTGGTTGTTGGAGGTCAGTCATCTCAGCTCCAAGACATCACTGCAGGAGTTCCTCAGGGTATTGTCCTTGGCCCAAACAACTTCGGCTGCTTCATCAATGACCTTCCTTCCATCATAACGCCAGAAGTGAGGATGTTCGTGATGATTGCACAATGTTCAGCATCATTCACAACTCCTCAGATACTGAAGCAGTCAATGTCCAAATGCAGCAAGACCTGGACAATATCCAGGCTTGGGCTGACAATTGGCAAGTAACATTTGCGCCGCCCAAGTATCAGAAAATGATCATCTCCAACAAGAGAGAATCCAACCATCGCCCCTTGATGTTCAATGACATTACCATCACTGAACCTCCCAATATCAACATCCTGGGGGGGTTACCATTGACCAGAAACTGAAATGGACAAGCCATATAAATACTGTGGCTGCAATAGCAGGTCAGAGGCTATGAACCATGCAATGAGTAACTCCCCTCCTGACTCCCCAAAGCCTGTCCACCATCTACGAGGCACAAGTCCGGACTGTGATGGAATACTCCCTACTTGCCTGGATGAGTGCAGCTCCCACAACACTCAAGAAGCTTGACACCGTCCAGGACAAAGCAGCCTGCTTGATTGGCACCACATCCACAAACATTCACACCCTCCACCACCGACGCACAGTAGCAGCAGTGTGTACCATCTACAAGATGCACTGCAGGAATTTACCAAGGCTCCTTAGACAGCACCTTCCAAACCCACGACCACCACCATCTAGAAGGACAAGGGCAGCAGATAGATGGGAACACCACCACCTGGAAGTTCCCCTCCAAGTCACTCACCATCCTGACTTGGAAATATATCACCGTTCCTTCACTGTCGCTGGGTCAAAATCCTGGAACTCCCTCCCTAACAGCACTGTGGGTGTACCTACACCACATGGACTGCAGCAGCTCAAGAAGGCAGCTCACCACCCACTTCTCAAGGCAACTAGGGATGGGCAATAAATGCTGGCCCAGCCAGTGAAGCTTACATTCCGTGAATAAATTTAAAAAAAAAACCACAGCCATCTTCCTTTGTGGACAGGACATAGCTGGGCAATTTTCCACATTGATGAGTAGATGCCAGTATTGTAGCTCTACTGAAACAGATTGACTAGGGTCACGGCAAGTTCAGGAGTTCTTGTCTTTAGTCCTTTTGCCGGAATATTGTCAGGTCCATAGCTTTTGCACTATCCATTGCCTTCAGCTGTTTCTTGTACCAGGGTAACCTTCTCCCAACTGTACACCACTTTGCCACCACCTCTGGTGGGTCTGAAATGTCACTAGATTAGGACATACCCAGGGATGGGTGAAGGTTGTGTCTGGGACATGATCTGTAAGGTATGATTCCATGAATATGACTATATCAGGCTGTTGCTTGACTAGTCTGTGAGACAGCTGTCCCAATTTTGGCACAAGCCCCCAGATGTTAGTAAGGAGGACTTTTCAGGGTCAGGTTTGCCATTGTCGATTCTGGTGCCTAGGTCAATGTCATATCTGGTTTCATTCCTTTTAGACTTTGCAGCAGGTTTAAAACAACTGAGTGGCTTGCTAGGCCATTTCAGAGTCAACCACATTGCTGTGGGTGTGGAGTCACATGTCAGCTGAAGATTGAAGATGTCCTTCCCTAAAGGGCATTAGTGAACCAGGAGGATTTATGACAATTGGCAATGGTCTCATGGTCACCATTGGATTAGATTTTAATTCTGGATTTATTAATTGACTTTAAATTCCACCAGCTGCTGTGATGGGATTTGAACCTGTGTCCCCAGAATATTAGCCTGGGCCTCTGGATTACTAACCCTGTGATATTACCACTATGGCACCACCTCCCATATAAAGGCATATTTCAGGGTATTTTTTCCTTTGCCACTTATGACCTTTTGGCTGCATCACCTCCAAAGATTAATAAGCCTCTGAGAGAAGAATTTCCTCTTCATCTCCATCTTAAATGGGAGGCTCCCTATTTTTAACCCACCTCTAGTTCTATATCCATCCACAAGGGGAAATATCTTCTCAGCGCCTACTCTGTTAATCCCCCTCAGAATCTTGTATGTCCCATTCGATCACCTCTCAATCTTCTGGAGGTCGCTGCCTCCATCAGGAGCCAAGTGATGTTCTCAGCCAATGAAAGCTCAGGAGGTACCAGGTCTATCTTGTCCTCGGCCAATGCCTGTAGAGGAGGGATCCCATTTGGAGATCTTGGAGCTTGGATTCTCAGTGATGTTTTTCTGCTCCCCAGCCCACAACATGAAGCCAGTTTGAACAGGTCAAATGAGTGAGTGAGTGTGTGAAAGACTGCGGGAGGTTTCAGAGACAGGTGATGGAATAGTCCATATCCCAGCCTCTACTCTCCTTCACACTGCCTCCTCCCTCAGGTCAACTGAAAGAGCCCAGGACAAGGAGCAAATCCGAGAGCTCCCAGACCAGGCGGAGCCTTTACCCATTGAACTCTCAGGGCAGCTACAACCCCTGAACATTGATTCTCACCTTCCACTGTCAGATTCGTTCCACTTGGTGTTTCAAATTTGCCCACATTGAGCTCCACACGACACCGATATTGACCGGTATCCTTCCGGCTCAGCTGCTCCATCATTATTGAGAGATCGTTGCTGCTGAGGTTCCCCACGAATCTGGATCGATTCCCACTGTCCCGCTGTGTCACATTCTCACACAGTTCACCCTGTGAATGGTCTGTACCAGGATATGTACATTTAAAAACAGGATGATGAAGGTCTGAGGGAAGTTTGTACCACATCACGGAGCCGTTGACCCTGCGGTGAATGTGTGGGTGGGTGAAACTACAGGGCAGGATAGCGGATCCCCCTTCCCGAACCCGCACATCATCCGCGACCATCATTGTCCAATTATTAACCGAAATCTCTGTAGGGGGACCGAGAGAGAGAGAGAGAGAGAGAATATTAAAACAGAGCAGGAAAGATATTCACGTTTCCAAATCAAAATACGAGACAATATACTGAGTCTGTTATATAGTTAGAACAGATGTAACATCGTTCGGTCAGATTGGGAAGGTTTATAAGCGGACATGAGACACTGTGGAATGAGTTAGAGGCTGGAGTATCACAGAGTGCTTCAGGTGATTTGTAAACATCTTCCCGACGTTAGATTGCGGGTGTTTTTATTTTATAGAGTCAGAGACGTCCACTGCACAGAAAAAAGGCCCTTCGACCCATCGAATCTGCGCCAGTCAGATAAGTACCTAACTATTCTAATCCCATTTTCCAGCACTCGGCCCATAGCCCTGTATGGCATGGCATCGCAAGTCACATCCAAATACTTCTTAAACGTTATGAGGGTTTCTGCCTCAACCACCCTTTCAGGCAGTGAGTTTCAGATTCCCACCATCCTCTGGGTGAAAAAATTCTTCCTCACATCCCCTCTAAACCTCCTGCCCCTTACCTTAAAGCTATGCCTCCTGGTTATTGATCCCTCCACCAAGGGGAAAAGTTCCTTCCTCTCTACCCTATCTACGCCCCCCATTATTTTATACACCTCAATCATATCCCCCCTCAATCTCCTCTGCTCCAGGGAAAATAACCCCAGTCTATCCAATCTCTCCTCATAACTAAAACTCTCCAGCCCAGGCAACATCCTGGTAAATCTCCTCTGCTCTCTCTCTAGTGCAATCACATCCTTCCTATAATGCAGATTCCAGAACTGCACGTAATACTCTAGCTGTGGCCTAACCAGCGTTTTATACAGTTCCAGCATAACCTCCCTGCTCTTATATTCTATGCCTTGGCTAATAAAGGGAACTATCCCATATGCCTTCTTAACCACCTTATCTACCTGTCCCGCTACCTTAAAGGACCGGTGGACATGCACACCAAGGTTCCTCTGATCCTCGGTATTTCCCAGGGTCCTACCATTCATCGTGTATTCCCGTGCCTTGTTTGCCCAAGTGCATCACCTCACACTTGCCCAGATTAAATTCCATTTGCCAATGATCAGCCCATCTGACCAGTCCATCTATATCGTCCTGTAATCTAACGCTATCCTCCTCACTAGTTACCACCCCATCAATTTTCGTGTCATCCACGCACTTACTGATCAACCCACCTACATTCAAATCTGAATCGTTTATATATACCAAACAGCAAGGAACCCAACACCGATCCCTGTGGAACCCCGCTGGACAGAGGCATCCAGTCACAAAAACACCCCTCGACCATCACCCTCTGCTTCCTGCCACTCAGCCAATTCTCGATCCAATTTGCCAAATTGCCTTGGATTCCATGGGCGCTTACCTTCGTTATCAGTCTCCCTTGCAGGACCTTATTAAAAGCCTTGCTGAAGTCCAAGTAGACTACATCAAATGCATTGCCCTCATCTACACCTCTGGTGACTGCTTCGAAAAATTCAATCAAATTGGTCAGACATGACCTCCCCTTAACAAAACCATGCTGACTGTTCTTGATTAATCCCTGCCTCTCCAAGTGTAGATTAATTCTGTCCCTCAGAATTGCTTCCAATAGTTTCCCCACCACTGAGGTTAGACTAACTGGCCTGTAGTTCCCTGGTTTATCCCTTCCTCCCTTCTTGAATAACGGTTCCACATTGGCTGTCCTCCAGTCCTCTGGCACCTCTCCTTTGGCCAGAGAGGTTTTGAAAATTATTGCCAGCGTCCCTGCTATCTCCTCCCTTGTCTCACTCAACAGCCTAGGATACATTTCATCTGGGCCTGGAGACTTATCTACTTTTAAGGCTGCCAGCCCACTTAGAACCTCCTCCCTTTCTATGCTAATTTCTTTAATTATATTACATCCTTCTACCTGATTTCCATACCCATGTCATCCCTCTCACTTGTGAACACCGACACAAAGTATTCATTTAGAACCTTACCTACGTCTTCCGGCTCCACACACAAATTACCGTTATGGTCCTTAATGGGCCCAGCCTTTTCCCTAGTTATCCTCTTACTCTTAATGTACTTGTAAAATAACTTTGGATTTTCCTTTATTTTACCTGCCAATGTTTTTCATGCCCCTTTTTGCTCTCCTAATTTCCTTTTTAAGTTCCCCCCTACACATTCTATACTCCTCTAGGGCTTCTGCTGTTTTGAGCCCTCAGTATCTGCCATAAGCCTCCCTTTTTCTCTTTATCCAATCCTGTATAACCCCCGACATCCAGGGTTCCCTGGATTTGTTGGTCCCACCCTTTATGTTTACTGGAACATGTTGGCCCTGTACTCTCCCTATTTCCTTCTCGAATGAGTCCAACTGCACAGACGCAGATTTACCTAAAAGGAGCTGCTCCCAGTCCACTCTGGCCAAATCATATCTGATCTGATCGACCTTCCCCTAATTTAGAACTCTGATTTCTGGCCCATCCTTGTCCTTTTCCATAATGGAGTTATGATCACTATCTGCAAAATGCTCCCCCATTGATACCTCTACCACTTGCCCGGCTTCATTCCCTAAAATTAAGTCCAGGATCGCCCCCTCTTTTGTAGGACCTTCTACGTATTGGCTTAAAAAGCTTTCTGGATGTATTTTAAGAATTCTGCTCCCTCTAAACCTATCACACTATGACTAACTCTGTTAATGTTGGGAGAGTTGAAATCCCCCTATTACTACCCTATTATTTTTACACATCTCTGAAATTTGCCTACATATCTGCTCTTCTCTTTTTCTCTGACTGTTTGGGGGCCTATAGTACACTCCCAGCAATGTGATTGCTCCTTTTTTGTTTTTCAGTTCCACCCATATGGCTTCATTTGAGGAGCCTTCTAAGATGTCATCCCAACTTACTGCTGTAATTGATTCCTTGATCAATATTGCGATACCCACTCCCTTTTTACCTCCCTCCCTGTCTCGTCTGAAGACGATATCCTGGAATATTGAGCTGCCAAAATCCTTCTCTCAACCATGTCTCTGTGACAGCAATGACATCATACTTCCATGTGTTAATTTGTGCCCTCAACTCATCTGCCTTATTCGTCAGGCTCCTTACATTAAAATAAATACCACCCAACCTTGCCAAACTCTCTTGTGCCTTAACTGGCCTATAATTTCTATGCCTTCCAGACTCACTTGCTCTCTCTTCTAATTTTGGCTGTGCATCTCCCCCTGCTGAACCTTCTCTCAGGATCCCATCACCCTGGCAAGTTAGTTTAAACCCTCCCCAACAGCATTAGCAAACCTCCCCGCAAGGATGTTGGTCCCATTCCGTTTCAGGTGCAACCTGCCCACCTGTACTGGTCCCACCACCCCCAGAAATGGTCCCAGTGTCCCAGAAATCTAAAGCCCTTCCTCCTGCACCATCTCTCCAGCCACGCATTCATCTGGACTAACCCTCTATTCCTATACTCACTAGCACATGGCACCAGAAGTAATCCAGAGATTACTACCTTTGAGGTCCTGTTTTTTAATCTGTTTTGTTGCTCCCTAAACTCTGCTTTCAGGACCTCATCCCTCTTAATACCTTTGTCATTGGTACCAATATGTACCATGATCTCTGTCTGTTTGACCTCCCCCTTTTAGTTCATTTGAAGAGAGGGTTTGGTGCCTGAGAGTTTTCTGAACACTCTCCATTGTGTCAAGAAGGCCCAGGGTTACCTGAAGAACAGATCTCAGGGCCCTCACAGAATCTTTTCTGTTTGCCATCACATTCTACAATATTGCCTGCAGCCAACAGTTTGATTTGTCAGTTGCAGCATGGTCATTCATATGGTTTGAAAGCCTTGAATGTGAAACTTTAACCAATGCCTTCTGAAATTCATGGAAATTCTATCCTTTTATCCAAAAGTTCAGTGACCTCTAGGGAGCTCTCATGGAGTGGTCAAGCAGCGTCACAGACCAAGTGCAGAGGTTGGAATAAGTATACTGGAACCAGTATGGGCACAATGGGCTAAATGGCCTCCTTCTGTGTTGTAAGTTTCCTATGATTCTATGAATCTTTGGAATTCGCTATACCAGCGAGCTGTGGATGCTCATTTGCTGAACGTCTTTAGGGCAAAGGTCAACAGGTTTTTGTGTGGGATTATGGGGATGATGCGGGAAGGTGGAGTTAAGGTAGAAGATCAGCCATGATCTTGTTGAATGTTGGAGCAGGCTCGAAGGGCTAAATTGCTGTCTCCTGTTCCTATTTCTCATGTTCTATGGAGCACAGCATTATTTTCAAAGCAGAGTCTGGAACTGGAAGTTCCCCTCCAAGCCTCGCACCATCCTGACTTGGAAATATATCGCCATTCCTTGACCGGGTCAAAATCTTGGAACTCCCTCCCTAACAGCACTGTGTGCGTACCCACGTCACATGAACTGCAGCGGCTCAAGAAGGCATCTCACCGCCACCTTCTCAAGGGGCAACTAGGAATGGGCAATAAATGCTGGCCCAGCCAGCAGAGCCCACGTCCTGTGGATGAATTAAAAAAAAATTGTGATAAAGACAGAAATGCTGCAAATACCCAAATAGCATCTGTGGAGAGAAACTGAGTTACCATTTCAGGTGAACAACCTTTCTTCAGAAATAGAGTTTTTTTTAATTAATTCATGGATGTGGCCATCACTGGCTCAGCCAGTATTTATTGCCCATCCCTAACTGCCCTTGTTCAGAGGGCATTTAAGAGTCAACCACATTGCTGAAGGTCTGGAGTCACATGTAGGCCAGACCAGGTAAGGACAGCAGATTTCCTTCCCTAAAGGACATTAGTGAACCAGATGGGTTTTTACAATAATTGGCAATGGTCATCATCAGACCTTCCATTTCAAATTTTTATTGGATTCAAATTTCACTATTTGCCCTGTGGTGGGATTTGAAACCAGGATTCCCAAAGCATTACCCTGGGTTTAATTGGAAAACTAGTCAGTGACAATACCACTAGGCCACCACCTCCAGACTTTAAGATGAGAATGGGATGGAGGGGAGGAAAGTACTGAATGAAATATCTGTAATAGGGTGGAAAGCAGGAGAGATTAAACGACTCAAGGGTTCATGGCGCAAGGCCAAAAGGAGATGGTAAAGAGACAAGTGAAGAAACAAAAGATCTGTCTAGAGATGTGAATGGCAGAATAGCTGTGGTCCGGAAAAAAAACCCAAATCTAAGAAAGAAGGAGGGAACAAGATGGGGGTCAGTGTTTACAGTCTGAAATGGCTGAATTCAATGTTGAGTCTGGACAGGTTTAAAGGGCCTCATAGAAAGATGAGGTGTTGTCTCTCGAGATTATGTTGAGCTTCATTGGAACACTGCAGGAGGTCAAGACAGAGGGGTCAGAGTGAGAGAAAGGCTAGAAGTAGTTTTGTTTCGAGTCAGAGTTTAGCGTAACTATATTAATCTAATTTCGTTTCTGAGACTCCCCTTTGGTTTGTAGTCAGTTTTTGTGTGCCAATGAAAACCTGACTCCAAAGATCTGAGTTCTGTGCTTGATTCCAATCATTTTTACCCCTCAGCATCCCATGATCCTATACAGCCGAGGTCCATCCATTCCTCAAGCACTTGGGTGGCTCCTCCAGCATCTATCTCAGACTCCTGAACAGGATCCTGGAAAACTACCTGCTACCTCTAGCATCAAATCTGTCTCTTCATCCAGACCTTTCCTCTCTCAGTCACTCGGCACTACTAAAAGTAATATTCCCCTGCATGCTCGTCTCCTTATTTCATCTGGACAGTGATGGAAAACTCTCTGTCCCTCTGTATTGAAGTCAAAGCTCATTATACTGTCTCCGCCTTCAATTCATTCTTTTTTGGCATCACACAATTGGATTCTCTCCCTTTGCTTTCCTTTCTTACATAGAATGCTAGCATGTATAAGGCACAGAAACAGGCCATTCAGCCCAACTTAAGCTTCTTCCCGTCCTTCCTCATTAAAATCTATCATTGTAACCTTTGATTCCTTTCTCCCTCATACACTTGTCTAATTAAATACATCTAGACTATTCACTTCAACCGCTCCCTGTGGTAGCCAGTTCCACATTCTCACCACTCTCTGGTTTCTCCTGAATTCCCTATAGGATTTCTTGGTGACTATCTTATATTGACGGCCTCTAGTTATGCTCTTCCCCACAAGAGAAAACATCCTCCCTGTCAAAACCTTTCAGGGTTTTAAAGACCTCAATTAGGTCCCCCTCAGACTCCTTTTTTCGAGAGAAAAGAGAGCCAGCCTATCAGTCCTTTCCAGATATAGATATGCCTACACATTTCAGGCATCTGCCTTGTAAATTTTCTCTGCAACGACTCCAATGCCTCTATATAATTTTTATAATATGGCAACCAGAACTGCACATAATACTCTAAATGTGGTCTAACCAAGGTTCAATACAGGTTTAGTGTAACTTCCTCACTTTTCAATTCTATCCGTCTAGAAATAAAACCTAGTGCTTGGTTTCCTTTTTTTTAATGACCTTGTTAACCTATAACGCAACTTTTAGTGATTGTTGTATCTGTAATCCAATATTCCTTTGTTCCTCTACCCCACCCAGACTTGCATTTTCCAATTTATAAGTGATCTCCCTGTTCTTCCTACCAAAATATACAACCTCACATTTGTTTTGTATCTTCACACACGCTTTTTTCCCATTTCGGGAAAGTTTTGAAAGGATTAGCAGGTTAAACACAAACCTGTTGAATCAAGTCACGAACGTGCCTGCTGTGGCCAATTTCCACTCCTGGGGCGGAATTTTCCCAAATTTGCCAAACAACGTTTTAGCTGCCGGCTGTGATGACAGGTTTTCACGTTGTATCATCCCAAGCCTACTTCGTTATTTATTCACTCCCAGGAAACAAGCTGTTTCCAAGGCGGGTGGGCTCTTGTTCGTCCACCACACCATCACCCTGCTGCTGCATCACGCCGGGCACCATGTTTAAAGTCCAGCTGCAAGCACACATCTCAGCGCTTCTGGCTCACCATTGCTGCACCGGAGACTTGGCCCTGAAACTGAAGAAGACTGCAGCCCCCAGGTTCAGCGGCGCGTCTCTCAAGTGACCTTTGGATGCCATGGAGGCCCGCTGGGATGCCCTCTACCCTTGGTTGCAGGATGGGAAGCAACCGCACCAACCCGCCTTAGGAGGTGGTGGCAGTGCTGGTCAGTGCCAACGCCCTGTAAAAGAGGAGAGCCACCCAGTGCTGCAAGAGGGTGAATGATCTCCTCCATGTTCCGCCAGGGTAAATCATTCATCCCATCACTCAACTCACACACTCACGAACCCATCACACATCCACAGGGCCTGGACTCACTGCCGGTTCAAGGGACATTGCCATTCACTCTCTCACACTCACTGTCATTGTCCTCATCCCATCTATGGGACCATTCAACATCCACACAGGCCAGGCATACTTATCATCTGGCCTGGCAGGCTTTCTGCTTATACTCTCTCCATCTCTATCCACGCAGGACAAGCTGGCACACAACAAGAGGGAGAGGTCACAGACTGGAGCGGAATGCCCGAAATCATGGTCCTCATGGACTTTGAAAACAGAGCCATCCAGCTGGACAGCGAGGATCTGGACCGGTCCTGTGCTGACGGTGAGGTTGGTGCTACTCTACCAAGTGAGGATCCAGCAGTGCAACATCCATCAGACAACCATGAGTGATATGTCCTCTTTCACAGGTCACTGCCATGCACTAATTATCTCCCCTTGCTTTCGCAGGGACATCTGCCAAACAGCCGACAGAGTCCATGACCCAGGGCCTCCAGTTAAGCCTGGAAGGAACCTCTGAAGAGGAATCTGAAGACACCCTCCCTGAAGTCCCATCACAGCACTCACCCACACCCTCCACCAGCAAAGAGGTACACACCTCAGTGGGACCTAGCTTTAGGATAGCCCCGGGATCACAATCTGGTGAGCACATCGCACTGCCTGGTGCACTGCAGCTGGTGGCAGGGACTTCCCAGGCCCCCAGCACTCGAAGAGCTGTTGAAGATCAGAAATTTGCTGAGTCTGAGTCAGATGATGAGCCTCTGGACTCAGTCATGTCGCAGCACTGATGCTGTGCTCCAGCTCCTGAAAGGGCCAGGTTCTGAAGGCAGACAAAGCATCAGATGCTTCTAAAGTTTCATGGCTGCATCTCTATGATATGACCTTGATCACAGAGTGCAAGCGAGCTGCCCTCAGCCAGACAGGAGTCAGACATTCTCAGAGGCTATGTGAAGATTTATGGCATGTCCTCACTGCATAATCATCATCATCCTCCTGCAATCGAACTGAGGGCATCCTGGCTAAGTTTGCAGATGATACAAAGATAGGTGGAGGGACAGATAGTATTGAGGAAGCGGGGAGGCTGCAGAAGGATTTGGACAGTTCAGGAGAATGGCTAAAGAAGTGGCAGATGGAATACAACGTGGGGAAGTGTGAGGTCATGCACTTTGGTAGGAAGAATAGAGGCATAGACTATTTTCTAAATGGGGAGAGAATTCAGAAGTCTGGAGTGCAAAGGAACTTGGGAGCCCTAGTCCAGGATTCTCTTAAGGTTAACTTGCAAGTTGAGTCGGTAGTTAGGAAGGCAAATGCAATGTTGGCATTTATTTCGAGAGGACTAGAATATAAAAGCAGGGATGTGCTGCTGAGGCTTTATAAGGCTCTGGTCAGAGCACACTTAGAATATTGTGAGCAATTTTGGGCCCCGTATCTCAGGAAGGATATGCTGGCCCTGGAGAGGGGCCAGAGGAGGTTCACGAGAATAATCCCAGGAATGAAAAGCTTAACATATGAGGAATGTTTGAGGACTCTGGGTCTATACTCGATGGAGTTTAGAAGGATGTTGGGGGATTTGATTGAAACTTACAGAATACTGTGAGGCCTGGATAGAGTGGACGTGGGGAAGATGTTTCCATTAGTAGGAGAGACTAGGACCCAAGGGCACAGCCTCAGTGTAAAGGGAAGACCTTTTAGAACAGAGATGAGGAGAAACTTCTTTAGTCAGAGAGTGGTGAATCAATGGAATTCATTGCCACAGAAGGCTGTGGAGGCCAGGTCATTGAGTGTATATAAGACCGAGACAGATAGGTTCTTGATTGGTAAGGGGATCAAAGGTTATGGGGAGAAGGCGGGAGAATGGGGTTGAGAAACTTATCAGCCATGATTGCATGGCGGAGCAGACTCGATGGGCTGAATGGCCTAATTTCTGCTCCTATGTCTTATGGTCTAATCGAGCGGCTATTAGGGCCTTCACCAGCTCTTTATGACAGGAGCGTTATCACAGAGGGTATTGGCACTGCCATAAGACAGACTGGAATGAAATGTTCACGAATGTGATGTGAGGAACTATGGGGTCACCTCACTGCATGTCGTCATCATCTTTCACAAACCTAGCAGCTATGAGGGCTTCCTAAGCACACCTGCCACATCTAGCCAGTGCGAGGGCCTCATCCCCATCATCGCTGCCTCCGAGGACCTCCTCAACCTCCTACCCATTGGCGTCCTCCTCATTAGAGGAGACATGCAGCTTCTCCATCTCCTCCTCAGCCTCCCCATTGGAGCACCAGGTTGTAAAACTCACAGCAAACGATGATGATGTGTGACACCATCTGTGGACTGTATTGCAGGGCTCCACCAGGCTAGTCCAGGGACCGGAACCAATCTTCAGTATCCTGCTGATCTGCTCCACCAAGTTGCGAGCTGCAGCATGAGCCTCATTATATTGTTGCTCTGCTGCAGTCTGAGGCCGCCACACAGGTATCATCAGCCACGGCCTCTGCGGGTAGCCCTTATTCCCCAAGGAGCCATCCCTGCAGCCTCTGTGGACCCTGGAAGACTCCAGGGATCTGTGACTGACTAAGAATGTAGGTGTCATCCACAAACCCTGGAAACCGTGCGCACACCTGAAGGATGTGTTTCTGGAGGTCACACACCGGCTGCACGTTCAGCAAATGGAACTCCTTGCGGTTGATGTAGTCCACCGTGTGTTGCGACAGAGATCTGGGCACCACATGAGTGCAGTGAATTGTGCCCTGCACCTGTGGGAAGCTCGAGATCTGGGCAAATCCAATCGCTCTTGCACCCTGACGGTCCTGGGCAAAATGCACAAAGTTGTGGTCCATGGAGATGGCATCCATGTCCTAATGGATGCATTTGTGGGTGGAGGCTTGAGAGATCCCACAGAGGTCACCTGTGGAGCCCTGAAAGGAGCCACTGGCATAGAAATTGAGCACCATGGTCAGTTTCACAGCCACTGGCAGTGGATGCCCTCCATGTCCCCTTGGCACCAAATCCTGCAGTGACTGGCAGATCTGAGCAACCAGTTCCCTAGACATACACAGTCTTTTGTGACACTAGTTCTCGGTCATCTGCAGGAATGAAAGGCGGCATCTATATACCCTGGGTGTCACTAGGCGCCAACCAGTGATGGCTGACTATGGCTCTTAGGCGGCGTGTGTGGGAGCTTCAGTCGCCCCTTCTTCCTGAGGGTGTGAGTGTGAATGTGTGTGTCTTAATTCGATTAAAGCCAGCTAGTCTGGATGCTTTTATGTAGAGTAATTTTGAGATGTGAAACAGGTAAGGTAAAAAGCACATATGCAATTTGTTGAATAAACCATTAAAAGACTGGGGGTGAATTCTTGCATCTATCTCAGAGAGACCAAGCAATATATTTATATTACTAATAAAATTGGTACTATGAAAGGGGTTTTGTTGTTTGAAGAGGTGGAGTTCAAAGGGCCTGGTGATACAATGAGAATTTGCATTCAAAGGGATGGCTAAGTATATACAGAACAGAATGGGGTTGAGAAACATATCAGCCATGATTGAATGGCGGAGCAGACTCGATGTGCCGAATGGCCTAATTTCTGCTCCTATGTCTTTTAGTCTTATGGATGCTGCCTGTACACCTACAACTGTGTGAAGGAACCACATTGAAAGGAACCTCATTTTGAATTCATAAGATAAAATTTGCTTTGCCTGGTGTCTGCTTAAAGTCTATGGGTTATTGATGCTTGGGGAAGGTTTACCTGGGAGTGATTAATTTGGGGATGTGTTTAAAAGTTATTATGGTAGTAATTTGTAGACATGTGCATGTGATTAATTCCTTGTAAATTAATAAATGTTTAATTGAATTTATATAATAAATCTCTGGAGGCTTGGTGGTTTCATTTCTGAATTTAGAGTTGCATCTCAAACATACCAATTGAAAATATAGGTTATGACAGTTGTTTAAAGTTTCCCTCTGGGATTTTAAATAACTCAGCTGTTACCAACTGCTGTGTCATAACACTTATTATAATTCCACAGTCCAAATTATCAACGTAAATTGTGAACAGCAGTGATCTCAGCACTAATTCCTGTGGAACACCACTTCCCACTTTTTGTCACTCTGAATAACTAAGCTTTCCTATGATTCTCTGCTTTTTGTCTAGAAGCCAGCCAGCAATCCATTCTCCCACATGTCCCCCGAGTCCACGTTCTCTGACCTTATTCATTAGTCTATTGTGAGGCACCTTATCGAAAGCCTTTTGAAAGTCCAAATAAATGACATCCACTTCATTACCATTGTCTATTCTCTCTGCTACCTCCTCAAAAAGTTCAATAAGGTTGGTCAAGCAACATTTTCCCTTTTGAAATTCATATTGACTATTCATTAATATATTTCTCATTCCCGGATGTTCTTCTATTCTCTCCTTTAGTAAAAATGCCATTATTCCCTGGACATGTTCTATCACCTTCTTAAATATAGGAATTACATTAGCTATCTGCTAGTTCTCAGGCACTACACCTTTTTCTAACAAATTATTAAATATTAGTAGTGATGTCTCTGCTATCTCTTCTCTAGATTTTTTTTAAAATATGGAGATGAAAACCATCTGGGCTGGGGCTTTAACTTCATTGTTCAATTTATTCAATACACCCCTTTTTATTTTAAATGCACTTATCTCAATGTTTATCTCATCATTCAATGTCTTGTCTACCTGGTAGATATTGAAGTGAAAAAATAATAATTTAATATTTCTGTCATCTCTCTATCATTACTTGTGGTATTATCTTGTTTGTATATTAATGGTCCTAATCTCATCATAGCCTTCATTCCTTTCTTTAATTGATGCACTTTTATATTATTTTATCTAATGTTTCTTGATAATTTAACGTCATAGTTCCTCTTTGTCTTCCTAAGTGCTCTTTTTTACTGATTTCCTAATCTCTTCATCTTCTCTTATCAATTCTCTGCTCCTATGCACTTAGTGTATGCCTCTTTTCCAACTTTCAACTGTTCCCTTATGCTTTATTTGTCTAAAGAGTTTTAATGTGTTCTTTCCTTTTAGCAGAATATATTTTTCCTACACACTTTTAATATTTCCTATTTAAATGTTTCCCATTGTTGATCTATATTGCTGTTTTCCAATTGTGCCAGCCATTTTATTTTCCCAAGTTCTAATCACAGCCCTTCAAAATCAGCGTTTCTCCAAACTATTAACCTGTTTTTCTTTTGTCATGCTTATGTTCTTCTCTATAATCAACTTCATAAGTAGTTTTTTTAAAATTTATTCATTCACAGGGTTTGGGCATTGCTGGCTGGGCCAACATTTATTGCCCATCCTTAATTGCCCTTGAGAGGGTGGTGGTGAGCTGCCTTCTTGAACCGCTGCAGTCCATGTGGTGTAGGTACAGCCACAGTGCTGTTAGGGACGGAGTTCCAGGATTTTGACCCAGCAATAGTCTCATTATCATCGTCTCGTCGGCTGTCTCTCAGTTGGGGTATGATGTCTGCTCAGGGCCATGAGGGTCTGCCATTAGTCTTCATGTGACTGAACAGACCCAAAGATCTTTGGGTACATGGAGCATGACATCCCATGACATAGTGGGATCCAGAGTGCAGGATTTGCTTCCTTTTCTTTCCTTCTGATGCTGCTCTGCCTCATTAAGACGTTGTGACTCAGAGCCTGATGCAGCTTGATGGACAAGCTGTTGCCATTTTGAGTGATTGGTAGCGAGCTCCTCCCAGTCATTAATGTCAATGTCGCACATCGAGGACAGCTTCAGGGTGTCTCTGAAGCATTTTCTTTGTCCTCTCTGGAACGCTGGCCATTTGAGAGTTGAGAAAACAGGACCTGGGGTGGGAGATGCTTCTTGGCCATCTGGACACAAGTATCTCGTCCATTGAAGTTGATCTCGGAGTTTTGCCAGAATGCTTGTAGAGCTGGCTTCAAGAAGGACACTAGCATTTGTTCGACGGTCCTCTCAATCTGGTAGACACGGCAGAGACATCGCTGATGGGATTTCTCTGGTGCTATTATGTGTCGCTGACACACAGACCGGGTCTCATTGCAGTACAGCTGTGTGGTAACGACAACTGCTCTGTACACAAGGAGTTTTGTTGAGTTGCAGAGGTATTTGTTGTCAAACACTCAGTGCCGTAATTTGTAGAAGGGGGAGATGGTGGCATTGTGGTGATGTCATTGGACTAGTAATCCCAGAAGCCCAGGTTCAAATCCCCATCATCGCAGCTGGTGGAATTTAACTTCAATTAATAAATCTGGAACATAAAGCTGGTCACAGAAATAGTAACCATGACAACAACTATCATTGATTGTTGTAAAAACCCACCTTTTCACTAAAGTCCTTTAAAGAAGGAAATCCGCCATGCTTACCTGGTCTGGCCTACACATGGCTCCAGACCCACAGCAATGCGGTTGACTCCTAAATGGCCTAGCAAGCCATTCAGTTCAAGGACAATTAAGGGTGGGTAACAAATGTTGGCTTTGCCAGTGATGCCCACATCCCATGAAAGAATATAAAAAGAAGGCTGAGCTGGCGCAGCAGATCTGGTGTTGGATCTCCTCGTCAATGGTGGCCTTTAGAAAGAGGTGCCTGCCAAGGTATAGGAAGTAATCAACATATTCTAGAATCTCTCCTTCAAAGTAAATGGGAGGTGGAATATTTGGCTGACCAGGAATCATCCGTGCCCGCTGGCGTCGGGCATGTTCGGTAGCATGAGCGGACAATATGGCGAGGCCAAAAATCAGTTTCACAATGTTGTGAAACCAGTTTGCAATTGTCTGCTCAGCCCATCGATGGTGGGCATGTTCCCCGCCATCGGACATTGCGAACCTCATTGTAATACATCAGCATATTATTATAATGCCAGCCCACCAGACTCATGCCTTACCCCCCCATCACCCCCGCTGAATCGTCCACCCACATTGGCAGGCAAACACGCTAGTGCAGAACATGTCTTAACAAGTGTGACATGCAGAAGTCGAGTCTTACCGTCAGGGTCTTGCTCACATTGTGGACACCCGAAGATGCCGGAGCCTGACAGCAACAGCACACTGGAGGAACATCCATGGGATGCTGGGTGGATTCTCATGGGCATGGCTCCGCCGTGAAGCAGCTCACGGAAGGTGGAAAGTCACCATTGATACTCGCAATGGATGATGTCGTGGGGGTGGGAGAGGAAGGACTAGGATTGACAGGGAGAGGAAGAGGTGTCAGGAGGTGAGGTTGAGAGAGGGAGAATGAAGGTGTCGGGGGCAGTAACTGGGAAGGGGGAATGAAGGTGTCAGGGGAGGTTGGGAGGGAGGAGGGAGTATGGTGGGGGGGAGGAGGGGGTAACAAGGGAGAAGATGGTACCTGGGGATGTAGGTGTAACGGGGGAGGAGGCATGGAAGGTGTAAGTGAGGGAGTTTGGAGGGGGTAGGAGTGTGGAGAGAAGATGGTGTCCAGGGGGAGGAAGGAGTGCAGATAGGATGGAGGAAGAAGTAACGGTCTGAAGGAGTCAGGAAGAGTCAGCATAGTTTTGTGAAAGGGAAATTATGTTTAAGCAATTTATTGGGGTTCTTTGAAGGAGTGCTCTAGGGCATGAGTCACAAAAAATTAGTGTGCAAATAATTAAGAAGGCTAATGGAATGCTATCCTTTATTACGAGAGGAATTGAATATAAAAGTAAGGATGTTATGCTTCAGTTATACAGGACATGGGTGAGACCTTGCAGCAAGATGTGGACAATATCCAGGCTTGGGCTGACAAGTGGCAAATAACATTCGTGCTGCACAAGTGCCCGGCAATAATCATCTCCAACAAGAGAGAATCCAACCATTGTCCCTTGAGGTTCAATGGCATTACCATCACCGAATTCCACATTATCAACATCCTGGGGGTTACCATTCACCTGAAACTGAAATGGACCAGCCATATAAATACTGTGGCTACAAGAGCAGGTCAGAGGCTAGGAATCCTGCAGTGAGTTCACCTCCTGCCTCCCCAAAACTTGTCCACTATCTACAAGGCACAAGTCAGGAGTGTGATGGAACACTCCCCACTTGCCTGGATGAGTGCAGCTCCCACTACACTCAAGAAGCTGGACACCATCCAGGACAAAGCAGCCCACTTGATTGGCACCACATCCACAACCATTCACTCCCTCCACCACCGACGCACAGTAGCAGCAGTGTGTACCATCTACAAGATGCACTGCAGGAATTCACCAAGGCTCCTTCGACAGCACCTTCCAAACCCAAGACCACTACCATCCAGAAGGACAAGGGCAGCAGACACATGGGAACACCACCGCCTGGAAGTTCCCCTCCAAGCCACTCACCATCCTGACTTGGAAATATATTGCTGTTCCTTCACTGTCGCTGGGTCAAAATCCTGGAACTCCCTCTCTAACAGCACAAAACAGGGTTTACCTACACCACACGGACTGCAGTGGTTCAAGAAGGCAGCTCACCACCACCTTCTCAAGGGCAACTAGGGATGGGCAATAAATGCTGGCCCAGCCAGCGAACCCCACATCCTGTGGAAGAATTTTTAAAAATCTATGGTGCCCAACCTAGAGGCACTGAAGAAGTTGCAAAAAATATTTACAAGGATGATACTAGGACTGAGTAGTTCTGTAAGAGATGCCAACAGGTACCATGGCATCTTGAAGAACACTCATCAAACCTGTGAGGAAACACAGGAAGAAGTTAATTTGCCAACAGTCAGACCACTATATGAAGATTTCACATTACTGGCTCAAAGCTGAGGGATTCACAACAGAGTGTGCAGGAGGTTCAAGGGTCAGGTTTTTCTGCCAAACTTCAGTTATGGCAGCAACAAGACCAAACATGCATGTTCCTCAGGGTTCAGGAAACACTTAATCCCCAATATCAAGGAGCTCGCATGATGAGTGACAGGACTTTTTGTGCCAAAATCTCTCACCAAGGATCTCTGCAAAAAGAAGTGCGGGAAAGGTTGTGCAGAGGACAGCCCAGTTCACGATCAAGATCACCAATTCCAAAGCAAAGTTATGCAGCAGAGGGAATGAGTAAAGTGACGGAGCAAAGCTACAGGGTTCTTTAACAAAAGTCTGAACTACAGAAAAAAAAGTAGTATATAACTGCCAGGTTGGGGCTCTTCCCTTGAAAAAAGAGAAGGTTGAAGGATGACCTGATGGAGGTCTTTAGAATGATGAAGGGGTCCAATAGGGTTGACAGGCAGGGCATGTGGAGGAACCAGAGTCTAGAGACCGTAAGCATAAGTATAACGGGAAGCTTTTTGCTTCAGTGAGCCGTTGAAATGTTGAAACTGATAAACCATGGAGTGGTTGAGGCTTGAGCACAGATTTATTTCAGGGGATGTTCAATAAACACAAGGCAAGAATAGAATAGAAGAAGCCGCAGATAGGGGGTTAGATAGAGAGGGGTGGGAGGAGGATCGTGAAGAGCATAAAAACCATCAAAAAACCGTTGTCCCAAATGGCCTGTTTCTGTACAGTAAATTCCAATTAATTCCACGGGCGATAATTTGTTGTAGCAGGACACCTAACGTTGTTTGCTGTTAAGTAGACTTTCCCTTGCAAGTTTAGATTTTTACACTTATCGTGGCCAGTTGCTAATAGTGTGAAGAGGAAATCGGACATCTGGGACCTGAGCGAAAGCAAATAACTGCGTCTCCTTAATCAATCCTATTAAGTATGGTAAAAAAAAATAACAGTGCAGAAAATGAGAAGGGAGGAGTGACTGAATTCAATGCCAAGTCAAGTACAAAAAGAGAAATAAAGTGGGGGAAAGAAAGATTAGAATAAGACAGAGAGACAGAGAGGAAGAGACAAAAACGGAAAGCAACAAAAATATTTGCTTTCTTTTAAATGAACAATTAAGACTAGAGATTTCACACTTGTCACAGTTACATTTCAATACCACAGTTGTTGACTGACAGTGATGAGCTCTCACCACATCGTTAAAAGGACATTTCGAGTGAAACTGATTAAACTTTAACTTTCTGTAATGAGTTTAGTTTGCATTCGCCACGTAATTACAGCAACCTCGCGGTGTTCAATAAATCTCAATGGTGAGTCAAGCAACAGGATGCAGGTTTCATGATGCGGCAAGTTTTGGATTACCATGTTTGTCCGTGTGTGAAGTTGCTGTGCCATTTGTGCATAAATAATAAATGAGCGCCATTAGCCTCAACATTATGTTAACAGCAAGTTAATGTCTCTCTGAAACCTGCATTCTATGTCTCCGCTCACACCCTGAAAGTTCCTATTAGCTTCTGTGTGCCATGTCGCCAGTGGAGCTCTGGTGTTGCTTCAGTTAAGCAACCTTGTCCCGTTTTGATATTTGTTTGACAACCAAAACGCGTCTCGCCATTAAGAAACATAATGCTGGACAGGGTTTGGAAACTAAAAGTAGACCCGCAGATGAGGTAACATTGGGTGATCTAACCAAATGAATTTGAACAGGTATGATCCTTACTTACTGTAACTTTGCACCAAGGCTGACAGGAGGACGACAGAAAGTAAGAAGTAGAGAGAAGTCATTGCCAACTCTTCAGCGTTTCGTTCTTTCTTGCTCAATGCTTCTTATCTTTTGACACCTAAAAACAGAAGTTGCTCAAAGTGTTTCCTCATTTTCGGTGAAATTCACACGAGATGTTAATCAAGTTCCTTCGATATAACTGCAAAGGGGAAGTCCGTGTATGTTGAACAGCAGAGATATTTATATAACTACTGGAAATCCATGGCACGAAGCACAACATCTACTGAGAATGAGAGATGCTGCAGCAGCTTCCAACATAGCTCTCAGATACTCACCAGACTCTGTAACCCTTGAAGCAAAGATTTCTATTTCAGTGTCAGCATCAAACACTCCCAGAGCTGGTGCAGTACCAGGTGGATACAGAATAAATCTTGTTCTACACTGTCCCATCAAACACTCCCACAGCTGGTGCACTACCCGGTGGATACAGAATAAAACTTGTTCTACACTGTCCCATCAAACACTCATATGTCAGCTGTACTATAGCACATTAAGGCTCCTTTAGTTCTGCCCAAAAATGTCCCTTAGCACTGCCTCAGGCCAGCACCTCTTCTTGCACAGTGTTTTATTTCTGTTTCCCTCACCAGTGCTCTCTCTAGCATTTGCGTGCCAATTTTGGGGCCGTAGACCCACTCAGCAGAAAATGCAAAAACTGATTTCATATGAGTGAGCTGAGTGAGTGGGCAAACGCATGGCAGATGCAGTATAATGTGGATAAATGTGAGGTTATACATTTTGCTAGCAAAAACAGGAAGGCAGATTA
Source organism: Carcharodon carcharias (assembly GCF_017639515.1). Lineage (NCBI taxonomy): Eukaryota > Metazoa > Chordata > Chondrichthyes > Lamniformes > Lamnidae > Carcharodon > Carcharodon carcharias. Next base: position 193,421,475 of record NC_054470.1, on the reverse strand, counting down.
TTATCTGAATGGCTATAAATTGAGAGAGGGGAATGTGCAATGAGACCTGGGTGTCCTTGTACACCAGTCGCTGAAGGTAAGCATGTAGGTGCAGCAGGCGGTAAAGAAGGCAAATGGGGTATGTTGACCTTCATAGCCAGAGGATTCGAGTACAGGAACAGGGATATCTTGCTGCCATTGTACAGGGCCTTGGTGAGACCACACCTGGAATATTGTGTGCAGTTTTGGTCTCCTTGTCTGAGGAAGGATGTTCTTGCTATAGAGGGAGTGCAGCGAAGGTTTACCAGACTGATCCCTGGGATGGCAGGACTGACATATGAGGAAAGATTGAGTCAATTAGGAATATATTCACTGGAGCTCAGAAGAATGAGGGGGGATCTCATAGAAAACTATAAAATTCTAACAGGACTAGACAGGGTAGATGCAGGAAGGATGTTCCCAATGGTGAGGGAGTCCAAAACCTGGGGTCACAGTCTGAGGATATTGGGTAGACCATTTCGGACTGAGATGAGGAGAGTGGTAAGCCTGTGGAATTCATTACCACAGAAAGTAGTTGAGACCAAAATATTGTATGTTTTCAAGGAGTTAGATATAGTTCTTGAGGTGAAAGGGATCAAAGGGTATGGGGAGAAAGCGGGAGCAGGCTATTGAGCTGGATGATCAGCCATGATCATAATGAATAGCGGAGCAGGCTCGAAGGGCCGAATGGCCTCCTCCTGCTCCTAGTTTCTATGTTTCTACATGGCTCAACTGAGTGCAGTGAGACCGAACGCTTAACACTGGGAATTTGGAAAGCGAGGGAGTTTGGTGCAGTGAGAGAGGAGGTGCTGTACTAGCCTTTTACAAAAAAGGGTGTGATGCAAGAAAGGGAGCCAGGGACAGCGATACCTGACAGCCGGAACCCAGAGGCATTAATTAGGTGAGCAGCTACATGATTGGCTGATGAGTTTTAAGTTCTTATTTCTCTCTAAACTGGGGAAGTATTTTAAACTGATACTCAGGAGATATAAGTATTGTATTAAATTTATAGATTAACCAGTTGAACTGCTTAATATAACTACAGACAATCACTGAATGATATTCCTACATTTGAAACCTAAGTAGTTGAATAAAGCATGAAAGATGTCAGGGCAGGTGATGTGTTGCAGCTATAGAATGTGGATCCTGATGGAGACCAGTGTGATCCATGGCAACCACGTCTGCAGTGAGGTCTGCAGCTTGAGGAACTCCAGCTCAGAGCTGATGAACTGGAGGTGAGCTTCAGACGCTGCGATACATCAGGAAGGGGGAAAGTTACCTGGATACTTTGCTTCAGGGGACAGTCACACCCCTTAGGCTAGATTCTTCAAATTTGGTTCATAAGTGAGGAATAAAAATGGAATGGTGATCCAGAAAGTGGCAATGAAGGAGCCTTTGCCCTCACACTTGTCCAACGGGTTTGATGTTCTTGCATCTTGTGTGGACAAGAGCAGGGACTGCACAGTGGATGAGATACTGCTCACTGCTGTCGAGAATGTGGTTCCCAAAGGCTGCATTGCCTGCCCAGTGCCAGGGTTAAGGGCATCCCCTCGGAGCTCAGGAGGAACTTTGGAGTGGGAGGAGAAGGATCTAGTTGTCATGGTCCACATGGGTGCCAACAACATAGGTAGGATTAAGAAAGAGGTTCTGCTGAGGTAGTATGTCCAGCTATGGGCTAAATTATAAAACAGAACCACAAAGGTAATAATCTCTGGATTAACACCTCAGCCGCAAGCAAATTGTTGTAGGATAAATAAGATTAGAGAATTGAATATGTGGTTCAAAGATTGGTGTGGGAGAAATGGATTTTGATTCATGGGGCACTGACGCCACTGACCCTGGGTAAAGTGGGAGCTGTACCACTGGGATGGGCCTCACCTGAACCACACCAGGATCAGTGTCCTGGTTGTAGAGGGTGCTTTAAACTAAGTAGTGGGAAGGGTTTATGTGATGGGAGATTTGGGAAGTTAAAGAGAAACAATAAGGCAACAGTGCGTGGTAGCAACATGGGTAATGATCACCGGAGTTTGACAGGAAGGGACAGAGCATACAAATATATGAATGCACCAGCAAATAAGGTCAGGGTAGGGGAAAATAGTAAAAAGACAGAATTAAAGGCTCCTTATCTGATGGCATGCAGCATTCGTTATAAGATGGATGAAGTGTTAGCACATATTGAAATAGACAAGTCTAATGTGAGAACCGTGGTTGTAAAGTGACCATGGCTGGGATCTGATTATTCAAGGGTATTTCACATGATTTTGTGAAAGGTAAATCATGTTTGACAAATTTATTAGAGTCCTTTGAGGATGTAAAAAGCACAGCAGATAAAGGGGAACCAGTAGATGCAGTGTATTTGAATTTCCAAAAGGCATTTGATATGGTGCCACATAAAAGAGAACTGCGCAAGATAAGAAGCATCACTTCCCTCTCATTGCACTAAGTCCAACAATGGGCATGAGAATCAACATTCTACCTGCCGGCCTCAATGGCGCGTTTTCGTGCCAAATTATCCACTTGCCGCCGCATTAATTATTTACACGCAGGGGTAAAACACTGGATCACGGGTTAGCAGTCTTTGATTTGCCTGCCCATCGGTGAGCTCACCGCTTCTTCACTCCAGGTGCCATATTTAAACAGCACGCGTGCACAGCTTTTTTGTTGTCCGCAGACCAGAACTGCTCCGCCGAAGGCATGGCTCCCAAACGGAAGAAGCCTGCTGCTCCGAAGTTCAGTGACACCTCCCTGGAACGCCTGCTGGATGCAGTCGAGGCCCACTGCAATGTCTTGTACCACCACTCTGGCCACAGGAGGTCCAGCAAACTCACTAAGTGGCACACCCAATGCAGAAAGAGGCGATCTCATCCGTGCCACCAGGGTAAGTCAACCATCTCATCACTCTCAACTCACACACTCACCAGCTCATCACACATTCAATGGCATCTTACACGCTTCCAGCTCAAGGCTCATAACACCCTGGGAGTTACCCTTGACCAGAAACTGAACTGGACCAGCCATATGAATACTGTGGTTGCAAGAGCAGGTAAGAGGTTAGGAATCCTGCAGCAAGTAACTCACCTCCTGACTCCCCAGTGCCCCTCCACCATCTACAAAGCTCCAGTCAGGAGTGTGATAGAAAACTCCACAATTGCTTGGATGAGTGCTGCTCCAGCAACATTCAAGAAGCTCGACACCATCCAGGACAAAGCATCCCGCTTGATTGGCACCACATCCACAAACATTCACACCCTCCACCACCGACGCACAGTAGCAGCAGTGTGTACCATCTGCAAGATGCACTGCAGGAATTCAAAGGCTCCTTAGGCAGCACCTTCTAAACCCATGACCACTACCATCTAGAAGGACCAGAGCATCAGATAGATGGAAACACCACCACCTGGAAGTTCCCCTCCAAGCCACACACCATCCTGACTTGGAAATCTATCACCATTCCTTCACTGACACTGGATTAAAATCTTGGCACTCCCTCCTTAACAGCACTGTGGCTGTACCTACACCCCATAGACTGCAGTGGTTCAAGAAGGCAGCTCACCACCACCTTCTCAAGAGTAATTTGGGATGGGCAATAAATGCTGGCCTAGCTAGCAATGCCCACATCCCATGAATGAATTTTTTAAAAAATCACCATTCACTGTCTCACACACACCTTCACATATCCCTCTAGCCTCATATCCTCCACAGTTCATATCCTCATCCTATCCATGGTTGCACTCAGCACCCACACATGGCAGGTATCCTTATCATTTGCCCTGGCATGCGTCCTACTCACACTCTCCATCTGTCTTTATGCAGGACAAGTTCTCACACGATTGAAGGGAGTGGTCTCAGACCGGGAGTGGAGTGGCCAAAATCAAGGTTCTCACTCCCTACGAGAATCGAACCATCGAGCTGGTCGGAGAGGATATGAACCCTGCCTGCGGTGAAAGAAGTGTGCAGTGCACACCAAAATGAGGACCCTGCACCAGCTCATTCCTCAGACAGCCATACTGTGAGTGCATTGTCCTGTTTTAGTGTCGCCTGCCATGCACTAAATATCTCCCCTTTCTTTCATAGGCACTTTTGGAAAGCACTCAAGGGCATCCACAAGGCAGGCCCTCAGCTCCAGCCCCAACGACACCTCAGATGAGGAACCAGAGGAGAGCACCATACATAGAAGACTTGTCACAGCGCTCACCCACACCCTCCACCAGTGGGGAGATACACACCTGGTGGGACCTATTTCTAGAGCAGCCTTGAGGTCACGACCTGGTGAGCACACAGCACACTATTTGGTCCACAGCAGGTGGAGGCAGGGACATCTGAGTTCACCAGTACAGGATCCTGCTGCATCCGAGTCAGATGACGAGCCTCTGGACTCGGTCCTCAATCAGTCCGTGTAGCTGCAGCGACAATCATGCAAACATCAGGAAGGGGTGTCAGCTGCATTCCTCAGATTGCAACGGGCGAAGGAGGAGTCCGTCCGCTTTCAGTTGGAGGTGATAGCGCTAGCATGCACCAAGGCCAACATTGGTAGGATGGCAGCTGCCATGGAGATCTTGGTCCAGGAATCAGTCCTGCGCTGCTGCAGGAGCAACACTCCATTGCTGTAGCACTTGGTGGCATTTGTCAGTAGCTACACGAGAGGGGGGCAGGGCACCCAGATCTCACTCCAGCTGCCCATTATGCTCAAGGAGTAAGCTAGGGACCCTCTGGTACCCAAAGGGAGGTGGACCAGCAGCTCAACACCCCAGGGCCATCCACCCAGGCGACTCTGGAACTGTCCTGCTGATCCCAATCCCCTCTTCCTGTGACCCATCACCTCCAGCTCCACAGGCCGAGGAGGGTCCAGCTGCCCCACAGCAGGATATCCAAAGCAGGCCGAGGCCCTCCAGGTCTCAGCCCTCCAAGGGCGCCCGCCAAGGTCATCACAGACAACGGGATGTAGCAGTCCGCAGGCTGCCTCCATCTCCACTGTGGAGGTTGGGTTAGGAAAGTTAAAAAGATTTAGGAGCACAATGGTGGCACATGGGTTCACAGCATGTATATAATATTCACAAATGTAAATAGAATTGCACCCATTCCACATCTCCTCTTGCCCCTGCCTCTTGTTTCTGATGAGCTGCGTTGCTGTCAATCAGGTTGATACCATGGTCCCTCCCCCCACTTATCTATCGCACGTCGCTATCGTGGGCCTCTCGTTCATGTAGTGTGTTTCCATATCACCACAGTGTGTGGCCCTTTTCCAAATCACTCTCGACATCAGTGATGCCTTGACTTTAATGTTAAGTGTACTTTGGAACAAACCTCATTCTCATGCTTGGCATGGACATGTTATGTTTATTCTTGGCTGTGTGAGATTGAGCAGAGATCCTAATTCGTATGTTCATATGTTAATGTTATCCTATTTCATCTGAATTCTTGAAAGCTGAAGACGTAGTGTACAAGGAGAGATGTCTTCACGCATGGAGAAGGATCATATATCGTGCAACTCCATGTGCTCTCTGCCTTCCAGCAGGATTTTCACACTATGAGCCCATACTCAGTGCTTGTGTGCGCTGCTGCCAACCGCATTTCTGAATTTCTGAGTGTAGATCTGCTAAGCTGACAATAAATGGGAGGATCTTGCCACTTCAAGTTGCTGAAGCTGTCTCTCTCAGCCACATTATTACCCTGGAGCCGACATTATTACCGCTCGAACCTACGACCTTGAGTGGATCTCAACCTGTAATTGTCTGAATTGCAGCCACAAAGCTCTCGTCACAATGTTGGGATGCAGTGCTGTGCAAACCATTGCCTAAACATTCGATAAGTCAAGTGATCCTAGTTGCAAATGGTGATATTTGGCGGACAATAAAGCCTTTGAGCGTGCTCTAGAAGTGCACATCATAGCTTTAGTCAATGTTGAGGGGAGCAATGGGATAGGAGTGGGGATGTACTGAAGCTGAAGTCTGGTCTTTATTAGCAATGACTTGTGACCTTGAGGGCTTCATGGTGTCTGAGAATTTTGGAGTTTGCAAGGACCAGGGCACAATGTGTGTCTTAAACAGGAGGCATTTTAATGTCTGGCACATAAATGTGTCATGAAAATACAATAATTTTCATAATATTATTGTGATTTATTGTAAGGGTTGATCAATCATGGGGTTTGGATTAGTTTCTTTGTGTGGCTGTGTGAATTGCAGACAGCTAGTCTGGAGCTTTTGAGTGGTAAAAAGGGAAGTTAGGTTTGAAATGCTAAATACGTAAACATGTTTGAAGTTTTAGAATGTGAGGTTTGAAGATAAACCAAAGTAGTTTGAATTTCAAAGAGATGATGGGATGTTACACCTAGCCATATGAAGCTAAGTCAAACAGTGTGTTTATTTTTCCCAAAGGCTACTGATAAAATGAGTACTATGAAAGATGTATATTATGGAAATAGTAACGTTGCAAAGACATTAGAACAATGGGATTTACATGAAAATGGAGAACCATGTATAAAGGAGATGAGGTTATTTGTAAGGAGGAACATGTTCTAAGATTTAACAAGTGTGAAAAGGCTCCAGCCTCTGGGCATCAAGCTGATGTATACAGGAACCAAAGCTGAGAAAACTCACTTTGAATATCCCAGGGTATTGTGTGCTTTGCCTGAGTCTTTTGAAATCTATTTTGTTTTACTATTGCCTTAACAGAGGTGTAACTGGAAGTCAGCTTAATTAGGGGAATTAGGAGTTATTATAGTAGTAATTTGTGTGTGTGCTTAAAATCTTTTCCACTATTAGTAAATGTTTAATTTAGTTTTGTTAAAAACCTCTAAGACTGGGTGGACTTATTACTGCTGAATTCAAGGCATGCACCTCGAAATAAAAATACAAATTGCAAAACAGTTGTGGCAGCTGTTTCAAGTTTCCCTCGGGGACTTGAGCAGCTCAGCGTTTACCATCTGCTGTGCTGTACCAAATGGCTGAACGTCGTCATCCTCAGGTGGTCCACACACACAGTAAGGTGAGGATAAAAGCGGGCCAACATCCCTAACTGAGAGTGCCAGATGTTAATGTGATAGAGAAGGAGGTGTCACAGGGGATTGAGTTATGCCACAACAGATGCACGCCTGCGGAACGTCCTCAGCTACCTAGGTCCAAGTGTCACCTATCGGTCTCACCATGGACATTGCACAGAATGCATTGTCCCGTTGCTGGGGATGGATCTCCTTGAGGAGCTTTATCACACTGAAGGCTTCACAGCTAACGAGCCCACTGAGGATGGCGGGACAGCTCCTGGCTCTCATCGGCTGCTGTTGCGACTGGGATGCTGGTGATATGCTTGAAGAGGCAGCGCCTCCTGACATCTGTTCCCAGGACCCCCTGGTCCAGTTAGCACCTCATCTCAGCAAGGACACATGCACCCAAGTCTTCATCGTCCTGAAGTGCATGGTTGAAGTGAGAGGAATAGCAACGCCGTTGTTCATGCTGGCCCGTGATGGAGGGCAATTGTCCAAGAGGGTACTCACTGCAACTCCTCATCATCTCATGGAATCTGGTGGCAATGAGGGTCTCACGTGCATGTCTGTCTTGTCTGGCTTGTGCTATGTGCTCTTCCCTTGCAGCTTCTGCTTCCTCGAACTCAACGCCTCATCCCCATCGACACCCTCCTCAGCGGAGCAGATGTGTAGCTCCTCCATCTCAGCATCTGGCAAGTCCTCCCGCCTTTGCAGTGCCAGGTTGTGCAGCACGCAGCAAACCACAATGATCCGTGAGACCCTCTGAGGAGTGTACTGGAGTGCTCCACCTGATCTCCCCAGGCATCGGAATCATATCTTTAAGATCCCTATGGTGTGCTCCACTAATGCTCAGGTAGCAATGTGAGCTTCATTGTACCGTCTCTCTGCAGGAGTCTGAGCTGCTGTACAGGCGTCATCAGCCATGTCCTTTGCGGGTACCCTTTGTCACCGAGGAGCCAGCCCTGGATGCTGTGGGTTCCTCGAAGATGTCCGGCATCTGTGGTCTACTCATGATGTATGAGTCGTGGACGCTTCCAGGGAACCTGCATGATAAGTTCCTTATGGTCACAGACCAGCTGTACATTGAGCGATTGAAAGCCTTTCCTGTCTGTGTGTTGGAGTGCCTCTGGCCCGTGAGCCTTTATAGCCACATGAGTGCAATTGACGGTACCCTGCACCTGTGGGAATCTAGAAATCTCAACAAAGCCCAGTGCTCTAGCATCTTAGCTTGCTCATCTCTGTCAAAGTTGGCGTAATTTTGGGCCTTGGCAAAAGGAGACACCAGTGACACTGCTTCTCGCTCATCTACAGATAAGACATGCGAGTTTTATGCACCCTGGGCTGCCCTGCGGTTGAGGCAACTAAGGGGTGGGGGCAAGGGCTGCCCTGCGGTTGAGGAGACTTGAGGATAGGAGCAAAGGCTGCCTTGCAGTTGAGGCACATTGGGGAGGAGGTGGGGGGGCCAAGGTCTGCCCTGTGGCTGAAGATCATGCACAAGCACATGCAGGTTGGGGGAGGGAAGCAGATACGCATTAGGGAAAGTATAAAGTGACCATTCCTCTACAGAAGAGACAGTTCAGGCGCAGCCACATTGACATGCGTGGAGTTGGGCCTCTAGCTTATCTGCCCACTCGAGCAACGCAGGGGCATGAAAGTGCCACCGAGTGCTCCAGTTTTTTTCACTCCTTGGGCACAGACTGCAAACTAATGAGTGTTTTAGTGAACTGCAGAATAGTTGGACGACTGGGCACGTTGTACAATCTCCTTGCTGAAGCTGGGCCATGGAGCAGTCACTGCTGGAGGGGCTCACAGCCCCTTGGCAATGTCAGCATCCCGGTTTGGACCAGTCTCCCCCATGGTTCAAGCTAACAGGGCAGCCTTGCAGTGTGGGTTAGGAAAATGCCTGTGTCTGAGCTGAGGGCACAGCCTGCAGTCCAATAGGCAAAGCGGCCGCTAATGGGTCAGGTGGAGTGGGGCGGAGGGGGGTGGGGTTTTGAGCAACCCATGCAGCGCACTAAACTCGCTGTTCAAGATGTGTTAAGGGGCCTTCACACCTAACCAGGCCAGGTTCTTAGTACACCCAAGCTAACCCACATGTCTCTCTCTTTCATCCTGCAGGAGTACATTAGGATCATGGAGCCTGGTGAACTATCTGTATGCCTTATGGCCTGCAGTGAGCAGAGATGATGGAGAAGAGATTGACGGAGGTGCCTGGCTGCACAGAGGGAGGAGCAGCACCCTCAGGAAGAAGAGGCAGCTGGGGCTCCCGCATATGCTGCTGAAGAGCCACAGCGAGCCGGCACTGGTTGGCACCTAGCTAGACCCTGGGTCTATTGACGCCGCCTTTCAGTCCTGCAGATGACCAACAAACAGTGTCGCCAAAGACTGCGCATGTTTAGGGAACTGGTTGGTCACATCTGCCAACTACTACAGGAGTTGGTCCTTTGGGGAAATGGAGGGTATCCACTGCCAGTGGCCGTGAAAGTGACTGTGGTGCTCAATTTTTATGCCAGTGGCTCCTATCAGGGCTCCAAAGGTGACCTCTGTGGGGTATCACAAGCCTCCACCACAAACGCATCCATGAGATCACAGGCACCATCTTCGTGAGGGAACACAATTTTGTACATTTTGCCCGGGACCAAGGGAGCCAGGATGAAAGACTGTTTGGATTTGCCCAGATCTTGGGTTTCCCACGAGTGCAGGGTGCGATCGACTGAACTCATGTGGGGCTCAGATCTCCGTCGCAACAAAGGGGTGAACTCTTATCAACTGCAAGGGCTTCCATTCACTGAATGTGCAGCTGGTGTGCGACCACCACAAGCGCATCCTGCAGGTCTGCGCACAGTTTCCAAGGAGAGGACACGACTCCTACATTCTCAGTCAGTCACAGATCCCTGACGTCTTCCAGGGTCCACAGAGGCTGTAGGGTTGGCCCCTAGGCAACAAGGGCTACCTGTAGAGGACGTGGCTGATGACACCCATGCTGCCCTGCACCCCTCTCGCATACACACTGTTGGAGGTCAAATATGGCATCGGCGATGCAGTTCAGCCCGCGCAGCAGTGCAGGAGTGACGTCCTGGAGCAAGGTCTCCATGGCAGCTGCCATCCTACCAGTGTTGACCTCTCACCGAGGCTGGCATGTCGGCGCTGTCACTTCTGCCTGAAGGCAGACGGACCCCTCCACTGGGGGAGTGCAGCGGACATTGCTTCCTGATGTTCCCTAGCTTGCCATTGCACCTCCAGCAACTGTGACATGACCGAGTCCAGAGGCTCATCATCTGACTTGGATTCAGCAAATTTCTGGCCTCCAGCAGCCCTCCGAGTGCTGAAGACCTGGGAAGTCCCTGCCTCCGCCTGCTGTGGATCAGAGAGGAGTGTGATGTGCTCGCCAGATTGTGATCCCGAGGCTACTCTAGATCTAGGTCCCACCAAGGTGTGTGCCTGCGCTGGTGGACGGTGTGGGTGTGAGCGCTGTGACAGGACTTTAGGGAGGGTGTCAAGAAAATAAGAGATTGTAACATTTTTCTTCTGCTAATAACCCTGTCATATTCTTATGTACTGGAAGACGGGCTGTTGGGATGTAAATATGGTAACTGGAGTAAAATCCAGAGTAACTGCAAGAGCCTAAAACCAGCAGTAAGAAGTGGTTTTGATATGTTAATGATCCAAGAGGAACTTCAGTCAGAATTTTACATAAAGCAATAACAAGAGTAATTTTGAATTGAGTTGTTTTAGTTCAGAGGGGGATGTGTACAGGTTGTTAAAAAACAGTTTAAGTACATCAGGTTAAAATAGAGTAAGTCTACTTTTTCTTGAACCTGAGAGCTAAAGTAAAGAAACATCTAATCAGTTCTGGGAAGAAAAGTACTTCTGAAGAGATTGTTTGAGACAATAGAGAGCCCAAAGGGAAGGAATGCATTTAAGGAAATACTGAAGGTTAGGTGGGAGTAAAACAAAAACAGAATTACCTGGAAAAACTCAGCAGGTCTGGCAGCATCAGCGGAGAAGAAAAGAGTTGACGTTTCGAGTCCTCATGACCCTTCGACAGAACTTGAGTTCGAGTCCAAGAAAGAGTTGAAATATAAGCTGGTTTAAGGTGTGTGTGTGGGGGGCGGAGAGATTGGACTCGAACTCAAGTTCTGTCGAAGGGTCATGAGGACTCGAAATGTCAACTCTTTTCTTCTCTGCCGATGCTGCCAGACCTGCTGAGTTTTTCCAGGTAATTCTGTTTTTGTTTTGGATTTCCAGCATCCGCAGTTTTTTTGTTTTTATCTCTATGTTAGGTGGGAGTAGCTGATCAGATCAGCAGATTCAGTGAAGATTGCAGGAGGGCATGCCAGGAGCAGCACCAGGCATACCTAAAAATGAGGTGTCAACCTGGTGAAGCTATAACACAGGACCACTTGTGTGCCAAACAGCATAAGCAGCAAGTGATAGAGAGAGCTAAACAATCCCACAACCAACAGATCAGATCTAAGCTCTACAGTTTGCCACACACATTCGTGAATGGTGGTGGACAATTAAACAACTCACTGGAGGAGGAGGATCCACAAATATCCCCATCCTCAATGATGGGGGACCCAGCACATCAGTGCAAAGGATAAGGCTGAAGCATTTGCTGCAATCTTCAGCCAGAAGTGTCAAGTGGATGATCCATTTCAGCCTTCTCCAGAGGTCCCCAGCATCACAGATGCCAGTCTTCAGACAATCCGATTCACTCCAAGTGATATCAAGAAACAGCTGAAGGCACTGTATAATGCAAAGGCTATGGGATCTGACAATATTCCAGCAATAGTACTGAAGACTTGTGCTCCGGAGCTTGGTTCCTCGCCAAGCTGTTCCAGTACAGCTACAACACTGGCATCTAGTCGGCTATGTGGAAAATTGCCCAGGTATGTCCTGTACACAAAATGCAGGACAAATGCAACTCAGCCAATTACCACCCAGTCTACTATCGACCATCAGTAAAGTAATGGAAGAGGTCATTAACAGTGCTATCAAGCAGCGCTTGCTTAGCAATAACCTGCTCACGGACGTCTAGTTTGGGTTCCACCAGGGCCACTCAGCCCCTGACCTCATTATAGCCTTGGTTCAAACATGGACAAAAGAGCTGAACTCCCAAGGCGAGGTGAGAGTGACTGCCCTTGACATCAAGGCAGCATTTGACCAAGTGTGGCATCAAGGAGCCCTAGCAAAACGGGAGTCAATGGGAATCAGGGGAAAAATCTCCGCTAGTTGGAATCATACTGAGCACAAAGGAAGATGATTGTGGTTGTTGGAGGTCAATCATCTCAGCTCCAGGACATCACCGCAGGAGTTCCTCAGGGTAGTGTCCTCGGCCCAATCATCTTCAGCTGCTTCATCAACGACCTTCCTTCCATCATAATGATTGCACAATGTTCAGCATCATTCATGTCTCCTCAGATACTGAAGCAGTCCATGTCCAAATGCAGCAAAACCTGTACAATATCCAGGCTTGGACTGACAAGTGGCAAGTAATATTTGCTCCACACAAGTGCCAGGCAATGACCGTCTACAACAAGAGAGAATCTAACCATCACCCCTTAATGTTCAATGGCATTACCATCACTGAATCCCCCATTATCAATATCCTGGTGGTTACCATTGACCAGAAACATAAGAACATAAGAAATAGGAACAGGCCCCTCGGGCCTGCTCCACCATTTAATAAGATCATGGCTGATCTCCGTGTGTTTCTGTTTCCACATTCCCATCTAACCCCGATAACCTTTGATTCCCTTGCCTACTAAGAATCTATCTACCTCTGCCTTAAAAATATTCTATGACCCCGCCTCCACCACCTTCTGAGGCGGAGAATTCCAAAGTGGCACAGCCTTCTAAGAGAAAAAAATTCTCCTCATCTCTGTCCTAAAGGGGCGACCCCTAATTTTAAAACAGTGCCCCCTAGTTCCAGACTCACCCACAAGAGGAAACATCCTTTCAACGTTCACCTTGTCAAGTCCGTTCAGGATTTGTATACGTCAATCAAATCACCCTTCTACACTCCAGTGGAAACAAGCCCAGTCTGTCCAACCTTTCGTCATAAGGCATCCTGCTCATTCCAGGTATCAATCTAGTAAACCTCCTCTGAACCACCTCCAACGCATTTACATCTTTCCTTAAATAAGGAAGCCAAAACTGCACACAATATTCGAGGTGCGGTCACACCAATGCCCTGTATAACTGAAGCATAATATCTTTACTTTTCTGTTCAATCCCTCTCGTAATAAAGAATAGCATTCCATTAGCCCTCTTAATTATTTGCTATACTTAAATATTAACTTTTTGTGTCTCATGTGCTGGAACCCTTAGATCCCTCTGCACCTCAGAGTTATGCAGCCGTTCTCCATTTAAGCAGTATTCTACTTTCTTCCTGCCAAAGTGAACAACTTCACATTTTCCCACGTTAAACTCCATTTGCTAGATCTTTGCCCACTCACTCAATCTATCTATATCCGTCTGCAATCTCACATCCTCTTCACAAAATCCTTTCCTACCCAACTTTGTGTCATCTGTAAATTTAGCTACCGTGTCTTCACTCCCCTCACCTAAGTCACTGATGTAAATCGTAAAAATTTGAGGCCCCAGTACAGACCCCTGTGGGACTCCACTCGTCACATCCTGCCAATCAGAAAAAGATCCATTTATGCATACTCTCTGCTTTCTGCCAGCCAGCCAATCTTCTATCCATGCTAATATGTTACCCACTACACCATGCACTTTAATTTTCCATAACAATCTTTGATGTGGCGCCTTAACAAATGACTCCTGGAAACCCAAGTACAGTACGTCTACAGGGTCCCCTTCATCCACTGCACATGTTACTCCTTCAAAAAACTCCAATAAATTGGTTAAACATAATTTCCCTTTCACAAAACCTTGACTCTTCCCAATTGCCTTGAGCTCGTCTAAGTGCCCAGCTACAACCTCCTTAATGATCATTTCTAATAACTTCCCCATGACAGACATCAAGCTAACTGGCCTATAGTTTCCTGTTTTCTGCCTCCCTCCCTTCTTGACTAGAGGGGTTATACTTGCTCCTTTGCAACCTGATGGAACCTTTCCAGAATCTAACAAATTTTGGTAAATTAACACCAGCATTTCGACTATCTCATTACCCACCTCTTTTAAGACCCTAGAGTGTAGTCCCAGAGAGCTGCAGCTCCATCAATTTGCTCAGTACCTTTTCCCTAGTGATTTCAATTTCACCAAGTTCCTTTCTCCCGTTCACCTCCTGATTTGCAGCTATTACTGGAATGGTTTTTGTATCATCTATAGTGAACACAGAAGCAAAATATTTGTTCATTTCTTCCGCCATTTCCTTCCTATTTACTATCACTCTCTAGAGGACAAACACTCACTTTGCTTCTTTTTTTTCTTTTAAGTATCTGTAGAAACTCTTGCTATCTGGTTTTGTATTTCTAGCTAGCTTCCTCTCACACTCTCATTTCTTTCTCTTGATTAACATTTTAGTCATTCACTGCCATTCTTTATGTCCTATCCAATCAACTGGCGTGTCACTCATCTTTGCTGAGTTGTATGTTTTTTCCTTTAGTTTGATGCTTTCTTTAACCTCTAGTTAACCACAATGGTGGGTCCTCCCCTTAGAAATTTTCTTTATAGTAGGAATGTACTTATTCTGAATACACTGAAAGATCCCCTTAAATATCTGCCACTGCTTTTCTATTGATCTATCCTCCAGCCTAGTTCCCCAGTTCATTTCAACTAGCTCAGCTTTCTTCCCCACATTGTTGCCCTTATTTAAGTTTAAGATACTAGTCTTAGACCCACTCTTCTCCCTTTCAAACCAGATGTAAAATTCAATCATATTGTGGTCGCTGCTACTGGGGATGCCTTTACTCTGAGGCCATTAATGAATCCTGTCATGTTACACAATACCAAATCTAATATAACCTGCTTTCTGGTTGGCTCCAGAACATGCTGCTCTAAGAAACTATCTTGAAAGCCTGCTAAAAACTCCTCATGCAGGCTACTACTGCCAATATGATTTTTCCAGTTTATGTGTAGATTAAAATCGCCCACGATTATTGCTGTCCCTTTATCACAAGCACACAATATTTTCCCTTGAATATTTTGTCCTACACTGTGGTTACTGTTAGGGGGCCTGTAGACCACTGCCACTAATTATCTTTTCCCCTACTATTCCTCATCTCCACCCAAACCGAACCTACATCCTGATCTCCCGAACCAATGTCATCTCTATTGCACCAATATCTTCTTTGATTAACAGTGCTACCCCTCCACCATTACCTAGCTTCCTGTTCTTCTTGAATGTCATGTACCCTTCAATATTAAGGACCCGATCATTGTCGTCCTGCAGCCTAATCCTAATTTGCTTCCTAATTTGGTACCTAGCTCCTCATACTGACTTTGCTGAACGTCTTTCCGAGTTCTAGCTATGTCATTGGTGCCTACATGGACCACGACAACTGGATCCTCCCCCTCCCACTGCAAATTCCTCTCCAGCCCTGAGCAGATGTCCCAAACCCTGGCACCAGTCAGGCAACACAGCCATCTGGACTCTTGCTCTTGGCTGCAGAGAAGAGTGTCAATTCCCCTCACTATACTATCCCCTATGACCACTGGTTTCCTCTTTGCTCCCCACCCTTGAACCTGTACAACAGCGCCATAGCCAGCCAGCTCATCCACCATGCAGACTTTGCTTTCGTCCACACAGGCTGTGAGCACCTCAAACCTGTTTGACAATTGCAAAGCCTGAGGTTCCTCCCCTACTGTCTGCCAGGCCCCATTACCAGCCTCACTGACAGTCACATCCTCCTGTCCCTCACTGCTGACCAAAACAGATGACCCTATTCTAAGAGGTGTGACTTTCTTCTGGAACAAAGTATCCAGGTATTTCTCCCCCTCCCATATGTTGCGCAGTGTCTACATTTCAGCTTCCAGATCAATAATCCTGACAGAAACATAGAAACATAGAAAATAGGAGTAGGAGTAGGCCATTCGGCCCTTCGAGCCTGCTCTGCCATTCATTATGATCATAGCTGATCATCCAACTTAATAGCCTGCTCCTGCTTTCTCCCCATATCCCTTGATCCCTTTCGCCCCAAGAGCTATATCTAACTCCTTCTTGAAAACATACAATGTTTTGGCCTCAACAACTTTCTGTGGTAGCGAATTCCACAGGCTCACCACTCTCTGGGTGAAGAAATTTCTCCTCATCTCAGTCCTAAATGGTCTACCCCATATCCTCAAACTGTGATCCCTGGTTCTGGACTCCCCCACCATCGGGAACATCCTTCCTGCATCTACCCAGTCTAGCCCTGTTAGAATTTTATAGGTTCCTATGAGATCCCCCCTCATTCTTCTGAACTCCAGCAAATGTAATCCTAACTGACTCAATCTCTCATCATTTGTGAGTCGCGCCATCCCAGGAATCAGTCTGGTAAACCTTCGCTGCACTTCCTCTATAGCAAGAACATCATTCCTCAGATAAGGAGACCAAAACTGCACACAATATTGCAGGTGTGGTCTCACCAAGGCCCTGTATAATTGCAGCAAGACATCCCTGCTCCTGTACTTGAATCCTCTGGATATGAAGGCCAACATAACATTTGCCTTCTTTACTGTCTGCTGTACCTGCATGCTTGCCTTCAGTGACTGGTGTACAGGACACCCAGGTGTCGTTGCACATTCCCCTCTCTCAATTTATAGCCATTTAGATAATAATCTGCCTCCCTGTTTTTGCTACCAAAGTGGATAAACTCACATTTATCCACATTATACTGCATCTGCCATACATTTGCCCATTCACTCAGCTTGTTCAAATCACACTGAAGCATCTCTGCATCCTTCTCACAGCTCACCCTCCCACCCAGCTTTGTGTCATCTGCAAATTTGGAGATATTACATTTCGCTCCCCCCTCATCTAAGTCATTAATATATATTGTGAATAGCTGGGGTCCCAGCACTGATCCCTGCGGTACACCACTAGTCACTGCCTGTCATTCGGAAAAAGACCCGTTTATTCCTACTCTTTGTTTCCTGTCTGCCAATCAGTTTTCTATGTCAATACACTAGCCCCAATCTCATGTGCTTTAATTTTACACGCCAATCTCTTATGTGGGATTTTGTCAAAAGCCTTCTGAAAATCTAAATAAACCACAACCACTGGCTCCCCCTCATCAACTCTACTAGTTACACACCGAAAAATTCCAGCAGATTTGTCAAGCATGATTTCCCTTTTCTAAATCCATGCTGACTCTGTCTGATTCTGCCACTGTTTTCCAAGTGCTCAGCTATTAAATCTTTTATAATGGACTCTAGAATTTTCCCCACTACCGACGTCAGGCTGACTGGTCTATAATTCCCTGCTTTCTCTCTGCCTCCCTTTTTAAATAGTGGGGTTACATTTGCTACCCTCCAATCTGTAGAAACTGTTCCAGCGTCTATAGAATCTCGGAAGATGACCACCAATGCATCCACTATTTCACTATTTCCAGAATTCCTTAAGCTGCTTACACTTCCCACAGGCGTCTTTGTCATGGATTGCTTTGACGTGCAAATTATCCCACATCCCACAGCTGCAACATAACACCTGTCCCACTATTCCAATTTGTTATTTAGTTAATTTACTTTAATTACTTTCTTCCAATATATGCTACAATTTACTGTGTTTATGGAATGCTAGTACCACTGACAGCTAAAGGCTTTTTGCTTCTTAATTACAAGGTATGTGTTTTAGATGTTTGTTTAAATTTATTTTTATTCCTTTTTTATCTTTGAAGCTATCAAATTTTAGTTTACAATTTTAAAGTTTTAGGTCTTTTAATTTGTAGATCTACCTGAGCTCGCCTGTCCTAAGCTGGTTTCTCATACTCTGTCCCTTAGACTGAGCACTTACCGACCAATCAACTTACTAGCTTCCTGTGACGTCACAGTTGCTATTTTCCTTGTTCCCTAGCTGCATCCTTTTCAAACTGAAGTCCCCGCCACTCTCCACAACCTTTTCAAACTGAAGTCTCTCTTACTCTCCGCGTCCTTTTCAAACTGATGTCTCTCCTGCTCTCTGCGTCCTTTTCAAACTGATGTCTCTCCTGCTCTCTGCGTCCTTTTCAAACTGAACTGGACTAGCCATATAAATACTGTGGCTACAAGAGCAGGTCAGAGGCTAGGAGTCCTGTGATGAGTAACCCGCTTCCTGACTCCCCAAAGCCTGTCCACCATCTACAAGGCACAAGTCAGGAGTGTGATGGAATATACCCCACTTGCCTGGATGAGTGCAGCTCCCACAACACTCAAGAAGCTTGACACCATCCAGGTAAAAGCAACCTGCTTGAATGGCACCACATCCACAGATACTCCATCCACCACCAATGCACAGACAATAGAAGCAGTGTGTAGCATCTACAAGATGCACTGCAGAAATTCACCAAGACTCCTTACACAGCACCTTCCAAACCCATGACCACTACCATCTAGAAGGACAAGGGGAGCAGATAGATGGGACCACCACCACTTGGAAGGTCCCCTCCAAGTCACTCACCTTGCTGAGTTGGAAATAAATCGTCGTTCCTTCACTGTCACTGGGTCAAAATCCTGGAACTCCCTTCCTAACAGCACTGTGGTTGTACCTACACCACATGGACTGCAGCGGTTCAAGTAGGCAGCAAGGGGTGGGCAATAAATGCTGGCCCAGCCAGCAAAGCCCTCATCCCATGAATGAATTAAAGAAACGGTCCCCCAGAAGGCAGCAGGGTAGCTGCTTAGATCTCCCAGAAGGCAGTGTGCACAAGGCCAGACCAGGAGAACCAGCTGCTGTCAGCCTCAAAGGACACCCCAAGGAATAAAAGGCACTGTGTGGTAAAAACTACTGTAATTCTATCGATTTTGAAATCTATCAGGATAGTGGCTGAACAGAAAAGGGGACGTTTAGCTCTGAGGGTAGTTAAAATTTTGTGGAACTGTTTTGAAGTGCTGTTTACTGTGTGCAGCCATTCTTATGTTGAAGTGTAATTATGTTTTTTTCTGTTTATTCTTTTAATAAATGTTTACTCTACTATTAAATTATCACCAGTGGTCAGAGACATCATTCCTGATTTCGGAACCTCTCCTCATACTGTACAAGTTGCAAAAACCGTTTTTGCAGCTGTTTCAAGCTTCATCTGGGATTTGGGCAACTCGGCATTTACCATTAGCTCTGCCATAACAAAATTGGGGGCTCTTTGCAGGATAGTAAAAGAATAATTCCTTGATTGGCTTGGAATTGGTGAATTTAAAGGAAATGAGGGTGAGCGGTAGACTAAATCAGGAGTGGTATTGTGAGATTTTAAAGTGGGAGACTGCAAAATGGCTTCAGCAGTTACTAAGACTTGTCTGGGAGTAGAAGTTATAACTTTGCATGGTTAACAACAGGTAACGAAAGCTAAGTTAATAGAATTGGCAGGTAAGTTACAATTAGGATTACCGGCACAGGAAAGGAAATCAGACATAATGGAAGTAATAACACAGCATTTGAAATTGGAAGCTAATGAATCACAGCTGGAGGCAGTGGGACTTCAGTGGCAAATGCAGAGGCCTGAACTTGAACAAGCAATGGAACTGAAGAAACTTGAACTGGAAGCCAAAGAAAAAGGAAAGAAAAGAGAAAGAGCATTCCAAAGGGAACTGGCAGAAATGCAGGAGAAAGATAGAAAACAAGAGAATGAGAAGAAAGAAGACGAGAAAGGAAATTGGAAATGGCAAGGTTAGAAAAGGAGGAAGGAGAAAAAGAGGGAGGCAAAGAATTCCTGCTTTAAAAACTGGCAGTTAAAAAAAGAGACACCAGAAGATGAGGAAGGACTTATTTTCAGAACAGAACCCAGATGTTTAAATTTGTATAAGCTCTTCCAAAATTTGAAGAGAGATGTCAAAGCATTCTTTATCTCATTTGAGAAGATAGCTAAACAGGTGAAATGGCCAAAAGAAATTTGGACATTGCTATAACAGTCTAGGTTGGTAGGTAGAGCTGATGAGGTATATGCACCGCTGTCAGAAGAAATATCTGGAGAATATGGTGCAGTGAGTGCCTACGAGTTGGTTCCTGAGGCATACAGACAGAAATTTCGAAATGTGAGGAAACAGCATGCACAGAAATATACCGAGTTTGAAAGAGTCAAACAAAATAATTTTGACAAATAGATCAGGTCATTAAAAATAGAGGGAACCTATGAAGCTCTTAGAGAAGTAATTCTTTTGGAAGAACTTAAAGATTCACTTCCTACAGTAGTAAGAACCCATGTGGAGAAACAAAGGGTTAAAACTGCTTGGCAAGCAGCAGAGATAGCAGATGATTATGAGCTGGCCCATAGATCAAAACACTTTTTTGATGCCCTTTTCAATCTGACAAAGATTGAAACTGGGAAGGTGAGAGGGAGGTAGGTAGTCAAGAAAGAGAAGGAACAGCTGGAGATTCTAAGAAGATTTCACCTCAGACTAGGAAAAATGGTGGTGAGATTGGAAGAGATGTAAGAAAGCTTAAATGTTAGCACTGTAATAAGATTGGTCATATGAAGTCAATGTGCTGGAGGTTACATGGGAAACCTTGTCGATTAGTAGGAATTATGAAAGGGGCTGTAAAGTCAGCGGTTTTTGAACAAGGCAAACTGGTAGGATTTGTTCAAGTAGAAAAAGAAGCACATGTATTGGTCAAAGGTGTGAAAATGAGTTCACAGCCTTTTCAAAGGAATGTTGAAAGACAGGTTGCATACGTTTAAAGATTTCATCTGTGAGGGAAATGTCTTTTCATGTACACAAGTTGGAGTTGGCAAAGATATACAAATTTAAAGGGACACAGGAACTAGTCAGTCCTAAATGTTATAGGATAGTGAGATTTGTTATCCAGAGGGAATTTTTTTTTATTCATTCACACAATGTGGGCTTCGCTGGCAGGGCCAGCATTTATTGCCCATCCCTAGTTGCTCTTGAGAAGGTGGTAGTGAGCTGCCTTCTTGAACTGCTGCAGTCCATGTGGTGTAGATACACCCAATGTGCTCTTAGGAAGGGAGCTCCAGGATTTTGAGGAAGTGAAGAAACGGCGATATATTTCCAAGTCAGGATAGCAAGTGACTTGGAGGGGAACTTCCAAGAGGTGATGTTCCTATCTATCTGCTGCCCTTATCCTTCTAGATGGTAGTGGTCGTGGGTTTGGAAGGTGCTGCCTAAGGAGCCTTGGTGATTCCTGCAGTGCATCTTATAGATGGTACATACTGCGGCTACTGTGCGTCGGTGGTGGAGGAAGTGAATGTTTCTGGATGTGGTGCCAATCAAGCAGGCTGCTTTTTCCTGGACAGTGTTAAGCTTCTTGAGTGTTGTGGGAGCTGCACTCATCCTGGCAATTGGGGAGTATTCTATTACACTCCTTATTTGTGCCTTGTAGATGGTGGACATCGGAACATAGGAACAGGAGTAGGCCATTCATCCCACCGAGCCTGCTCTGCCATTCAATACGATCATGGCTGATCAAACACTTCAATGCCTTTTACCCACACCATCCCCATCACCCTTTACATTATTGTTAATCAGAAATCTATCAATCTCTACCTTAA
Organism: Carcharodon carcharias; assembly: GCF_017639515.1. Lineage (NCBI taxonomy): Eukaryota > Metazoa > Chordata > Chondrichthyes > Lamniformes > Lamnidae > Carcharodon > Carcharodon carcharias. The sequence goes on along the minus strand of NC_054470.1, from coordinate 193,399,893 downwards.
ACACACTCAGTGACTGAACTTCCACTGCACTCTGGGGTAGAGAATTCCAAAGATTAACAACCTTCTGTGTTAATTTCTCCTCATCTCAGTCCCAAGTGGCTTCCTCCCTATTTTGAAGCTGTGTCCCCTGGTTCTAGACTCCCCAACCAGGGGACCCATCTTACCTACATCTACCCTGTCTACCCCTTTAAGTATTTTGTAGGTTTCAATGAGATCATCTCTCTTTCAGCAAAACTCTAGAGAATACAGGCCCATTTTGCCAAATCTCTCTCCATAAGACAGTCCCGCCATCCCCAGAACAAGGCTGGTGAACCTTCGTTGCACTCCCTCTATGGCAATAATATCCTTTCTGAGGTAAAGGGACCAAAACTACACACAGTACCCCAGATGTGGTCTAACCAAGGTTCTATACAAAAGACTTCACTACTTCTCTTATGATAAAGGCTAACATTCCATTAGCTGTTCCAATTGCCGGCTGCACCTGCATGTTAGCTTTCAGTGACTTATGGGCAAGGACACCCAGGTCCCTTTGTACATCTACACTTTCTAATCTCTTACCATTTAGGAAATACTCTGCACATCTGTTCCTCTTACCAAAGTGGATAACCTCATATTTTCCCACATTATATTCCATCTGCCATGTTCTTGCCCACTCACTAAGTCTGTCCAAATCCTCCTGTAGCTGCTTTACATCTTCCTCACAACATACATTTCTACCTAGCTTTGTATCATCTGTGAACTTGGAAATATTATAGTTAGTCCCCACATCCAAATCATTGATATATATTGTGAACAGCTGGGGCCAATTACTGAACAGCAAAAGCGGTCAAAAAGATTGATCAAGATGGAGAAAATGGAGTATGAGAGTAAATTTGCAGGGAACATAAAAACTGTCTGTAGAAGCTTCTATAAACATGTGAAGAGAAAAAGATTAGCAAAGGCAAATGTAGGTCCCTTACAGTTAAAAACAGGGGAAATTAAAATGGGGAACAAAGAAATGGCAGAAGAATTGAGCACGTATTTTGGTTCTGTCATCACAAATGTGGACACAAATAATTTCCCAGAAAAGTTAGGGAACCAAGGGTGTAGCAAGAGGGAGGAGTTGAAGAAAATTAGTATCAGTAAAAAAAAAAGGTGCCAGGGAAATTAATGGGGTTAAAGGCTGAAAAATCCCCAGGGCCTGATAATCTACATCCCAGGATGCTAAAGGAAGTGGCCCTGGAAATATTGGATGCATTGGAGGTCACCTTCCAAAATTCTATAGACTCTGGAGCAGTTCCTATGGGTTGGAGGGTGGCAAATGTAACCCTACTATTTAAAAAAGGAGGGAGAGATAAAACAGAGAATTACAGACCAATTAGCCTAACATCAATAGTGGGGAAAATGCTCAAGTCTATTATAAAAGACAAGGTAACAGAACACTTGGAAAGCATTAGCGGGATTAGACAAAGTCAGCCCGGGTTTATGAAAGGGAAATCATGTTTAACTAATCTACTGGAATTTTTTGAAGATGTAACTAGTAGAATAGATAAGGGAGAACCAGTGGATGTGGCGTATTTGGATTTCAAGAAGGTTTTTGATAAGGCCCCACATAAGAGGCTATTCGGCAAAATTAAAGCACATGGGATCGGGGGTGATATACCTCCAGGAACCACAACTATCACCTTTTGTGCTAGGTATGACTCCAACTAGTGGAGAGTTTTCTCCCCTGATTCCCATTGACTCCAGTTTTGCTAGGGCTCCTTGATGCCACACTCGGTCAAATGGTGCCTTGATGTTAAGGGCAGTCACTCTCACCTCACCTCGGGAGTTCAGCTCTTTTGTCCATATTTGAACCAAGGCTGTAATGAGGTCAGGAGCTGAGTGGCCCTGACCGAACCCAAACTGGGCGTCAGTGAGCAGGTTATTGCTAAGCAAGTGCTGTTTGATAGCACTGTTAATGACCCCTTCCGTTATTTTACTGATGATTGAGAGTGGACTGATGGGCCGGTAATTAGCCGGGTTGGATTTATCCTGCCTTTTGTACATAGGACATATGAGGGCGATTTTCCACATAGCTGGGTAGTCGCCAGTGTTGTAGCTGTACTGGTACCGCTTGGCTAGGGGCGCACTGTCTTCAGTACTACTGCCAGAACATTGTCAGGCCCATAGCCTTTGCAGTATCCAGTGCCTTCTGCTGTTTCTTGATATCACTTGCAGGAAGAGGTGAATTCATGCAAAAACAAAAAGTATTCCATTGTGTAAGGTGACTCTGAAAAGTAGCTTGAAAACAGGTGAAATTATTGTAGGAGTAGTGGAGAAATTGTCTATTTCAGAGGTTCATTTTCCTTAGGAAATGATATAGCTGGACCACAGATTTTGGTGATGCCTATTGTAGTTGAACAACCAGTGGAAAAACAATCCACAGAAGTGTTGTTGGAAAACATCCTGGTTTGTTTCCAGACTATGTGGTAACACAATCACAGACTCATAAGTTGAGACAGGAGGAGGAGGAGGAGTCTAGAACACAGGGCAAAGAGACTGAAGTGCAATTAGCTGATACGATCTAGTTGTTTGATAGAATTCTTCATCAAGATGGAGAGTGACGTAGTTGATTCTGAGACTAGGGTCCTGAACCTTAATAAAAGAAACTACGATTGTATGAGACGCAAGTTGGCTATGATGGATTGGGAAACATTACTTAAAGCGATGACGGGGGATAGGCAATGGCAAACATTCAAAAAGCACATGGGTGAAATGCAACAATTGTTTATTCTTGTCTAGCGCAAAAGTAAAACAGGAAAGGTGGCCAAACCATGGCTTACAAGGGAAATTAGAGATTGTATTAAATCCAAGGAAGAGGCATACAAATTGGCTAAAAAAACAACAGACCTGAGGATTCAGAGTAGTTTAGAGTTCAGCAAAGGAGGACCAAGGGATTGATTAAGAAGGGGAAAAGAGAGTACGAGAGTAAGCTTGTGGGGAACATAAAAACTGACTGTAAAAGTTTCCATAGGTATGTGAAGAGAATAAGATTGGTGAAGACAAATGTAGGTCCCTTACAGTCAGAAACAGAGGAATTTATAATGGAGAACAAAGAAATGGCTGACCAACTAAATACATACTTTGGTTCTGTCTTCACAAAGGAGGACACAAATAACATACCAGAAATGTTGAGGAACACAGGGTTTAGTGAGAGGGAGGAACTGAAAGAGATCAGTGTTAGTAGGGAAATGGTGTTGGGGAAATTGATGGGATTGAAGGCTGATAAAGCCCCAGGGCCTGATAATCTACATCCCAGAGTGCTTAAGTGGCCCTAGAAATAGCGGATGCATTGGTGGTCATCTTCTGAGATTCTATAGGCTCTGGAACAGTTCCTCCAGATTTGGAGGGTAGCTAATGTCACCCCACTATTTAAAAAGGGAGGCAGAGAGAAAACAGGGAATTATAGACCAGTCAGCCTGACACCGGTAGTGGGGAAAATTCTAGAGTTGATTATAAAAGAGTTAATAGCTGAGCACTTGGAAACAGTGGCAGAATTGGGCAGAGTCAGCATGGATTTATGAAAGGGAAATCATGCTTGACGAATCTACTGGAATTTTTCGAGAATGTAACTAGTAGAGTTGATGAGGGGGAGCCAATGGATGTGGTTTATTTGGACTTTCAGAAGGCTTTTGACAAAGTCCCACATAAAAGATTAGCATGTAAAATTAAAGTGCATGGGATTGGGGGTAGTGTATTGAGATGGATAGAAAACTGATTGGCAGACAGGGAACAAAGAGTAGGAATAAACAGGTATTTTTCTGAATGGCAGGCAGTGACTAGTGGGGTACCACAGGGATCAGTGCTGGGACCCCAGCTATTCGCAATATATATTAATGATTTAGATGAGGGAACTAAATGTTATTTCTCCAAATTTGCAGATGACACAAAGCTGGGTGGGAGGGTGAACTGTGAGGAGGATGCAAAGATGCTTCAGTGTGATTTGGACAAGCTGAGTGAGTGGGCAAATGCATAGCAGATGCAGTATAATGTGGATAAATGTGAGGTTATCCACTTTGGTAGCAAAAACAGGAAGGCAGATCATTATCTGAATGGCTATAAATTGAGAGAGGGGAATGTGCAACCAGATCTGGGTCCTTGTACACCAGTTGCTGAAGGTAAGCATGCAGGTGCAGCAGGTGGTAAAGAAGGCAAATAGTATGTTGGCCTTCGTATCCAGAGGATTTGAGTACAGGAGTGATCTTTCATTCGGCAGGTGCGTGCTAGTGGCGGCTGCACACCCGCCGATCTGTCAACAGCCTATTAAGGCCATTAAAAAAGTAATTAACACAAACAAAAACAAAAAATGCTGGAAAAACTCAGCAGGTCTGACAGCAAATGTGGAAAGACAGAGTTAATTATTTTGAGTCCATATGGCTCTTCAGAGCTAAAGGGAAGTAGAAATGTGGTGAAATATATATTGTTTAACGGGGGTGGAACAGGTGAAGCTGGATAGAAGATCAGCGATAGGTGGAGGCCAAGGAGAGGTTGCGAAATATGTCATAAACAAAAGGTCAAAGGGGTGTTAATGATGCTTGTGCTGGCTGAAGGAGGTGCTAATGGTGACATTCAGAGTAGAAAGCAGAATGTGATAATGACCGGACCAGGGTAAACACCCTGGAAAGAACAACATGAGCAAGCGACAGATGGCCCTAGTGGGGGTGGGGTAGGGGGAGGGGACGGAGGTGGGAAAAAAAAATCGAAAATAGGCTAAAAGCTGGGGATAAAACAATGAATAAAAATGGAAATAAATTTTTAAAAATAATAATAAACATAAGTGGGGGAAAAAAATAAATAAAAATTTAGAAAATAAAAATGAATATTGAAAAACGGGGATCAAAAAGGGGGTGGGGATGGAGGAGAGAGTTCACGATCTGAAGTTGTTGAACTCAATATTCAGTCCGGAAGGCTGTAAAGTGCCAAGTCGGAAGATGAGGTGCTGTTCCTCCAGTTTGCGTTGAGCTTCACTGGAACAATGCAGCGAGTAATTAACCTTATTAACAATGCTGCCCATCCAACCTTAAGGTTGGCAAAGAGTCCAAGCAGCCATCACATTTCTCAGGAAACCTCGTCCACAGGCGGGATGAGGTTTCCTGAAGGTTTTATAAAATAATTTAATAAATTTTCCCACAGTCAATAACATGTCCCAGCTCACGGGACACTGTCACATGAGGGGGCATGTTTAAATAACTTTTTACTTTATTTATAACAAAACCTTTTCATCAACTTAATCTCCCTGAGGCCCTGACCCTCCCTCCTCTACACCCCCCCCCCACCCCCCCCCCAACTGTACAGGTAGCGCTGAGCACAAACAGCCGCGCATTACCTTGGGCGGGCCTTAATTGGCCACCCCCACGTAAAATGGCAGCGCACAGTCGATCGCGGGCGGCAATCTGCTCCACGCCCGCCCCCATCTGCTCCCACCCAGCCCACCCGACTTGGGTAAGATGCAGCCCAGTGTGAAAAAAGGCCAGACCGGGAGAGCCGGTTGCTGCCAGCTTCAGGGGCACCCCAAGGGACAAAAGGCACCGTGTGGTACAAATTACTGGAATTCTATAGACTTTGAAACCTACAAGGATTAGTTGCCAAACAGAAAAGGGAACAGTTAGCTCCGAGGGTAGTTAAATTAAGAATCTGTGGAACTGTTTTTAAAGTACTATTTTGTGTGTGCAGCCATTCTTGTGTTGAAGTGTAATTGTGTTTTTTTGTTGTTGTTTTATTCTTTTAATAAATATTTACTCTACAATAAGATCACCACCAGTAGTCGGAGACATCATTTCCTGATTTCAGCACCTCCCCACACTATACAAATCGCAAAAAACATTTTGGCAGCAGATTCATGCGATTTGGGCAGCTCAACATTCACCATCAGCCATGCCATAACAAGGATTTCAGCAGATTCCTCTTCTGAACTTCCCTTGAGGCTTGACTAGAGGCCCTGGGGTTGTGGACTCTTTAGGCTATTTAGCAGTGGTTCTACTGAAAGAATTTGAACAGTTAGGAGCTAAACTAAAAAGCAGAGCTTCTAAGGTAACAATCTCGGGATTACTACCTGAGCCACAGGCAAACTGGCATAGGGTACATCAAGCCAAGGAGTTAAATGTGTGGCTCAGAGATTTGTGTGGGTGGAATGGATTTCAATTCATGGGGCACTGGCAACAGTACTGGGGTAGAAGGGAGCTGTTCCGGTGGGAGAGGCTTCACTTGAACTGTGCTGGGACCAGTGTCCTGGCAAATCAAATGACTAGGGCTGTAGAGAAGGCTTTAAACTAAATAGAGGGGGGAGGGTGTACAAACATTAAAAGAAAGCAGTAAATAGTGTCAAAGGGAGAAAATATGGTAAAAAGGCACAATTAATGGCTCTTTAAATAAATGCACTTAGTACTCGGAACTAAATAAATGAACGACTTTTGGAAATCCAAATCCTGGAACTCCCTCCCTAACAGCACTGTGGGTGTACCTACATCACATGGACTGCAGCGGTTCAAGAAGGTAGCTCACCACCACCTTCTCAAGGGCAACTAGGGATGGGCAATAAATGCTGACCCAGCCAGCGACCCTCACATCCCATGAATGAATAAATAAAAATAAAGTTAACGGCACAAATAGAGGTAATGGGTATGATCTTACAGCCATTACATAGACACGGTTACAAGAAGATTCAGGGGTATATGACTTTTCAAAGGACAGGCAGGAAGGAAAAGGTGGTGGGGTAGCTTTGTTAGTATGAGATAGAATAAGTACAATAGCAAGAAATGATCTTGGATTGGAAGATAGAGAATCTATATGGGTGGAGGTAAGAAACAACAAAGGGAAGATGACACTGGTGGCCCTCTAACATTTGCTGTATTGTAGGACAGAGAATAAATCAGGATATAATGAGGGCATGTAAAAAATGTAGCACATTAATCTTAGGTGACCTTAATATTCATGTAGGTTAGGAAAATCAAACTGGCAGAAACAGCCACAAGCAAGAATTCATAGAGTGTATTCAGGACAGTTTCCTAGAATATGTTGCGGACCCAACCAGGGATCAGGCTATTTTGGATCTGGTAATGTGTAACGAGGCAGGTTTAATAAATGATCTCAGAGTAAATGATCCCCCAGGAAACAGTGACCAGAGCATAGTAGAACTTAGCATTCAGTTTGAGAGTAAGAAACCTAGCTTGGAAGCAACTGTGCTAAATTTAAATAAGGGTAATTAGAAAGGAATGAGGGCAGAGATGGCTGGAGTGGATTTGGAAAGGATCTTAAAAAAAAAGTTGGTTGATAAACAATGGCAGATGTTTAAGAAAATAGTTCATGACTCACAACAAAGATATATCCCAGTGAGAAAGAAGGATTCAAGGAAGGGGATAAACCGTCCATGGGTAACCAAGGAAGTTAAGGACAGTATCAAATTGAAAGAAAAAATATACAATTTGGCAAAGATTAGTGGTAAGCCAGAGGATTGGGAAAGTTTTAAAAACCAACAAAAGATGACCAAAAAATAATAAAGAGGGATAAAATAATCTTTGAGGGTAAACTAGCAAGTAATATAAAAATGGACAGTAAGAGCTTCTTTAAATATATAAAAAGGAAGAGAGAGGCCAAAGTGAGTATAGGCCCCTTAGAGAATGAAGCTGGGGAGATAATAATGAGGGACCAGGAAATGGCAGAGGAATTGAATAAATATTTTGCATCAGTTTTCATGTTAGAAGACACTAATAGCATTCCAAAAATACTAAATAATCAAGGGGCAAAGGTGGGGAGGAAATAAATGCAATAACTATCGCTAGAGAAAAAGTACTAGGGAAACTAATGGGGCTAAAGGCCGATAAGTCCCCTGGACCTGATGGGCTGCATCCTATTAAAGGAAGTAGCTACAGAGATAGTGGATGCACTGGTAGTAATCGTCCAAGAATCCTTAGATTCTGGAAAAGTTATAGAGGATTGGAAAACTGCCAATGTAACACCCTTATTTAAAAAGGGAGGGAGACAAAAAAGAGGTAACTTATAAGCCAGTTAGCTTAACATTCGTTATTGGGAAAATATTATAGAGTATATTACAAAGTATGTAATTGCAAAGTATTTAGATTGTACATTCAACTTCCACGAAAAATGCCCTATCGGTTTTTCAATTCCAGTGGCATCTTCTTATAACAGTATGGCCCCAATGCCTATATCACTTGCGTCAAAGGCCAACTTAAATTGCTTGTCATAATTGGGTGCTGCCAAGAGTGGTGTGATAGTTAATACAGTTTCCAAACTGTTAAATGCCTCCTGACACCCCTGTGCCTGCTGAAACTTCTTGTTCTTTTTCAATAGTTCAGTCAGTGGAGCAACCATATTCTAAGATTTGGTACAAATTTCCGATAAAACCCATTCATGCCCAGAAATCTCTTTGTTGTAGGCACAGGGAAATCCACAACAGCCTTGATTTTCACATCTCTGGAAGCCACCTTACCATGTCCAATGGTATGGCCCAGATACACAACTTGCACTTTTGCAAATTCACTTTTAGCCAAGTTCACCACCAAATTAGCTTCTTGTAATCCAGTAAATAATTCTTCCAGACGTTGTAAATGCTCCTCCCACATCTGATTGAAAATGATCAAGTCGTCCATATACACAGCACAATTGCTCATACCTGCATTTACTTTGTTTGGCAGTCTTTGAAATGTTGCACGTGCATTTTTCCTACCAAATGGCATGACTTGAAACTGATAGACCTGAATGTTCAGGTCGGCGTGTGGGGGCGGGCTCCTCACACCGACACGTAAAATGACGTGCGGTGACATCGGGCGTGTGTGCCAACATCACTGCACATCATTCCGATCGGCAGTTTGGCGGGTTCGCACCGGAGTCACCAGAGATAGGTTTAGAGGGAGCGGAATTCTTAAAATGCATCCAGGAGAGCTTTTTAAGCCAGTACGTAGAAGGTCCTACAAGGGATGGGGTGGTCCTGGACTTAATGTTAGGGAATGAAGCCGGGCAAGTGGTAGAGGTATCAGTAGGGGAGCATTTTGCAGATGGTAATCATAACTCTATTAGATTCGAGGTTGTTATGGAAAAGGACAAGGATGGGCCAGAAATCATTTGCCAGGCATGATTTCCCCTTCATGAAGCCATGCTGACTCTTCTTGATTAGGTTATATAATTCCAAATGCTCTGCATTACATCCTTTATAAAACACTAACATTTTCCCAATGACAGATGTTAAGCTATCAGGACTATAATTACCTGTATTTTGTCTCCCTCCCTTTTTGAATAAGAGTGTTACATTGGCAGTTTTCCAATCCTCTGGGACTGCTTCAGAATCTTGAATGATGACTACCAATGCATCCATTATCTCTATAGCAACTTCCTTTAATCACCAAGGATGCAACCCATTAGGTCCAAGGGACTTATCGGCTTCAGCCCCATTATTTTCCCTAGTACTTTTCCCCTAGTGATAGTTATTGTAATTCCTACCCATCTTTTGCCCCTCATTTTTTAATATTGGAAAGCTATTCGTGTATTCTACCATGAAGACTGAAGGAAAGTATTTATTCAACTCCTCTGCCATTTCCGGGTTCCCCATTATTATTTTCCCATCCTCATTCTCTGAGGGGCCTATGTTCACTTTGGTCTCTCTCTTCCTTTTTATATATTTAAAGAAGCTCTTCCTGTCCATTTTTATATTACTTGCTAATTTATCCTAAAAGTTTATTTTCTCCTTCTTTATTACATTTTTGGTCATCTTTTGTTGTTTTTTTTTAAAACTTTCCCAATCCTCTGTCTTACCACTAATCTTTGCCACATTATCTGTATACTTTTTTTAAATTTGATATTATCCTTAACTTCCTTGGTTGGTTTATCCCCTTCCTTGAATCTTTCTTCCTCACTGGGCTATATCTTCATTGCGAGTCATGAACTATTTTCTTAAACGGCTGCTACTGTTCATCAACCGTCTTTTCTGCTAAACTCCTTTCCCAGTCCACTCCAGCCATCTCTGCCCTCATTCTTTTGTAATTACCCTTATTTAAGTTTAGCACAGTTGTTTCCAACCCAAGTTTCTCACTCTCAAACTGAATGCTAAATTCTACCATATTATGGTCACTGTTTCCTATGAGATCTTTTACTCTGAGATTATTTATTAAACCTGCTTCATTGCAGATTACAAGATCTAAAAATAGCCTGGTCCCTGGTTGGATCCACAACATATTGTTCCAGGAAGATGTCCTGAATACACTCTATGAATACTTGCTCGTGACTACCTCTGCCAATTTGATTTTCCCAATCTACATGAAGATTAAAGCCATCCATGATTAATGTGCTGCCTTTTTCACATGCCCTCATTAACTCCTGATTTATTCTCTGTCCTACAGTTTAGCTACTGTTCAGAGGCCTATAGCCTACTCCCACCAGTGTCTTCTTCCCCTTGTTATTCTTACCTCCAACCAAATGGATTCTACATCTTCTGATCCAAGATCATTTCTTGCTATTGTACTTATTCCATCTCGTACTAACAAAGCTACCCCACCACCCTGTCCTTCCTGGCTGTCCTTTCAAAAAGTCACATATCCCTGAATATTTAGTTCCCAGCTTTGATCTCCTCGTAACCATGTCTCTGTAATGGCTGTAAGATCATACCCATTAACCTCTATTTGTGGCATTAATTCACTTATTTTGTTCTGAATGCTATGTGCACTTAAGCAAAGAGCAATTAATCTTGCCTTTTTATCATTCCCTCCTCCCCACCACCCCCCACCCCCACCCCCTTGATCCTATTTGCTGATTTTTTTTATGTTTGTGCACTCTGTCCCTTCCTGTCACACTCTGGGTATCAATACCTAAATAGCTGCCCTGCAAGGCTGCCATATCCTTTTGCATTGTAAGCCTGCATATTCGCCTTCCACTACCCTCCTCCCCTCTAATAGTTTCAAGCCCTCGCTACAGCCCTAGCGATTCAGTTTGCCAGGACACTGGTCCCAGCACAGTTCAAGTGAAGCCCGTCCCACCAGAACAGCTCCCTCCTACCCCAGTACTGGTGCCAGTGCCCCATGAACTGAAACCCATTCCTCCCATACCAATCTCCGAGCCACACATTTAACTCCTTGGGCTGAATTTTCTGGCTGGCAGGGAGGCAGAGCGGGAGCGGGCACGGACCTGCCTGCGATCGGGTCCACGCTGACATTTGACGCCAATTAAGGTCCGCCCAGTGTGAATGGCAGCTCCCGAGGACAGCAGGAGTGGGCAGCAGGTCCGCAATGAGCGCCAGGTCCAATGGTGACCCGGCGGCCTGTTTTAAAAAGTTGCTGCAACCTTTCTTCCAAGGCTGCGAAACGTGGCCAATGGAAGGACTTCCCAGAGCACTGTGGGTGAGCAGGCCAGGCAGGAGGGTAGGGCAGCGGGGGGGGGGGGGGGTGCCAGGCACAGACCCTTCGTTTTTCCGATGATTGCCTTGCTGCCCTCCTCGAGGAAGTGGCAGCACAGCGGGAGGTCCTCGTACCCCAGGACGGGAGGAGAAGGCTCCCCCGGACATGACCAAGTGTGCTTAGGAGGAGGTGGTGGAGGTGGTGAGCTCCCACGACGTGGTGCCGGGCACCTGGATCTAGAGTAGCAAGCGCTTCAACGACATGTAACGCTCAGGAAGGGTAGGTACCATGTTGGCATCGGGCATTTAACCCAGCAGGTAGGCTTCCCCTCCCCGCCCCCGCCAAACTGAGAGCAGTGACTGCATTGAATCATTGATAGCATGTGTCCTTCTCTGGGTGGGCCAGCAGATATTGCCCATGCTGAGGTCACCCTGAGAGGGTGGTGAAGAGATGGGTTCTGCACCCGCAGCATGTGGTACACTGTGACCCACATGACTGTTTTGAGGGCAACCTGGAGGGGCTGCTCCTAGGCGCAGTGCTGGAACTCCAGGACATGTCAAAGTAAGGGTGATGACGTGCTGGGAGGGGAGCTTCAAGGTGGCGTGGCACCGATCGATCTGCTGTAGTCTGTGGTCCACGTGCTTGCACCTCCTTGCTATGGAAGGTTCGACCATGTGGTGCCTAATGTGATGTAGTCAGCATTTGGCCAAGTGGGGGGTGAGGGGGTGGGGACAGGCCTAGCATCTTTGTGTGAGTGCTCGGCAGCAGCGGGGTGAGGAGACACTGGAGCCCTGCAATGTCCCACTCTGGTTGGGGTGGGCCTTCTGCAAAGAGAGTCCAGATGCAATTAGCACTAATCAATGCTCTTCTCTCCTTTTCAGGAGAAGAATGCACATAATGCCACCGAGCATTACTGTTCGGCAGGCGGCACAGTTGGCGATTCTCAGCCGCATCGAGCAGGAGGCCCTAGATTTGGAGAAGCGCCATGCACCCAGGTCCAGCGGTGTGGGTGAGGCTGGGGTGCCACGGGTAGGTATGTTTGCCCAGCAGTGAGGTCACCATTGTTCTCCCAACAGCCATGGCAGTGCTGAATGCTCAGTGATTGCAGTTTCCAACATGGCTTGACCATTGCTTATGGAAGGATGATCCGGGGGACAGGGATGCACATTGACGTTATCTCCATGTTAACTGATCCAATGTCCTTGTTCTTCCTTTCAGCATCAGCAAAGCAGGGCCAGGAGGAGGAGCAGAAGGTGCCCCCTCTCACTCCTGAGGGCCGTGAAGTCTCACCAGCGTCACACCATCTCTGCCAGGCAGACACCAGTGCAGATACTAGCACCTCGGTGGGAATTAGAACATCGGCTCGTGTCCCGAGGCACAGCGGTGAGGGCACTTCACAGTCACTGGAGTAGCTGGCAGAGACAGAGAGTGCCCAGGGCACCAGCAGTCAAGAGACTGTAGAGTACCAGCCACATGCTCAGTCAGTGCCTGACGATGTGCCTCTGGAGTCGTTCACGACACAGCAAGCTCAGGAAATGCGGCCGGGTGTGTGGGAGCATCTGGGGGAGATACATGAGTCTGTGCTTGGCTTAGTGTCCGTGATGGAGGAGTCTATGCAGACTATCGCCAAAGCAATGAGCCTCATCCTGAGCGCCATGCTTCCTCCATGGAGAGGGTGGTGACTTTCATGGAGAGGATCCTCCAGGAGACCCATCAGGGCTTCCTGGGAATAAGATCTGACCAGCAAGCCCTCACATCAGCATTGCCAATTTGGGAGATGGTCTGGGCACTAAGTTTCTGAGCTCAGTGCCCATCTGTCCATGGTGAGCCCGAAGCAGCCTCATGTTGGTACAGCAGCTGCCTGTCATCTCTGTGGGCTCCTCTCAGGGCGCTCTGGATGAGGGCAGCAGCTCCTCCGCCCCTCTGCCAGTGACTGTAGCATCCAATGAGGCTGCAGCAACTGGGGAGATGCCAGCTGTGGAACAGGCAGTTGCCTCCCAGGCGGGGCCAGCACAGGCTCCACGGGCCAAAGGACGGCCACCAAGGTCATCGAGGCCAACAGGACAGCAGAGTGAGCAGGCTGGCTCAGATGCCACTCCCAGTGAGGGGTCAGCTCCAAGACGTAGCACCCATAAACATAAGCATAAGGCCACAATGAGGTCGTTATGAGTTAGTGTGATTTTTAACACCTTTTACCTTTTGTTTCATTAAGTTTCTTTGGTTGCAATATTAAATTCAGACATGTTACCATGGCTGAGGTTGCCTCTTTTGTTCTGCAGGTGGATGGTTTCCAATAATGTAATGAGTGCTTTGTGGGACATTCAGCTTTATTTACAAGGACTTTAGCTAATGTTCCTAACCAGGCAGATTTTGCATTTAGGTCTCGAATATGGAGCATACAGCCCAGGCTTGTCCTTGAGGTCCATATGTGGTGTGCTAGCAAAGGTTCGTTGGATTAAAGCGTCACAGGTGTCCCTGCCTTGCTGGTGTATGCCTGGGTCAGCATCTACCCCATCAGCATTTCCCTGTGTGTGTTCATCCTCAGACTCACTGCTGGACTCATCGTGTTCAGCCGCAGCCACTGCATCGACATCTTCATTGTCCACTGTGTCCCCCCTTTCCAGTGCCAGATTGTGGAGAGAGCAGCATGCAACCACTATCACCAACACACGATCTGGGGGTACTGGAGTGCATCCCCTGAGCGGTCCAGGCATCGGAAGCGCATCTTGAGAAGACCGATGGCTCTCTCCACCACAGTCCATGTGGAAACGTGGCTCCTATTGTACTGCTACTCAGCCTCTGTTTTTGGATGGTGGAGCGGCGTCATGAGCCACCTTCTGAGGGGTTAGCCCTTGTCACCCAGCAGCCATCCATCCAGCCGGGCTGGAGCACTGAAGAGCCCCAGCACCTGGGAGTGTCTGAGGATGTAGGTGTAGTGGGAGCTGCCTGGGTACCTTGCACAGACTTGTAGAATCAGCATCCTGTGATCACACACTATCTGCACGTTCATGGAGTGGAAGCCCTGCCTGTTGACGAAGGCACCGGGCTCACCTGCTGGCGCCTTGATGGCCACATGTGTACAGTCTATAGCACCCTGGACATAGGGGAAGCCAGCATTTGCCGCAAAACCTCTGGCTCACTGTGTCTGGCTTGCCTGGTCCCAATGGTAGTGGATGAAGGTCAATACATGGCCGAACAGAGCATCTGTAATCTGCTTGACACAAGTGTGGACAGCTGATTGGGAGACACCGCAAAGATCACCCACTGACCCCTGGAAGGAGCCAGAGGCATAGGAGTGGAGGGCAGCTGTGACCTTTAGAGCTACTGGCATGGGGTGTCCACCCACAGTTAGAGGAGATCTCAGGGCCTATCATCTGACAGATAGAGTTGACTGTTTCCCTTGAGAGATGGAGCCTCCTTCGGCACTGCACCTCAGACATATTGAGGTAGCTGCTTCGCCACCTGTAAACCCTGGCAGCAGGATAGTGGTGTCTTCTGTGGCTCCTTCCACCTTGGACTACCCCTTGGCCCTGCTCCCCTTGTGCCAGCGCCTGTCCTCCCAAAGGTGGCACCCCTGGAGGCTGAATGTGCACTCCTGGCCTCCTCCTCATTCTAGCCTCCCCTTCCTCCTCAGAGGAGGTTCCTCCAGCAGAGAGTTCAGCTCCCATTCCCAGGCTAAGGGAGGGCTTCCTGAAACATACAGGCCCAATAAAAGATTCATCACTAGAGAGTGCTGACCTGAGGATTGTGAGTCCAGACCAAGCAGCTGGTATGCATTTTGAAGTATTGAAGATCACACAGGCAAGTATCAGTAACTTTGAAACATTAGTATTTGACAGAGCAGACCCGGGACCCCACTGAGCCCTCTTATCCCGCTCGTGGATGAGGTGTAGACGAACGTGTCTTACCCGCCTGCGCAACACCCGGGCACCGAAAAACCGCTGTTGACTGGACGATTAAGTGGCCTTAAGTGACCCGTTACTTAATGGCGGATGCGAATCGGAGAGCATCTTGCGCCCCCTCCCCCTACAAAGTATCGCGATGGCATGGGGTGAGGCCGAGACGCTTGCTCGACATCGCTGCACGTCATTTCACGGGCATATGTGCGGGGCCTGCCCCCCTGCACACCAATGGGAAAATTCTGCCCCCTTGACTTTATTTACCCTATGCCAGTTGAGCGGGAGTACGGTGTTGATATGGAGGGTCGGCCATGATCATATTGAATGGTAGACCAAGCTCGAAGGGCTGAATGGTCTACTCCTGGTCCTATTTTCTAGGGCCAGGATTTTCATTGGTCGGGCGGGCTCGGCTGGGGGGGGGGGGGGGGGGGGGTGGAGGCGGAGCTTACCACCGCCCGCGATCAGCTCCGCACCGCGATTTCATGCGGTGCAGGCCAATTAAGGCCTGCCCGGCGTGGAACATGAGCGGTAACGCTGCGCTACCTGCGTGGGTGAGGGGAGGAGGGAGAGTTGGGTCCAGCACTCTTCCTGCTGTCTCAGGGAGATTGAAGTGATTGTTAAAAAAAAAAATATATATATATACAGTAAAATTTAACGAAACGTGTCTCCTCTTGTGACTGTGTCACATAAGATGGGGGTTGTTTTAATGTTTCAAATAAAGTTTTTGTTTTGGTTGTAAGAGCTTTAGGAAACCTCATCCCATTCATGGATGAGGTTTCCTAAAAAAACGTGAAGGCTGCTTGGCCTTTTCGACTGCCCACCAGCCGTTGGGTTGGACGGGCAGCGTAAATTTGAAACTAATTAGTTCGTTGACGGACTTAATAGGCCTTTCAATTCTTGGCGGGCACACAGCCACCTTTGGCGTGCAGCCGCCAGTTGAAATGTTGCGAGACAGCGCGATGGCGCCGCAACGCATGCATACGCCGAATGTAAAATTTGGCCCTGTGTTTCCATGATCCGGGGGAATTAGACCCCTGAGAGCTTCTGCTCACGACCTCTACTCTGCTACCGCCAGAGAGAGGAGCAGGACGTAGAAGGGAAAAACAGTAGTGACCCACTCTCGTACCCCGCCCCAGAGAGGAGTGGGAGAGTACAAGGAAAATAAGTGAAGAAGCTCAAATATAGGTGTAAATATATGTAAAATCAAAACTGCATGATTTAATTAGGAATTATAACATACCTGTGACAAATCTGCTCTCAGAGCACAATTTTGTTTTGTTTTCTGTTTCACAGGAAATGTGGGGGATGTTAATCTTAACGATAGTTGTGTTTGGAAAAGGAGGTAAAGGATATCAAACCACAACAGTATATGGTTGCTGTGATCCGGAGGGATCATTACAAACACCCAGTAGTGCCATCCTATGGTGGGTGGTTATTCAGCTTCACCAATTTGAGACCCATTAGTCCTCAGGAGAAGGTCGTGTGTGTTAATTCCCTAAGTCACTGGCAGACGGGTCCCCTGTGGCTTAAGGAGGTAATAGGATAGCCAGAGCACCCAGCTGAGGGAAGCAGCCAGCCACTATAAGCGTTAACGAGAAGTGGGAAATCAGGTTTGAAACCCACAAGTCCCTGACCATTGGGCCAAAGTTATATCTCTCATATAGGAAGAAAAGGGGAGAGGAGAATCGCAAATGATGGTTAAAAAGGTGCAGTTAGGAGAGGAATACTAAACACTTGGGCCAAGAATGGGCTTGTGAGTATAGGCCTGAGGCCTGCAGGCTGCAGCCACTCATTTTTGCAATTTTGTATTTTTGCATTTTATTTCTGCTTTCCTCTTGATTTTAAGCCTATAATTTTGTATTAAATCTTACACTGATCTTAACCCAGCTATGATTGTGCTTTCATTAATCAATCAATAATAATCAGTGACCTGTTTTCCCAGACCTTGTTTTTTTCATACTGGTCACGCACAGATGATACTTAATCTTTGTTTTCCATTTTTCCAGCTAGAATACTGAAATAAGTTGTCTTTTGTTTATTTGTTTTCTTATTGCATTCAGTGACCCTTGGACTACAGACCAGGGCGATGAGTAACTTTATGGTGGTTACCTAGTCTGGTCATCAGAAGATGAAGTTGGATTGATGGACATAACATTTTTTTTTATTATTCATTCATAGGATGTGGACATCGCTGGCTGGGCCAGCATTTAATGCCCATCCCTAATTGCCCTTGAGAAGGTGGTGGTGAGCTGCCTTCTTGAGCCGCTGCAGTCCATGTGGTGTAGGTACACCCACCGTGCTGTTAGGGAGGGAGTTCCAGGATTTTGACCCAGCGACAGTGAAGGAACAGCGATATATTTCCAAGTCAGGATGGTGAGTGACTTGGAGGGGAACTTCCAGGTGGTGGTGTTCCCATCTATCTGCTGTCCTTGTGCTTCTAGATGGTAGTGGGTTTGGAAGGTGAAGCACCTTGAAGGTAAACAGATGGGAAGACACCATCAAAAGGAGCGTTAACAAATTGTGAAGTCTGTATGGTCTTGCAGTGCCTGCGAGAAGAATTGATAAGAGCTGAGACTTGTTTTGTTAAAATACTGTACCAGGCCTTGGAAGGCTGAAATGGAGCCGGAAATTTGGCTGAACGGGACGTTGCTTCAAAGACTCGCTACTGCAGCCGTAATGGAATAGTCAGCACTGAGGACTGGAGGAATGACCAGGAACGGAGTGGCCACCCATAGGTTACTCAGCAACTTGGTAATGCATGTACCAAGGAGATGGTAACGTATGTACCAATTTAGGGTGCTGTCGTGGAACAGACTAAGTTGGGGTCATCCATTTTTGGGGAGCTGTCATGCAACAGACCAAACTGGGGTTATTCTTTGGGCTTTAGAAAAAATCTGTCTTTCTTCTTTTCTTCTGATATATATAAAGTGTTTTCTCCTTTCAATAATGTTTTCTTTCTTTCTTTCTCTTTACTTATTTTTTTAATATATACTAATATATTAACAATTATAATTGTCATAACATTATTATTGTTTTATTGTTATAATAATTATTCAATATTCAATAAAATTGTTGCTTTAACACATTACTTATTATGGCCACTCACTCCTGTTATGTCCAGAGCCTGGCTCTGAATCTAAGTGAGACTCCAAGAGGGACTTTCAGGCCCCTCCCTACATGCGTCTAATTGACATAGAGGTGGAATGGGGAAAACCATTTTGCATACAGTGCTCCATGTATACAAAAGAACGGTTTAAGCCTGAGATACTATTCTGGGTAGGGAAAAATATCCCCACGGCTGCGAGGTAATAAGAGTCAAGGATATGGAGACCACTAGGCTATGAAAGAGTGGGCATTGCTGGTGACACCAGGGAAGAAAACAAGATGTTTGATGGAAGCAATTTCCAGCTCAAGGGGTAGGCATCAATGTGTGCAAGGTCAGGAATTATGCTGCTCAAGTAGCAGGAGGAGCAGTGTGCGGGGCTTTTGGGCGACACTGTTTAGAGAAGCTCCTGGTCTTCGCTCACATGAATAGTAATGCAAGATGCCCCAGACATACCCCAGGCCCAAAGAGCGGCCTAGTTGTTATTCCCACACAACTGATACTATCTCACAATGTGCACAATGGGGGAGTGCCAGTAATGATTAATTTAGCAGATATGGGACTACCCCATGGTGTAAACATAAAACACAAGCATTGCAGAATCAAATGCTGCATCAAGCTTCGAGAGAACGCTGGGAATGAATCAGCACGGCGATAGATGGGGATGAATGTACTAGTCTGCACGAGGGATCAGGGAATCAAACAAAATCTCACTCTCATGGGCAGGTACGACATAGTTAATGATGCTGCAATTATACTAAACACTGGGACATCACTCGTAAATAGTTTAGCTTTAGCTACTCTAGGTGAATCGGCAAAGGTAGGTTAAGGAAAATATTAAATGAAATGAATGATGTAGAACAGAATGAATTTGAGGAAAATCAGATCATTTGCAAGATGCGGTGGAGGAATTGGAAAAGCATGTCCACCACAAAAATGAAGTTATAAGAGGATAAAAATACCTCTGTGGAAGTCGCTGAAAATGATGTTTGCGCAATGTAGGCTTCTTGGTTGGTGGAGCAAACCCGAGAAAACCTCCAGATTGTGGAAGGGAAATTTCCCTCCTGAGTTACTGATAAACATCTTAGAGATATGTCCACTTACCGGCTTACCATTGACATCTGTAAAGTAACTGGTAGAGGTATACCCGGTGAAACATGAGTGCCATCTGGGGAACAGTAGCATGGGCACGTCAGGGTTGGTTCTATGTTATCCCATTCTAAAGGAAGGAAAGAAGCTTAATCCTTCTTTTAGAGTTGAACACATTGATGTAGAAAATCAGGGTCATGTGTCATGTTATGACCAACATCCTAGTACATGGCACAAGTGGAGGGAATTACTTAGGAAGCCCTGGATTTGTCCGGGTGTGCTCGGAAAAGGGATACTTTAGTTTGCCTGTACGATAACTGAAAATGCAGCACCAACCTGTGGGTTCACTTGGGATCAGGAAGGATCCAATGATCCATGATGAAGGATCATGGTGACATGAAGAGGAGGGTTCCCTACACATGTGGCCTATAAAGGAAAGTATCACAACCATACACTGGGAATACTTATACAAGAATCTGATCTGTCCTATTCCAGATGGAATGCTTTGTTTTACTCCAGCTCAACCTGTTAGACTGGGTGCACAGGTATTATTGAATGTTTCTGCTCATGGACAGATGACTATTGCTGTAAGGGATGATTTGAAAGGACAGCTACATGAGTAGGTTGCCCAGTTTGGGCATGATATATCCCCACTGCCTGAACATCTTGTAGAGCTTTTGCAGAGGATTAACACTTCCAACAAACATTTTTATACCCTTCAACAAAAGAACAAGGAGAGTAAGGCAGAAATACCAGACACTGGTAATAACAGCCACTGGTGGGACGTTGGTCTTAGCACTGAACTACATCCTCGGAATATGAACTCTACCTCAAGTACTGGCTGTTGTGCAGTTGTTTATTGTTGTGTATCTGTTGTATCATTTATGTCATCGAATCAAATGCAGAACAGAACAATGGGTGAAAATCTTACTGAGGGAACAGGCTGAATGAGTGAGATTCAAAAGTGTATCAATGTTGGTAGGTGAAATTATACACTTACGGGTGGATGCTGTAAGGCAGCTCATGTATTCTCTAAACGGCTTATGTACCTTATGAATTGTTTGCTACACCTATTCCTATTGATTTTGTGCTTTTTGTATTTCTGACTAGAAGAATGTAACTGATTGTGGCGTGGATTGTACATGCAGAGTTCATCAGGTGCTAGTGACATGGAGTGCGAAGAACATCGGGACAAGGGAAGATGACTTCTGATTGAAGACATCATTGATGGGACTCATACATAGGACTTTTTAAAAATAAGGGCAGCTTTAACTGAACAACGATACACACACTGGCATGTGAGGACATGTCATCAAGATGGTGGCCCAGGCCCAAGCTAATTACACCACCAGACACCCAGGGCAGAATTTTCTGCCTTCCGAGCGGGTGGGCCCGACCCAATCCACGGCGGGTGGGGAGCCGATCCCCATCGGAGAAGCGGGCCCTGCCTCCATTTTACGTGGGCAGGCCAATTAAGGCCCACCCAGACTGACGTCCGGTGGGAAGCGCTATGCGCTCCCTGTGTGGGCGGGGGGGAGGGGGGGGATTCCCCAAAAGCGATAGTGCACTTTTTCACATATGCACACAAAAGAGCGCACATCTCCCTGAGGCTAAGTGCAGCCTCAGGGAGATCGCTGACAGTTGTAAAAACAGTAAAAATAGAAGAAAAAAAAATCCTTAACATGTCCCCCTCATGTGACGATGTCACACGAGATGGGACATGTTCATAAATTTCACTGAAACTTTACTGAACTTTTTAAATCCCTAGATGAAAGCTCTTCCCGCCAGTGGATGAGGTTTCATGTTTTCTCTATTCCCCGCCGGAGCTCCTGGCCTGCCCGCTAACCGTAAGATTGGACGGGCAGGTCCTTTAAGTGATTTAATAATCCTGTCAATGGCCTCATTTTGATTTTGCTGAGCCCCCGCCTTCCTGAAGATTTAAATGGGGCGGGATGATGTCGGAGGTTCCCCCCAACGTCACCCCGTGTCATTTTGTGCATCGGCGAGCGGGCCCCGCCCCCTGCTCACCGACGGCAAAATTCAGCCCCCAGTCTGCAGCAAATCAATGCCTTGCCTGGAAATGTGTAAACAGCTTTCTTCCTGCCTCACCTAAGTAAAGGTATTGAAGGCAAAAGACATCTGTGGCTGGCGTGCTTCCAGTTGGGAGTAGGAAATGACCATAGTGGGGTGGTATGGTGCTGTGGCTGAATTGCTGTGGTACCAAGGACCAATTGGATGACCTGATTCAGGGTTTTACCTTATGTGCTAAGGGGCCTGAGTCAGAGAAGGGTGTAAAAATCAGTGCCCACAAAGGCATTGGTGCTGCAGCAGCCATAGGAGAGTGACTTGGTCAGTGGTGATGTGGGGACATCATTCGGTGGTCCAATCACCCACAAATGATCTGTCACACGCAGGGTTACCAGGAAGTGTGGGTATTTACAGTCACTTAGTGGTATAATAAAGGTGTACCACATGAAGTGAAAATTGTATCCAAAGTTTGTTTTGTGTCACTGATACCTGGAGCACAGGGTTCGAATGTTAGAGGGTAGCAAGACCCCCTTGTTCAAGATCAAGCCTTACATGCTCAAGCCCTAGAGTGGGATATGAACCCAGAACATCTCAGAGGTGAGAGTACTACCCACTGAGCTACAGCTGACACAATGTGGTGCCCTTAGGAGATTCTTGCACTATCTCTATCAAATGCCCCCCTTAACTTTCTCTACTCTAAATAGAACAATCCTGGGAGTTTGGAGTAAATGGCCACCTGAAGGTACCCGGGCAGGTCAATAAAGTGGTTAAGAATATATATTCAATCCTTTCCTTTATTAGCCAAGGTATAGCATATAAGGGCAGGGAGGTTATGATGGAACTATATAAGACATTAGTTAGGCCACAACTTGAGTACTGTGTGCAGTTCTGGTCACCTCATAACAGAAAGGATGTAAGTTCCCCTCCAAGCCATGCACCATCCTGACTTGGAAACATATTGCCGTTTCTTCATAGTCACTGGGTCAAAGTCCTGGGACTCCCTCCCTTACAGCACTGTGGATGTGCCTACACCACATGGACTGCGGCAGTTCAGGAAGGCAGCTCACCACCACCTTCCCAAGGGCAATTAGGGATGGGCAATAAATGCTGGCTCAGCCAGCGAAACCCCCATCCCTTGAATGAATAAAAAAAAACATTTACGAAGATTTTGCCAGGACTGGAAAAAATGCAGCTATGAGGAAAGATTGGAGAGGCTGGGGTTGGTTTCCTTGGAACAGAGGAAGCTGAGGAGAGATTTGGTCAAGATCGACAAAATTGTGAGGGGCCTGGATAGAGTGGATGGGAAGGGCCTATTTACTTTGGCAGAGAAGGTCAGTGACTAGGGGGCATAGATTTAAAGTGATTGCATCTCAAGTGCCATAAGTTGCAGGGCTGCTCACCAAATGCTGGGAAGTGGGATTAGGCTGGGTAGCTTGCCTTTCGGCCAACACAGACACGATGGGCCAGGTGGACTCTTTCTGTGTCATAAACTTTCTATGATACTATGATAACCCCAGCTTCTCCAACTCTTCAGGTAACTGAAGCCCCTGCCCCCCGACACCATGGTAGCAAAGTTCTTCAGGACTTTCTCCAATTTCTCGATATCCTTTGCAAAGTGAGGTGCCCAGAATTGGTCACAATTCTCCAGCTAAGGATCAACCAGTGATTTATGAAGGTTTTCTTGGTGAAACAAGGTTCTTTGACTATGCATTTGGTAAAATATGAACACTTGCCCAAAGTGCTGTGCATTTTCAAGCTGTTCCATAGAATGTAGAGCCCGGAACCGGATCCCGGTTTTTCGTGATGTCCACGACTATACGCTTTATGGCGGGAGGAATGAGAGCATAAACATAGGCTGGTTCCCCCACAACACCCGCCTCATCACACATCCAACTCAGAAAAATACATTTTAGAGTAGATGATAATTCATTCCACGTACCCATGATCATTCCAACAGTAGTGAGCAAAGATCAGGATTCAGGATTGCAATTGTCTGTATACAGCTTATTTGCAGCAAATTATGCCTTCTGAACAGTGTTTCTAAGTATAAAGTGTTGAATTCTTTCTTCTTTCAAACCAGATGGCAGCTTCTCACGTGACTTCTTCATTCACAACGTGAAAATGAGCAATCAGATAAACTGAACAGCTAAGAAACAAACAGGAAAGAAAATCATGCTTTTATTTTTGAAAGGGCATTGCAGCGGAAGTATTGCCAGTTTCACCAACTCGAAGGTACCAGTAGCCCTCCTGATCCTTCTGCCCTATGACTTTTCTTTAACCCTATCCCTCCTTCCAACCTCACCCATTGTCATGGTTTCACTACGCCCTTCTGACCCTTTCCTGCATGTGGTCATCACTGATAAGGCCAGCATTTATTGTTCATCCCTGATGGTAAATGCCGAGTTGCCCAAGTCCCAGGGGGAAACTTGAAACAGCTGTCAAAGCATTTTTTGCAATTTGTATAGTATGAGGAGAGGTTCTGAAATCAGGAAATTATGTCTCCAACTACTTGTGATGATTGTATAGTGGAGTAAATGTTTATTAAAAGAAAATAGAGGAAAAAAACACAATTACACTTAAACACAAGAAATAGCTTCAGACAGTAAATAGTACTTTACAACAGTTTCACAAGATCTTAACTATCCACAGAGATTCCCCTTTTCCGTTCAGCAACTACCCTTATAGATTTCAAAATCTGTAGAGTTGCAGTGATTTTTACCACACAGTGCCTTTTTTCCTTGGGGTGTCCCCTGCGGCTGACAGCAACTGAATCTTCAGGTCTAGCCTTGTTCACACTGTCTTCTGGGAGCTCTGACCGGCTATCCTGCTGTCTTTTGGGAGATTTAAACAGCTACCCCCTCACATAGACTTCAGAATGTCCTTAAATACATTCCTTCCCTTTGATCCCTCTATTGTCTCAGCCATTCTATTTAGAAATGCTTTCTTCCCAGACTTGTTTAGGCTCTTCTTTACTTTAGCTCTTAGGTTTTTTTTAAAAAAATGAATTATCCTATCTTTATCTTATTTACTTACATCTTTTTTTACAACCTGCATACATCCCCCTTTGAACTAAAACAACTCAATTCAAAAGTACTCCAGTCATTGTTTTACATAAAACTCTGACTGAAATTCCTCTTGATTCACTAACAAATCAAAACCACTTCTTACTGTTGGCTTTAGACTCTTGCAGTCACTCTGGCTCTTATTCCAATTACCATAGTTAAAACCCCCAATAGCCTGTTTTCCAGTACGTAAGAATATGACAGGGTTATTAACGGAAGAAAAATATCTTGACACCTGATGGCCATTGGGCATGTTGGAAAACCCAACTGATCATCTCCTTATAATCCCACTTCAATTAGTGCTGAGCTCTGCATGATGCTGAACTCTCCACCTCCATGTCCACTTCTTTGGCCAGGAGTTTTCCCCTTCAGCAGACACTTTCTAAGTCTTCAGAATTTTTGCTCCACCTGGACCATCCCCTGACTGGCCATTCTTGATCCTTTCATCGCCAGGTCACCAGTTCCCATTGGCCATCCCAATTTATCTACTCAGCTCACTCATTCTAAACTTGTAGCACACTGTTGTCTCAGGTTCAATCCTGACATTGTCATTACACCTGCTGTCACTATTGTTTTTTGGCAAACAGATCACTACCATGCAGGGGTTGAACGCTAACTCTCTAACACCACCTTCTCTCTGCACCTGAACCATGGAACATTTGGAAAGAATATGAACACTGTGCATTTTCAAGCTGTTACATAAAACGTATAGCCCAGAACCAAATTCCCCATTCTCGTGATACTCATACACTTTGCAGCAGGAGAAATGAGAATGGGGAACAGCTGTGGAATCTCACACCTTATTGTAATCACGAAAACACCAGGCTTGCATATCGAGATTCGTTACGCCTTCAGAGCTGCTCACAGACTCATCTGAACCAAAGGGACATAATTTACATCTGATAATCTCACCTTGCTAGCGGAGTCAGTGGGCCTGCCTAGACAATGGCTTCCCAACACCAGGCTAGTTTCCCACCTCAAGTTCAGAAAAATATAAATGCCACTGTGGAACATCGAGTCATTTTCTCCAAACATTGTCACTGACCTCATCACTTCAAAAAATCTTCCTTGCATGGGCTCTAACCTCATAACAACATAAGAAATAGGAGCTGGAGCAGGCCATTTGGCTCTTTGTGCTTGTTCTGCCAATCAGCAAGATCAAGGCTGATCTTCTACCTCAACTCCACATTCCCATACATAATTCCCTTAGTGTCCAAGTATCTATCAACCTGTGCCTTGAATATACTCAATGATTGAGCATCCACAGCTTTCTAGGTAACAAAATTACAAAGATTCTTCACTCAGAAAGTCATGAAATTTCTCCTTAACACAGTTCTAAATGACTAACCCCTTATTCTGAGACTGTGACCCCATGCTCTAGATTCCCTAGCCGGGAAATATTTTCTTAGCATCTATCCTGTCTAGTTCCTTAAGAATTTTTTGCAATATGTTTCAATCAGATCACCTCTCATTTCTTCTAAGCTCCAGAAAATATAGGCCTAGTCTACTCAAACCCTTCTTAAAGGGCAATCCCTTCATCCCAGGAATCAGTCTGGCGTTCCTTTGTTGCACTCCCTTTAGGAAAAGTATATCCTTCCTTGGGTAAGGAGACTAAAACTGTACACAATACTAGGTGTGGCGTTACCAATGCCCCTTGTACTGTCATAAAAACAGAAAAAGCTGGAAAAACTCAGCAGACCTGGCAACACCTGTGGGGAGGCAATCAGAGTTAACATTTCGAGTCCGTATGACTTCTTCAGAGCCATACAAACTCGAACCGTGAACTTTATTTCTCTCTCCACAGATCTTGCCAGACTTGCTGAGTTTTTCCAGCATTTTCTGCTTTTATTTCAGATTTACAATATCCACAGTATTATGCTTTTATTTTACCCTGTACGCTGTAATTATAATAAGACTTATTTTCTCTTATACGCCAATCACTAATGTGCCTTGCCTTCATAATTGTTTACCATGCCTGAAAATTAACTTTCAGTCTTTCGCATACAGGGACACCCAGGACCCTCTGAATGCAAACATTTCCCAGTCTTTCGCATTCAAAAAATGTCTCTCTCCTACCAAAGCAGATAACTTCACACTTGGTGATATTGTATTCCATCTACTGTGTTCCTATCCATTCATCCAGCCTGTCCATATCCCTCTGCAGCCTTTTTGTGTCCACCTCACAGCTCACTTTCACACTTAACTTTGTATCATCAGCAATCTTGAATAAGTTATACTCAGTCCTCTCATCTAAGTCATTAGTATTGATTGTAAATAGCTGAGGTTCAAGTATTGATCTTTATGGTGCCCTGTCAACCAGAAAATGTTCAGTTTATTCTTTTGCCCTTTTTCTGTCCATTAACCAATTCTCAATCCATTACATATTATCCCCAACCCCACAAGTCCTAATTTTGTAATATCATCTTGTGTGACACCTTATCAAATGCTTTTTGAAAATCCAAATACTCTACTGGTTTCCCATTACTCATCTTCAGAAAAAAATCTAACAGATTTATCAAACAGAATGTCCCTTTCATAAATCCCTGTTTCTTCTGCTTAATCATACTGATTTTCCAACTGCCCTGAATAATCCACCAACCCTGCACATCCCCACTTTTAGTTCCTACCCAAGATTCACAAACAGTACTCCCATGATATACACATTGTCTTCATCCCTCTCTTGTCCCAACGAAGCTTATTTCCTCCTGCCTCGGCTATTTTTTCTCCCCTCATCCAGTTTCCTTTGACCTTGACCTGTG
Organism: Carcharodon carcharias; assembly: GCF_017639515.1. Classification (NCBI taxonomy): domain Eukaryota; kingdom Metazoa; phylum Chordata; class Chondrichthyes; order Lamniformes; family Lamnidae; genus Carcharodon; species Carcharodon carcharias. The sequence goes on along the minus strand of NC_054470.1, from coordinate 193,372,593 downwards.
ACTCTGGCCACGCTTTTCCACCGCTTTAACAGTTTCCAGTTTCCTTCCCCATACTGTCCTCCTTCCCTTGAGGTGGAGTCAGAGGTGCGGAAATTGCAATACAATATGGTGGCAGGAGGCTACTCAAATGTGGTTTCGTCCAGCGGTGGTGGGGAGTGGGGGTGGGGGGGGGGGGGGGGGTGGGGGTTGGTGGTGGTGGTGGTGGGCGGGGGGGTGCGGGGGTGGTGGGGGGAGATACTTTTCCCTGCAGACACAACTTAGGAGTGCTGAAGGCTGTGTTGCATTCCTGGTGCCATGAGAGGACATCTTCTTGCAGCTGGAGAATTATTTGGAGCAAAAGCAGGAAGATCCAGCTGATATGGTCCACATAGGAACTGGCAACAAAGGCAAAACTAGGAATGGAGTTCTGCTGAGGGAGCATGAGGAATAACGGTATGAGCTCAAAAGTATTTCAATTCATGGGAGACTGGCATCAGTACCCGGAAAAGGGAGTTATTCCAATGGGATGAAGTCCACTTCATCCTGGCTGCGAGCTGTATCTTGGAGAATTGAATAACTAGGGTGGTAGTTAGGATTTTGAACTGATGTGCAGGAGCAGCTCCAGGTAAGGGTAAATTTGTAGCTCCAAGGCGAAAAGTCAAAGGTGGACAGCAGAGTAGTGATTTGGATAGAATTAAGTTGACCGTGTCAGGAAGAGACCAGAGGGTGGGATTTTCCACACCCGCCCGCCACTGGGATCTTCCGGTCCCGCCGCAAGTCAATGGGTTTCTGGCAGGGGGGCCCACCTCACCCACGGGGGGTCCCACCCACAATGGGGCCAGAAAATCCCATCCATAAAGTTTAACAATGATAATAGGCCATCAGTGACTGAGGCCACATCAGGGAAAATAGTGAAAAGTGAAAGCTTAAAGGTGTTTATCTAAATACACAAAACATTTGTAACAAGATAGATTATTTAATGGCACAAATAGAGATAGACGTGCTTGCAGGTATGGTTGCAGGGTTGGGTGGTGTAGTGATAATGTCAATGGATTAATAATCCAGAGGCCCCCAGATTAATGCTCTGAGGACATGGGTTGAAATTCCACTGCAGCTGGTGGCAGTTAAATTCAGTCAATTAATAAATCTGGAATTGGAAACCAGTCCCAGTTAGTGGTGCCTGAAACCATCATTGACTACTATAAAAACCCATCTGCTTCACTGATATCCTTTAGGGGATGGGAATCTGCCATCCTTACCTGGTCTGGCCTAGATGTGACTTCTGACCCACAGCAATTGTGGTTGACTCTTAACTGCCCTCTGAAATGGCCCTAGCAAGCCACTTAGTTGTATCAAACTGCCACAGACGCCAGATGCACTGCATTTGTTTAGGAAGGTGGCTCAATTAGGGATGATGGAGAGGCAGTAGCGGGAGGGATATTGGCCCAGGAAATCAGGGTGGCCAATCAGTATGGATGAAGCTACAAATTAAAAAAGGGCAGAGGAAACCGGTAGGTATAGTTTAAGGACTCCTGAACAGTTGCACGGAGTTTTAAAAGCAGCAAATCAGAGGACCGTGTAACAGGGACAAAACAGGGACTTAAATATTCCTAAACCAGGGTTTTATAGCCCCTCCGCAGCATGTGTCCCCCCGTCGGATGCAGCAAGCCACTTAAATCTCCATTCAGTTCGGCAGGATCGAAATATCCTGCCGGGCAGGAGGGGGCTATAAAATCCTGGCCATAGAGACTGGGCAACCGAAATTGGCAGAAGTGGTTTGGAGAATAAGTTGATGGAATGCATTTGCAACAGTTTTCTAGAACATAGTGCCGTGAAACTAGGACACAAGCTTTTTTCAGATCTAGTGTTGTATAATGAAACAGGGGTATTTATTGATTTATAGTGAAGGATCCTCTGGGGAACTCAATACGTTGAATTTTGTATTGACTTTGAGATTCATGCAGTTAAGTCCAAAACTAGGCTCTTAAATTTAAACAAAGCTACTTCTAGAGATATGAGGGGCGAATTGCTTAAATTGGATTGGGAAGTTAAATGAAAATGCATGACAGTATATAAATAACAGCAAGCTTTTAAGAAATAATTAGTAATTCTCGATGAGTAAACATTCCCTTGAGGAATTAAAAACTCTACTGGAAAAGTAATCCAACTCTGGCTAACTAAAGAAAGGATAATAGTAGATTAAAAGAAGTTTACATTATTGCCAAAAATAGAAGGAAGCCTGAGGATTGGGAAGGTTTAAAAATCTGCAAAGGGTGACGCAGAGATTGGCCGGGGCAGAACGTAGATACGAGAGTAAATTAGCGGGAAGTGTGAAAACATGTTGGAAAGGTTTCTACAAGTATGCAGATGGAAGGGATTAACAAAAGTAACTATAACTTCCTTAGAGGCTGAAACAGGAGGAATTACAATGAAATATTTTATAAACATTTTGTATCCGTCTCTACAGTGGAAGATATAAAAAAAAAAGTAACAGCAATACTGGAGAACCAGGATCGAATGAGAGTTAGGAACTTATTGGCCAGAACGTTGCCATCAGCGAGCTGGGGGGGGGCCCAACACGCCAACGAGCAAAATGACGCCTGGTGATGTCGGGGGTGCGTCACATTTCATTCAGCGGGCAGGTGCCAGAGGCGGCTGCGCACCCGCCGAACTGTCAAAGGCCTATAAAGGCCATTGGGAAAGTGATTTAGATAATTAACAGCGCTGCCCGTCCCACCTTAAGGTCGGCGGGGGGTGGGGGGGGTGGGTGGGTGGGGGGGCAGGCAAAGATCCCAAGCGGCCTTCACGTTTTTCAGGAAACCTCATCCACGGGCGGAATGAGGTGTCCTGGAGGTTTTGTTAAAAACAATAAATAAATTTTGATAAATTGACAAACATGTCCAAGTTCATGTGACAGCGACACATGAGGGGACACATGAGGGGACACATGAGGGGACACGTGTAAATAATTTTTCTCTCTCTTTATTAAAAAGTTCCAATATGTACTTAATCTCCCCGGGCAGCTCCATGCCTCAGGGAGATTGCTGCGCTCTTTGCGCAGGCCCAGACTCTCCCTCCTCCCCCACCGACACCGCCCCCTCCCCCCACCCCCCCCGGCCGTACAGGTAGCACTGAGCGTTATGGAACGCGTTTTGTGCTGGGCGGGCCTTAATTGGCCAGCCCACGTAAAATGGCGGAGCGCAGCCAATCGCAGGTAGCGATCGGCTCCTCACCAGCTCCTCGCATGCTTCCATCTGGCCCGCTTGACATAGGTAAGTTTCTGGCCAATGAGACTAAAAGCTGATAAATCTCCCGCACCAGATAAGGTTTTAAAAGCAATGGCTGCAGAGATAGTGGATGCGTTCGTTTTCATCCTCTAGAATTCCCTAGGTTCTATAATGGCCCTGTGGATCAAAAAGTAGCAAATATAACCTCACTGAAAGGAAGTAGACAGAAAACAGGGAACTACATGCCAGTAAATATGACATCAGTTGCAGAATAAATGCTAGAATCTATCATTAGCGATGTGATGTAATGGCATCTAGAAAATCGTAAAATGAAGCAGATTCAGCACAGTTTTAGGAAAGGGAAATCATACTTGACAAATTGATTACGAGTTTTTCTAAAGATATAACTAGTAGGGCAGATAAGAGGAAGCCAATGTAGCATTTTTGGGTTTTCAGAAGGTTTTACACATGATGCCACTTTACACAATAAGACTGGAATAAAAAATTAATATCAGTTATGGTAGCCATAAAACTTCTGGATTGTCATAAAAGGACATCTGTTTCTGTTAAGATAGGAAATCTGGCATTCTGGCATCACAGTGTGATGTAAAGAGACACATGACCTGACACTAGGGTCAGTTATAGACTGCACAGAGACCTGCATGGAAGCAAGTATGCAGTTAGCTTATATGTACATAATTACATATTATTAATAAACAGTTAATGTTCAGCCACACAAGACTCAGAACCTGTTTGTGAGACCTACTGAACAAACAACGTACAACAAAAGGCACACCCTGCTCAGTCAACGCTGCAAGTCTTCCTCACTAACATCTGGGGGGTTTGCGACAAAATTGAGAAAGCTGTCCCACAGATGAGTCAAGCAACAGCTGACAGAGTCATACTCACCGAATCGTACTTCCAAGTCAATGTCCCAGACTCCTCCATCAACATTCTTCTATATGTCCTGACACTCTGGCAGGGCCAACCCACCAGAGATTGGATGAATCAGATTGCCAAAGATAGCTTGGAAGGTGAGTTCATAGAGTGTTTTCAGGACAGTTTCTTAGAGCAGCACATTCTAGAGCCAACCAGAGAGTAGGCTAGGCTAGTCCTGGTAAGGTGCAATGAGATAGGATTAATTAATGGCCTCATAGTGATGGAGCCTCTAGGTAGCAGCGACCATAACATAATTGAATTTTGCATTCAGTTTGAGTTGGAGAAGCATAGGTCTAACACTAGTGTTTTAAACATTAAAAAGAGGTAATTACAAGGGTATGAAGACAGAGATGGCTAAAGTGAACTGGGAATTAGGTTAAAGGGGAGTACAGTAGGAACACTCAACAGAAACACACTTCAGTGGGAAAGAACAGCTCTAGGGGAAGGATGCACTGTCCATGATTAAGTCAGGAAGTTAAATATAATACCAAAGTGAAAGAAAAAGCATAAAATTCTGTAAAGATTAGTGGTAGGTCAGAAGATTGGACAGAATTTAAAAACCAGCAAAGAATGACTAAAAATGGTGGAGAAATTAGAATATGAAAGAAAGCTAGCTAGAAGTATAAAAACAGATAATAAGAGTTTCTACAAGTATTAAAATGAACAAGAGCAAGTAAAGTGAGCATGTATTGTCCAGAGAGTGAGTCTGGGGGATTAATAATGGGAAATAAGGACACGGAGGAAGCGTTTAACAGATATTTTGTGTCTGTCTTCAAAGTAGAAGACACAAATCACATCCCAGAAATACTTGTAAATCAAGAGGTAAAAGGGAGGGAGAAACTTTAAACTATTACAGTACCAGGGAAAGTGTAATTATTAGAACTAAAGGCTGACAAGTCCCCAGGATCTAACGGCCTGTATCTTAGGGTCTGAAAAGAAGTGGCTGCTGAGGTAGTAGATACATTGGTTATAATTTTCCAAAATTTCCTAGATTCTGGAAATGTTCCACCAGGATGTGAGACAGTGACATAGTGGTAATGTCACTAGACTAGTAATCCAGAGACTCATCTGGTGATATGGGTTCAAATCCCACCACTACAGCTAGTGGGATTTGAATTATGTTAATAAATCTAGAGTATTTAAAAAAAAATATAGTCTCAACAATGGTGACCATGAAACTATTATTGATTGTTGTAAAAACCCTTGAGGTTCACTGAAGTCCTTTAGGGAAGGAAATGCCATCCTTACCTGGTCTGGCCTACATGTGACTTCATACCCACAGCAATGTGATTGGCTCTTAATTGCCCTCTGAAATGACCTAGCAAGGTCAGTTCAAGGGAAAATAGGGATGGGCAACAAATGCTATCCTTGCCAGTGATGCCCACATCCCATGAAAGAATAAAGAACAAGATTGGAAAATTGGGAATGTGACTCCTCTATTCAAGAAAAGAGGAAGACAGAAAGCAGGAAACTACAGGCCAGTTAGCTTAACATCTATCATAGGGAAATTGTTGGAACTTTTTCCTAATATTACTGTGGGATACGGTGAAACAGGCTAGTGGAGGCTGTGTGTAGGTTTGGTGTGTGAGTGTGTGTGTTTGTATGTGACTAATTTAATTAGACTGAAGACAGTCAAACTGCAAGGTTTAAATCATCAACGGGTTTTGGTGTAAAAGCAGACATTTTGAAGTGGAAATAGATGAGCTAAGATGAGGTACAAATAAACAGGTTAGAGTTAACAACTGCATTTGTAGATAAGTTGAGAGGTTGTTTGAATTTCAAAGAGAAATTAGAAGGTGACAAGGAAAATGTTTGCATCTTGCAGGAGTTCATAGGTAAGAAAGTAGTGGGGATATCATATATTTACTGACCCAAAAGCAAAGACAAGATGGAAACAAGATGAAAGATCTTATATTTGGAAGGGTTTGAGTTTCAAATGGGTGTGAGAACAATGGGTTTGAAGATAAAAGGGGACAAAATATATTTAAGGAAGGATTGAAAGCTGTATGAGGTGTGATCGTGAAAAGAATGCTATGTGAACACAATCCTGTAGAAAAGTACTTCTAGCTATCCCAGAGAAGTGTCTGGTTGTTGCAGAAAGCAAGGTTTTGTACAAGCCTTGGATTTCCACTGTTGAGTGAGAGAGAGAGAGAGAAGCTTGTCAAATATCTCTCTAATTGCAATGGTGGGTGTCTTACGGTAATATTTCTGTATTTTTAATAGATTAAGAATTTATTGGGACTCTTGCCTGAAAAGGGTGTTTATTTGTGAGTCTAGCTAAGTAGAAATCTTTCAGGAAATGTTATAAGACTAAGTTTAACTGTGTAACCGTAATCTTGTGTGTTTAAGTTTACTTTTCTTTGTTGATAAATGTTTTAATTTAATTTAATATTTAAAATCTCCAAAAGTGGTAGTGGAATTTTGACTTCTGACTTCAGTGCACATACCTTCCCATAATAAAATACAAATTGAAAATCATTGTGATAGCTTGGCCAAGTTTCTCTTTGGGATTTGGTCAGCATGGCAATTACCACCTGTCATATCATAACACCTGGGCACTTAAAAAATCTCAATACAATCAGGCAGAGTCAACATGGTTTTGTGAAAGGGAAATCATGTTTGACTAATTTAATACAGCTCGCTGTGGAAGTAACTAGCAATGTGGATAAAGGTGAACCTGTAGCTGTGGTGTACTTGGATTTTCAAAAGGCATTTGATAAGATACCACGTCAAAGGTTACTACACAAAAGAAGAGCTTGTGGTGTAAGGGATGACATATAATCATGGATAGAGGATTGGTTAGCTAACAAGAAGTAAAGAGTAGGGATAAATGGGTCATTCTGATGTTAGCAAGCTGTTACTAGTGGAGTGCCACAGGGATCAATGCTGGGGCCTCAGCTATTTACAATCTATATCAACTACTTGGATGAAGAGACTGAGTGTTGCTAAATTTGCCAATGATGCAAAGGTGGGTAGAAGAATAAATTGTGATGGGGACATAAGGAATCTCCAAAGGGAGATTTGGTTTGGTGATGGAGGTAGAAACTCATTTAAAAGGCAGCTGGATCTGCACCTAAAGTGCTGTAACCTGCAAGACTACAGACCAGGTGCTGGAAGGTGGGATTAAACTGGGCAGCTAATTTTTTTCATTTTGTTCTGTTTGGCCGGTGCAGACACGATGGGCTGAATGGCCTCTTTGTGTGCTGTAACTTTTCTATGGTTCTACGGATATAGATAGGTTAAGTGAGTGAGCAAAAGTTTGGCAGATGGCATACATTATGAGACAATGTGCACTTGCCAACTTTGGGAAAAAGAATAGAAAAGTGAAATATTATTTCAATGGAGTGAGATTGCAGAACTCTGTAGTACTGAGGGATCTGGGTGTCCTGGTACAATGAATCACAAAAGTCAGTATGCAGGTACAGCAAGTGATTAGAAATACAAATGGCAATTAGGGATGGGCAATAAATGCTGCCCTAGCTAGCGATGCCCACATCCCAGGAAAGAGTAAAAGAATGGAATTGTCATTTAGTGCAAAGGAAATGGAATATGAAAGTAAGGATGTTTTTCTACAGTTGAACAAGCATTGGTGAGACCACATCTGGAACACTGTGTATGGTTTTAGTCTCCTTACTTAAGCAAGGAGATAATTGTATTTGAAGCAGTTTGGAGAAGATTCGCTCAAGTGATTCCTGGGATGAATGGGTTATTTTATGAGGAAAGGTTGGGTCTGCATCTATTGGATTTTAGAAGAATGAGAGGTGATCTTATTGAAACATATGAGATCCTGAGGAGACTTGACAGGGTGGGCTTGACAGAGCTGAGAGGATGTTTCCCCTTATGAGAGAGACTAGAGTTAGGGGACACAGTTTAAAAATAAGGTGTCTCCCATTTAATACAAAAATAAGGATTTCTTTTCTCTCAGAGGGTCGTAGAACAGTGGAGGCTGGGTCATTGAATATTTTTAAGACTGAGTTAGATAGATTTTTGATTGTCAAGGAAGTCAAATGTTACAGGGAGTAGTCAAGAAAGTAGAATTAGGGCCACATCAGATCAGCCATGACCTTAACAAATGGCAGAGCAGCTTGAAGGGCAGGCTATTTGCACTCCAAATTTGTATGTTCATAGGAGATGGTGGCACATTGATATACAGTCAGGAGGGATCAGCCCTGAGAGGCCTCAATGTACCAGTCCCATGAAATCTCATGATAACAGGTCAAACGTGAACAAAGAATCCTTCTGCTGAATACCGCCTACTGTGCACCCCTCAGCTGGTGAATCAGTACTCTTCCAACATCATTTGCACAGAGGGTAGCAAGAACATAGAATGCACCCTGGCTGAGGGACTTCAATGTCCATCACCAAAAACTGCTCTGTAGCACCACTACTGACTGAGTTGGTTGAGTCTTAAAGGACATAACTGCTATACTAAGCCAACGGCAGGTATTGGGAGAACCAACAAGAGGGAGAAACCTATTTGACTTTGTTCTCACCAATCTCCAGCTGGATCATAACTTCTTCTTATTAGACAGACTCTCGTGGTTGAGGATGATTTGTTTCCACACTAAAAATGAGTTCTCAGGTGACTGAAGAGTCTAATACATGACCTACAGTCTCTGTCACAGGTGGGGTAGACGGTGGTTGGGGGAATGGGTGGGTGTAGTGCCCAGGTTGCCACGCGCTCCTTTCGCTGTCAACGCTTGGCTTTAGCTAGCCTTTGGCGATGAGACTCAGTATTGGTAGGGATGACAACCGCACAGTCCCTGTGGGGACAAAGTCCCATCTTCACACTGAAGGTAGCAAGGACACAGAGGACACCCTCCATCAAGCTGTGTAGCACGACCATCATGCTAAATGGGATTGATTCAGAACAGACCTAGCAGCTCAAAATTGGGCATCCATGAGGTGCTGTGGGCCATCAGCAACAGCAGAATTTTATTCAACCACAATCTGTAACCTCATGGCCCAGCATATCCTGCACTGTACCATGACTATCAAGCTAGGGAGCAATACTGGATCAATGAGGAGATTAGAAGGTCATGCCAGAACCAGCACCAGGCATACCTAAAAATGAGGTATCAACCTGGTGAAGCTGCAACACAGGACTCCATGCGCGTTAAACAGCAGAAGCAGCAGGCTATGGACAGAGCTGAGCAATCTCACATCCAGCCGATCAGATCAAGGCTCTGCACTCCAACCACATCCACTGAAAAGGAGACTCCATAAACATCCCCATCCTCAATAATGGGGGAGACCAACATGTCAGCACAAATGAAGAAGCTGAAGCATTTGTAGCCATCCTCAGCCAGAAGAGCCAAGTGGATGATCCATCTCTGCCTCCTCCTGAGGTCCGCGGCATCATGGGTGTCAGTCTTCAGCCAACTCGATTCACTCCTTGTGATATCAAGAAATGGCTGAGCACACTGGAGGCAGCAAAGGAAGTGGGTCCTGACAACATCACAGCTGTAGTACTGAAGACTTAAGGTCCACAGCTATTTGGGTCAGAACAGCATGTTCCAGGACAGCTATAACACCAGCATCTACCAAAGTGGAGAACTGCCCAGATATGTCATGTCCACAAAAAGCAGGATGGATCCAAACAGGCCAATTATCACCCCATTAGTCTATTCTCAATCATCAGCAGAGTGGTGAAAAATGTTGCCATCAGTGCTATCAATCATCATTTACTCACCAATAACTTACTCTTCATGCTTAGATTGGGTTCTGCCAGAATCACTTGGCTCCTGACCTCATTACAGCCTTGTTCAAACATGAACAAAGGAGGTGAATTCCAAAGGTGAGGTGAGAGTGACTGCTCTTAACACAAAGCAGCATCTGCTCTCTCAGAATTCTTGATAACTTTGAACTCAATTTAATTTACCATCAATCTTCTCTGCTCTAAGAAGAAAAATCCCAATTTCTCTAATCTCTCTACGTAGCTGAAATTTCTCATTCCTGCTATCATTCTCATTCAATCACCTCAGCTCCAAGACATTGCTCCAGGAGTTCCTTGGGGTAGTGTCCTAGGCCCAATTATCTTCAGCTGGCTCATCAATAACTTGCCCTCTATCATATGGGAAGCAGTGAGGATGTTTGCTGATGATTGCACAGTGTTCAGTTCCATTCACTATTGCTCAGATACTGAAACAGTCCATGCCTGCACACTGGAAGACCTGGACAACATTCAGGTTTGGGCTGGTATTTGGCAAGTAACATTCACGCCACACTAGTACCAGGAAATGACCATCTCTAATGAAAGAATCTAACCACCTTCCCTTGACATTTAACTGCATTACTGTCATTGGATTCCTACCATCAACATCCTGAGAAAAACTCAGCAGGTCTGGCAGCATCGGCGGAGAAGAAAAGAATTGACGTTTCGAGTCCTCATGACCCTTCAACAGAAGTTCTGTTGAAGGCTCATGAGGACTCGAAACATCAACTCTTTTCTTCTCCGCCGATGCTGCCAGACCTGCTGAGTTTTTCCAGGTAATTCTGTTTTTGTTTTGGATTTCCAGCATCCGCAGTTTTTTGTTTTTATCAACATCCTGAGGGTCATCATTGATGAGAAACTTAACTGGATCGACTATATAAATACCGTGGCAACAAGAGCAGGTCAGAGGCTGGGAATTGTACAGCTAATAACTCACTTCTTGAATCTCCAAAGCCTTTCCACCAACTACAGGGCACAATTCCAGAGTGTGGAATACTCTCCACTTGCCTGGAAGAGTGTGACTCACAACACTCAAAAAGCTCAACGCCAACCAGGACAAAGTAGCATGCTTGATTGATACCCCATCCACCCCTTAAACATTCGCTCCCTCCACCGTTGGCACACCATGGCTGCAGTATGAACAATTTACATGATGCAGTGTAGCAATTCACCAAGGTTTTGTTGACAGCCCCTCTCAAACTCCCCAACTTTACCTAGAAGAACACAGTATGGGAACACCACTTAGAAGTATAACACCACTGGTCAAAATCCTGGAACTCCCTCTCGAAAAGCATCGCAGGAGTGCCTTCACCACATGGACTGCAGCAGTTCAAAAGATGGCCCCCCCACCACATTCTCAAGGACAAGTAGCGATAGACAATGAGTGAAGGTCTTGCCAGGGACACCTGCATCTCATGGGTGAAAAAAGAAACAAGATTAGGACACATGGAATTATAAGTATTAGCATGGATTGAGGATTGTTTAGAGGACTGCAAACTGAAAGTTAGGTATGAACAGCACATTTTCAGGTTGGCAGGCTGTAATTTTAGGGTACCATCAGACAAACTCCTCATCCCTGGTGATTTCAACGTCAGGGATGGCATAGACCAGCAGGTCTGGAAAGGAATTATAGGGAGAAACAGAGTTGGTGACAGCAACAGCAATGGCCTTCTTCTGCTGAAGATGTGTGCAGAGCATGACCTCCTCGTTCCTAACGCCATTCCATCTGCCAAACCCAACAGGACATCAGGACGCACCCTCAGTCTAATCACTGGCATCTAACTGGCGATGCTATTGTCAGAAGGTGGGACAGGCAGGACATCAGGGTGACCAAGGCCATGGGCGGATCAGATTGTTGGACTCACCACAGGCTCATTGTCTCAAAGCTCAACTTTCATAACCAGCCCAAAAGACACTTCCAGGGAGAAAAAACACAATAAAAACTCAACATCTCAAGATTCAAAATGGATACTGAGAGGCAAAAACTTCTCAGAAAGGTCTAGATTGCCAGCTAAATCTATCTCTAACAGAGTGGAGGATGACTGGATGGCCTTCAGAGACCTGGTAGGACATGTAGGATCCACTGGGTAAGCACCAGGATTGGTTTGATGAAAATAATGAGGAAATTCACACTCTGTTGGACCAGAGACACCGGCTCCTTAAAGCCGACCAAAATGACTGTTCACCTGCTTCAAAGGAAGTCACCTTCAACGGTGCCTGTAAAATCATTCAATCACAGTATTGCAGAATTGTCGCAGCTCAGAAGGAAGCCATTCAGCCCTTTGTGTCTGCACCGGCTCTCTGAATGAGCAAGTCACCTTGTGCCATTCTCCTGCTTTCTACCTGGAACCCTGCACATTCTTCCTATTCAGATAACAGTCTGGTTTTGAATGCTTCACATGAACCTGCCTCCACGACACTCTCAGGCAGAACATTCCGGACCTTAACCAATCGCCGTGTGAAAAAATTGTCTCTCGTTTTGCCTTTGTTTCTTTTGTCAACTGCTTTAAAACTGTGCTGAAAGGGATCCAGGACCGCTGACTCAGCAAAAAGGCAAAAGGAATATACAATCATAAGCAGACAGAAATGATACTAAATACTTTTATAATGTTCTGAAGGCAACCCACAGTCCGCAGGGTTCCAGACATTCTCCTCTCCTTAGCAAAAATGGAGCCACACTGATTACAGACAAGACCAAAATACTGGAGAGATGGGCAGAATGTTTTAATAATAATGTTCTGAATCAGCCCTCAACAATCAATGTCAAGGTGATTGCCTGCTTGCCCCAAATTGAAGTCAACTTGAAGTCACTTGCTAACCCTCAACAAAGCTGAGATAGAAACCACAGAACCATAGGAAAGGTGCGGTGCAGAAAGAGGCTATTCAGCCCATTGTGTCTGCACCAGTCAAAGAAGAGAAAAAAAAAGAAATGAACTGCTCATTTTGTTGAAGGGTCATGAGGACTCGAAACGTCAACTCTATTCTTCTCCGCCGATACTGCCAGACCTGCTGAGTTTTTCCAGGTAATTCTGTTTTTGTTTTGCTCATTTTAATCCCGCTTTCCAGCACCTGGTCCATAGTGTTACAGGTTACAGCACTTCCAGTGCAGATCCAGGTACCTTTAAAATGTGTTGAGCATTTCAGCCTCAACCACCAACTTTCAGGTACGGGGAAAAGGCAGGGCGATGGCATTAGGTCATAATGCTCATTTGGAGAGCCAGTGCAGACACGATGGGCCGAATGGCCTCCTTCTGTGCTGTTAACATTCTGTGATTCTGTGAACTATCCTCTACATTATCAACTGTATGGCCAACTTTTGTGTCATCTGCAAATTTCCCAATCATGCCTCCCACAGTTAAGTCAAAATCATTAATATATGTGACAAACAGAAAGGACCCCAACACTGAGCCCTGTGGAATGCCACTGCAAACTGCTTTCCATTCTCAAAAACACATTCATCAACCATATCCTTTGTTTCCTGTCACTGGGCCAATTTTGGATCCGACTCACTGCCTTCCCCTTTATTTTTTTCTATTCATTCATGGGATGTGGGCTTCACTGGCTGGGCCAGCATTTATTGCCCATCCCTAATTGCCCTTGAGAAGGTGGTGGGGAGCTGCCTCTTGAATCACTGCAGTCAATGTGGTGTAGGTACACCCACAGTGCTGTTAGGGAGTTCCAGGATTTTGATCCAGTAACTGTGAAAGAACAGCGATATATTCCTAATTCAGGATAGTGAGTGACTTGGAGGGGAACTTCCAAGTGGTGATGATGTTCCGATCTATCGGTTGCTCTTGTCCTTCTAGATGGTAGTGGTCGTGGGTTTGGAAGGTGCTGTCTAAGGAGATTTGGTGAATTCCTGCAGTGCATCTTGCAGATGGTACACACTGCTGCTACTGTGCGTCAGTGGTGGGGGGAATGAATGTTTGTGGATTGGGTGCCAATCAAGCGGGCTGCTTTATCTTGGACGGTGTCAAGCTTCTTGAGTGTTGTGGGAGCTGCACTCATCCAGGCAAGTGGGGAATATTCCATCATCTCCTGACTTGTGCCTTGTAAATGATGGACAGGCTTTGGGGAGTCAGGAGATGGGTTACTCGTCGCATGATTCCTAGCCTCTGACCTGGTCCTGTAGCCACAGTATTTATATGGCTAGTCCAGTTAAGTTTCTGGTCATTAGTAACCCCCAGGATGTTGATAGTGGGGAATTCAATGATGGTAATGCCATTGAACATCAAGGGATGATGGTTGGATCCTCTGTTTTTGGAGATGGTCATTGTCTGGCACTTATGTGGTGCAAATGTCACTTGCCACTTGTCAGCCCAAGCCTGGATATTGTCCAGGTCTTGCTGCATTTGGACATGGACTGCTTCAGTATCTGAGGAGTTGCGGATGGTTCTGAACATTGTGCAACCATCAGCGAACATCCCCACTTCTGACCTTATGATGGAAGGAAGGTCATTGATGAAGCAGCTGAAGATGGTTAGGTTGAGGACTCTACCCTGAGGAACTCCTGCAGAGATGTCCTGGAGCTGAGATGACCGACCTCCAACAACCACAACCATCTTCCTTTGTGCTAGGTATGACTCCAAGCTTTCCCCTTGATTCCCAGGTGACTCCAATTTTGCTAGGGCTCCTTGGTGCCACATTCGGTCAAATAAGGCCTTGATGTCAAAGGCAGTCACTCTCACCTCACCTTTTTTGTCCATATTTGAAACAAGGCTGTCATGAGGTCAGGAGCTGAGTGGCCCTGGTGGAACCCTTACTGGGCATCAGCGAGCAGGTTATTGCTAAGCAAGTGCCTCTTGATAGCACTGTTGGTGACTCCTTCCATTACTTTACTGATGATGGAGAGTAGACTGATGGGGTGGTAATTGGCCGGGTTGGATTTGTCCCGTTTTTTGTGTACAGGACAGACCTGGGCAATTTTCCACATAGCTGGGTGCCAGTGTTGTAGCTGTACTGGAACAGCTTGGTAGGGGTGCAGCAGGTTCTGGAGCACAAGTCTTCAGCACTATTGCCGGAATATGGTCAGGGCACATAGCCTTTGCAATATCCAGTGTCATTTCTTGATATCATATGGAGTGAATCAAATTGGCTAAACTGGCATCTGTCATGCTGGGGACTTCCGGAGGAGGCTGAGATGGATCATCCACTCGGCACTTCTGGCTAAAGATCGTAGCAAATGCTTCAGCCTTATCTTTTGCACTGATGTGCTGGGCTCCCCCATCATTGAGGATGGGGATATTTGTGGAGCCTCCTCCTCCAGTGAGTTGCTTAGTTGTCCACCACCATTCATGACTGGATGTGGCAGAACTGCAGAGCTTAGATCTGATCTGTTGGTTGTGGGATCATTTAGCTCTAACATTTGCTGCTTATGCTGTTTGGCATGCAAGTAGTTCTGTGGTATAGCTTCACCATGTTGGAATCTCATCTTTAGGTATGCCTGGTGCTACTCCTGGCATGCCCTCCTACTCTTCATTGAAGCAGGATTGATACCCTGGCTTGATGGTAATGGTGGATTGGGAGATATGCCGGGCCATGAGGTCACAGATTGCATTCGAGTACAATTCTGCTGCTGCTGATGGCCCACAATGCCTCATGGATGCCCAGTCTTGAGTTGCTAGATCTGTTTGAAATCTATCCCATTTAGCACGGTGGTAGTACAACACAAAACGATGGAAGGGCTTCGTCTCCACAATGACTGTGCAGTGGTCATATACCATGGGATCTCACTTTTCTGAACAGTGTGCCATGTGGGACCTTGTCAAATACCTTACCGAAATCCATGTAGACAATATCCACTACACTACCCTCATTAATCCTGGTCACTTTCTCAAAAAATTTAATTAAGTTAGTAAGACATGACCTTCCCCTAACAAAACCATGCTGATCAATCTGTGCCTTTCTCAGTGACAGTTTATCCTGTCTCTCAGAATTGATTCTAATAATTTGCCCACCACTAACGTCAGACTGACTGGCCTGTAATTTTCTGGCCTATCCCTCGCATCCTTTTAAATACTGGTTCAACGTTCGCAGACCTCCAATCTTCTGGTACCTCACCTGTATCTAGTGAGGATTGGAACGTGATCGTCAGAGCCTCCGTTATTTCCTCCCTGACTTCCTTTAACAGCCTGGGATATAATCCATTGGCCCTGGTGATTTATCCACCTTCAAAGATGTCAGTCCCTCCAGTATTTCCTCTCTCATTATGCTTATTGTGTTTCATATTTCACCCTCCTCTTTAACTAGAATGTCTGCATCATCCCGCTCCTTAGTGAAGACAGAGACAAAGTACTCATTGAGAACCCTGCCCACGTCTTCAGCATCAACCCACAAGTTAACACGTACATCTCTGACAGGCCCTACCTGTCCCTTAGTTATTCTCTTGCTCTTAATGTACTGGTAAAACATCTTTGGGTTTTCTTTGATTTTACCTGCCAATATTTTTTCATATCCTTTCTTTGCTTTCCCAATTTCCTTTTTTACTTCACCTCCTGTACTTCCTATTCTCCTTTAGGCTTTCTATAGTATTAAGTCTTTTATGGCTATCATAAACTTTCTTTTTCTGCTTTATCTTACCCTGTATACTTCTGGATAGGGGGCTCTACATTTGGCAATATCTCCCTTTTGCTTTTTGGGGACATGTCTACACTGTGCCCCTAGGGGATAGTCTCCCACTGATTTGACATTGATTTGCCTTCAAGTAGCTGTATCCTGTCCACTTTCACCAGTTCACCTCTCAGCTTTGTAAAATTTGTCTTTCCCCAATTCAGAACTTTTACTCCTGTTCTATATTTGTCCTTTTCCATAATGATGCTAAATCTAACTATATTATGGTCATTATCTCCAAAATGGTCCCTCCACTGCTACTTCATCCACTTGCCCAGCTTCATTTCCTAAGACTAAATCTAGAATTGTGCCCCCTCTCATTGGGCTTGTTACGTGCTGGCTAAAAAAATTCTCTTGAATGCAGTTCAAGAATTTTGCTCCCTCTGTGCACTGCACACTGTTCGCATTCCAATTGATACTAGGGTAGTTCAAGTCCCTAACTATTATTGCCATATTGTTTTTGCACTCAGAAATCTGCCTATATATTTGCTCTTCTAACTCCTTTCTGCTATCTGGGGGTCTATAGTACAATCCTAGCAGTGTAGCTGCCCCTTTTTTATTTCTGAGCTCAACTCGTATGGTCTCATTTGATGCTTCATTGAGTAGATCATCCATCCACACAGCTGTAATTTATTCTTTAACCAATAAAGATACATCTCCACATTTTTTTAGCCCCCTCTCTATCCTGCCTGAAAACTCTGTGTCCAGGGATGTTGAGCCATCATTTTTGCCCCTCTTTGAGCCAAGGGAAAAAATAATATTTGAGTTACTGTAGATAGCCGCTTATAGCTGTTGAGCTAGAGATGGCTGGAGATAGCTGGAGCTGTTGAGGTGGCTGGAGCTCTGGACTGGGAGAGGAATGCAGTTTGAATCACCCATCCAGTCAAGCCAGAAAAGTCTTGGGCTGCAGCAAGCAGTTTAATTCTGAAGTGGATTCCACTGCAGAGTGGAAGAGGGTAAAGATCATATGATCCACCTTTATTGAAGGTACAGCAGTTTGCCTTGTATAATATTACTGGGTTTCATAATAATCAACTATAAGGGAGTGTTGCCTGGAAGGTGTTTATTTGTGGGTTTGACCAAGTAAAGAGTTTTAAGGGAATGTTTTGTAAGACTAACCGTAATTTTGTAACTGTAATCTCGTGTGCTTAAGTTTCCTTTTAGTTTTGTTAATAAAACATGTACTTTTAATTTTCAAAATCCCAGAAATGTTACTGGACCTCTTACTGCTGAGGTCAGTACATCTTCTTCTCAGTTTCAAAATGCAAAAAAAAAAAGGTTATGGCCTATAAACCAAGTTTCTTCCTGGGATTTGTTTTGCGCAGCAAATAACAACGGCTGTTGTCATAACAATATCCACCTGTTTATAACCAGCAGATTAATACCCACCTGTATATAGTCGAGGCATCAATACCCACCTGTATATAGTCAGGATCAATATCTCTCTGCTTATAGTCAGGGCATCAATACCAAACTATATATAATCAGGATCAATATCTCTCTGTTTATAGTCAGGACATCAATACCAAACTATATATAATCAGGATCAATATCTCTCTGTTTATAGTCAGGGCATCAATACCAAACTATATATAATCAGGATCAATATCTCCCTGTTTATAGTCAGGACATCTATACCAAACTATATATAATCAGGATCAATATCTCTCTGTTTATAGTCAGGACATCAATACCAAACTATATATAATCAGGATCAATATCTCTCTGTTTATAGTCAGGGCATCAATACCAAACTATATATAATCAGGATCAATATCTCCCTGTTTATAGTCAGGGCATCAATACCAAACTATATATAATCAGGATCAATATCTCTCTGTTTATAGTCAGGGCATCAATACCAAACTATATATAATCAGGATCAATATCTCTCTGTTTATAGTCAGGGCATCAATACCAAACTATATATAATCAGGATCAATATCTTCCTGTTTATAGTCAGGGCATCAATACCAAACTATATATAATCAGGATCAATATCTCTCTGTTTATAGTCAGGGCATCAATACCAAACTATATATAATCAGGATCAATATCTCCCTGCTTATAGTCAGGGCATCAATACCCACCTGTATATAGTCAGGGCATCAATACCAAACTATATATAATCAGGATCAATATCTCCCTGTTTATAGTCAGGACATCTATACCAAACTATATATAATCAGGATCAATATCTCCCTGTTTATAGTCAGGACATCTATACCAAACTATATATAATCAGATCAATATCTCTCTGTTTATAGTCAGGACATCTATACCAAACTATATATAATCAGGATCAATATCTCACTGTTTATAGTCAGGACATCAATACCCACCTGTATATAGTTAGGGCATCAATACCAAACTATATATAATCAGGATCAATATCTCCCTGTCTATAGTCAGGACATCAATACCAAACTATATATAATCAGGATCAATATCTCCCTGTTTATAGTCAGGGCATCAATGCCAAACTATATATAATCAGGATCAATATCTCCCTGCTTATAGTCAGGGCATCAATACCCACCTGTATACAGTCAGGGCATCAATACCCACCTATTTATAGTCAGGATCGATACACAACTGTATATAGTCATGGGATCAATACCCACCTGTATACAGTCAAGGGTTCAATACCCATCTGTTTATAATCAGGATCAATACCCACCTGAATATAGTCATGAGGTCAATACCCACCTGTATACAGTCAGGGGATCAATGCCCACTTGTATATAGTCAGGGGTTCAGTACTCACCTGTATAAAGTCAGGATCAATACCCATCTGTATATAGCCAGGATCAAAACTCATCTGTATATATTCAGAATTAGTACACACCTGTATATAGTCAGGATCAATACCCGCCTGTATATATTCAGGATCAATGCCCACCTGTATATATTCAGGATCAATACCCACCTGTATATATTCAGGATCAATGCCCACCTGTATATATTCAGGATCAATACCCACGTGTATATATTCAGGATCAATACCCACCTGTATATATTCAGGATCAATGCCCACCTGTATATATTCAGGATCAATAGCCATCTGCTTACAGTCAGGATCAATACCCAATTTATATAGTCAGGGGTTCAATACCCACCTGCATACAGTCAGGGTGAATACCCTCTGTGTACAGTGAGGGGTTCAATACCCACCTGTATATAGTCAGGGGTTCAATACCCATCTGTATATAGTCAGGTTCAATGTCCACCTGTATATAACAAAAACAAAAATTGCTGGAAAAACTCAGCAGGTCTGACAGCATCTATGGAAAGGAAAGCAAGGTTAACATTTTGAGTCTGTATGACTCTTCATCAGAACTAAAGAGGAATAAGAAATGTGGTGAAATATAAGCTGTTTAAGTGGGGGTGGGACAAGTGGAGCTGGATAGAGGGCCACTGACAGGTGGAGGCAAAGAAGAGATTGCCAAAGATGTCATAGACAAAAAGACAAAGGGGTGTTGACAGTGGTGATATTAGCTAAGGCATGTGCTAATGGTGACATTAAGGGTAGAAAGCAGTATGAGCAAGTGACAGATAGCCCTAGTGGGGGTGGGGGGAAGGGATCGAAATAGGCTAAAAGGTGGAGATAAAACAATGGATGGAAATCATTTTTAAAAATAATAATAGAAGTAGGTGGGAAAAGATGCCCCTATTGGCATTCCGTAGGGACCGTTCCCTCCAGGACACCTTGGTCCAGTCCTCCATCACCCCCTAGACCATGACCCCACCACTGAACATCAAGCCATTGTTTTCAGGACTGTCCCTGGCCTCATCTCCTCTGGAGACCTTCCCTCCACAGCTTCCAACCTCATAGTCTCCCAACCTCGGACAGCCTGCTTCTACTTCCTATCCAAAATCCACAAACAGGACTGTCCTGGCAGACCGATCGTGTCAGCCTGTTCCTGCGTCACTGAACTCATTTCTTGCTATCTTGATTCCATTCTCTCTCCCCTTGTCCAGTCTCTTCCCACCTACATCCGTGATTCCTCTGATGCCCTACATCATATCAACAGTTTCCAGTTCCCTGGCCCCAACCGCTTCCTCTTCACCATGGACGTCCAATCCCTCTACACCTCCATCCCCCACCAGGATGGTCTGAGGGCCCTTAGCTTCTTCCTCGAACAGAGGCCCAAACAATCCCCATCCACCACTACTCTCCTCCGTCTGGCTGAACTTGTTCTCTCACTGAACAATTTCTCCTTTAACTCCTCTCACTTCCTCCAAATAAAAGGTGTGGCTATGGGTACCCGCATGGGCCCCAGTTATGCCTGTCTCTTTATGGGGTATGTGGAACATTCCTTGTTCCAATCCTACTCCTGCCCCCTCCCTCAACTCTTTCTCTGGTATATCAATGACTGCTTCAGTGCCACTTTATGCTCTCATCTGGTTCTGGAAAAATTTATTAACTTTGCTTCCAGTTTCACCTCTCCATCATTTTCACATGGTCCATCACTGACACTTCCCTTCCCTTCCTTGACCTCTCTGTCTCAATTTCTGGTGATAGACTGTCCACCAATACTCATTACAAGCCCACCGACTCCCACAGCTACCTCGACTACAGCTCCTCACACCCTGCTTCCTCTAAGGACTCCATCCCATTCTCTCAGTTCCTTCGCCTCCGTCGCATCTGTTCTGATGATGCCGCTTTCCAAAACAGCTCTTCTGACATGTCTTCCTTCTTCCTTAACCGAGGTTTTCCACCCACAGTGGTTGACAGGGCCCTCAACCTTGTCCGGACCACCTCCTGTGCATCCACCTTCACACCTTTCTCTCCATCCGAGAACCATGATAGGGTCCCCTTTGTCCTCACTTATCTCCCCACCAGCATCCGCATTCAAAGGATCATTCTCCGCCATTTCCGCCAACTCGAGCATGATGCCACCACCAAACACATCTTCCCTTCACCACCCCACCCCCCACCACCGCCCCCCACCCCCCGTCCCACCCCGGTGGCATTCCGTAGGGACCGTTCCCTTCGGGACATGCTGGTCCACTCCTCCATCACCCCCTACACCTCAACCTCAACCTCCTCCCATGGAACCTTCCCATGCAACAGAAGGTGCAACAGCTGCCCCTTTACTTCCCCTCTCCTCACCGTCCAAGGGCCCAAACACTCCTTTCAAGTGAAGCAGCATTTCACTTGCGCTTCCCTCAATTTAGTCCACTGCTCGTTGCTCCCAATGCGGTCTCCTCTACATTGGCTAGGCCAAACGCAGACTAGGTGACCGCTTTGGTTCAATACCCACCTGTATACAGAGGTACAATATTCATCTATATATAGTCAGGATCAATGCGCACCCATATAGTCAGGGGATCAATATCCATCTTTATAGTCGGGGATTCAATACCCACCTGTATATAGTCAAGGGATCCAGATTCACCTGTATATAGGCAGGGGTTCAGTACCCAGTTGTTTATAGTCAGGTGATCACTATCCACCTATATATAGTCAGGATCAATACCCACCTGTATATAGTCAGGGGATCAATACCCATTTGAATATCATCAGGGGATCAATATCCATCTGTAGATAGTCAAGAAATCAATACCCACCTGTGTATAGTCAGGATTATTACCACCTGTATATAGTCAGGATCAATATCCACCTGTATATCGTCAAGTGATCAATATTCCCCTGTACTCTGCCTTTTACAATTGCACTCTAATGAACTGTTACGTAGTGGGAAATATTGATTTTGTTAAACAGTAATAGTCTAGTCGAAAAATTTGAAGCAACTTGTAGATAAACAATGTTCAAGGCTGTAATATTTGAAACTAACATCTCTTATTGCACATTAATCAGAGAAAAACACCTTAAAATAAAAAACAAAAAGGGTGAAATTAAAAGCACTCGCTGAAAGTGAACATCTTAACTCACTCTCCCAAAGAGATAGAATGATTCAGCATGAAGGAAATGTGCCTAAAAGAATCTTCCAATACCAGACAAGGGCCTGAGCTTGCTATCATTGCTCTCTGCAGATTCCAACAAAGAAACTCCTCTCATCTCCCGGTTGATCTACTTGGAATCATGCACGTGCAATTCCATTCTTCCTCACACTGGAATTTTATTAAGCAAAGTAAACAAAGGCTGGAAATTTCTCTGGTACAAACGAGGTGTTTAAAATGTCACATAATCAAGGTTTGAGTAACAAGTAATATATCCAACCAGGGATTGGCAACAATTGCTTGCAAGCAAGGCTCACATGCCATGAAAGAATAATAAAAAGAGTAGGCAATACTATTTTATCTGTCCTGGGAGTGTTTGATGGGGACAGTGTAGAGGGAGCTTTACTCTGTATCTAACCCCGTGCTGTACCTGTCCTGGGAGTGTTTGATGGGGACAGTGTAGAAGGAGCTTTACTTTGTATCTAACCCCGTGCTGTACCTGTCCTGGGAGTGTTTGATGGGGACAGTCTAGAGGGAGCTTTACTCTGTATCTAACCCCGTGCTGTACCTGTCCTGGGAGTGTTTGATGGGGACAGTGTAGAGGGAGCTTTACTCTGTATCTAACCCCATGCTGTACCTGTCCTGGGAGTGTTTGATGGGGACAGTGTAGAGGAAGCTTTACTCTGTATCTAACCCCATGCTGTACCTGTCCTGGGAGTGTTTGATGGGGACAGTGTAGAGGGAGCTTTATTTTGTGTCTAACCCTCTGCTGTACCTGTCCTGGGAGTGTCCGATGGGGACAGTGTAGAGGGAGCTTTACTCTGTATCTAACCCTGTGCTGTACCTATCCTGGGAGTGTTTGATGGGGACAGTGTAGAGGGAGCTTTACTCTGTATCTAACCCCGTGCTGTACCTGTCCTGGGAGTGTTTGATGGAGACATGTAGAGGGAGCTTTACTCTGTATCTAACCCCATGCTGTACCTGTCCTGGGAGTGTCCGATGGGGACAGTGCAGAGAGAGCTTTGCTCTGTATCTAACCCCGTGCTGTACCTGTCCTGGCAGTGTCCGATGGGGACAGTGTAGAGAGAGCTTTGCTCTGTATCTAACCCATGCTGTACCTGTCCTGAGAGTGTTTGATGAGGCAGTGTAGGAACATAGGAGCAGGAGTAGGCCATTTAAACAGAACATGGCTGATCATCTGCCTCTCATGCCATTTTCTCCCACTATTCCCATATCCCGTGTGTCATTAGAATCCAAAAAAATATCAATTTCTGTTTTGAGCATGCTCAATGATTGAGATTCCACAGCCCTCTGGGCTAGAGAATTCCAAAGATTCACCACCCTCTGAGTGAAGAAATTCATCCTCATCTCAGTATTAAATGGCCCGCCCCTTATTCTGAGACTGTGTCCCTTGATTCTAGACTCACCAGCCAGGGGAAACATCCCATCTATTTCTATCATGTCACGCCCTATAAGAATTCTGTAAGTTTCAATGGGATCACCTCTTGTTTTTGAAACTCTACAGAATACAGGCCCAGTTTCCTCAATCTTTCCTCATAGAATAATCCCGCCATCTCAGGGATTAGTCTGATTAATCTCCATTAAACTCCCTCTATGGCAAGTATATCCTTCTTTAGATAAGGAGACCAACTAGTCACAGCCTGCCATCCTGAGAATGACCCATTTATTCCTACTCTCTGTTTTCTGTCCATTAATCGATATCAATATTACCCCGAACCCATGTGCTCTAATTTTGTTTACTAACTCCTGTGTGAGACCTGAACAAAAGCCTTCTGAAAATCCAAATAGACACATCCACAGGTTCTCCTTTATCTAGGCTACAGGTAAAATGTGAAATGGGAAAATGTGAATTTGTCCATTTTGTCAGGAAAAATAAAAGAGAAGCATATTATCTAAATGGTGAGAGATTGCAGAGCTCTGAGGTGCAGATGGATCTGGGTGTCCTAGTGCATGAATCACAAAAGGCTAGTATGCAGGTACAGCAGGTAATTAGGAAAGCTAATAGAATGTGATCATTTATTGCGAGGGGAATTGAATACAAAAGTAGGGAGGTTATGCTTCAGTTATACAGGGCACTAGTGAGACCACATATGGAGTACTGTGTACAGTATAGGTCACCTTATTTAAGGAAGGATGTAAACGTATTGGAAGCAGTTCAGAGAAGGCTTACCAGACTAATACCTGGAATGGGTGTGTTGTCTTATGAGGAAAGGTTGGACAGACTAGGCTTACCTCTGCTGGAGTTTAGGAGAGTAAGAAGCGACTTGATTGAAGCACATAAGATCCTGAGGGGTCTTGAAAGGGTTGGATATGGAGAAGATGTTTCCTCTTGTGGGAAAATCTAGGACTAGGGGTCACTGTTTAAAAATAAGGGGTCGCCCATTTAAAACAGAGATGAGGTGAAATTTTTTCACTCAGAGGGTCGTGAGTCCTTGGAACTCTCTTCCTGAAAAGGCGGTGGAAGCAGAGTCTTTGAATATTTTTAAGGCAGAGGTGGGCAGATTCCTAGTAAGCAGAGGGATGATAGGTTATCGGGGGTAGGTGGGATGCAGATTTCAGGTTACTATCAGATCAGCCATGATCTTATTAAATGGCGAAGCAGGCTCGAGGGGCTGGATGACCTACTCCTGCTCCTTGTCCATATGTTCGTAACATCCTCAAAAGACTAACAGGTTCATCAAGCATGATTTCTCTTTCGTACGTCAATAGTGGGGAAAATGTTAAAATCTATTATTAAGGATGAGATAACTGGACATTAAGATGAGAATGGAAAAATTGGGCAGAGTCAACATGGATTTATGAAAAGTAAATCATATTTGACAAACTTGTTGGAATGTTTTTGAGGATGTTACTTGTAGCATAGATAAAGGAGAACCAGTGGATGTGGCGTATTTGGATTTTCAGAAGGCTTTTGATGAGATCCCACACAGGAGGTTAGTAAATAAAATTAGAGTGCATGGTATTGGGGGAAATATTTTAGTATGGATTGAGAATTGGTTAGCAGACAGAAAGCAGAGATTAGAAAAAAATGGGTCATTCTCAGGCTGGCAGGCTGTTACTAGTGGGGTACCACAAGGGTCAGTGCTAAGTCCACAGCTGTTCACAATCTATATAAATGATTTGGATGTGGGGACCAATTGTAATATTTCCAAATTTTCTGATGACACCAAACTGTGTGAAAATGCAAGTTTGAGGAGTATGCAAGAAAGCTTCAAGAGGATTTGAACTGGCTAAGTGAATGGGCTAGAATATAACAGATGGAACAGTAAAAGACTCAGGAAGGTAGTGCAGGAGTCCCCTGTGGTCATCCCCCTCTCTAACAGATATACCGCTTTGGAGACTGTTGGGAGGGATGGCCTCTCAGGGGAAAGCAGCAACAGCCAAGTTCACGGCACCGTGGGTGGCTCTGCTGCTCAGAGGGGCGGGAGGAAAACAAGTGACAGGGCTATAGTGAGAGGGGATTCAATAGTTAGGGGCACAGACAGATGCTTCTGTGGCCGCAAACGTGAATCAAGGATGGTATGTTGCCTCCCTGGTGCCAGGGTCCAGGATGTCACGGAGCAGCTGCAGGACATTCTGGGGAGGGAAGGTAAACAGCCAGTGGTTGTGGCACACATTGGTACCAACAACATAGGTAAACTAAGGGATGAGGACCTGCAAGCTCAGTACAGGAAGTTAGGAGATAAATTAAAATGCAGGACCTCAAATGTAGTAATCTCAGGATTACTCCCAGTTCCACGCGCTAGCGAGAGCAGGAATAAAAGAATAGACCAAATGAACATGTGGCTGGAGAAATGGTGTAGCCGGGAAGGATTCATTTTGTTGAGGCACTGGGACCGGTTCTGGGGAAGGTGAGGCTTTTACAAACCGGGCGGGCTGCATCCAGGCAGAGCTGGGACCAGTGTCCTTGTGGGGGCTTTTGCTAGTTCTGTTGGGGAGTATTTAAACTAGTGTGGCAGGGGGATGGGATCCCAGGAGTAGTATCAGATAGGTCAGATTCAGATCAGAAAAACGGAGGTAGAACATTAGCTAGGGACGTTGTGATATACATGGAGTTACAGGAGAAGCAAAGTTTACAAAGTGTCCAGCAAGGGAAATTGATGGGGTTAAACTGTTTATACTTCAATACAAGGAGTATTACAAACAAGGTAGATGAGTTAAGGGCACAGGTAGACACATGACAGCAGGATGTCATTGCTATAACGGAGACCTGGCTAAAGGAGGGACAAAACTGGCAGCTAAATATCTCTGGTTATAGAGTCTTCAGACACGATAGAGTAGGTGATAAAAAAGGAGGGGGGTAGCACAAATGGTTAAAGAATCAATTCCAGTTGTGAGAAGGGATGATATACTAAATGGGTCAACAAATGAGGCTTTATGGATTGAGTTTAGGAATAAAAAAGGGGCAGTCACACTACTGGGAGTATACTGCAGACCCCCAAATAATGAAAGGGAGATAGCAGAACAAATATGTAGGCAAATTTCTGCTTGTAAGAACAAGAGGGCAACAATAGAAGGAGACTTCAACTATCCTAATATCAACTGGGATTCAAACAATATAAGGGGCACTGAGGGAGAAAAATTCATGCAGTGTGTCCAGGAAAATTTTTCCAAATAATTAGTGACAAACCCAACGAGAGGAGATGCAATTCTAGACCTAGTCTTGGGGAACGAAGAAGGACAAGTGGATGAAGTGACAGTTGGCGACCATATCGGGGACAGTGATCACAATTCAGTTAGATTTAGCATTACCATGGAAAAGGACAGAGATAAGGCAGGAGTAAATGTCTTGAACTGGGGAAAGGTAAATTTTGCAGAAATGAGAAGGGACTTGGCTGAGGTGGACTGGACAGCACTGCTGGAGGATAAAACAGTGGAAAACCAGTGGGAAGCACTAAAAAGCAAGATCCTAATTGTACAAAGTAGACATGTCCCCTACAAAAATAAGAGTGGTACTGCCAAATCTAGGCCTCCCTGGTTGTCTAGAGGAATACAGGGGAAGATCAAACAGAAAAAGAAAGCGTACGATAGGCACAAAGAACTAAGCACTGCAGATAGCCTAGACGAATATAGGAAGTGCAGGGACGAAGTAAAAGAAATAAGGAAATCAAAGAGAAGGCATGAAAAAAGATTAGCAAGTAAAGTTAAAGATAACCCAAAGATGTTTTAACAATACATTAATGCTAAAAGGTTAGTTAAGGAAAAAGTGGGACCTATCAGAGATGAAGATGGAAACTTGTGTGTGGATGCAGAGGGTGTGGGAAGGGTTTTGAATGAATATTTTGTCTCTGTGTTTACAAAGGAAAGGGAGGATGTAGATATAGTAGGCCAGGAGGAACACTGTGAGATATTGGACGGGATAGTCATAAAGAGAGAGGAAGTACTCGAAGGGTGAAATCCTTGAAAATTGATAAGTCACCAGGGCCAGATGGATTGTTTCCGAGGCTGCTGAAGGAAGTCAGGGAGGAGATAGCAGATGCTCTGAGGATGATTTTCCAATCCTCACTAGATACTTGGGAGGTACCGGAGGACTGGAGAATTGCAATCGTAGTTCTATTGTTTAAAAAGGGATCAAAGGAAATGCCAAACAATTATAGGCCAGTTAGTCTTACATCGGTGGTGAGCAAATTAGTAGAATCAATCCTGAGAGATAGGATTAACTGTCATGTGGAAAGGCATGGACTAGTCAGGGATGGTCAGCATGGATTTGTTAAAGGAAGGTCTTGCCTCACAAATTTGATTGAATTCTTTGAGGAAGTGACAAGAAGGGTTGATGAAGGTAGTGCAGTGGATATTGTGTACATGGATTTTAGCAAAGCATTTGACAAGGTCCCACATGGCAGATTGGTCAGGAAAGTAAAAACCCATGGGATTCAGGGTAATGTGGCAAACTGGAGAAAAGATTGGCTTTGTAACAGGAAACAAAGGGTAATGGTCGATGGATGCCCTTGCGAATGAAAAGTTGTCTCAAGTGGTGTTCCACAGGGCTCAGTGTTGGGACCCTTGCTGTTTGTGTTATATATTAACGATTTGGACGTGATCGTGGGGGGCACGATTGGGAAATTTGCAGATGACACAAAGATTGGCCGAGTAGTGAATAGTGTAGAGGATAGCCATAATCTCCAAAACGATACAGATGGGTTGGTGGAGTGGGCAGTAAAGTGGCAGATGGATTTTAACATTGAGAAGTGTGAGGTCATACATTTAGGGAGGTCAAACAGTTACAGGGATTACATAATAAATGGGAATATACTAAGAGGGGTAGATGAAGTGAGAAATCTTGGCATACAAGTACACAGATCCCTGAAGGCAGCAGTTCAAGCAGACAAGTTTGTAAAGAAGGCATATGGAATGCTCTCCTTCACTGGCAGAGGTATAGAATATAAAAGTAAGGATATAATGTTGGAATTGTATAAAACACTGGTGAGGCCACAACTGGTGCAGTTCTGGTCACCACATTACAGGAAGGACGTAATAGCCCTGGAGAGAGTGCAGAGGAGGTTTACAAGAATGTTATCAGGGTTAGAAAAGTGTAGCTATGAGGAGAGATTGGATAGGTTGGGGTTATTTTCCTTAGAACAAAGAAGGCTGAGAGGTGACTTGATTGAGGTGTACAAAATTATGAGTGGAATAGATAGAGTGGACAGGACAAAATTGTTTCCCTTGACGGAGAATTCTAGAACATAGATTCAAGATAAATGGCAGAAGGTGTAGGGGGACATGAGGAAGAACATTTTTACGCAGAGGGTAGTGGGTGTCGGGAATTCACTGCCCAAGTTGGTGGTAGAGGCAGAAACTTTAAACTAATTTAAAAAGTTCCTGGATCTGCACCTAAAGTGCTGTAAGCCACAGGGCTATGGGCCGGATGCAGGAAGGTGGGATTAGAAAGGGCACCTGGGTGTCCTCGGGCTGGCATGGACAAGATAGGCCAAATGGCTTCCTTCTGTGCTGTAACTTTTCTATGGTTCTATGGAACATGATGTGAATAAGTCTGAAGTTACTCACTTTGGCAGAAAAGACAGAAAGGCAGAATATTTTTTAAATGGTGAGAGGTTGGGGAGTGCAAAGTGTCCAAAGGGATCTTGCTGTCCTTGCTCATGAGTCACTAAAAGTTAGCATGCAGGTGCAGCAAGCAATTAGGAAGACAAATGGTTTATTGGCCTTCATCGCAAGATGGTTTGAGTGCAGGTAATGATATCTTTGCTGCAGTTGTATAGACACTTGATGAGACCTCACCTGGAGTATTGTGCACAGTTTTGGTCTCCTTATCTAAGGAAAGATATACTTGCCATGGAGGGAGTGAAACAGAGGCTCACCAGACTAATCCCTGGGATGGTAGGGATTGTCGCATGAGGAGAGATTGGGGTGACTGGGTCTGCATTCCCTAAAATTTCAAAGAATGAAGAGTGATTTAATTGAAACTTGCAAAATCTTTACAGGGTGGATGTAGATAAGACGTTTTCCCCGGCTGGTGAGTCTAAAACCAGGGGACAAAAAGTCATTTTATTCATTCACATGATATGGGCTTCGGCCAGCATTTATTGCCCATCCCTAGTTGCCCTTCTTGAAGTCCATGTGGTGTAGGTACACCCACAGTGCTGTTAGGAAAGGAGTTCCAGGATTTTGACCTAGCGACAGTGAAGGAACGGCGATATATTTCCAAGTCAGGATGGTGAGTGGCTTGGAGGAGAACGTCCAGGTGGTGGTGTTCCCATCTATCTGCTGCCCTTGTCCTTCTAGATGGTAGTGGCCGTAGGTTTGGAAGGTGCTGTTGAAGGAGCCTTGGTGAATTCCTGTAGTGCATCTTGAGATGGTACACACTGCTGCTACTGTGCGTCATTGGTGGAGGGAGTGAATGTTTGTGGATGTGGTGCCAATCAAGTGGGCTGCTTTGTCCTAGACAGTGCCAAGCTTCTTGAGTGCTGTGGGAGCTGCACTCATCCAGGCAACTGGAGGGTGTTCCATCACATTCCTGACTTTTACCTTGTAGATGGTGGACAGGCTTTGGGGAGTCAGAAGGTGAGTTACTCGATTGCATGATTGCAGGATTCCGAGCCTCTGACCTACTCTTGTAACCACAATATTTATGGCCCGTCCAGTTCAGTTTCTGGTCAGTGGTAACCCCCAGGATGTTGATAGCGGGGGATTCAGTATTCGTAATGCCCTTGAACATCAAGGGGCGATGGTTGGATTCTCTCTTGTTGGAGATGGTCATTGCCTGGCATTTGTGCGGTGTGAATGTTACTTGCCACTTGTCAGCCCAAGCCTGGATATTGTCCTGGTCTTGCTGCATTTGGATATGGACTGCTTCAGTATCTGAGGAGTTGTGAATGGTGCTGAACATTGTGCAATCATCAGCGAACATCCTCACTTCTGACCTTATGATGGAGGGAAGGTCATTGATGAAGCAGCTGAAGATGGTTGGGCCGAGGACACTACCCTGAGGATCTCCTGCAGTGATGTCCTGGAGCTGAGCTGACTGACCTCCAACAACCACAGCCATTTTATTTGTGCTGGGTATGGCTCCAACCAGCAGAGAGTTTTCCCCTTGATTCCCATTGACACCAGTTTGGCGAGAGCTCCTTGATGCCACACTCGGTTAAATGCTGCCTTGATGTCAAGGGCAGTCACTCTCACCTCACCTCGGGGGTTCAGCTCTTTGGTCAATGTTTGAACCAAGGCTGTAACGAGGGCAGGAGCCGAGTGGCTTTGGCAGAACCCAAACTGGGCATCAGTGAGCAGGTTATTGCTAAGCAGGTGCCACTTGATAGCTCTGTTGATGACCCCTTCCATCACTTTACTGATGATTGAGAGTAGACTGATGGGGTGGTAATTGGCCGGGTTGGATTTGTCCTGCTTTTTGTGTACAGGACATACCTGGGAAATTTTGCACATAGCTGGGTAAATGCCAGTGTTGTAGCTGTACTGGAACAGCTTGGCTAGGAGCGCAGCAAGTTCTGGAGCACAAGTCTCCAGTCTTACTGCCGGAATATTGGCAGGGCCGATAGCCTTTGCAGCATCCAGTGCCTTCGGCTGTTTCTTGATATCATGTGGAGTGAATCGAATTGGCTGAAGACTGGCATCTGTGATGCTGGGGACCTCCAGAGGAGGCCGAGATGGATCATCCACTCGGCACTTCTGGTTGAAGATTGTTTTAATGCTTCAGCCTTGTCTTTTGCACTGATGTGCTGGGCACCTCCATCATTGAGGATGTGGATATTTGTGGACTCCCCTCCCGCAGTGAGTTATTTAATTGTTCGCTATCATTTACAACTGGATGTGGCTGGACTACAGAGCTTAGATCTGCTCCATTGGTTGTGGGATCGCTTAGCCCTGATCACTTGTTGCTTATGTTTTTTGGCATGCAAGTAGTCCTGTGTTATAGCTTCACCAGGTTGATGCCTCATTTTTAGGTATGCCTGGTGCTGCTCCTGGCACATCCTCCTGCCCTCTTCACTGAACCAGGGTTGATGTCCTGGCTTGATGGTAATCGTAGAGCTGGGGATATGCCGGGCTGTGAGGTTACAGATTGTGTTTGAGTACAATTCTGCTGCTGCTGATGGCCCACAGCACCTCATGGATGCCCAGTTTCAGTTACTAGATCTGTTCAAAATTTATCCCATTTAGCACGGTGGTAGTGCCACACAACACAATGAAGGGTATCCTCAATGTGAAGGCGGGACTTAATCTCCACAACATCTGTACGGTGGTCACTCTCACCAATACTGTCATGGACAGATGCATCTGCGGTAGACAGGTTAGTGAGGATGAGGTGAAGTATGTTATTCCCTCTTGTTGGTTCCCTCACCACCTGCTGCAGACCCAATCTAGTAGCTATGTCATTTAGGACTCGGCCAGCTCGGTCAGTAGTAGTGCTACTGAGCCACTCTTGGTGATGGACATTGAAGTCCCCCACCCAGAGTATATTCTGTGCCCTTCCCTCCCTCAGTGCTTCCTCCAAGTGGTGTTTAACATGGAGGAGCATTGACTAATCAGCTGAGAGAGGGCGGTACGTGATAATCAGCAGGAGGTTTCCTTGCCCATGTTTGACCTGATGCCATGAGACTTAATGGGGTCCGGAGTCGATGTTGAGGACTCCCAGGGCAACTCCCTCCTGACTGTATACCACTGTGCTGCCACCACTGCTGGGCCTGTCCTGCTGGTGGGATGGTGATGGTGGTGTCTGGGACATTATCTGAAAGGTATGATTCTGTGAGGATGAGGATGACAATGTCAGGCTGTTGCTTGACTAGTCTGTGAGACAGCTCTCCCAATTTCGGCACTAGCCCCCAGATGTTAGGAAGGAGGACTTACCGGGTCGACAGGGCTGCGATTGCCATTGTCATTTCCGGTGCCAAGGTCAATGTCGGGTGGTCCGTCCGGTTTTAGCCCTTTTTTGTGACCTTTGGTTTGTTATGACTGAGTGGCTTGCTAAGCCATTTCAGAGTCAACCACATTGCTGTGCGTCTGGAGTCACATGCCACATGGAGCCAGACTGGATAAGGATGACAGATTTCATTCCTTAATGGATATTAGTGAACCAGATGGGTTTTTACAACAATCAACCAACAATGGTTTCATGATCATCATTAGGACTTTTAATTCCAGATTCTTACTGAATTCAGATTCCGGTTTTCGAGCCCGGATCTCCAGAGCATTATCCTGGGTCTCTGGATTACTAATCCAGCGCCAATATCACTACACCATCGCCTCCCCCGGTTGATCTCAGGATAAGAGGTAAGCTATTTAAGACTGAGATGAGGAGGAATTTCTTCACACAGAGGATGGTGAATCTTTGGAATTCTCTACCCCAGAAAGCTGTAGAAGCTCAATCATTCAGCACGTTCCAGACTGAAATTGATATATTTCTGGAGACTTAATGACATCAAGGGATAAAGGGATAGTGCATGAAAGTGGCATTGAGGTTGATGATCAGCCATGGTCTAGTTGAATTGCACAGCAGGCTTAATGGGCGAATGGCTGACTCCTATTCCCATGGTGACTCTGCCCAATCACATCATTATTTTCTAAGTGTCCAGTTAACACATCCTTTATGATAGATTCTAATGTTTTCCCTATTGCTGATGTGTGTCCATAGATCTCTGAAGGCAGAGGGGCATGTTAGTGGGGTAGTGAAAAAGGCATATGGGACACTTGCCTTTATCAATTTTGGCATAGATTACTAAAGTAGGGAGGTCATGTTGGAATTGTACAGAACCTTGTTGAGGCCACAGCTGGAGTACTGTGTGCAGTTCTGGTTGCCACATTATAGGAAGGATGTGATTGCACTGGAGGGGGTGCAGAGGAGATTCACCAGGATGTTGCCTGGGATGAAACATTTAAGTTATGAAGAGAGGTTGGATAGACTTGGGTTGTTTTCGTTGGAGCAGAGAAGACTGAGGGGTGACCTGATGGAGGTGTACAAGATTATGAGGGGCATGGACAGGGTGGATAGGGAGCAGTTGTTCCTCTTAGTTGAAGGGTCAGTCACAAGGGGACATAAGTTCAAGGTGAGGGGCAGGAGGTTTAGGGGAGGGATGTGAGGAAAAACTTTTTTACCCAGAGGGTGGTGACGGTCTGGAATGCGCTGCCTGGGAGGGTGGTGGAGGTGGGTTGCCTCACATCCTTTAAAAAGTACCTGGATGAGCACTTAGCAGGTCATAACATTCAAGGCTATGGGCCAAGTGCTGGTAAATGGGATTAAGTAGGTAGGTTAGGTGTTTCTCACATGTCGGTGCAGACTCGATGGGCCGAAGGGCCTCTTCTGCACTCTGTGATTCTGTGATGTCAAGCTAACAGGTCTGTTGTTCTTCATTTTCTCTCTCCCTCCCTTCTAAAATAGTGGGGTTACATTTGTTGCTTTCCAGTCTACAGGGACCTTTGCAAAATCTGCAGATTTTTGAAAGATAACCACCAATGCTTACACAATCTCTATAGCTGCCTTCTTCAACACTCTGGGATATAACTCATCTGGTCCAGAGAATTTATCAGCCTTCAATCCAATTAATTTTTGGAGTACTACCACTTTATTAAAGCTAATTTCTTTCAGTTCCTCATTTTCACAAGTCCCTTGGTTCCCTACTATTTCTGGGAGATTTTCTGTCTCTTCCTCCATGAAGACAGAAACAAAATAGTTTAGCTTCTCCCCCATTTTCCGATTCTCCATTCCAAACCCTCCTGTCTCTGCCTGTAATGACCTGCACTTATCCGTGCTAATCTTTTCCTCTTCAAATACCTAAAGAAGCTTTTACAGCCCACCTTTAAGTTTCTCCCTAACTTGCATTCATATTCTCTTTTCCTTTTCTTTATCAGTTTCTCGTCCTTCTTTGCTGGATTCTAAATTTCGCCCAATCCTCGGGCTCACCATTTTTTCTGGCACCCTCATAAGCCACTTCCTTTGACCTAAAGCAATCTTTAACTTCTTTTGTTAGCCATCTTTGATGTTGGGTTTTTCGAGGAACGTATATTTGTTGTGGGCATATAATACTTCTTTGAATATTAGCCATTGCCTGTCTACCATCAATTTGTGTAATGCATTTTCCCAATCCATCATAGCCAACTTGCCCCTCGTACCCTCATAGTTTACTTTGTTTATATTTAAGACCCTAGTTTCAGAATGAACCATGTCTCTTTAAAACTTAATTTAAAATTCTATCATATTATTGTCGCTATTTCTTAAAGGTTCCTTGACAGCAAGATAGCTCTTTCTAATTACATAATACTAAATCTAAAATAGCCTGATCCTTAGTTGGATCGTCCATGTGGTGTTTCAGAAACCCATCTCGTACACACTCCAGGAATTCATCCTCAACAGCATTAGTGCTAATTAGGTTTTACCGGTCTATGTGTAAATTGAAGTTGCTCATTACTAATGTTATACTCATCTCACATGCAGCTCTAATTTCCTGATTTATACTGTGCCCAACATTATCACTAGTTTGGTGGCTTATAAACAACTCACACCAATGTTTGCTGCCCCTTGCTATTTCTTAGCTCCAACCAAACTGATTCTACATTTTGATCCTTCGATCTAAGATCCTTTCTCACTAACGTACTAATGATGTCTGTTATTAACAGCACTACCCCACCTTCTTTTCCTTTTTGCCTTCCTAAATGACAAATTTCCTTGAATATTCACCTCCCCGTCTTGGTCACCCTGTAACCACGTATCTGTAATGGCAATTAAATCATAACCATTTACCTCTACATATGCCTTCAAATTTTCTACCCTATTGTGAATGCTGCGTGCTTTCAGATAGAATGCCCTTAACTTTATCTTTTTAATATTATTCCACATTCTGATATTATTTGATGCTTGCCTTCACTTTGTCTGCCTTCTTATTTTGCTTGTTACTTTTCCACTTCCTGTTACCTGTTCTGCTTCCCTCGGATCTGAGCTCCCTCTCAGGTTCCCATCCCTCTGTCAATCTAGTTTAAACCCTCCCCAACAGCACCAGCAAATCTCCCTGTGAGGATCTTAGTCCCAGTCCTGCTAGAGTTTTTTAAAATTTATTCTGTCATGGGATGTGGGCATCGGTGGCATCGCCAGTATTTGTTGCCCATTGCTAACTGCCCTTGAACTGAGTGGCTTGCTAGGCCGTTTCAGAGGGCAGTTAAGAGTCAACCACATTTGCTGTGGGTCTGAAGTCACATGTAGGCCAGACCAGGTAAGGACGGCAGATTTCCTTACCTAAAGGACATTAGTGAACTAGATGAGTTTTTAACAACAATCAGCAACGGTTTCACAGACACTGTTACTAAAAGCATCTTCTATTTCCAGATTTTATCAGTTGAATTTAAATTCAACCAGCTATGGTGGTGGGATTTGAATGCATGTCCCCGGAGTATTAGTCCAGGCCTCTGGATTACTAACCCAGTGACATTTACCACTATGCCACCATCTCTTCTTCATGTAACCAATTCATCTTATACAAGGCTCATCTGCCCTAGAACCGGTCTCAATGCTTCCGAAATCTGATATCTTCCCTCTTACACCAATTCTCCAGCCACGTGTTCAGTCGCTCAATCGTCCTATTCCTGTGCCCACTAGCATGTGGCACTAGGAGTAACCTTGAGACTACTGCTTTTGAGGTCCTGCTTTTTAATTTCCTTCCTAACTCCCTAAAATCTGATTTCAGAACCTCATTCCCAGCTGTGCTGTTGGTACCAATGTGGACTACAACCTCCGGCTGCTCACCCTCCACCAGAAGAATGTCCTGCAGCTGCCCTGTGATAACCTGTGGTGACCCTGGCATCAGGAAGGCATCCTGGAGCCATACCTACGGGCACAGAAACATCTGTCCGTACCCCTAGCTAATAAATCCCCTATCACTATTCCTCAGTCACTCTTTTTTCCTCCCCTCCTGTGGAGCAGCTGAGCCATGCTGGTACCGTGAACATGATTCTGCCGGACTTCTCCGAGGAACCATCACCCTCACTAATATGTAAAATAGAAAACTGATTAGCGGCCAAGATTGACTCAGGCGACTCCTGCACTAACTGCCTGGTTTTCATAGGCTGCCTGGCAGTCACCCATTCCCTCTCTGCCTGTGTGTTTCTAACCTGCGGTGTGACCACCTCCCCAAACATGCTAAACACATAGTTCTCTGCCTTGCGAATGCATCACAGTGACTCCGGCTGCCACCCGAATTCCAAAACCTGGAGCCCAAGTTTCTGCAGCTGCTGACACTTCCTCCAGATATGTTTGTCTAGGACACGTAGTGTGTCCATAACTTCCCAGATGCCATAGGATGCACATTCCACTCGGCCGAGCTGCTCTGCCTTACCGTAACTATTTATTAGAAGAAAAATAAGCAGAATACTTACCAGTTACTCACCAGTCAGCAACTTCCCCAGTACCAAGGTAAGGACCAAATACTGGAGGCTGAAAGAGAGTAGAAAAAGAAAGGAGCACCTCCTTCCCCTCTACCTTCCCAAACTACCTTGCTTCTCTCTGCAATTACACAGAGGCCCCTGTATTTATGCTACCTGAGATTCAGAGGAGAGTCAGCTCTGCTGCAGCTACAGAAGCCAGATTATGCTTCTTCATGCCTGCTTAAAACTGGAAGAAACTTAAACTTCAGTTAAACCATAATTTTTAGTTAAATGCTAATTGCAAACAAGACTATACTTTTAGAAAGAGATTAACTCTTAAGATTCCTTCAGTCACTTACCAATCTCCCAGCTTCTCACTCTGTCCAAGCCACACAGTGTAGAGGGACCTTATATCTGTATCCAACCAATGCTGTACCTGTCCTAAGTGTCTTTGATGGGGACAGTGCAGAGAGAGCTTAAACCCGTGTTAGCAAAACTGGAGTCAATGGGAATCAGGAGGAAAACTCTCCACTGGTTGGAGTCATAACTAGCACAAAGGAAGATAGTTGTGGTTGTTGGAGGCCAATCATCTCAGTTCCAGAACATCACTGCATGAGTTCCTTAGGGTAGTGTCTTGGGCCCAACCACCTTTATTTGCTTCATCAATGACCTTCCTTCCATCATAAGGTCAGAAGTGGGGATGTTCACTGATGATTGTACAATGTTCAGCACCATTCGCGACTCCTCAGATACTGAAGCAGTTTACGTCCAAATGCAGCAAGACCTGGACAATATCCAGGCTTGGGTTGACAAGTGACAAGTAACATTCGCACCACACATGTGCCAGGCAATGACCATTTCCAACAAGAGAGAATCTAACCATCACCGCTTGACATTCAATGGCCTTAATCAACATCCTGAGAGTTACCATTGATCAGAAACTGAACTGGGCTAGCCATATCAATACAGTGACTACAAGACCAGGTCAGAGGCTCGCAACCCTGCAGCAGGTAACTCACCTCTCGACTCCCTAAAGCCTGTCCACCATTTACAAGGCACAAGTCAGGAGTGTGATGGAATACTCCCCACTTGCCTGGATGAGTGCAGCTCCCACAGCACTCAAGAAGCTTGACACCATCCAGGATAAAGCAGCTCGCTTGATTGGCACCACATCCACACAGTGGCAGCAGTGTGTACCATCTACAAGATGCACTGCAGGAACTCATCAAGGGTCCTTAGATAGCACCTTCCAAACCCATGGCCGCTACCATCTAGAGGGACAGGGTAGCAGACACATGAGAACACCACCACCTGGAAGTTCCCCTCTAAGCCACTCACCATCCTGACTTGGAAATATATTGCTGTTCCTTCACTGTCACTGGGTCATAATCCTGGAACTCCTCCTTAACAGCATTGTGGGTGTACCTACACATGGACTGCAGCGGTTCAAGAAGGCACCTCACCACCACCTTCTCAAGGGTAATTACGGATGGGCAATAGCACCCACATCCCATGAATGAATATTTTTAAAAAACCTGCCCTGGGGATGTTTGATGGGACAGTGTGGAGGGATCTTTACTCTGTATTGAACCCTGTGCTGTAGCTATCATGGGAGTGTTTGTTGGGACAGTATTAAAGGAGGTCCACTGTGTATCTAACCTGTGCCCTACCTGTCCTGAGAATGTTTATGGGACAGTGTAGAGGGAGCTTTACTCTGTATCTAAACTGTGCAACACCTGAAGTAGAGGTGACAGGTGTAATAAGTGGAAATGATATGTTCAACAATATTGACATTCTTCACCTTAATAAGCACAAATTTGAAAGAAGATTGAATTGAATTTTTCGAGGAGGTGACTAGTTGTGTAGATGAGGGTAGTGCAGTTGATGTAGTCCATATGGACTTCAGTAAGGCTTTTGACAAAGTCCCACATGGGAGAATGGTCAAGGAGGTAAGAGCCCATGGGATCCAGGGCAATTTGGCAAATTGTATCCAAATTGGCTTAGTGGCAGCGGGCAGAGGGTGATGGTCTAAGGTTGTTTTCGCGATTGGAAGCCTGTGATGAGTGGTGATCCACAGGGATCAGTGCTGGGTCCCTTGATGCTTGTAGTGTACATTAATGATTTAGATGTGAATATAGGAGGTATGATCAGTAAGTTCACAATGACACAAAAATTGGTGGTGTCATAAATAGTGAGAAGGAAAGCCTTAGACAATATAGATGGGCTGGTAAGATGGGCAGAGCAGTGGCAAATGGAATTTAATCCTGGGAAGTGTGAGGTGATACATTTTGGGAGGACTAATACGGCAAGGGAATACACAATGAATGGTAGGACCCTAGGAAATACAGGGGATCAGAGGGACCTTGGTGTACATGTCCATAGATCCCGGAAGGCAGCAGCACAGGTAGGTAAGGTGGTTAAGAAGGCGTATGGAATATTTGCCTTTATTAGCCAAGGCATAGGATATAAGGGCAGGGAGGTTACGTTGGAGCTGTATAAAATGCTAGTTAAGCCACAGCTGGAGTACTATGTGCAGGTCTGGTTGCCACATTATAGGATGTGATTTCACTGGAGAGGGTGCAGAGGAGATTCACCAGGATGTTGCCTGGGCTGGAGCGCTCCAGCTATGAAGAAAGATTGGATAGGCTAGGGTAGTTTTCCTTAGAGCAGAGAAGACAGGGGGGACCTGAAGTATACAAAATTATGAAGGGCATTTATAGGGTAGATAGGAAGAAACCAGGGGGCATAGATTTAAGGTGAGGGGCAGGAGGTTTAGAGGGGACTTGAGGAAAAATTGTTTCACCCAGAGGGTGGTTGGAATCTGGAACACACTGCCTGAGGGGGTGGTAGAGGCAGGAATCCTCACAACATTTAAGAAGTATTTAGATAAGCATTTAAAACGCCATAGCATACAGGGCTACAGGCCAAGTGCTGGAAAATGGGCTTAGAATAGATAGGTGCTTAATGGCCAGCACAGACACAATGGGCTGAAAGCCGAATGTTTCTGTGCTGTATAACTCTATGACTCTAAGAGTTTGACACAGCAGCAAAATTAGATGGCAGGAAAGTCAATGGACCATCTTCATCACATATCAACTTATTTAATGTTCTCACTCTTACACCTTCCAATAAGAGGCTCTGGCAGAGATTAGAAATGAGAAACAAAAACAGAATTACCTGGAAAAACTCAGCAGGTCTGGCAGCATCAGCGGAGAAGAAAAGAGTTGATGTTTCGAGTCCTCATGACCCTTCAACAGAACTGGTTCTGTTGAAGGGTCATGAGAACTCAAAATATCAACTCTTTTCTTCTCCGCTGATGCTGCCAGACCTGCTGAGTTTTTCCAGGTAATTCTATTTTTGTTTTGGATTTCCAGCATCCACAGTTTTTTGTTTTTATCTATTAGAAATGAGAACCCTGACTGGATTTTTTCCTTTCCCATGTGTGTTTTGGCTGTTGCTCCCATCACTTCTATTCCATTTTATCTGAACCCTTTTTATTCCTTCCCTTCCTAGGCCCCTCAGTCTTGTCGTTATTTGTCTTTTCATTTCTCCCAAATTCCAATCCCAGCCCAGACCTTTGGTACTCCTTAGCTTTCCTACTCTCCTGCCACCTTCCTCTTACATAAATGTTCAGCTCCCCTCTGTGCCTGTTGACATCCTCTGAAGGGCCCTCAGTGCTGCCTCCCTATGAACAACCACCTTTTCAAGGTGGACATTTTGGGAGCAGCAACCTCTACTTCCCCATCATGCCCTCTCGCCAACCTTCCTGCCTACTGGGGGCAAATCTTGCCAAATGTCCTTCCCAGTGCCTAATCTGGGGACTCTGGCAGCTATCACCACCTCTCTCCACATCTCTCTCCAGACTGTCTGTTCACTTGTGACAAAGCCTTGCCACACCTGAGCTCATTGTGGACGACTGCATGGATATTATGGCCTTAACAGAAACGTCCCTTAGGGGTAATGACACCTTCCTTTAAATGAAGCCTTTGTTCTTCCCCCTAATCCTCTGGCGCTTTCTTGTTACAGCATCTCACCCTGTTCCACCCCTCTTGCTCCTCATGTACAATCCTCTTAATTTACCAAGCACCATGCCAATTTTCTCAGAGATATCTCATTGCTTCACCACCTACTCCCTGCTAGCCTTTGAAGCAAGTGAATTCTCATCCTTGATTTGAATCCCATCTCAGTTCACTGTGCTTGCTCTCCTCTGATTTCCTTGTCTTCCTTTCTTCCAGGAATCTGTCTCTCCATAGAAAGCCCCTAGCCTATATTCAGAGCCACCTCCTCAACTTGCCATCTCATGTGGCCTTGCTGCTCCATATGTCAAAAACAGAAAATCACTGATCACTTTCTTAAATTACTCTCCACCCACATCCCCCCTTCCCCTCCCAACGCGACTTCCTTCTGTGTCCACCTGGAAAGCACAATCTTCCCATTCACTTACAATGGCACTTTCAAATTCCCAACTATCTAGCCTTTGACTCTCTGTTCATCAATTTCTGCAGCTACTGATCTGCTTAGCTACACCCTCACCTCAACCTTCGATGCTCTAGTCCCCACTAAAAACATTAGAGTCTCTCACCCTGGTCACCCTCCCAATATGGCTCTCGTCTCCACTTCCTAATGTCCAAGGGGCCCTGAAGTGAACAGATATGACGGACCACTGTTTTATCTATTCACCATCACATTTGGCTGGATCACGAAGTATTTTTGAGGGCCTGCTCTCATCGG
Organism: Carcharodon carcharias; assembly: GCF_017639515.1. NCBI lineage: Eukaryota > Metazoa > Chordata > Chondrichthyes > Lamniformes > Lamnidae > Carcharodon > Carcharodon carcharias. The sequence continues at coordinate 193,330,653 of NC_054470.1, read as the reverse complement.
CCAAAACTGTTCACTATTCCAGGATCACCCTGCAATGCAATTTCAATTCCTGGCTTCCTTTTATTGCTGCAAACCAGCTTCATAAAACCCTCTCCTCTGTCCTCCACCCACACCTCCAACAAGCGCAAGGAGCTCATGAACTTCTTTGTCACGAAGTTTGAGACTTCCAATCAGCTGCCTCTGTTACTTCCCTCCCTTCCTCTAGTCCACCAGGCCAAACTTTCTCTAAGGTTACCTGCTGCGCTATACACAAACTCCAATATTTCCTCTAGTTTCACTCCTGTCCCTCCTCATGTCCTTTCCAAGGTCATTTTATCCATGAGACTCACCTCTTGCTCCCTTGACCCTATTTCCACTAAACTGCTGATCACCCAACATCCATTCCTGGCCCCCATGTTAACCGATAGTGTTGACAGTTCTTTCTCCTTCCATACTGTTCTTCTCTCCTTCAAACCTATGATCATCAGCCATCTCCCCAATAAAACGAACCTTGATCCCTCTGTCCTTGCAAATTACTACCCCAACTCCAACCTCTCCAAAGTCTTCGAACATGCTGTCATCTTCAAATCCAATGTTGTCATCTTTACTGAAACTCCATGTTTGAATTCTGCAAATCAAGTTTCTGTGCTGTCACAGTTATTGAAACAGTACTTATCAAACTCACAAATGACAAAGGCAACTATCCCTTCTCGTCCTTCTTGACCTGTCTGCAGCCTTCAACATGGTTGATATACCATCCGCCTCCAATCCCTCTCCTCTGTCATCCACCTGGGTGGGACAGCAATCATCTGCTTCCCTCCAGATCTATCTAGTTGTAGCCACAGAATCTTCTGACCCTACGCATTTCTGGCTGGCCCTTCACATTCTACCATCTGTATGTGTGAGGTCATCTAAAATTCTGCTGCCTGTATCCGAACTCACGTCAAGTTCCATTCACCTGTCACCCCTGCTCTCATTAATTTACACTGGCTCCCCGTTAAGCACAGCCTTTATTTTAAAATGATCATCCTTGCTATTCAAATCCCTCCATGGCTCGCCTCTCTCCATCTCCGCCAGTTTACAACCCTCCTAGATATCTGCGCCCCTCCAATCCTGGCCTTAAACATCCCTGATTTTAATACCTTCAGCTGTCAAGGAAGCAAGCTCTGGAGCTACTTCCTTAGGCCTCTCCACTTCTCTCTCTCATTTAAGATGCTTCTTAAAACCGACAACTTTAACCAAACTTACGGCCGCCTTCCCTGATATCTCTTTCTGTTGCTCTGTATTAAATTTTGTTTGCTCATGTGAAGTGTTGAGATATTTTACTGTGTTTAGTGTAAGCTATTGTTGTTTTTCCAGCCCAGAGAGGAGCAGAGACCAATTACAGGACTCTTCACCCAGCCGTGTCTGAGAGCAGCACAGCACTGGCACTTCCCGGCTCTGTCAGTCGCCAGCTAAGCTGTCGGCTGGTGGTGGTGGTGGTGGTGCGGGTGAGAGGTGGAAGAGGAAAAGATGGGAATCAACGCGGAATTTCATTAATGAAAGACGACATACATGCTGTCTTCTGAATCAGCCACCATTTTTATTAACAGGTCTATAAATGGATTTAATTGCTGTGCATTCTTTGCGAACGTTTACAGAAGTCAGGTGGAGCTGGGTGACTGGAACAACTCCAGCACATGTAGGGTCCTCTCCGCTTTGCACCAACATTCCCTTTAAAAAGGTCCAGAAGATTAGCACTTCCTGGCAGACCAGCCAGGCTGTACCAGCTATGTATTAAACACAGACTACTGAAGTTAACATCGAGAAAGGCTTCCAGTATGGGTGTGATTGTGACTGTGCAACAATGGTTTTTCCAATAGTGCACATGTACAATCTACGGCGCGTCCAATGTTTGTCCATAAGTCAGAAAGTGGAGGGCCAGAGTTTTCAGCCAGTGGCAGAAACAGCATTACTGTCTCTTATGGTTCCTGATAACCCCAAGCCAGCACATCCACAGACCAAGTGATGGCAGCCTGCGCACCCTCAACAGGCTGTGGAAGTTCTGATGCACCCAGGCAAGAAGACTTCATTTGAACAGTCTTGGAGTGCAATTCTGTTTAAGTCAGGAGGTAAAAGAGATCTGGCCGCCATTGTAAAAACTTAAAACGTGGAAGTCCAACACAGGTGGAAATGCAGCCTCTGAATGGTCTCAGCACTGACGCGGGTACTGCCAGCTGCCATCATAGTTGTTGTCTGTGCCTCCGTCTTGCCCCGTTCATGACCCCACTCCTACCCACCACAGGTCAGCAAGTTCTCCTCGCACTCGCCTGCATTCAGCCGGTCGGTTGGGCTTGGGAGAATTTGATCTGGGCATCAAACCCTCCCCCCGACTCTCACGGCCATCTCCTACACGGTCACCTGCTCAATTATAGTCTCCCCCTCCATCGTCTCGGTGTCAATAACCTCCACGGGCACCACGATCTCCGTCACCTCGCCCACCTCCTGCTCGGCAGCGCCGTGGACCTCCTTGACGTGCTGCCTCAGCTCGCCGGCCCGCATGAACCACATGTCGCAAATGGTGCAGTGGTTGGGCTTCTCGCCTGTGTGGACTGCCAGGTGATTCTTAAACTGGTCCCAGCTAGGGAAAACGCTGGAGCAAACCTGGGATTGAAAATAACAACCGGAGTTAGCAGTGTGACCCCCACCCAAAATACCTGGATGTCACTCTCACCAATCAGCCTTCATTTCATCAACACTGCCCAAAAAAATATAAACCAGGGTGAACCTGGCCTGGAAACTCATTGGAATGTCATGGGAGGCACAGCCAGAGTACTTCACATTGCCAACATTAACCCTAATCTAATCTGCTGCAGAATACCGCTTTGCCTCATCGGCCTGCAGCCACCACACAAAGATGAAAGGGCTGATTTTGCAACACATGCTCCTGGCACAGCTCCACTATGTGGAAGCTGTTGGTGGGAATGTGTGGGCAGTCATTGCCCAATATCCAATACCTCCTCAAAGCATGCAATTATATAAAAAAAAAACTCAGTACCCTTCACCTTTGTTTTCAAATGCTCCCGTGGTCTTGCACCTCCATATCCTGCATCCTCCTCAAGCATTACAACCCTCTGAGATCACCGCATTTCTCTAATTCTGGTTCCTCGTCATCCTGTTCTCTGTAGCATCCCCGATTTTAATCACTCCAGCATCGGAAGCCAGGCCTTCAGTGCCTGGGCCCTAAGCTCCATAATTCCCACCCCCCTCAACCTCTCTGCCTGCCTCACTCTTCTTGAAAGATGTTCCTTGGGACTTCTGACTAAGCTTTGTGTTCTTCTATCCTAACATCTCCTTGTATGGTCGAATTCTGTTTGATAGCGTTCCTGTGAAGCACCTTGGAGATGTTTCATTATGTTCAATGTGCTTTAAGCATGCAAGTTGTTATTCACTGTGGCCATCGGGTAAGGGGGTGGCCTGTGCCGCTCAGCGCACTGTACCTGACACTCGTACATCTTCTTCCTTCCTTTCTTTGCGCCCATACCCGTTCGGCATGCCACCAGGTGGCATTTCAATGTGCTGTTCCTGGCAAATCGCTCATGACAGTTTGGGCACTCAAAGGGTTTCTCACCTGGAGAAGTGAAAGAGCAGATTTCACCATTCAATGCTCTGAGATCCTCACTGCAGTCAGCAAGTCAAACGGTCCAAATATCATACACTCCACTCCAAAACAAAATATTACATGAGTTTTAAATTCTGACTGAAACAGAAACAGAAATGATACCCTCCTCAGAAGCTAGCCAACTATCCTAACATCTCCTTCTTTGTCTACCTGTCCTACCTTACAAAAGCCATTCTGCTATAAAAGTACTTCATTGGCTATAAGTGCTTTGGGACATTCTGAGTTTGTCAAAGATACTATATAAATGCAAGTCCTGTTGTCTTTTATAATAAAAACCAAAAACGTTGGAAATAAAATCGCTAATGTAACCCCCCTGTTTGAGAAGGGAGTGAGGCAAAAGACAGGAAATTACAGGCCGATTAGCCTGACCTCGGTCGTTGGTAAGATTTTAGAGTCCATTATTAAGGATGAGATTTCAGAATACTTAGAAGTGCATGGTAAAATAGGGCAAAGTCAGCATGGTTTCATCAAAGGGAGGTCATGCCTGACAAATCTGTTAGAATTCTTTGAGGAGGTAACGAGTAGATTAGACAAATGAGAGCCAATGGATGTTATCTACTTGGACTTCCAGAAGGCCTTTGACAAGGTGCCGCACAGGAGGCTGCTCAGTAAGATAAGAGCCCATGGTATTGGAGGCAAGGTACTAGCACGGATAGAAGATTGGCTGTTTGGCAGGAGACAGAGAGTGGGGATAAGGGGATCCTTCTCAGGATGGCGGCCGGTGACTAGTGGAGTTTCACAGGGGTCAGTGTTGAGACCACAACTTTTCACTTTATACATTAATGATCTAGATGAAGGAACTGAGGGCATCCTGGCTAAGTTTGCAGATGATACAAAGATAGGTGGAGGGACAGGTAGGATTGAGGAGGTGGGGAGGCTGCAGAAGGATTTGGACAGGTTAGGAGAATGGGCAGAGAAGTGGCAGATGGAATACAACATGGGGAAGTGTGAGGTCATGCACTCTAGTAGGAAGAATAGGGACATAGACTATTTTCTAAATGGGGAGAGAATTCAGAAATCTGGAGTGCAAAGGGACTTGGGAGTCCTAGTCCAGGATTCTCTTAAGGTTAACTTGCAGGTTGAGTTGGTAGTTAGGAAGGCAAATGCAATGTTGGCATTTATTTCAAGAGGACTAGAATATAAAAGCAGGGATGTGCTGCTGAGGCTTTATAAGGCTCTGGTCAAATGACAGTTAGAATATTGAGAGCAATTTTGGGCCCCGTATCTCAGGAAGGATGTTCTGGCCCTGGAGAGGGTCCAGAGGAGGTTCACGAGAACAATCCCAGGAATGAAAGGCTTAACATATGAGGAACGTTTGAGGACTCTGGGTCTATACTCAATGGAGTTTAGAAGGATGAGGGGGGATCTGATTGAAACTTACAGAATACTGAAAGGCCTGGATAGAGTGGACGTGGGGAAGATGTTTCCATTAGTAGGAGAGACTAGGACCCGAGGGCACAGCCTCAGAGTAAAGGGAAGACCTTTTAGAACAGAGATGAGGAGAAACTTCTTTAGCCAGAGAGTGGTGAATCTATGGAATTCATTGCCACAGAAGGCTGTGGAGGTCAGGTCGTTGAGTGTATTTAAGACCGAGATAGATAGGTTCTTGATTAGTAAGGGGATCAAAGGTTATGGGGAGAAGGCGGGAGAATGGGGTTGAGAAACTTATCAGCCATGATTGAATGGCGGAGCAGACTCAATGGGCTGAATGGCCTAATTTCTGCTCCCATGTCTTATGGTCTACTCAGTAGGTGTGGCAGCATCTGTGGAGACGGAAACAGCGTTAACGTTTCAGGTCTGTGGTCTTTTATCAGAACGGGGAAAAGTTGGAGATGAAATAGGTTTTGACATTGCTTGGCTTGCTGCAGTGTTCCAGTGAAGCTCGATGGAAGCTTGAGGAGTGGGCCTCATCTCCGAATTAGGCACTTTGCAGTCGTCCAAGCTCAACATTGAATTCAACAATTTCAGACCATAAACTCTGTCATTATGTTTCCTTTTCTTTGTTTGGTTTGGATTTTTTTTTTATTTTGGCTTTCAGTCAGACAGCACGCCTGCTCTCGGCACATCAGTCAGACAGCACGCCTGCTCTCGGCACATCAGTCAGACAGCACACCTGCTCTCGGCACATCAGTCAGACAGCATGCCTGCTCTCGGCACATCAGTCAGACAGCACGCCTGCTCTCGGCACATCTTTTGCTTCTTTTCTTGCCCCATCAGCATTCCCTTTGGCCCTGGATGACTAACTCCTCTGACATCCAATCGCTCCTTATTCTACCCCATCACCGACCTTCCTTTGCCTTTTTTATACCCAATCGATGTGCAACCTTTCCCAGTTCTGATGAAAGGTCATGGACCTGAACCGTTAACTCTATTTCTCACTCCACAGATGCTGCCGGACCTGCTGAGTATTTCCAGATCTCATTTCAGATTTCCAGCATCCGCGGTATTCTGCTTTGCGATTTCTTGCTTTCTTTTCTTGGCTTGATAACGTGAAGTGATTTGCCGCTATATGAATGCAAGCTGTTGTTCTTAGAGGATCCCCAAAAGTTATCATCATCAGGTTCTGGCCAACTAATTTTCCAATTGTCCTACATTTGTTGATTTACTACCATACCATTTCTGTTGCCGTGCGTTAAATTCGAAAAAAATTGCAGCAATATCAGTGTTCCTCTGGGTGTCTTTTGGAGGTTAGTACAGGAGTGAGTCAATATTTGTAATGGATCAATATTTGCAATGAATCCCTGGGAAAGATTGATTATTTATGGGGTGTCCCCACGGGTGTCAGTATTTGCAAGGAGCAAAAGTAAAACTGTAAAGAGAGACAAGGTTTGCTCTTTAAAGTTTTAGAGCAATTGACTGTAGAAAAAAGGTCAGGCAAAACACTGCTTTGAACTAAACGATATTTGTTAACCAAGTGCTATAAATACCTAGCTCATGGTTCATAGTAATATTTTACATAAGAACAGAGGAACTAGGAGCAGGAGTAGGCAATTCAGCCCCTCGAGCCTGCCCCATCATTCATTACGATCATGGCTGATCTCATTTCGGCCTCAACTTCAATTTCCCGCCCTCTTCCCATAACCTTTCAACCCGTTACTAATTAAAAATCTGTCCATCTCCTCTTTAAATTTATTCAGCATCCCAGCATCCACTGTGCTCTGAGGTAGTGAATTCCACAGATTCACGACCCTTTGAGAAAAGTAATACCTCCTCATCTCTGATTTAAATCTACCACCATTAGAGGTAATTTTTAGTTTTGGGAAGATTAAGGTTTAACTGTGGAAAAATGGGACAAATGCAACTAAAGCAGCTTAAAGTCTATTACACTTAAAAGGTTGGGGGCCATGTGACTTAAGGGGTTAACAACAAGAAGGATAAGATCAAAAAAACAGGGGTGGGCTTACTGAGCTGGAGAACTGGGCGACAAGGTGTCTATGCTGCTTGCAAAGAAATGCAGCCCGGAGAGTTGTTTTGTTTTGGGAGTTAAAGCCACAATTAATTTAAAAGCATTCAGTGAGCCCTGCAAGGCTAAGTCGTCGTGGAGATGGGCGGAACTGAAAAAGTTCTCAGGTTTTATTTTGTCTGTTTGCGCTGGGAGAGACAGTGTTCTGCAGGAGGAGAAAAGGCCATACTGAAAAGGTGCTGCTGTAAGCAGGCTGCAGGCAGCAAAAGTATTGCTATTAGCTGGCTCTGTGCAGTTGGGCCTCAGGAGAAGTCCCAGGAGCCACTTGATAGCCCTGTGCCTTCAGATTCAGGAGAAGTCCTGGGGAACCGAGGAGGTGGCAGAAGGTCATTGGCTCCTTGCAGCAAAAGGCTAGCACTCAGAAGAAGCCCTGAGAGCCATTTATAGCTTGGTGTAGCTGGGGAGACTGTAGCTTGGTGAAATCAGGTGGCTGGGCCAGCCCAGTGAAGCTAACCAGCTATTAAAGAGCTGAAATTGCACCAGTAATTACGGGCCAAGAGTGCAGACTCTGAAATCCAGGGAAACGGGAGTCTCAGGAGATGAGAATGAAACCCTGGGAAGTGTGCCGTCATTGAGTCAGATGAAGTCTGAGCAGCTTTTGAGGGAATCTTTTTAAAAAATTCATTCACAGGATGTGGGCTTCGCTGGGTAGGCCGGCATTTATTGCCCATTCCTAATCGCCCTCGAAAGGCTGGTGGTGAACTGCCTTCTTGAACCTCAGACCGCAGTGGTTTGATACAACTGAGTGGCTAGGTCATTTCAGAGGGCATTTAAGGGCCAACCACATTGCTGTGGGTCTGGAGTCACACGTAGGCCAGACCAGGTAAGGGCAGCAGATTTCCTCCCCTAAAGGGCATCAGTGAACTCGATGGGTTTTTATGACAACCGACAACGGAATTAGAGAATTTCAGACTTTTATTGAATTCAGATTCCACCATCTGGCATGGTGGGATTCAAACCCGGGTCCCCAGAGCATTACCCCGGGGCTCTGGATTACTGGTCCAGTGATGCTACCACAACACCATTGCCTCCCCTAGAGAGGCTAGATCTTTGAACTCTTGATACTCTTTTGAGTAAACCTGTTTCCATCTGTTTCAGATGAAGTTACATTGTTTCATAGTTTGCCATTGTGAGATTTGAACTCTTGATACTCTTTTGAGTAAACCTGTTTCCATCTGTTTCAGATGAAGTTACATTGTTTCATAGTTTGCCATTGTGAGATTTGAACTCTTGATACTCTTTTGAGTAAACCTGTTTCCATCTGTTTCAGATGAAGTTACATTGTTTCATAGTTTACCATTGTGAGATTTGAACTCTTGATCTTGGGGTTACAAACCCAGTACCATAACCACTTGGCTATTCAGGCCAAGCTCAAATATTTGTTCAATGTCTCTTCCATTTCATTGTTTTGCCATTGTGAGATTTGAACTCTTGATCTTGGGGTTACAAGCCCAGTACCATAACCACTTGGCTATTTAGGCCAAGCTTAATGCTGAAGCCAGTTTGTAACTCTTTTGAGTACAAACACATTTCCATCTGTTTTTCAGATGAAGTTACATTGTTTCACCAGTGTGAGATTTGAACTCTTGATCTTAGGGTTACAAGCCCAGTACCATTACCACTTGGCTATTTAGGCCAAGCGCTAGATCTTTGAAAGTGAAGTGGGGGAGACAGAATTTTAATGAGATTGCTTAACTCACTGTGTTTATTGGCATCAGGTGTGTTGCTGAGAAATCGGTGAGACCTGTCTTGGCTGCATTTGCTATTTTATGTGTAGTGTGGATGTTCGGCCGCAGTTTGCCTGTTAATTCATATTTACCCCATGTCATTTCTTAGTGTAAGAGTATAAGATAGCTATGATAAATTGATTTGCTTTCCTGACTTCGTATAGTAACATTTATTTTTGTTTGTCCAAAATCCACGGAATCTTGTGGCTTTATTCTCTTAGCAATCTCAGATTTTGCCTACTTTAAACTAAAAGGTATTGGTCCCTCATCGGATCATATAAAAAGCTTGGGGGTCTGGGCTAGGATCAAAGCACAAATGAGCACAGGTTGAAATAGTAAAAGGCAAAATTAGGACACAAAGTGACCAACACAACTGATCAGATCTAAGATGGAGTAGTGGAGGCATTTAAGAAACAGTTGATGGGTGTACTGAAGATCCTTCTGAAAGGATGAGTTAAGATGGGCTGATTGGCCTTCACCCATCTGTTATCTTTATCCACCGATACCCAAGTTTGAGCACCTCAAATATTGTTGTATCTGAAACAACAGAATATAGGAAGATTACAAAGTGGAAGGAGGCCATTTCAGTAATGACTCTTTACTAGGGCAATCCAAAACTAATTCCCATATCCTCATCAAAAGTCGAGACTTTGAAAAAGATAGAGAAGAGATCTAAAAGAATGATACCAGAGCTGGGAAATTTCAGTTACTTGGAGAAACCGGTGAGGCTGGGATTGTTCAACTTGAAGTAGAGAAGATTAAGGGGGGAGATTTAATATAGGTGTTCAAAATTATCAAGGGTGTTGATAGAGGAAATAAGGAGAAACTATTTCCAGTGGCAGCAGTTATCAGCAACCAGGACACAGATTTAAGGTAACTGTCTTTTTTAAGTGCAGTTGACTGTTATGATCTGAAATGCACTTTGAGAGGGCAGTGGATAAAGGCACATTGTTGCTGATGCCTCTTACCTGTGTGCTTTCGAAGATGCTCTTTAAAATGTCCAAAGTGGTCAAACTGTTTCTCACAGTACTGACACACGTGCACCTTGCGGACACAGCGCGCCTTCTTGTTCCCACCTTCCTCTTCACGGTGGGAGGAGAGGTGCTGCTTCCAGGCACTCTCCCGCGTGTACTGCTTGCTGCACAGGTGACATATGTAGTTCTCCCCTGAGTGCACCTTCAGGTGCTCCTTGAAGTGATAAAAGAGTCTGAAGGAGCGGCTGCACTTCTCACAGCAGAACAGTTTATCACCCTGCGCCAGCACTTCCACAATGTGGATTCCGTCCTCCGTCACAATGGAAGTTTCTGATTCCTCACGGGACCGGCCTGCAGACTCCCGCTCCCCTTCCTTCTCCAGCTCCTTGTCCAGCTCATCCTGTTGGTATTTACTGGTGATGTCAGCGAGCAGGGCCAGCGCTGATTCCACCGGCTGCTCCGAGCCCTCCACCTCACCAGGCGGCTGTGTCGATTCGTCCGCCGTTGACAGGTTCTCCACCGCTTCTACCACAGCAGCCCCAGCCTCTTCTTCCATCTCCTCCGCGTCGATCTCCACGATCTCTGTAGCAAAGACATTCTCCTGGTCAATTTCCACCGTCTCCGTCTCCTGGATGGACGGCAGGGTTTCTGTAATGACATTCGATGTTTCTGCTATCGTCCGCTTCTTGGCTTTCCTCTTGCCAGATGTCTTGACTGTGTCTGGCGTGGAATCTGCATTGTTTCTGAAGAGCAGAACAGGACTGTGAGTGGGACAGGGAACAGTAACACAACACAAGAACACGAGCAGGGCAGTTAGTGTGACAAGGGAGAGAAACACAGCACAAGGACACTGAACAGGAAGGAAGGATATCCCCAAATTTAAAAGTGCTAACAAGCACCTTTAATTAAAATGGGACCAGACTAGAGAAAAGGAAGAATGCATTGATTGGGCAACAGAGCACAGCTCTCAAACACTTCCAGTGAATTGTTTTGAAGTGAGGTGACTGTTTACAGAGTCCCTAAAACACATAATGAGATGAATTAGCCATTTAGCCAAAAGTCTGCTCATAACACCTGAGTCACCAAAATAAAAAACACTCAAGTAATGGATCACTGCTGTTTGTGGGCTTTTCCGATGCATGTGTTTGCTTAACAAGTCACTGCACTTTCAAGTAATTCAATGTCTGGGAAGCACCGTGGCATTTAAGAGATGTGATCAGATGCTGTACAAATGCAAGTCTGTGCCACCTCAAACATGGTGGGTTAATTAATTGCCTTCTGTGTTGTATCATTCTATAAAGGATTTGCCAAATGTCACTTATGTCAATTGGTTACCATGGTGTTAAAATGACACCCATTTAAAAACACAACACACAGTTTTAATAGCTAGGATCACACAGACACACACACACACAGACTGACAGACACACACACACACACACACACACACACACACACACACACACACAGACACAGACACAGACACACAACAGCCTCTTGAATGGAGGGCAGCAAGCAGCCACCGAACTAATGGAATCATAGCGTTACAAGGCACAGGAGGCTATTCAGCCCAAAGAGCCTGTGTCCTAGCACCAGCCTCCAGAGGAGTAAATGGCAGAAGAGAATTAGCACAAATGTTTTATTACCGGTTGTTGAGTGCTTTCATCGCCTCTTCCATCTGCAAGTATTCAGCTGCCTTCCACACATCGCTTGCCTCCTCTTCCTGCAGCACCATCAGCTTGGCAGTGTAGGTAAACTCAATCAAATGTCGGAACGCCAGGTTACTCACCCCTGAGACAACAGAGCAACCAGTATCAAAACACAGTCCAACCATGTCTACACTGCTTCACAACAAGCCTCATCGCAACCTGCTCAAATTCACTCTTTCTTAGGGCCTCAAACCGTGGAGTTTCCCACCAAGCCACTTACATTTATAAGCTCAAGGAAAGTACACAGAAGTAAGGCCGGCGTGGTGAGGCAGCCAAGTTTAGCTCATCCATCTGGAACACGCCTGCGATCCCCCCCTTTGCAGCTTCCAATTGCTTCTCAAAGTGGTACTATGATCTTCACCTCTGCTGTTCTAATGCAACATTGTGAAGTCAAGTAAAGTTCACTTTACTAGCAGTTGTTGCACTAGAATTGGCAGGAAGGATAGAAAAGTGCATTATTTAAGTAGAGAGAGATTGGAATTTAGAAGAATGAGAGGTGATTTTATTGAAACATATAAGACCATGAGAAGACTTGACAGAATGGATGCTAAAAAGACGTTTCCCTTTGTGGGAGAGACTAGAACTAGGGCACAGAATTTAAAAATAATGGGTCTCCCATTTAAGACGGAGATGAGAAGAAATTTTTTTCTCACAGAGGGTTGTGAGCCTGCGGAAAGAGTGGCGGAGACAGAATATTGAATATTTTTAAGGCTGTCCGATAGATTCTTGATTTACAAGGGAGACAAAGGGGGCACACAGGAAAGTGGATCTGGTGGAGCAGGCTCGAGGGGCCAAATGCCCCTAATTCATGTGTTCATATGTATAAATTGGCTGCTGTGTTTCCTACATGACAACAGTGATGACATTTCAACAGTATTCCACTGGTGGTAAAGTGCTTTGGAACATCCTATGGTCAGGAGAAGTGTAGTAAAAATGCACGTCTCAGGTACGGGCTAGGTACACTCCAGCAAGAGCGAAAGGCAGGGGAACCAAAGCCACGGTTCCTCGGATGGAGAGGGAAGTAAGAATACCACGAAACAAAAAACAGAAAGTGTGTGTTGTATGTCAGGTAAATCCTTTCAGCAAGAACCAGGCCAGATACAGCAAGTTAAGAGGGGAATGAAGAAGAAAATAAGATTGGCTGAAAGCATATGAAAATAGAATGGCAATTAACATAAAAATTAACCCAAAAATCTTCTACTGGCATTATTTTAGTAGTAAGTAGATAGTAAAAGGCAGTCTATTAGAGACAAAGAAACAATACTAAGAAACAACCTCTTCACATCCACCCTGTCAAGACCCCTGAGGATCTTAAAGGTTTCAATCACGTTGCCTCTTGCTCTTCTAAATTCCAGTGGATACAAACCCAGCCTGTTCAACCTTTCCTCATAAGGTATTCTGCCCATTCCTGGTATGAATCTAATAAACTTTCTCTGAACTTCTGCTAATGCAATTACATCTTTCCTTAAATAAGGAGACCAATACTGTACTCAACACTCTAGATGTGATCCCATCAATACCCTGTACAACTGAAGCATAACCTCCCTACCTTTGTAATCAATTCCCCTCACAATAAATGATTACATTCTATTAGCTTTCCTCATTACCTGCTGTACCTGCATATTAACCTTTTGTGATTCATGCACTAGGACACCCAGACCCCTCTGAATCTCGGAGCTCTGCAATCTCACCATTTAGATAATAAGCTTCTTTTTTATTCTTCCTGTCAAAATGGACAATTTCACATTTTCCCACATTATACTCCATTTGCCAGATCCTTACCCACTCAATTAACCTATCTATTTTCCTTTGTAGTCTCCATAAGTTCTCTTCACAACTTATTTTCCTTTCTATTTTTATGTCATCAGCCAATTTAGCAACTATTCCTTCGGTCCCTTCATCCAAATCATTTATATAAATTGTAAGAAGTTGAGGTCCCAGCACTGATCCCTGTGGCACACCGCTCGTTACACCCTAACAACCAGAAAAAGACCCATTTATGGCTACTGTCTGTTTCCTGTTCACCAGCCAATCTTCTATCCGTGTCAAAATGTTATTCCTTATACCATGAGCTTTTATTTTCTGCAACAATCTTTGATGAGCCACTTCATCAAATGCTTTCTGAAATCTAAGTACAATATATCCACTAGTTCCCCTTTATCCACAGCACATGTAACTCCTTCAAACAACTCTAATAAATTGGTTAAACATAATTTCCCTTTCACTAAACCATGCTGACTGCCTGATTACCTTCAACTTTTCTAAGCACTCTGCTATAACATCTTTAATAACAGTTTCTAACAGTTTCCCTATGACAGATGTTAGGCTAACTGGCCTATTGTTTCCTGCTTTCTGTCTCCCTCCCTTTTTGAATAAAGGAGTTTTTTTGTTATTTTCCAATACAATGGAATCTTCCCCGAATCCAGGGTGTTTGGGAAAATTAAAGCTAATCCATCAAATATCTCACTAGCCACTTCTGTCAAGAGCCTAGGATGAAGTCAATGAGCACCTGGGGATTTGTCAGCCCGCAGCCCCAACAATTTGCTCAATGCCACTTCTCTGGTGATTGTAATTTTCCTGAGTTCCTCCCTCTCTTCCATTTCCTGATTTACAGCTATTTCTGGGATGTTACTTGTATCTTGTATGGAGAAGGAAAGACGTCTTGTAAGTTTATTTCCCAGCTTCACCCAGATAGCTGCAACGCACCAAAAACCCCTTGCCCATACCCTGACCCATTTGCTCAGTACCGTTAGCCTCATTGACCTACTATGGGCCTGTTACTCAGATCAAAATCATAAGCCTTGTCCACTTCTACAGTGAAAACCAATCTGCCATTTCCTTTTTTTCCATTATTCCCCAGATTTACTTTCTGTAGGATTTACACTCATTTTTTAAACACTTTTCTTATTTAAATATAGATGGAAACTCTGACTACCTATCTTTATATTCCCAGCAAGCTTCCTCTTGTACTCTAATTTTTCCCTCCTTCAGTCTTTTTGTCATTCTTTACTGTTCTTAATATTTTGCCCAATCCTCTGATCTGCCACCCATTCTTGATATGTTTTTTCTATAAGAGGGTAGCGGGAGTAGTGCCACTGGTAGGTAGGGTAGAGATGTAAAGCTGAGGGACCGAGCTGAAACAGCGAGCTTGAGATATTGCACAGGGATAGGTTGGGGGTTCAGGAAGGGGAAGGAGGGTGCTGAGGCAGCGACGGAGTCATAGAAGTGGACAAGGCTTATGATTTTGATCTGAGTAACAGGCCCATAGTAGGTCAATGAGGCTAACGGTACTGAGCAAATGGGTCAGGGTATGGGCAAGGGGTTTTTGGTGCGTTGCAGCTATCAGGGTGAAGCTGGGAAATAAACTTACAAGAAGTCTTTCCTTCTCCATACATTGTAAAAAGTTTTTAAACCATTCAAACCACTTCTTCCTGCTTCACATCAACCTCTGCTTTGAACCCTGTCAGTGCCTTGAACTTCAGGTTCTTTAAACACTGATTTTTTTCTTCAATTTAGTCATGGGATCTGGTGGTGAGACACTTTTCTGAACCTGTGAAGACTATAGCTCTCTCTACACTGTCCCCATCAAACACTCCCAGGACAGGTACAGCACGGGGTTAGATACAGAGTAAAGCTCCCTCTACACTGTCCCCATCAAACACTCCCAGGACAGGTACAGCACGGGGTTAGATACAGAGTAAAGCTCCCTCTACACTGTCCCCATCAAACACTCCCAGGGCAGGTACAGCATGGGGTTAGATACAGAGTAAAGCTCCCTCTATACTGTCCCCATCAAACACTCCCAGGACAGGTACTGCACGGGGTTAGATACAGAGTAAAGCTCCCTCTACACTGTCCCTATCAAACACTCCCAGCACAGGTACTGCACGGGGTTAGATACAGAGTAAAGCTCCCTCTACACTGTCCCCATCAAACACTCCCAGGACAGGTACAGCATGGGGTTAGATACAGAATAAAGCTCCTTCTACACTGTCCCCATCAAACACTCCCAGGGCAGGTACAGCACAGGATTAGATACAGATTAAAGCTCCCTCCACACTGTCCCTATCAAACACTCCCGGGGCAGGTCCAGCACAGGGTTAGATACAGAGTAAAGCTCCCTCTACACTGTCCCTGTCAAACACTCCCAGGGCAGGTACAGCACGGGGTAAGATACAGAGTAAAGCTCCCTCTACACTGTCCCTATCAAACACTCCCAGGGCAGGTACAGCACAGGATTAGATACAGAGTAAAACCCCCTCTACACTGTCCCCATCAAACACTCCCACGACAGGTACAGCGCGGGGTTAGATACAGAGTAAAGCTCCCTCTAAACTGTCCCCATCAAACACTCCCAGGACAGGTACAACATGTGGTTAGATACAGAGTAAAGCTCCCTCTACACTGTCCCCATCAAACACTCCCAGGACAGGTACAGCACGGGGTTAGATACAGAGTAAAGCTCCCTCTACACTGTCCCCATCAAACACTCCCAGGGCAGGTACAGCATGGGGTTAGATACAGAGTAAAGCTCCCTCTATACTGTCCCCATCAAACACTCCCAGGACAGGTACTGCACGGGGTTAGATACAGAGTAAAGCTCCCTCTACACTGTCCCTATCAAACACTCCCAGCACAGGTACTGCACGGGGTTAGATACAGAGTAAAGCTCCCTCTACACTGTCCCCATCAAACACTCCCAGGACAGGTACAGCATGGGGTTAGATACAGAGTAAAGCTCCCTCTACATGTCCCTATCAAACACTCCCAGGGCAGGTACAGCATAGGATTAGATACAGATTAAAGCTCCCTCCACACTGTCCCTATCAAACATTCCCAGGATAGGTACAGCATGGGGTTAGATTCAGAGTAAAGCTCCCTCTACACTGTCCTCATCAAACACTCCCAGGACAGATACAACATGGGGTTAGATACAGAATAAAGCTCCTTCTACACTGTCCCCATCAAACACTCCCAGGACAGGTACAGCACAGGGTTAGATACAGAGCAAAGCCCCCTCTACACTGTCCCTATCAAACATTCCCAGGACAGGTACAGCACAGGGTTAGATACAGAGTAAAGCTCCTTCTACACTGTCCCTATCAAACACTTCCAGGACAGGTACAGCATAGGGTTAGATACAGAGTAAAGCCCCCTCTACACTGTCCCCATCAAACACTCCCACGACAGGTACAGCGCGGGGTTAGATACAGAGTAAAGCTACCTCTAAACTGTCCCCATCAAACACTCCCAGGACAGGTACAACATGTGGTTAGACACAGAGTAAAGCTCCCTCTACATGTCCCTATCAAACACTCCCAGGGCAGGTACAGCACAGGATTAGATACAGATTAAAGTTCCCTCCACACTGTCCCTATCAAACATTCCCAGGACAGGTACAGCACGGGGTTAGATACAGAGTAAAGTCCCCTCTACACTGTCCCCATCAAACACTCCCAAGATAGGTACAACATGGGGTTAGATACAGAATAAAGCTCCTTCTACACTGTCCCCATCAAACACTCCCAGGGCAGGTACAGCACAGGATTAGATACAGATTAAAGCTCCCTCCACACTGTCCCTATCAAACACTCCCGGGGCAGGTCCAGCACAGGGTTAGATACAGAGTAAAGCTCCCTCTACACTGTCCCTGTCAAACACTCCCAGGGCAGGTACAGCACGGGGTAAGATACAGAGTAAAGCTCCCTCTACACTGTCCCTATCAAACACTCCCAGGGCAGGTACAGCACAGGATTAGATACAGAGTAAAACCCCCTCTACACTGTCCCCATCAAACACTCCCACGACAGGTACAGCGCGGGGTTAGATACAGAGTAAAGCTCCCTCTAAACTGTCCCCATCAAACACTCCCAGGACAGGTACAACATGTGGTTAGATACAGAGTAAAGCTCCCTCTATATGTCCCTATCAAACACTCCCAAGGCAGGTACAGCACAGGATTAGATACAGATTAAAGCTCCCTCCACACTGTCCCTATCAAACATTCCCAGGACAGGTACAGCACGGGGTTAGATACAGAGTAAAGTCCCCTCTACACTGTCCCCATCAAACACTCCCAAGATAGGTACAACATGGGGTTAGATACAGAATAAAGCTCCTTCTACACTGTCCCCATCAAACACTCCCAGGGCAGGTACAGCACAGGGTTAGATACAGAGTAAAGCTCCCTCTGCATGTCCCTATCAAACACTCCCAGGGCAGGTACAGCACAGGATTAGATACAGATTAAAGCTCCCTCCACACTGTCCCTATCAAACACTCCCGGGGCAGGTCCAGCACAGGGTTAGATACAGAGTAAAGCTCCCTCTACACTGTCCCTGTCAAACACTCCCAGGGCAGGTACAGCACGGGGTAAGATACAGAGTAAAGCTCCCACTACACTGTCCCTATCAAACACTCCCAGGGCAGGTACAGCACAGGATTAGATACAGAGTAAAACCCCCTCTACACTGTCCTCATCAAACACTCCCAGGACAGATACAACATGGGGTTAGATACAGAATAAAGCTCCTTCTACACTGTCCCCATCAAACACTCCCAGGACAGGTACAGCACAGGGTTAGATACAGAGCAAAGCCCCCTCTACACTGTCCCTATCAAACATTCCCAGGACAGGTACAGCACAGGGTTAGATACAGAGTAAAGCTCCTTCTACACTGTCCCTATCAAACACTTCCAGAACAGGTACAGCACAGGGTTAGATACAGAGTAAAGCCCCCTCTACACTGTCCCCATCAAACACTCCCACAACAGGTACAGCGCGGGGTTAGACACAGAGTAAAGCTCCCTCTAAACTGTCCCCATCAAACACTCCCAGGACAGGTACAACATGTGGTTAGATACAGAGTAAAGCTCCCTCTACACTATGCTATCAAACACTCCTAGGACAAGTACAGCACGATCCCTTACTGTGCATTAACGGACAGCACACAATAGCTGATGGTGTTGTTCTACGTGGACTGAGTGGTATTGGTGAATTTTAGACACCAAAATTGAAATGTGGTCCTTTCGTCCTCCTCTCTGAGATCAGCCTATTGTAAAAGCTTCAGGTATAATTGTGGACGTGGGGAGCCCATTAGTGGTGGGAGTGAATATTTTGTCAGTGAAATTTGATCAACAAAATTACAGTAGTTTGCTACAGGAATGTTAATAAGGCCGATGTCTACTTCTCTGCCACTACCCTCAACCAAAAGACTGTTCCTGTGCTGACCACTGCTTACCTAGCACCAAGGCACAGAGAAGATACAGCTGCGCCATTGGCAAGGCAGCAGGCAACTTGTTCAGCTGCCACTATATATTTAGATTCTCCACTGCCACCCCAGCCCCACCACAGTTATTGACCAAATGAACGTGACAACAGGGAATCTAGTTTGATTCTAAGCAGAACTTTGAATACTACACCATGTCCATCAACAAAGCTACCCATATCCAGTTATTTGTACTGGGAGCCACAAACACTGCTGACTCCTATCTTGCCAATGTGCAGCCGCAGAAATTAAAGCTAATTCATAGGGGATGATCAATGGTTTCAAAAGGAAATTGGATTGAGTTGAATTTGAGTGAGCACAGGATTGGTGACTGGAAGCTTCAGGGCATTAGCAGCTAAGATGCTTCTCAGTTGGCCTAAAATTGGCGGCTGGAAGTCGCACAATTAGCACCTCCAGAACCGCAGAAAGCCTCAGCCGCACAATCGCCATCTCCAGACTCAACTTCTCCATCATTCCCTCCCCATTTCCCTCCCACACACCATGATACGCATCCCAAATCATGCCAAACACGTCAACGCTTCCCTCTTCAACCTTACTCTCGGTCATGCCCCCAAATCGCTGCTCAGTGCCTAATTTCCCTCACTCGCCTGGTGAAAAGCCATGTTTGTTGTTAAGCTCTACATGTACAAATACATGAATACTACACAAAACAGGCCATTCAGCTCCTCACACCCTACCTCATCTTAACTATCAGCATATGATTCTATTCCCTTCTCCCTTATGTTTATCCAGCTTCCATTTAAATGCAAATACACTATTTGCCTGGATTCCCCCACAAGTGGGGACATTTTCTCGCCATGTGCCCTATCAAACCCCTTTAGTTTAGCGTGTAAGGGGTAAATGACAAATTCTGGACTGGTGAACGGACCCTGCAGCGGGAATAGGGGGAGCTGCTGAGATCCACCAACTGCCCTTGCTGCTGACCCCCCTCTCCCGTGACCCCACCCCCACTCCGCGATCCCAGTCCCACCATCACTAACCTATGCCAGGGTCCCTCCTCGATCCGAGGCCTCAGGTGGGTGACACACAGGCAACAGCCACGGCCTCCCGGTAACACTGCTGAGTAGAGAAGAGCTGCCAGCGTCTGATTGGCCAGCAGTTGCCAGGGGGGTGGGGCTTCTGCCTCAGGGGTCCTTGGCCCCGGAGGAAGACAGGTCGCTGGCCAGTCAAGTCCCTGAGTGGCACAAGGTGCAGTGGGCTTTCCCGAAAAGAGGTGACACAGGGATCTTGCTGGCTCTTCAGCCAAGACTCCTGTCGCCTCCACAAGATCTCGCCCTCTGTGTTTGATGGCCAGAGGACAGCAGGTCTTCTGTGCTCAGTAGCCTCGCCAGGGGAGGCCCCTGGCTGCTGACAGCAAGGCACCCACCAGGGGCCTCAGATCGCCAAGGGACCCAGGCCAAAGGTGAGTGATGGAGGTCTCAGAGGAGGAGGGTTGGCATCAAGGGCAGGAGTCTCAATGGGCTCCCTGCTCCTGATGCCTGGCCCCCCGAATGGACACTGAATGCCTTTGAATGAGGGACTTCCCTGGGAGCCTGCAAAGAGCCCCACACGGCTTTCCTTGTCACACTCCCCTTATTGCAAGCCCCTCCCAGCTACCACTGCATTAACACCAGCAAGCCACTAAGTGGACATTAATTACCCACTTAAGGGCTTCAATTGGGGCACAGCAGGAAAGCCATCCGCAGGCCTTCCTGCCCCAGTCTTAATCGGGGTGGAGGAGGGAAGGTGGTGGGGTCCCCAGCACAAAATGCGCCACAGGGGAGGGCACAAGATTCCACACAGAGACTGACCAATACCTGGGTACGGCAGGGTGCAAAAGCTCTGAAATCATTCAAGGGGACGCTGAACTGAGTGGGGTGGGATCTCGGATCTCAGAGCAGGGAAGATTCACGAGGCCCAAATAGCCTTCTTCAGCTCAGCCGATCTCTGTGAAGTAGTTGCTGTCGTTGAGAAAACTCACCTTCAATCTCAACCAATGGCTCCTCCCTGAAATCCTGGAAAAAGCGGCAGAAGAACTGACTGCAGGCAGCAAGGACAGCTTTGTGGGCTTTGAAATGGTGACCTGCAGAATAAAAGGAGCAGAAATAAATCCTTTCATTTTACGGAAAAAAAAACTGTTCTCTGGACATGGAAGTTCCGGCTAGGCCAAAATTCATTCTGGGTCACCAACAAACAAGTGGCTCACTAGGCACTGCTGGTGGGAGATAGTGATGTCTTGCGGCTCAGGGGGAGTACTCTCTCCCTGGAGTCAGAAGGTTGTGGGTTAAAGTCCCACTCCAGAGGTTTCGGTGCAAAGTCCTGGCTGACGCTCCAGTGCTGAGGGATTGCTGCACTGTCAGAGATGCTGCCCTGTCTGCCCTCTCAGATGGATGTAAAAGATTCCTTGGCTCTATTTTTGAAGAAGACCGGGGGAGTTCTCCCTGGCGTGCTGGCCAATATTTATCCCTCAACCAACCTCACTGAAACAGATGGTCATCACATCCAGTCATCAAAAGAAGTGCAGCAGATGATCTCATCTGACCTCACCAAAGTTCTACGGCTGATTGGTGGTGATTGAACTGCTGCAGTCAAGAGTCAACCTGCAACATTGACTCCATTTCAAAAGTACTTAAGTGGCTGTAAAGAGCTTTGGGATACCTTGAGGTCATGAACAATACTGTATAAATGTAAAGATAAAAACAAAAAACTGCGGATGCTGTATAAATGTAAGCCTTTCTTACTAATACATTAAAATAGCAGCTCGCATGTGATTTTGTCCTACAGGACACACACAGCAGTACAATGAATATTCTTGGAATACTAGACCCCGCAGTGACTGTCAAAATAATGAGGAATCTAACAAGTAGTAGGTTGACAAAAATTTAAAGAAATACGTTTATTTTGCACCTCATTACTTCACCGAATGAACAGCCGCACTTAAGGAGACAAATGCAGCCACCTTTCAGCAGCAGCAACATCCTATGTATACCAAAGGAGTGAATGACAAGCATTAACTTGGCTCAGTTTGCAGTCTCCACAGACCTGAGCATGTAATCGGTGCCGACCTCCCAGAGCAGGACTGAGGGAGTAGGCGTTGCATCATCAGAGCAATGGTGATAGGTGA
Source organism: Carcharodon carcharias (assembly GCF_017639515.1). Lineage (NCBI taxonomy): Eukaryota > Metazoa > Chordata > Chondrichthyes > Lamniformes > Lamnidae > Carcharodon > Carcharodon carcharias. Next base: position 193,308,748 of record NC_054470.1, on the reverse strand, counting down.
TACATTACACTGGGTCCTGTCTGTCTCTTCCACTAGGTGTTAAAAGCTGCAATGGGAGGAAGGTAGGGATGGTATATTGAAAGAAGGGGCTCAAATTAGCAGACTGTATTTTCTGAGCTATTTGGCTTGTTTCTGGTGGTACTGGCTATATGTGAATTTTCAGTGAAGGCCAATGTCCTTGCTAAGCTCTGCAGGTGCATGGCCTTACAGCAGTCTGAAAGGTACTGCACAGACCTTGTTCTGTGATAAATAACACATATATGTGGTCGTGCTTAACATTTAAAAGGGACCACGCAATAAGAAAAACAGGCCATACATAACAACTAAATCTTAAAGGGGACAATGGTCAGGGCCCTGGACCTTATTCAAATTTTCTTGGGATATTGCTGGGAGCAAAGAAAGGTTGCTACCCTTTAACATCACCCTGGATAGACTGAACTTCAGTGTAAGGAGGCAGCACCTCCAACCATGCAGCACTCACTCAGTGCTGCCCCGGGGACCACGTGCTTGAACTCATGACCTCTGACCTCGCAGCAAGAGTGCCACCATCTCAGCCAAGCTGGTTGGTAAGGAAAGTATACAAGTTACTGCTGATGTGGTTTTCACAGAATCATGGAAATTTACAGCACAGGAGGCCATTTGACCCATCCTGTCTATGCCAGCTCAAAACAAAAAGAGCTGCACCCAAATCTGTACCACCGTAGGTATGAACCTGAAGTGCTGTAAGCTAGGTATTTTTTTTAATACAAAGGGTTTCTGTCTCCACCACCCTTTCAGGAAGTGAGTTCCAGACCCTTACCATCTTCTGGATGAAAAAATTAATCCTCCACTCCCCTCTGATCATTCCACCAATTACTTTATATCTGATTAGCAACCTCTCTGATAATGGAATAGGTCCTTCCTATCCCCTCTATTTTTCAACAGTTGAATAGTTTTGATGATTTTTTTTTTTAATGACGCAGCACTTGAGGGTAGCTTTACTTACTTTCTGGGGTGTAAGTGACAAAGCACCCCCCCGCCCCCTCCCTCACCCCGCCAAACCCACCGCCCCCCACCCACCCACTTTCCATCGCCAATTCAAAGAACATGGTTCTCCAACAGGCAAAAACAACACACCAAAAGCAAGTACTGAATACTGACCGTCCACAATGAGAGTGATGTCGGTGAACTGCTCCTGCTGCCGCTGCTCATTCAGTCTGTCCAGTACCACCTTGTAGTGACTTGGTACCTCATGAACATGGTCCACTAGCACCTCCTCCGCCGCCATTTCAGATCACTGGGAAACAAAGCATAGATCCAAGCCTATGTTTAAAATGCCATTCAATATTTTTTTCCTTTATTCCTCTATGGAATGTGGGCGTCACTGGCAAGGCCACCATCAGTTGCCCAGTCCTGCGTTGTCCTTGGACTGAGTGGCTTGCTAGGGCCATTTCAGAGGGCAGTTAAGAGTCAACCACATTGCTGTGGGTCTGGAGTCACATATAAGCCAGGCCAGACAAGGGTGGCAGATTTCCTTCCCTAAAGACCAGATGGGTTTTTATGAAAGTGATGATTGTTTCACGGTCACCATTACTGAAACCAACTTTATATTACAGATTTTATTAATTAAATTCCGCCAGCTGCCGTGGTGGGATTTGAACCCATGTCCCCAGAGCATTAGCCTGGGCCTCTGGATTACCAGCCCAGTGACATTACCACTATATCATCATCTTCTTTGCCTCCACCCATTACATTATTTTTATTCCAATTTATGTTCTTCCTGATGTAGAAAGCAGGCCGAACTACACCAATGGCTGAGGGGTTTAAAGCACAGAGTGTGGCACTGCACCATAACAGCCAAAAGGAGCTGATCTTGTAACCGAGTATGAAGGATGGGGGGGGGGGGGTGTGGCGGGAGGGCAGCCGGAGTGAGGGGGGCACGACAAGAGAGAGGAAGGCATGATGGGAGGGGGAGGCAGGAATGAGGTGGGGCGGTGGGAGCAAGGCGGGTGAAGGGGTGGAGGGGGACAGGGTACACGGCATGAGGGGTGCGGGTGTGGGAAAAGGTGGGGGGGCGGGGGGGGGATGGACAAAGAGAGGGAGGGTGGGGCGAGGGGGAAAAGGAGGAAAGGTAAGCTCGGACTTAATTCGTTCTTTTCAAATCCTTCCATGGCCTTGCCCTCCTTCTCCGTGATCTGCTCCAAACCCACCACCCTGTGTGTTATCTGTGTTCCTCTAATTCTGGCCACTTCAGCAACCAAAGTTTAATCATTGCACTATGAGTAGTCGCAACTTCAGCTGCTAAGACCAAGTTGTCGAAGTGCCTCCCTACCTGACTCTCCTCCTTTAAGACACTACTTAGAACACCCTGATTAAAGGTCATCGATCTGAAATATTAACCGTTTCTCTCCACAGGTGCTGCCTGGCCTGCTGAGTTTTTCCAGCACTTTTTGTTCTTACTCCTTAAAACATACCCCTCTCTCCCCCACCAATCCCCTCACCCACCCCCCCTCCCCTCCATCAAGCTTTTAGTCATATGACCGTTTGGTACAAGAACAAAGAACAAAGAAAAGCACAGCACAGGAACAGGCCCCTCGGCCCTCCAAGCCTGCGCCGATCATATTGCTCGTCAAACTAAAACATTTTGCACTTCCGGGGTCCGTATCCCTCTATTCCCATCCTATTCATGTATTTGTCAAGCTGCCTCTTAAACACCACTATCATACCTGCTTCCACCACCTCCTCTGGCAGCGAATTCCAGACACTCACTACCGTCTGGGTAAAAAACTTAACACCCACATCTCCTCTATAGTTTTCTCCTCTCACCTTAAATCTATGTCCCCATGTAATTGACTCTTCCATCCTGGGTAAAAGCTTCTGACTATCTACTCTGTCCATGCCACTCATAATTTTGTAAACTTCTATCAAGTCGCCCCTCAATCTCCATCGCTCTAGTGAGAACAATCCGAGTTTCTCCAACCTCTCCTCATAGCTAATAACTTCCAGACCAGGCAGCATCCTGGTAAACCTCCTCTGCACCCTCTCCAATGCCTCCATATCTTTCTGGTAATGTGGTGACCAGAATTGCACGCAATATTCCAAGTGTGGCTTAACCAAGGTTCTATACAGCTACAGCATGACTTCCCAGCTTTTATACTCAATACCCCTGCCAATGAAGACAATCATGCTATATGCTTTCCTGACTACCTTATCCACCTGCGTTGCCACTTTCAGTGACCTGAGGACCTGTACACCCAGATCCCTCTGCCCGTCAATGCACTTAAGGGTTCTGCCATTTACTGTATAATTCCTGCCTGTATTAGACCTTCCAAAATGCATTACCTCGCATTTGTCCAGATTAAACTCCATCTGCCATTTCTCCGCCCAAGTCTCCAACCGATCTATATCCCATTATATCCTTCGACAATCCTCTTCACTACCTGCAACTCCTCCAACCTTCGTGTCATCTGCAAACTTACTAATTAGCCCAGTTACATTTTCCTCCAAATCATTTATATATACTACAAACAGCAAAGGTCCCAGCACTGATCCCTGTGGAACTCTAGTTACAGCTCTCCATTCAGGAAAGCACCCTTCCACTGCTACCCTCTGTCTTCTATGACCAAGCCAATTCTGTATCCATCTTGCCAGCTCACCTCTGATCCCGTGCGACTTTACCTTCTGTACCAGTCTGCCATGAGGGACCTTGTCAAAGGCCTTACTGAAATCCATGTATATAACATCCACTGCCCTTCCATCATCGATCATCTTTGTCACTTCCTCGAAAAACTTGATCAAGTTAGTGAGACACGACCTCCCCTTCACAAAACCATGCTGCCTCTCACTAATACACCCATTTGCTTCCAAATGATAGTAAATCCTGTCACGAAGAACCTTCTCCAATAATTTCCCTACCACTGATGTAAGGCTCACTGGCCTGTAATTTCCTGGATTATCCCTGCTACCCTTCTTAAACAATGGAACAACATTGGCCATTCTCCAGTCCTCTGGGACCTCACCCATAGCAAGTGAGGATACAAAGATTTCTGTCAAGGCTCCAGCAATCTCCTCCCTTGCCTCCCTCAGTACTCTGGGATATATCCCATCTGTCCTTGGGGACTTATCCACCTTAATATTCTTCAAGACGCCTAACACCTCCTCTTTTTTGATCTCAACATGATCCAGGCCATCTACACACTCTTCCCTAGACAAATCGACTGCTAAGTCCTGCTCTTTGGTGAATACTGATGAGAAGTATTCATTTAGTATCTATCCCAGTTCTTCTGGCTCCACACACAGATTCCCACCTCTGTCCCTGAGTGGGCCTACCCTTTCCCTGGCTACCCTCTTGCTTTTTACATATGTATAAAAGGCCTTGGGATTTTCCTTAATCCTGGTTGCCAATGACTTTTCATGACCCCTTTTAGTCCTCCTGACTCCTTGTTTAAGTTTCTTCCTACTTTCTTTATATTCTCCACTGGCTTCATCTGTTCCCAGCCTTCTAGCCCTTACAAATGCTTCCCTTTTCTTTTTGACTAATCTCATAATATCCTTCGTTATCCAAGATTCCTGAAACTTGTCATGCTTATCCTTCATCCTAGCAGGAACATGCCAGTCCTGAATTCTTATCAACTGACGTTTGAAAGCCCCCCACGTCAATTGTTGATTTGCCCTCAAACATCCGCCTCCAGTCTAGATTCCTCAGTTCCTGCCTAATATCGTTATAATTAGCCTTCCCCCCGTTAAGCACCTTAACCCGAGGACTCCTGTTATCCTTATCCACCAGTGCCTTGAAACCTACTGAATTATGGTCACTTTTCCTGAAATGCTCCCCTACTGAAACTTTGACCACCTGGCCGGGTTCATTTTCTAATACCAGGTCCAGTATTGCCCCTTCCCTAGTTGGACTATCTACATATTGTCTCAGGAAGTCCTCCTGGATGCACCTTATAAATTCTGCACCATCCGAACCCCTAGCACTAAGTGATTCCCACTCAATATAGGGAAAGTTAAAATCACTCACCACAACAACCCTATTGCTTTTACATATTTCCAAAATCTGCCTACATAACTGTTCCTCAATCTCCTGGTTAATCGTTGTTTGGTTTTATAATGCTGCTGTGAAGTACCCTCACAATGTTAAAGGTACTAAATAAATTCAAGTTCTAATTGCCTTTACATGTGCATCCTCTGCTTCTCAACCCTTCTGCCAATCAGAACAATTTCCTTCCATCGAATCAGTCCAATCCCTTCATCATTCATCACACAAACGAGAAGCAACCTGTGCAACCCCGCAGAAACAACTATAAACTTTAACAATGATTCCGCAAAGCTTCAGGCTCCTTGCTCTAATATGCTCATATCACAATCTGGTTATCAGACCCCTCCATCCACCATTTGCAATAGAGCTGGAAACCTTCAAACATCTTCCAACCCACCATTTGCAGGCAGGGACTTCAGGTTCACAAAATTGATACACCGCAGGAAGTCATTTAGCCCGTTGTGTCTGCACCAGCTCTCTGAATCAGTAACTCACTGGATCAATAACTCACCTAGTGCCATTCCCCCACCTTTTCCCTGTAACCCTGCACATTCTTCCTTTTCAGAAAACACTCTAATTCCCTTTTGAATACTTAATTTGAACCTGCCTCCAGCACACTCTCAGGCAGTGCATAAGACATAGGAGCAGAAATTAGGCCATTCGGCCCATCGAGTCTGCTCCATCATTCAGTCATGGCTGATAAGTTTCTCAAAAACAAAAACAGAATTACCTGGAAGAACTCAGCAGGTCCGGCAGCATCGGCGGAGAAGAAAAGAGTTGACGTTTCGAGTCCTCATGACCCTTCAACAGAACTGAGTGAATATTAGGAGAGGGGTGAAATATAAGCTGGTTTAAGGTGGGGGCGGGGGGGGTGGAGAAGTTGGGGGGGGTGGTGTGGTTGTAGAGACAAGCAAGCAGTGACAGGAGCAGATAATCAAAAGATGTCACAGACAAAGGAACAAAGAGGTGTTGAATGTGATGATATTATCCAAACAAATGTGCTAATTAAGCATGGATAATCTATCATTTAATAGATTATCCATGCTTAATTAGCACATTCATTTAGATAATATCACCACCTTCAACACCTCTGTGTTCCTTTGTCTGTGACATCTTTTGATTATCTGCTCCTGTCACTGCTTGCTTGTCTCTACAACCACACCCCCCACCCCCGGCACTTCTCCCCCCTCCACCACTCCCCCCCCCACCCCCACCTTAAACCAGCTTATATTTCACCCCTTTCCTAATATTCACTCAGTTCTGTTGAAGGGTCATAAGGACTCGAAACGTCAACTCTTTTCTTCTCCGCCGATGCTGCCGGACCTGCTGAGTTTTTCCAGGTAATTCTGTTTTTGTTTTGGATTTCCAGCATCCACAGTTTTTTGTTTTTATCGATAAGTTTCTCAACCCCATTCTCCCCGTAACCTTTGATCCCCTTATCAATCAAGAACCTATTCCAGACCCTGCATGAAAAACCTTTTTCTCATATCACTTTTGCCAATTACTTTAAATCTGTTCTCTGGCTCTTGATCCTTTCACGAGTGGGAACATTTTCTCCCCATCTACTCTGCACAGGCCCCTCATAAGTTTGAATACCTCTAATAAATTTCCTCTCAATCTTCTCTTCTCCAAAGAAAACAGTCCTAACTTCTCCTATCTATCTACATAACTGAAGTTCCTCATCCCTGGAACCATTCTCGTGAATTTTTTCTGCACCCTCTCCAATGCCTTCACATCTTTCCAAAAATATGAAGATCCAAACCGAATGCAATACTCCAGCTGAGATTGGACTTGTGGCTTATACAAGTTCAACGTAACCTCCTTACTCTTGTACTCCAGGCAAATGGTAGAGGTGTCAGTGGGGAAGCATTTCGGGCATAGCAACCATATAACTCTAAGATTTAAGGTAGTTATGGAAAAGGACAAAGATGGACTGGAAATGAAGGTCCTGAATTGGGAAAAGGCTGATTTCAATATGATAAGACAAGATCAGGCCAAAGCCAGAGCTCTGCAGATGTGTCATACGGACTTGAAACGTTAACTCTGTTTTTCTCTCCGTAGATGCTGTTAGACCTGCTGAGTTTTTCTGTTTTTGTTTCTGGCCAAAGTGGACAGGGAGCAGCTACTTGTAGGAAAGTCTACATCAGACCAGCGGGAGTCATTTCAAAAAGGAAATAGTGAGAATTCAGGGACAACATGTTCCCGTAAAGGTGAGGGGTCGGACCAACAAGACTAGGGAATCCTGGATGTCAAGGGATATAGAGGATTGGATAAGAAAAAAAGAGGCTTATAGCAGACACAGGGGGCTGAAAACAGCAGAAGCTCTAGAATATAGGGGTCAGAGGGACCTTGGTGTACATGTCCATAGATGCCTGAAGGTACCAGAGCATGTAGATAAGGTGCTTAAGAAGGCATATGGAATACTTGCTTTTACTAGCCGAGGCATACAATATAAGAGCAGGGAGGTTATGCTGGAACTGTATAAAATGCTAGTTAGGCCACAGGAGTACTGTGTGCAGTTCTGGTTGCCACATTATAGGAAGGATGTGACTGCACTGGAGAGGGTGCAGAGGAGATTCACCAGGATGTTGCCTGGGCTGGAGTGTTTCAGAATCAGAGTGCAGAAGAGGTCCTTCGGCTCATCGAGTCTGCACCAACACATGAGAAACACCTGATCTACCTACCTAATCCCATTTACCAACACTTGCCAAGTGCTCATCCAGGTACTTTTTAAAGGATGTGAGGCAACCCGCCTCCACCACCCTCCCAGGCAGTGCATTCCAGACTGTCGCCATCCTCCGGGTAAAAAAGTTTTTCCTCACATCCCCCCTAAACTTCCTGCCCCTCACATTGAACTTGTGTCACCTCGTGACTGACCCTTCAACTAAGGGGAACAGCTGCTCCCTATCCACCCTGTCCATGCCCCTCATCATCGTGTACACCTCGAACAGGTCGCCCCTCAGTCTTCTCAGCTCCAATGAAAACAACCCAAGTCAATCCAATCTCTCTTCATAACTTAAATGTTTCATCCCAGGCAACATCCTGGTGAATCTCCTCTGCACCCCCTCCAGTGCAATCACATCCTTCCTATAATGTGGCAACCAGAACTGCACACAATACTCCAGCTGTGGCCTCACCAAGGTTCTATACAACTCCAACATGACCTCCCTACTTTTGTAATCTATGCCTCGATTGATAAAGGCAAGTGTCCCACATGCCTTTTTCACCACCCCACTAACATGCCCCTCTGCCTTCAGAAATCTATGGACACACACGCCTTTGTTCCTCAGAAATTCCTAGTGTCATGCCGCTCATTGAATACTTCCTTGTCAAATTACTCCTTCCCAAGTGTATCATCTCACACTTTTTAGGGTTAAATTCCATCTGCCACTTATCTGCCCATTTGACCATCCCATCTATATCTTCCTGTAGCCCAAGACACTCAACCTCACTGTTAACCACCTGGCCAATCTTTGTGTCATCCACAAACCTAATAATCCTACCCCCAACATATTCATCTATGTCGTTTATATAAATGACAAATAATAGGGGACCCAGCACAGATCCCTGTGGTACGCCACTGGACACTGGCTTCCAGTCACTTAAGCATCCTTCTGTCATCACCCTCTGTCCCCTACAACTAAGCCAATTTTGAATCCACCTTATCAAATTACCCTGTGTCCCATGTGCATGTGCCTTCTTTATAAGTCTCCCATGTGGGACCTTGTCAAAGGCTTTGCTGAAATTCATATAAACTACATCAACTACACTACCCTCACCTACACACCTGGTCACCTCCTCAAAGAATTCAATCAAATTTGTTAGGCATGGCTTCCCTCTGACAAAGCCATGCTGACTATCCCTGATCAAACCTTGGCTCCCCAAGTGGAGATAGATTCTCTCCTTCAGAATTTTCTCCAACAGTTTCCCTACCACTGACATGAGACTCACTGGCCTGTAATTCCCTGGCTTGTCTCTACAACCCTTCTTAAATAGCAGAACCACATTAGCTGTTCTCCAGTCCTCCAGCACCTCCCCTGTGGCCAGAGGGGAATTAAAAATATGGGTCAGAGCCCCTGCGATCTCCTCCCTTGCCTCCCTCAGCAGCCTGGGTCACAAATCATCCGCACCTGAAGATTTGTCCACTTTTAAGCCTGCCAACACCTCCAATACCTTGTCACTCCCTATATCAATTTGCTTAAGAACCTCGCAGTCTCTCTCCCCGAGTTCCATACCTTCATCCTCATTCTCTTAGGTAAAGACGGATGTGAAGTATTCGTTCAACACTCTACCGATGTCCTCTGGTTCCACCCATAGATTGCCCCCTTGTTCCCTAATGGGCCCTACTCTTTCCCTGGTTCTCCTCTTCCCATTGATATAGAATACTTATAGAATATCTTGGGATTTTCCCTCCTTTAAATGTTTCAGCTATGTTTTCCTTAGAGCAGAGAAGACTGAGAGGGAATCTAATAGAGGTAAACAAAATTGAGGGGCATAGATGGGGTAGATAGGAAGAAACATTTCCCTTTAGCGGAGGTGTCAATAACCAATGGGCCGAATGGCCTCTTTCTGTGCTGTATAACTCCATGACTCAATGCTCCTATTAATAAAGCCCAGGATACTGTACGGATCTCACATCAATCACCTCCGAACCCACCAATGGCAAGAGGAGATCACACATTAATCACCTCCCAACCCACCAATGGCAGGTGAGGAGTCTCATGTCAATCATCTGCTAACCCACCAATGGCAGGAGGAGATCTCACGGCAATCACCTCCCAACCCACCAATGACAGGAGGGGATCTCACGTCAATCACCTCCCAACCCACCAATGGCAGGAGGGGATCTCACGTCAGTCATCGCCCGACTTCCGGTCGGAGTTACTGACTCGCCCGCCTCGGTACCGGAAGGCCTACATGTAGGCCTTGACCTACAGGTAAAACCCAGAGATCGTCGAACGAGAGAAAAAAAAGGAGCACGTGATCCCGCACGGAGGCCGACCGGAATGTCTGACATACAGCGGGGAACAGGGGTAAAGAGAGGCGGCGCCCTCTGGGAATTACTCCACCTCGGAACCGTGTCTTTTAAAGCAGCCGGCGGCATTTCCCGCCCTGACGGGGGCGACGGCGACTGTTGACAGCCGTTACGTCATCAAATCGCGCATTTCGAAACAAATCCCGCTCTTTTATTCTCCTCACCCGCCTGTCTTGACCTTCCCCCGCCGGGATTTGCCCTGTAAGCCGAGCTGAGCCGAGCCGAGCCGAGCCGCGCGCTCCGCCGCTCCCGGTGCCTCCCGCCGCTCCCGGCTCCGCAACGCTGGGGAGGCCTCGCATTCCCGGCAGCCCCCGCGGCCTGACCTTTCACCCTGGCAACCCGGGAGGACGCGGCTGGTTGGTTACCGGGGTAACGGGGCCTACCTTTCCACAGCACCGCCACGTTCAGAGGGTGTTTTTTTTAAATCAAATGACATTGACCCTCTCAAGGGCAGTTAGGGATGGGCAATATCCCCCCCCCCCCCCCCCCCGCGGTGAAAGAATATAAAAGAAAGTCTTGAGAGGGTAGATGCTGAAGGAATGCTCCTTTCTCCCCTCCCCCCCCGACACCTAGGGGACAGGTAGTTGTGAGGAGGATACAAAGACTCTGCAAAGAGTGAAAGATCTAAGTTGAGTGAGCGGACAAAGATTTGGCAGACGGAGCATAGGAGTCACAGAATTGTTTCGCAGCACAGAAGGAGGCCGTTCAGCCCGTCGCGCGTCGCGCCGGCTCACCCGGTGCCCTCCTCCCCGCCGCCTAACCCTGCTCCCCCCACCCCACCACCGCGCTCTCCGGCAGCGCACTCCAGGCCTTTAACCACGCGCTGCGCGAAACAGTTTCCCCCCCCTGTCGCTTTTGCTTCTTTTGCCAGTCGCTTTAATCTGCGCCCTCTCGTCCTCGATCCTTTCTTCCTCCTGACGCCTCCTCGGTGCAATGTTGGAAACGGTGTGAGGTTGTCCACGTTCCGACAGGGGAAGTAGAAAACCAGGACGTTGCTTAAACAGAGGGCGGCTTCAGAATGCCTCGCTACAGGGATCTGGGTGCCCTTGTACATGAATCATGAAATGTTCGGCAATCAATTAGGAAGGCAAATGGAATGATGGGCTTTATTGCAAGAGGGGTGGAGTACAAAAGTAGGGAAATCTTGCTACAAATCGGAGTGACCAACCACCCTGGATTTTAAGGAACTGTCCTGTAATTAAGGCTGCCATCCTGCGTGCCGGATTGTTGGCTGCTGTATATTTGGTTATCCCGTATCTTTGAAGCATCTTCTGGAGACTGGCCGTCAGTTTCCCCTTCCCTGTTTCCGAAGATCTCTAATTTCTGCACGCGTGTGCGGTACGCACCCCTCCTTCTGCTCGCCTGCTCCTACGGCCTGGCAGCACCCCTCCCCCACTGTCCCACCACCAACCCCCCCCCCCCCCAACTTCTATGGTTCCACATGCCAAAATGTCCTCTACCTTTTTCTCGAGAGTTGGTCAAACTGCTACATTTGCATGGGACATTGGGGAACCCACGCCTAGAGTACTGTGTACAGTTTTGGCCTCCTTAGGCAGGGTTATACTTGTATTGGAAGCAGTTCAGTGAGTGTTCACAAGGCCGATTGCTCAGGATGAAGGGGTTGTCTTCTGAGGAAAGGTTGAGCAGGTTGGGCCTATGCTCATTGGAGTTTAGAAGAATGAGAGGTGATCTTATTGAAAGCAGAGTCTAGAACTAGAGAGCAGTTTAAACATAAAGGGCTTCCCCTTTAAGAGGGAGATGATGAGGAATTTCTTCTCTCAGAGGATCGATAATCTAATCTGCAAAACTCTGCAGGATCAGGATATCCTGGTACATGAATCACAAAAATTTGGTACGCAGGTACAGCAAGTGATTTGGAAGACAAATGGAATGTTGCCATTTATTGCAGGGGGAATGGGAGTATAGTAGGAGGAGCGTTACGCTACAGTGTACAGGGAATTGGTAAGACCACATCTGGGGTATACTTTTAGCCTCATTACTTAAGAAAAGATATAATTGCATTTGAATTATTTTAGGGCATTGGTTATTTTTTGGTTGGTTTTAATGTAGTCTTCGCAGTAGGTTAACTATGTATTTATTAACCAAGAGAACCATGTAGACATGTACAATATAAGGTTCAGTCTAGGAGCTGTCTAGAAAGCATGGATCCATGCTTTCTTATGCACACAACTCTGTTCAACCCTGGACTGACCCCTAAGTGTGGGTCATGTGCTCCCACATCACTGTGTGAACAATAATGTACTTAGTCCCATATTAACCCTATATATGCCAACCCTTACATTATACCTCCTCCCAAGTCATTATCCAATGTCTTTTTCAGGTTATTCTAGTTTATCCCATGTATTTACATTATTATTACTACCCCACCTTTCCCCTTTCAGGTCTCTGAGTTTATAGGTTCAGGTGGTCTGGAGGCCTTCTAACCCTTCCATATCTCATTCACACTGCTGTCAGAGGAGTGGTATGCTCTGTTATTGATGGTAAACTCTGTTCATTTCAAGGTTGTTCTGGCACCTGGGTATCTTTTCATCCTCTTTTCCCATTGCTTTTCTTTGTTCTTTGTCGATTTTGGCAGTTGTGGTGATAGGTGGTTGTTGATTTCCGGAGTGGACAAACATTTTGTTTGTTGTTATGACATGACAGATGATGTGTGCCAAGCGGACCAAGTCCATAAGGGAAACTTGGCGCGCTATCACAACGATTTTGCAATTTGTATTTATTACGAGGAAATGTGTGCACTGAGTTCAGATGTAATGAGTCCACCAAGATCCTTAGAGATTTTTTAAATTGATTGAAAATATTTATTTATAAAATAAAGGATTTCAAACACATATATAAGACTACAATTGCTTAATACTATAACAAATCTCAAAATCCCTAATTGACCTGACTCCCAGTTACACACCACCTTTAAGGCAACAGTCCAAAATAGATTTTAGATTTAAAACAAACCCAGCAAGTTAACACAGTACTCACTTGTCAGTGGAATTCCAAATGGTTTTTCTCCAACTTCAGTTACTTTTCATAGCAGACAAATGGCTGGAGGCTTCTTGAAGGCTGTTTCACACACTCCTGTTAGACCTTACATGGCCTTCCTTACATAGTCTTTCATTCTCCTGCATCTATGTTTCTCTGTCTCTAATATGTAAATTTTAATGTTCCATATGTCTTTGAAACTGTATCTTCCTCATAATATAAAAACTTTCATGTTGCCAATATTGTCAGTAACCTGTGCGAAAAATAAACACTCCTTAGCCTTGCTTATCTGGCTAGTTGTAAACAGATTAAGATCCCATTGAAACACAAACTATCCTTCATTTATCTAAAAATGCAAGTTCCCTTCACACCTTAACATGTTCAAACAGCATCCATATTTATTCAGTAGCATGTCGAGCACATTTCTACACCTAGCTTCTTCTGATGATTTCAAGCTTGCAGTCTACTTGACTCCAAACGTAGTTAAATCACGCACAGACCCAACTATACTTAACCCCGTAAACCTACTTCACAATAAACCAGAAAAATGTAATGAAAATTTCGTCACATCGTCTCCATGTCGATTTTTCCTTTTTCACTGTGTGAGTCACTGCGATGTCCCCTGTAACTGAAGATGGCCTTTCCTGTTTTGAGGATGTGGTTTTTCTTTTCAGCAATCTCACCATTGCGTTTGGCTGTGTGGTGTGCTGACAGCAATGGACGGCTGCTAATTTGTTCCAGCATCTTCTGTGGCACTGTCATGCAGACTGGGAATTGCAGTGTTTGCTCCGTGGTTGCAGTGTTGACCTCATCAACAGTTGTTGCAGCTGGAGATTGAGGCTTTTCTGGTTGTTGGTTGCTCTCTTGTCTATCCTCCACTGCAGGCATTGTGGTAACCACCTGAGTGGTCGGCTGGTCTCACCAATGAGGGCTTTCCAGCACCTGTAATGAAAGTGGACAAACCTGGTCTGCAAAGAGAGAAGACAGTTCAGTCTGACAACAAAACTTGCCTCAAGTCTAAACCTCCTCAAAGCCCCGTTCTCTGGAAGGTCCCTGCGATCGCCTGTATGGTGGACCAAGTCTCTGTATATCAACCTCATCTTGCTGCATCATCACCCACTCTGAAGGAATTTTGGCAACTCCTGCTTTCAGCGAGCTGAACCCCCCCCTGAACTTTAACTCCTACATGAAGGAACCCTCACTGGACTCTGACATTCATGTGAATTCATTTCCATATCTTTAGTCTTTTTTGTTTGAAGCTATTGCTGGTTGTAAAGCCATTTTTCCCAACGTGTGTGTGTGTGTGTGTGTGTGTGTGTGTGTGTGTGTGTGTGTAACGGCCATCCCCAGGTTTGAATATATGAATAAACAATACTTCTGATTTAACCCTAAAGAGAGTTTGCTGTGAGTCACTTTAAAATTCTCTTCACAAACAGGGTTTGGGGAAACATGACACAGTCTGTTTCAAAACTTAAAACATCCCTGCTTACCGACATACGGTGAGAAAAGTAGAGTTCAGTTTTCCCCTCTCCCTCCGTCCGGAACAATATTCTTTCTTGTTTGAGCTCTCAGAACTACTTGCAGTTCTGTATAATTTACAAAGTTGCTGTCTTGACATCGTCTGTCTTTTTGAGGAGTTTCAGGGCTACACAGGCATCTCTGTTCAAGAGAGAAAAAGACTGGTTACGATGATTTGTTTGCCGCCATACCTTAGTGGTTCTAGTATCATGCCTATGACTGGAAGTCGGACTCCTTCGGGCCCATACAGTGGTGTGTCTGTTGTTCGAAGCCAGAGGTCTCTGAGCCATGGTTCTTTGTCCGATAGGACAGTAACACTGTCTCCCTTGTCCAATTTAAAGTTTGTGAGGTGGCTGTTAACTGAATGTCCACATTCCAACACAAAAATCCTGGATCTTTGACCTCACCCAAGAAGCATGGCCGTGTCTCCTCTTGATGTGCAGTCTCGACTTCATGAATTGTCTGTGGGTCTTCTGTGCATTTCGATATTTTGACCTTGCACAGTCTGCCAAAGTGCCAATTCTGTTACATTGAAAGCATTGGGCTGAAATTGCAGGACATTGATCTCGCCTGTGAGGGCGCTTTGCTGCACAGTGCTGTCATGGTCGCCCTACTGGTTGGTTAAGGTATTGCTTCCCTTGGCCTGGAGCGTCCCTGTTTCTGTGCTGTTTAACTAACTTGCACTGTGGGGTTTCCTTTGTACCATGGTTTACTTTCTTCCCTTAAAATGGACCTGTGCTGCACATGGAGTTCAGACTGCCTAGCAAGCTAGATAGCTTTCTCGAGAGTTATATCTTCCTTCGTTTGCAGCGTGCCTGAGAGTGTGTCGTCCACTATTCCTACAACTATTCTATCCCTGATAAGTTCATATTTTAGTGCCCTGTATTCGCAGCCTTCAGCCACCCTGTACAGATCATTAACAAATGAGTTGACAGGTTCTCATGGCTGCTGGACACACTTATTAAATTTAGCCCTTTGAATGACTTTATTACTTGTTAGGTTAAAATAAACATCAAATGATATTGGTACTTCTTCAAATTTAGAGGATGATTTGTTAATTCGTTCTCAAGCAATAATGTCGTCCGCTATTGGGCTAACCAAATAAAAAAGTGTGTTAACTTGTCGAGCTTCTGTCTTTTTATCCACACCTGAAGCAATAGTATATCTAAAGAATCTTTTTCCCCAAAGGCCCCAGTGATGTGATTGATGTGGGCCAGGGATAAGTCCACACTGATTTGGAAGAGTGGGTCTCTGACCCGTGGTTAAAAAATGTTAAAGTGTAGGTTTGGCTTTAAGAAGTTGCTGAAATTCAAGATGGTGTCACCATTTGTTTGAAGACAAAAGGTTTACCCCCACTTAACGGTTTTGGTGTTCAGGCAGCGACTCGGGAATCTGGTTTTCCTGATGGTGCTTTTCAACTTCAATTTCTGATCAGTGAATTACTCAAACATTTCTCAGGACTTGGTTTAGACCTAGCCTTGTCAGGTCTGCTGACTCTGCACTAAAGGAACTGAAGCTGGACTTCCAAGAAATCCCATGGTATTCTGCTGCGGTGAGGAATTTTAAATTTCTGCCTTCAGCTTCCAAGCCTTTCTTTGGAGCTTTGCCTTGGCAACTTTCACTGCATGTCTACATCTCAGTAATGGTGACCATCATCAATTGTTGTAAAAACCCCTCTGGTTCACTAACGCCCTTTCGGAAAGGAAATCTACCATCTTTACCTGACGTCCAAGATGTCTTCCCTAAGGGCCAAGAATATTGTCGGAATATGACTTGGAATGTGACTTGAGGAGGGGAAAAGTAGGAGTTGGAGTTGACTAGAATCTGTAGTTGTTAAAAGGGAGTTACAGAAATGTAATGTAAGTAGTTAAAGTCAAAGTTTCATGTTGCTGTTAAAAATTAGGATAATATACTTGGGGGCAGGTGTAGTGTATAGAGTTAACAGATTTTTTTTTTATTCATTCATGGGATGTGAGCATCACTGGCTAGGCCAGCATATATTGCCCATCCCTAATTGCCATTGTTCAGAGGGCATTTAAGAGTCAACTACAGCAGGTCTGGAGTCACATGTAGGCCAGACCAGGACAGCAGATTTCCTTCTCTAAAGGGCATTAGTGAACTAGATGGGTTTTTGCAACAATCGGCAATGGTTTTGTCGTTGTGCCAGAGTGGGATTCGAACCCGGGTACCCAGAGCATTACCCTGGGTCTCTGGCACACTAGCCCAGTGACAAAACCACTATGCCACCCACCTTTCCCAATATGCTAATATATGACGTAGCTGGTGTCTTGGTTGTGAACATGTAGACGGAAAGTCAAGGCGTCGGACAGAGCGCACAAACCTTCAAACACCTTATCTTCCTGACCCTTCGAGCCCCAGCTGTCCTGCACTTGGCAGAGTCTGCAGACCAGGCCTTGTACTTATCAGCCATCTCAGGACCCATTGAACTGGAATGGAAGCAAGTCACCTTCGATCCTGGGGGAACTGCCTAAGAAGAAGAAGAAGGTGCCTCAGGGTAGATCAATAAATTCGGAAGAGAAAGGGCAAAAACGGAAAAAAAGTAAAAGAGTTCTTGCCTAAGTGAGGCAGATCTCGATTCTATTTTTAAAGGAAGGAAGTTATGGTTTGTCTCACATTGGTTTGGTCTCAACTGGAATATTGCATCCCATTCTGGGCACCGCACTGTGCTATAAGAAGGATATGAAGACTTTAGAAAGGGTGCTTAAAAGATTTAGGAGAATAGGTTCAGGGATGAGGAACTTTAGTTACCTAGATATATTGCAGAGTGTCTTCCTTAGAGAAGAGAAAGTTGAGAGGAGATTTCATAAAAGTGCTCAAAATCATGAGGAGTTTGGACAGAGTAGATAGTTCCCATTGTTGGAAGGATGGAGAACCAGAGGATCAAATTTAAAGTAATTGGTAAAAGCAGATGGGAAACCCAGTTCAAAATAGTCACAACCAGTCTGAAAGCAGTATTACTGACCATTACTACTGCAGTTCCAATTTCAGGTATACAGGACCAGTTCAGATAAGTTTAACTGGTACCAGTCATTTACATGTTTTACTCTATTTTCCCTCTGAGACAAAAGAAGAAACATTTTCACGCAGCAAATGGCTGGGATCTGGAAAGCACTGAGAGTGTAAGATTACTAACTGTAATCAAATGTATTCCTGGAGGTTTCAACACTTGACCTGCCCCCCACACCCCAGCCATTAGTTGGCCAACACATCCATCTTTCTGATGTACTGCCTTCCTATGCCAATTAGAAAGCAAAAAAGACTCAATACCCGATTGGATGTTGCCTGATTGTCTGCCAAACATTTGCCCCCATTTTCAATATTTTTATATCTTGAGTATTGCTGAAAAAAAACGCATTTTGTTGAAACTTTTCATCCTGCGCTCTCAAGAGGACAATTCACAAGGATATCAAGTGTAAAGGGAACAACAATTTATACTGCACAAATAGAGAGCGCTGATTGGTTGGCAAGTGGATGCTGATTATTAGAGGTGTTGCCATGGAGAATGCATCAGTTAACTGATGACAGTTAACTCCTGAGCTTTATTTGAATTCAAACCAAGCAGGTTGGCTCTGATTGGTCAAGGCATTGCCCTGGGGAATGAACCAGAGAATGGCTGTCGCCTACTTTGTTCAGTTGAAAAGGGTGCAATGTGTGTTCATGTTCTTTCTGTCTTCAAAGATCAGGGCCCTGTGTATTGAGATATGTAGCTTCTACCAAACGACTATTTATTTTTATATCTGGTAAAGAGAAATTTTGAAAGAAAATGACAAAAAATGCAATCTTTTTTATTGTCCCAATGATTTTTCTCCACCCACAGCGGTATCCTGGAGATTGATCTTCAGTTCCTGGAGACTCCAGGATAATCATAGCTGGAAAAACTCAGCAGGTCTGACAGCATCTGCGGAGAGGAAGACAGAGTTAACGTTTCGAGTCCGGGTGACTCTTCATCAGAACTAAAGAAAAATAGAAATGAGATGAAGTATAAGCTGTTTGAGGGGGTGGGACAGGTGGAGCTGGATTGAGGGCTAGTGATAGGTGGAGGCATAGAAGATCTTGCCAAAGATGTCATAAACAAAGGGACAAAGGGGTGTTGACAGTGGTGATATTAGCTAAAGGATGTGCTAATGGTGACATTAAGGGTAGAAAGCAGGATGAGCAATTGACAGATGATTCTAGTGGGGGTGGGGTGGGGAGAAGGGATCGAAATAGGCTAAAAGGTGGAGATAAAACAATGGATGGAAATAAATTTTAAAATAATAATAGAAATAGATGGGAAAAGAAAAATATATTTTAAAAATATATAAATTATTAGAAAGAAGGGGATTGGAAAGGGGGTGGGGATGGAGAAGAGATTTCATAATCTAAAGTTGTTGAACTCACTGTTAAGTCCGGAAGGCTGCAATATGCCTAATCAGAAGATGAGGTGCTGTTCCTCCAGTTTGCGTTGAGCTTCACTGGAACAATGCAGCAGGCAAAGGATGGACATGTGGGCATGAGAGCAGGGTGGAGTGTTGAAATGGCAAGTGACAGGGAGTCTGGGTCATGCTTGAGGACAGACCGAAGGTGTTCCACAAAGCGGTCACCCAGTCTGTGTTTGGTCTCTCCAATGTAGAGGAGACCGCATTGGGAGCAGCAAATGCAGTAGACTAAATTGAGGGAAGTGCAAGTGGAGTGCTGCTTCACTTGAAAGGAGTGTTTGGGCCCTTGGACGGTGAGGAGAGGGGAGTAAAGGGGCAGGTGTTGCTCCTTCTGTGGTTGCATGGGAAGGTGCCGTGGGAGGGGGTTGAGGTGTAGGGGGTGCTGGAGGAGTGGACCAGGGTGTCCCGGAGGGAACAATCCCTACGGAATGCCGACGGGGGGGTGAAGGGAAGCTGTGTTTGGTGGTGGCATCATGCTGGAGTTGGCGGAAATGGCGGAGGATGATCGTTTGAAGGCTGTTGGGGTGATAAGTGAGGATAATGGGGACCCTATCATTGTTCTGGGAGGGAGAGGAAGGCATGAGGGTGGATGCGCCGGAGATGGGCCAGACATGGCTGAGGGCCCTGTCAACGACCGTGGGTGAAAAACCTCGGTTAAGAAAGAAGGAAGACTTGGAAAGTGGCATCATCAGGACAGATGTGACGGAGGTGAAGGAACTGAGAGAATGGGATGGAGTCCTTAGAGGAAGCAGGGTGTGAGGAGCTGTAGTCGAGGTAGCTGTGGGAGTCGGTAGGCTTGTAATGGATATTGGTGGATAGTCTATCACCAGAAATTGAGACAGAGAGATCAAGGAAGGGAAGGGAAGTGTCAGTGATGGACCATGTGAAAATGATGGAGGGGTGGAAATTGGAAGCAAAATTAATAAATTTTTCCAGGTCCAGACGAGAGCATGAAGCTGCACCGAAGCAGTCATCGATGTACCGGAGAAAGAGTTGTGGGAGGGGACCTGAGTAGGACTGGAACAAGGAATGTTCCACATACCCCATAAAGAGACAGGTATAACTGGGACCCATGCGGGTACCCATAGCCACACCTTTTAGTTGGAGGAAGTGAGATGAGTTTAAGGAGAAATTGTTCAGTGAGAGAACAAGTTCAGCCAGACGGTGGAGAGCGGTGGTGGATGGGGATTGTTCGGGCCTCTGAGGAAGAAGCGGAGAGTCCTCAGACCATCCTGGTGGGGAGTGGAGGTGTAGAGGGATTGGACGTCCATGGTGAAGAGGAGGCGGTTGGGGCCAGGGAACTGAAAATTGTTAATATGATGTAGGGAGTCAGAGGAATCGCGGATGTAGGTGGGAAGAGAGTGGACAAGGGAAGAGAGAATGGAGTCAAGATAGCAAGAAATGAGTTCCGTGGGGCAGGAACAGGCTGATACAATCGATCTGCCGGGACAGTCCTGTTTGTGGATTTTGGGTAGGATGTAGAAGCGGGCCATCCGAGGTTGGGAGAGTATGAGGTTGGAAGCTGTGGGAGGAAGATCTCCAGAGGAGATGAGGTCAGTGACCTTAAATATATATATTTTTTCCCACCTATTTCTATTATTATTTTAAAATTTATTCCCATCCATTGTTTTAGCTCCACCTTTTAGCCTATTTCGATCCCTTCTCCCCACCCCACCCCACCCCAACAAGGGCCACCTGCCACTTGTTCATCCTTCTTTCTACCCTTAATGTCCCCATTAGCACATTCCTTAGATAATATCACTGTCGTCAACACCCCTTTGTCCTTCAGTCTGTGACGTCTTTGGCAATCTCTTCTATGCCTCCACCTATCACTGGCCCTCTACCCAGCTCCACCTGTCCTCCACCCCCTCTTAAACAGCTTATATTTCACCTCTCTTCCATTTCTCTCCAGTTCTGATGAAGGGCGATACCGACTCCAAACGTGTTAACTCCGCCCTTCCTCTCCACAGAGGTCAGGCGGTCAGGCCTGCTGTGTTTTTCCAGCAATTTTTGTTTTTGTTTTTGCTTTTGTTTCAGATTTCCAGCATCCGCAGTATTTTGGCTTTCGTCCCAGGGTAAATCACGGAGGGTTGGCAAAGTATGGTGGCAGCAAGTTCAACCAAGGCTTTTAAAAGGGAATGGTATTATCGTCTGAAAAGGAAGAATGTGCAGGGTTGTGGGACGAAGGCGTGGGAATGGCATTTAGGCGAACTGTCCATTCGGAGAGTTAGCACAGACACAATGGGCTGAATGGCCTCCTTCTGTGCTCTAACCATCCTGTGAAATTAATCCAGGTGTTTTTGTTTTTGTTTTGGATTTCCAGCATCCGCAGTTTGTTTTTTTTTTTGCTTTTATCTCTGTGAAATTAACTTATAGTTTGAGGGTTTTGCTAGAATTGTTATCAAGTGGTCCTTGGGCCTGAGGAACAGAGGCTGTTGTTTAATTTAGGCCTCAACTGGTTGCTTCGGGCAACCGTCTCCAGGGGCGAGCGTGGGGGCCCGGAGGATGGAGAGGCCAGGCCGCTCCTGATTGGTCGCCCTCTCCTCTCACCAGATGACGGTCTCGCTCACACCACTCCGGGCCCATTCACAAAGAGAGCGCGGCCGCCCGGTGCCGCCCACCTGCCCCGCCGATTGGCTGCGCCCCGCGCTTCCGATCGCGCCAGCCGCCATCGCTGCGCATCGGTTGGCCAGCTGGCCCCGTCCGTCACCCTGATTGACAGCGCAGGACAGGTTAGTCGTACTATATAATGCTAGGTGGCAGTGTCCATGTGTATCCCAGTGCAGCAGTTACAGCTCGGACAGTATCTGGTCTTTACAGGTAAGACAAGCAGGTAAGAGGCTACATAGCCTGGAGGAGGAATCAGATCCACTTATCAAATAGGCAGGACTTTTATTTTAAAAATAAATTCCCATCCTGCTGTTATTTTTTTAAATTAACAAAAGTTGTTCTGCACCTCATTGTGTTCATGTTTAATTTGATATACATAGGTTTGTAATTCTGCATTTATTTAATTTAAATTTTATTTAATTTTGTATATTTTATATGCATATGTGAATGGATTGCATTTTGGGCATATAATCTCCTTAATTCAAGGCTGCTTAATTGCAATCATCATGAATTCATTCATTCCTTTGCTTGTAATCTGTATTTAGATTACTGGGCAAATTGAATTTTTTTTTTAGTGTGGGGGGGGTGGAAAATGACTTTGGATTATCAAAAGTAGGCTGTGTATGTCATACATTTCTTCACAGGTTTCAATGTAGATGCGTGAATTTATAGTTTTCTAACATGTGATGGCCATAATTAGTTATGCTGGTGGATTCCCACTTTGTCTGCAGAATCCAGATGCCCTGAGGAATTCTGTATCCCCCCCCACCTCGAGGAATTCTGTATCCCCCCACCTCGAGGAATTCTGTATCCCCCACCTTGAATAATTCTGCTGTCCTTTTCCCTGGAGGGCATTGAGTTCTTGCTTCAGGATCGAGTACCACAGTGCCAATCCCTCCCCATGTACACACTCCCTGCCATTTCTCATCTGCCATTTCTTGAGAGTGAGAGGCAGCAGGGTGCTTAGCTGTGAATGTCAGGGTTGTAAGATTTTTACGGTTTTGAGGTGTGAAACCCTTCTAATTAAAACCTCTAAGTTCCGAATTCTTAATCTCTAACCCTAGGGTCCTCAGTTGTGCCTCACCTAACAAGGTACGAATAACTAGTATTTATGAATCAAGTAGAATTTGCTAAGCAATATTTTACATATACCTAACAAAAAACAGTAAAGACAACATGGAAGTCTCTCATCCCTCAAGTTCCTAGGCTTCCTTGAGTGTTCCCAGCATCTATCTTTGAAGTGATGTTGAACTGTGTCCAGAAGCCATGGTAACACAGATCCAACAAAGATTCCAATTTTCCAGCTTTTATACCTACTTCTCATTACTCCAGGGTCCCTTATTTGGAAGCAGTCCAAATCCATTCCTTCCATTGTCTTAGAGTGCAGGTCATCTCGTGTCACCCCACCTCTGTAGCTAGAGCCATATACACTAAAGACAAGTGTTCATTTCTTGTTTCGCCGGGCTCCCAGAATTTACATTTCATTCAGAGCAAATGGCACATTTCCCGTGGATGTAGATTAGTTACAAAGTCACATCCTCTTCAACATGTTTTAACCCAAGTCCTACAGATACTAAAACCATTAAAAGCAAATGTTAATAACACTTCCTATGTTAATGTCAAAACCAAAGGAAAAGTTTCCCTCGAATACAGCCCTACAAATTCAAAAGGGAATTGTATTATTATCTGAAAAGGAAGAATCTGCAGGATTGTGGGAAATTATAGTCAATCAATTGATTTTTTAAAAATTCATTTATGGGATGTGGGTGTCGCTGGCTGGGCCAGCATTTATTCCCCAACCCTAATTGCCTTTGAGAAGGTGGTGGTGAGCTGCCTTCTTGAACTGCTGCAGTCCATGTGGTGTAGGTACTCCCACAGTGCTGTTAGGGAGGGACTTCCAGGATTTTGACCCAGTGACAGTGAAGGAACGGTGATATATTTCCAAGTCAGGATGGTGAGTGGCTTGGAGGGGAACTTCCAGGTGGTGTTGTTCACATCTATCTGCTACTGTTGTCCTTCAACGTGGTAGCACTCGTGGATTTGGAAGGTGCTGTCTAAGGAGGCTTGGTGAGTTTCTGCAGTGCATCTTGTGGATGGTACACACTGCTGCTACTGTGCGTTGGTGGTGGAAGGAATGAATGTTTGTGGATGTGGTGCTAATCAAGGGGGTTGCTTTGTCCAGGACAGTGTCAAGCTTCTTGAGTGTTGTGGGAGCAGGCAAGTGGAGAGTATTCCATCACACTCTTGACTTGTGTCTTGTAGATGGTGGACAACTTTGGGGAGTCATGAGGTGAGTTACTCACCACAGGATTCCTAGCCTCTGACCTGCTCTTGTAGCCACAGTGTTTATATGGCTAGTCCAATTCAGTTTCTGGTCAATGGAATGTTGATAGTGCAGGATTCAGCGATGGTAATGCCATTGAATGTCAAGGGGTGATGGTTAGATTCTCTTCTGTTGGAGATGGTCATTGCCTGGCACTTGTGTGGCACGAATGTTACTTGCCACTTGTCAGCCCAAGCCTGGATATTGTCCAGGTCTTGCTGCATTTGAACATGGACTGCTTCAGTATCTGAGGA
Organism: Carcharodon carcharias; assembly: GCF_017639515.1. Classification (NCBI taxonomy): domain Eukaryota; kingdom Metazoa; phylum Chordata; class Chondrichthyes; order Lamniformes; family Lamnidae; genus Carcharodon; species Carcharodon carcharias. Next base: position 193,284,552 of record NC_054470.1, on the reverse strand, counting down.
GTTGCAAATGGTGCTGAACATTGTGCAACCATCAGCAAACATCCTCACTTCTGATACTTATGATAGAAGGAATGTCACTGATGAAGCTGCTGAAGATGGTTGGGCCTAGGACACTACACTGAGGAACTCCTGCAATGATGTTCTGGGACTGAGATGATTGACCTCCAACAACGAAAACCGTCTTTCTTTGTGCCAGGTATGACGCCAACCAGTGGAGAGTTTTCCCCCGATTCCTACTGACTCCTGTTTTGCTAGGGCTCCTTGATGCCACACTCAGTCAAATGCGGCCTTGATATCAAGAGCAGTCACTCTCACCTCACCTCAGGAGTTCAGTTCTTTTGTCCATGTTTGAACCAAGTGTAATGAGTTCAGGGGCTGAGTGGCCCTAGTGGAACCCAAACTGAGCATTAGTGAGCAAGCTATTGCTAAAGCAAGTGCCACTTGATAGCACTGCTGATGACTCCATCCATCACTTTACTGATGATGGAGAGTAGATACTGATTCTGATATTTATGATGGAAGGAAGGTCTTTGAAGTCTCTTAACACCCTCCTCATCGCTCACATTCCCACCAAGTTTTTTGTTGACAGAAAACTTGGAAATGTTACATTTGGTTCCTCCTTCCAAATCATTGATATATATTGTGAATAGCTGGGGCCCAAGCACTGATCCCTGCAGTATCCCACTTGTCACCGCCTACCACTTCAAAAAAATTCGCATTTATTCCTACTCTCTGTTCTCTGTCTGCTAACCAATTCTCAATAGATGCCAATATATTACTCCCAATCCCATGTGCTTTAATTTTACACACTAATCTCTTATGTGGGACTTTATCAAAAGCTTTCTGAAAATCCAAACACACCACGTCCGATGGTTGTCCCTTATCTATTCTGCTAGTAACGTCCTCAAAAAAAAACTCCAGTAGGTTTGTTAAACATGAATTCACTTTCATAAATCCATGTTGACTTTGTCTAATCCCGTTGATATTTTCTAAGTGTCCTGTTATCACATCCCATTATAAGAGACTCTGGCATTTTCCCTACTACTGAGGTTAGGCTAACCGGTCCATAATTCACTGTTTTCTCCCTCCCTCCTTTTTTAAATAGTTTTTTTAATTGTTCACCACCATTCATGACTGGATGTGGCAGGAGTGCAGAGCTTAGGTCTGATCCGTTAGTTGTGGAATGACTTAGCCCTGTCTATCACTGGCTGCTTATGCTGTTTGGCATGCAAGTAGTCCTGTCTCCTAGACCAGTCCTATCATTTTTAGGTATGCCTGGTGCTGCTCCTGGCATGCCATCCTGCACTCTCCGTTGAACCAAAGTTGATCCCCTGGCTTGATGGTAATGATAAAGTAGGGGATATGCCTGGCCATAAGGTTACAGATTGTGTTCGAGTACAGTTCTGCTGCTACTGATGGCCCACAATGCCTCAGCTGTGGGAGGACTGGGGAGGAGGGTTCCCCAGGGTGGTGTTACGTGGTAATCAGCAGGTTTCCTTGTCCATGTTTGACCTGATGCCATGAGACTTCATCGGGTCCAGAGTTGATGTTGAGGACTCCCAGGGCAACTCCCTCCCAACTGTGCCGCCACCTCTGCTGAGAGAGACAGAGAGAGAGATAGACAGCCACAGAAGGGAGGGAGAGAAAGAGAGATAAACAGAGACAGACAAACAGAGAGAGAGACAGACATGGAGACATAGAGAGAAAGAGAGAGCAAGAGTGCCGGTGGGACAGGACATACTCAGGGATTCCGTCCCAGGTATAATTCGGTGAATATGACTGTGTCAGGCTGTTGCTTGAGACAGTTCTCCCAATTTTGGCACTTGTCCCCAGATGTTAGTAAGGAGGACTTTTATGTCATAGAGGTCTGCAGCACAGAAAAAAGGCCCTTCGGCCCATTAAGTTTGTGCCAGTCAAACAAGTACCTAACTATTCTAATCCTATTTTCCAGCACTAGGCCCATAGCCCTGTATGCCATGGCATCGCAAGTGCACATCCAAATACTTCTTAAACGTTATGAGTGTTTCTGCCTCTACCACCCTTTCAGGCAGTGAGTTCCAGATTCCCACCACCCTCTGGGTGAAAAAATTCTTCCTCACATCCCCTCTAAACCTCCTGCCCCTTACCTTAAATCTATGCCCCCTGGTTATTGATCCCTCCATCAAGGGGAAAAGTTCCTCCCTCTCTACCCTATCTATGCCCCTCATAATTTTATACACCTCAATCATGTCCCCCCTCAATCTCCTCTGCTCCAGGGAAAATAACTCCAGTCTATCCAATCTCTCCTCATAACTAAAACTCTCCAGCCCAGGTATCATCCTGGTAAATCTCCTCTGCTCTCTCTCTAGTGCAATCACATCCTTCCTATAATGTGGATTCCAGAACTGCACACAATACTCTAGCTGTGGCCTAACCAGCATTTTATACAGTTCCAGCATAATCTCTCTACCCTTATATTCTATGCCTCGGCTAATAAAGCCTTCCCATATGCCTTCTTAACCACCTTACCTACCTGTCCTGATACCTTAAGGGACCGGTGGACGTGCACACCTGTGATCCTCGGTTCTTCCCAGGGTCTTACCCTTCATCATGTATTCCCATGCCCTGTTTGTCCTGCCCAAGTGCATCACCTCACACTTACCTGGATTAGATTCTATTTGCCACTGATCAGCCTATCTATATCCTTCTGTAATCTAAGGCTACCCTCCTCACGATTTACCGCCCCACCAAATTTCATGTCATCTCCAAACTTACTGATCAACCCTCCTACATGGGGTCAACAGGGCTGAGTTTGGCCCAGTGCCTTGGGTCGATGGTGGTTGGTCCAGTTCCATTCCTTTTGGACTTTTTTTTTGCAGATTGGTATAACTGAGAGGCTTCCTAGGCTATTTTAAGAGTCACATGTAGGCCAGACCAGGTAAGGATGGCAGAACTCTCCCTTAAAGTGAACCAGAAGGTTTTTCTGACAGGCGACAATGACTTTATGGTCATCCGGAACTTTTAATTTCACCATCAGGCGTGGTGGGGGGTTTGAACCCAGGTCCCCAGATCATTACTCTGGGTCTCTAGATAACTGGTCTAGCAGCAAAACCACTACGCCATCGCCTCCCCCCTAAATCAATGTATGGGTTTTGTTTAAAGATAAAGCCATCCAAAGTTCAAACTACTTTTGAACCATTCCTTCAGAGCTGATTTAAAAAAAAAACTTTTAATTGCACATGGAACTGCAGAATCCACACTCTCAAGCAACCTGTTCCCGAACTGCCCTGACTGTCCATTGTCTCAGTAACAGAACTTCAAACTGAGCTGTTTCAAAAGTGCTTTAAGTAAAATCCATAGATGTTACTGCAGACCAACAAGAAACCCTAAAAAAAATAGTATTATCAAAATCTTAGTGTGTCACAGCAGGACCTGACCCTATTCACCTGTGGTCATTGGGATTATCAATATTACCAATACTGGGAACCCCAGTTGTTTCTCACCCATTGGCCCTCTGCCCCAGATTATTTTTAACCACTCTGTGGGGCAGGATATGAGGTAGAACTTTATTTTACGCGGTGAGTGGTAATGCCTGAAACCTGCTGCCTACCAGGGTGCTGGAAGCAGAGACAGTCAAGTGATTTCAAAAGGAAATTGGATGGGTACTTTTTTTTTAATTATTTCATGGGATGTGGGCTTTGCTGGTAAGGCCAGCATTTATTGCCCATCCCTAATTGCCCTTGAACTGAGTGGTTTGCTAGACCATTTCAGAGGGCAGTTAAAAGTCAACCAACATTGCTGTGGGTCTGGAATCACATGTAGTCCAGACCAGGTAAAGACAGCAGATTTCCTTCCCTAAAGGATATTAGTGAAGCAGATGTTTTTTTTTTACAGCAATCAACATCACGGTCACCATTACTGAGACTAGCTTTATATTCCAGGTTTATTAATTGAATTTAAATTCCACCAGCTGCCGTGGTGGGATTAGAACCCACATTCCTAAAGCGTTCATCTAGTTCCTAGTGGTAACTGTTAGGTCAGTGACGTTACCAGTACACCGTCACATCTCCACGTTGAAGGGAAATAGACTTGCAGGAGTATTGGGACCGGAGGGCAATGAGGCTGACTGGCTGCTCTACAGAGAATCAGCATGCATTCGATACACCATATGGGCCTCCTATGCTGTATTGACTCACTGACAATGATAAATCGTAGGGCTGTAAGGGGGTGGGAAGTGGGGGTTGAACTGTGAGATTGTTGAGGTGTGACGCTGCTACTTCCTGACGTTACTTAGGAGCCATCCTCAGAAGATAATCACTTTTGATAGTCGTGGATCAGCTTTTGGAATGGAAATCGTCACTCTGACAGCAGCATCTATAATGGAAAACACCTTACACACAGTATCGATGACTGTATTACATATGTGTGCATTAGTATCTACAGCCATTGATAGGACCGTGCAGTACAGAAGCAGGTCATTCAGCCATTCCTCTTGTGCCAGCTCTTTGAAAGAATGATATTCTTGGAGCTCCTAACCCCTGCTCCTTCCGCATAACCCTTTCCTTTTCAAGTACTTATGCAATTCCCTTTGAAAGCTATTATTGAGTCTGCATCCATCGGCCTTTCAGGCAGCACGTTCCATACAAAATCTTAAGTCTTTTACCAAAGTTTTGAACTCTGGCATGAGTTTATCGGGCACCAAAAATCCCCGGGGAAATCAATTTTTGCAACACGAAGCTTCTTGCTTTCCTTCCTGCTCTTCCTGGCCACCGACTGACTGACTGCGCTAATCCCTTGCTGACACGTGAGCCAGAACTTTGAAGTCGGTGGGCAGCGGGCCCAGGAAGGGCCGGGAAACTGCCCGCCACCTGCGATCGGCCCCTGCCCGCGATTTTTACGCCGGCTTGCCGATTTAACAGCCAGCTGGCGTGAGAGGCCCTCAGAGAAATGCTCAGCACTGCCGAGGTTGGGGTGTGGGGGTGGGGGTGGGTGCAGGAGGAGGGCATGCGCTGAAGTTGGCGTTGGTGCGGGGGGAGCGCTCGCAGAAAGCTCCCCGAGGGGCCAGAGAGCTGCCTCGGGGAGCTGAAGAATTTAAATCCCATAAAAGCATTTTGGAACCGGGGGGGAAAAAAACGTCCACGCATCAGAAACAGTGGCCTGAAAAGATACGGCATGAAAACTCCATGTAAACATTTCTCTTTTTAAAAATTTAATGACGGAAACCTCGTCCCATCCCTGGACGAGGTTTTCTTGACAAATGCAAAGGCTGGTTCGCCCAGCTGCCAACCGTAACATTGGATGGACCGTGAAAAATCCCCGCTAACTGCGCCGCTCGTGGGTTTAATAGCCCTCTTCCTTGTCGGCGGGCGCGTCTCTGAGTTTAGCACGTGCGCACGCTGACCGAAATGTTGCGCAAGTGTGCGATGGCCTTGGGGGCGCTCACCCAACATCGGCACGCGCCACTTTAGGCCCGAGCACATAGGGCGTGCGCCCACAGGCCGAGTGAAAAATTCTGCCTGTGGTTTCTAGCGGTAACCAGCACCCTCCAGTTCTTTGCTCGAGTGGCTTGGCTTGCCACGTGGGCCAAGAGAGTAAGTATTATGGTTACCCAGGGACCGCTGGAGGGGCTGGGGAGGAGGAAACCTGCAGCCTTCCTACCCCCAGGGCACTGAGGCCGATTGCAGCAAGGTCCTGCTGACTCAGCGGCCGCGACCAACTAAGTCAGCACCATCCTTCCCATTAATGCTGTATGTTAGTGGGCTGTTCTGTTTCATCAAGACTGAAATTCTCTCCAGTCTATAGTCCTGCTGTTGTTCAGAGTTAGATTGAACGAGAAAAACATCAGCTCCAAAATAAGATCCTGAGGGATGCAGGATCTGGATTAAAACTGAAGCCTGGGGAAGGAACTTGATTATGGATGCACAAAGCTAATTTAAAATAGGACTTACTAATCTCCTTTTTTTTTTCCCAAAACGAGAGCAGCATTTAGATGTTCAAATGGTGCCTCTGTTGTGTTGGCACATCTGCTGAAGGAAATGCTGAGTGGTCTTTGAACATAAGCCATTTGAGCAGGAGTGATCCATTCGTAACAAAAACAGAATTACCTGGAAAAACTCAGCAGGTCTGGCAGCATCGGCAGAGAAGAAAAGAGTTGACGTTTCGAGTCCTCATGACCCTTCGACCGAACTGGAGTTCGGTCGAAGGGTCATGAGGACTCAAAACGTCAACCCTTTTCTTCTCTGCCGATGCTGCCAGACCTGCTGAGTTTTTCCAGGTAATTCTGTTTTTGTTTTGGATTTCCAGCATCCGCAGTTTTTTTGTTTTTATCTCTGTGATCCATTCATAGTCTGTTCCGCCTCTCCATAAGATCATGGCTGATCCTCCAAGTCAACTCTAACTTTGCCAGCCTATTCCCTTAACCAAGGAACTGAGGGAGAAGGGAAGAGGGTTACAATCGTATATTTAGATGAGAAAAGATGGAGGAGGCTTGAGTGGGACATGAACATCAGCATGGACTGGTTGGGCTGAATGGCCTGTTGCTGTGCCAAAAATCCCTATGTAATAACCCTCGATTTCCTTAGTATCCAAAAATCTTTTGATCTCTGACGTGAACATTCTTAATTCCCAAGCATCTGTAGGTTACTGTGATAGAGAAACCCAGAGGTTTACAAGCTTTTGAGTGAATAAATTTCTCCTCATCACAGTTCTAAATGATCAGCCCCTTATCTTGAAACTTGACCCCTAATTCTAGACTCTTCATCCTGGGGAGAAACATTTTAAATGTTTCGGTCAACCCTAGGGCCACCTGGTATTGGACTGGGCTAGAGGTGACCATCCCAGTGCTTCAGTGGCAGAGGCTGGCTCGTTGTATTGAAGGTGAAAGTAGTATCATGTGGTGATGAGTGTTATTGACTTTATCTTACAGGGGCCTGCAAGTCCTGTGGAGATGGTGACGTGGTGGGAATGTCACCTATCTATTAATCCAGAGGCCCAGGCTGTGCTCCAGGGCTGTGGGTTTAAATCCCACTGTGGCAGCTGGTGGAATTTGAACTCGATTAACAGAACTGAAATTGAAAGTGAGTCTCGGTAATGGTGATCATACAACTATTATTGATTGTCGTAAAAACCCATCTGGTTCCCCAATTCCCCTTTTGGGAAGGAAATCTGCCGTCCTTACCTGGTCTGGCCGACATGTAACTCCAGACCCACAGCAATGTGGTTGACTCTTAACCGCCCTCTGAGATGACCCTAACAAACCACCATGTTCAATGGGCAACAAATGCTGACCTTGCCAGTGATGCCCACATCCCATGAAAGAATATAGAAAGAAAAAGTCCTGATTCCGTAAGTGGTATGGGATCATCAGAGCCGAGTATATTCGAGACAGAGGTGGATATATTTCTAGGAATTTAAAGGATGCGGGGATAGTGGGAGAAGGTCAAGTTGATTTTGAAGATCAGCCATGATATTGTTTAATGGTGGAGCAGGCTTGAAGGGATGAATGGCCTACTCTGTCTCCTGTTTCCTATGTTCCTATGCTGACTGTTTGCTTGTCTGTTTCTTATCCAGTGTGGATTGCAGGGTCTGCTGTATAATAAGATAGTTAATTACAGAACAGCATTTCCATCGAGGGGTATATCATTGCAGAAGATGAGTAGCTGGCTAAGGAACAAATTAAAGGCCATTAAGAGGAGTACAGACCTAGATGAAGCTATATACTTCATATGTGATGGAACCAATCATGTTCCTGTAATGATCATGTCAGCTGTGACTCAGTATTCTTGTTTCTGAGTCAGAAGGTAATATTTGTCAGGCTCCACTCTAGAGACTTGAACATGCCATCTAGGCTGACACTCCAAATGCAATGCTGCACTGCTGGGAGTGCTGCCTTTTAGATAACATCTACTTGTTCAAGGGGATGGAAAATATCCAATTTGAAGAACAGCAGGAGCTTTCTCCCCAGTGTCCTAGGCAATATTCCTCCCTCAAGCAACTGCATCAGAAACAGATAACCTGGTTATTTATAACAGTGTTGTTTGTGGGAGCTTGCTGTGTATAAATTGACCTGCCACATTTCCCTCCATTCCACCAGAGCTTTCATTGGATTACAATTCAGTACATAATTTGCTGGGAGGCCTTTGGGGCCGTGCTGATGATGCAATAGCTGCTATATAAATGCACTGCCTTTTAGATGGATAATTGTTGTCAAGGGCCACATTTGAGGCTTGAGGGATGTCCTGGAAATGCTGGAGTGGGTTATCCCGTGGAGTGATGGGGATGGTTCTACCCCTGCACTTTGTTCCTCTACCCCTGCCCCTTCCTCAAACACACAGGTGGCAAGGTCCCCCATTCTAATCGTGTGACCGGGGAGCGATTGGGAAACAGGCAGCTTCTTAAAGGAAGGTTGAGAGGGGAAGCGGTTGGGAATGTAACTCCGCTTGTGCTTTGAAATGGGACCCACTTCAGTTGTTGTGGAGCTGGAGTAGAGCAGCTTCATGGCTACTCCTGACACCTGATGCCACAAAAGCGGAATAAGCAGCACTGAATCGCTGTGAGATAAGCCCCCTATAGTTGGGCTTTGATTGGAGACCCAGAGGCAAAATTGAGTGAAAGAACAGAAGAACCTAAGACATAGGTTCCTAACCTATAAAGAGGAACCTAAGAATTCGGCTCCTCAAGCCTGCTCTGCCATTCAGTAAGTTCATGGCTGATCTGATCTTGGCCTTAGCCCCACTTTCTTGCCTGACCCCCCCCCCATAACTCCTGACTCCTTTGTAGATCAAAATCTGTTTATCTCGGCCTTGAATATATTCAATGATCCAGTCTCCACTGCTCTCTGGAGAAGAGAATTCCATAGATCACAACCCTCTGAGAGAAGAAATTTCTCCCTTCATCTGACACATTGTACAACACACATGAGACTTCATTCTCATGTGTGTATCTACTGGATAATAGAATGGAGACTGTGATCCAACGTGAGGGTCATGCCAAGTGTGTGAGAGTTGATGGCCTGTGAATAATGCAAACAATAAAATCACTGTCCTTCAAAATGCAAGTTTCCTTATTGACTGGTAACATTTTATTTCAAAAGGAAAAACAAATGGTAAATATTTTTTGTACATGTATGGTGCCGACCATTCCTCCTAACTGTTGGGATTGGAAAGGTTAGTCCATGTGTATGCTGATGACACCCGACTCTACCTCACCACCACCTCTAACACTCCCTCCATTGTCTCTAAATTATCAGACCGCTTGTCTGACATCGAATACTGGATGAGCAGAAATTTCCTCCGATTAAATATTGGGAAGACAAAAGCCATTGTCTTTGGCCCACACAAACTCTGTTTCCTTGCCACCAGCTCCATCCCTCTTCCTGACAACTGTCTTAAGGCTGAAGCAGACTGTTTGCAACCTTGGTGTCCTTTTTGACCCTAAGGTAAGCTCCCAACCACACAGCGCAGAACTCACTAAGATGGCCTAGTTCCACAAACGTAACATTACCCGACTTCGCCCACCTCAACTTATCAACTGCTGAAGCCATCATCCGGGCGCCTTTGTGACTTTCAGGCTGGACTATTCCAGCACAGTCCTGGCTGGTCTCCTACATTCAACCCTCCATAAACTTGAGGTCATCCAAAACTCTGCTATCTGTGTCCTAACTCCACACCATCCCATTCCCTTATCACCCCTGTGCCCGCTGACCTACACTGGCTCCTGGAGTCTCCAGAAATTAAAGATGAATGTTCTGGATATTACTACGAGGCAAATACCAGGGTGACTATTATGAGGCCTTTTTTAAAAAAAAACTTTTTCTGTTTTCTTTGGGCGCTTGAGTTTTATTATTGAATCTCACAACACAGTACATAAGAAATAGGAGCAGGAGTCGACGACATGGCCTGTTGAGCCTACTCTGCCATTCAATCCAATCATGGCTGATCTTGGGCTTCAACTCCATCTTCCCGCCTGCTTCCATATCCTTTAATTCCCTGAGAGACCAAAAATCTGTCTATCCCGGCCTTAAATATACTCAACGATGGAGTATCCACCACCCCCCTTGGGTGGAGAATTCCAAAGTTTCACAACCCCTTTGAGTGAAGTAATTTCTCCTCATCTCAGCCTAAATGATCAGCCACTTATCCTGAGACTCTGCCCCCATTTTTTTAGATTCCCTGACCAGCAGAAGCTATCTCCCAGCGTCCACCCTATCAAGCCCCTTCGGAATTTTATAGGTTTCAATGAGATCGTCTCTCATTCACCTAAACTCCAGAGAATAAAACCCAGTTTGCTTAGCCTCTCGTCGTAGGACAAACCCCTCATCCCAGGGACCGAGTTAGTGAAACTTCACTGTACCGCCTCCAGTGCAAGTGGATCCTTTCTTAAATATGGAGACCAAAACTGCACACGGTACTCCAGATACAGCCTCACCAAAACTCTGTGCAATTGTAGCAAGACTTCTCTATTCTGTACCCTACTCCCCTTGCAATAAAGATCAACATGCCATTTTTCTGAAATAAAAACAGAAGATGCTAGAAGAATACAGCAGGTCTGGCTGCAGACGTGGAGAGAGAAACAGAGTTCGAATTACTTTTCTTCAGCTTTGAAAAAAGTCATACAGACTCGAAACGTTAGCTCTGTTTCTCTTTCCACAGATGCTGCCAGACCTGCTGAGTTTTTCCAGCATTTTCTGTTTTTATTTAAGATTTCCAGCATTCACAGCATTTTGCTTTTATTATTTGCCTGCCCAATTGCTTGCTGCACCTTCATGCTAACTTTGAGTTCCTTGTCCAAGCACACCCAAGTCTCTTTGAAGATCAACCCTCACCAGTTTCTCATCTTTGAAAGAATATTCTGCTTTTTTGTTCCTAGGCCAGAGTGAATAATTTCACATTTCCCTATATTATAATCCATCTGCCATCTTGTTGCTCACTCACCTCACCTGTGTATATCTCTTTGCTGCCTCTCTCTGTCCTCTTCACAGCTTACCTTTCTAACTAGCTTTGTATCATCAGCAAACTCAGATACATTACTCCCTGTCACTTCATCTAAGCCATCACAGAGCAGAAGAGGCCCTTCGGCCCATCGAGTCTGCACCGACACGGGAGAAACACCTGACCTACCACCTGATCCCATTTACCAGCACTTGGCCCATAGCCTTGAATGTTATGATGTGCCAAGTGCTCATCCAGGTACTTTTTAAAGGATGTGAGGCAACCCTCCTCCACACCCTCCCAGGCAGTGCATTCCAGACTGTCACCATCCTCTGGGTAAAAAAGTTTTTCCTCACATCCCTCCTAAACTCCTGCCCCTCACCTTGACCTTTTGCCCCCTTGTGACTGACCCTTCAACTAAGGGGAACAGCTGCTCCCTATCCACCCTGTCCATGCCCCTCATAATCTTGTACACCTCGATCAGGTTGCCCCTCAGTCTTCTCTGCTCCAACGAAAACAACCCAAGTCTATCCAACCTCTCTTCATAACTCAAATGTTTCATCCCAGGCAACATCCTGGTGAATCTCCTCTGCACCCCCTCCAGTGCAATCACATCCTTCCTATAATGTGGCGACCAGAACTGCACACAGTACTCCAGCTGTGGCCTCACCAAGGTTCAATACAACTCCAACATGACCTCCCTACTTTTGTAATCTATGCCTTGATTGATAAAGGCAAATGTCCTATATGCCTTTTTCACCACCCCACTAACATGCCCGTCTGCCTTCAGAGATCTATGGAGACACACACCAAGGTCCCTTTGTTCCTCAGAACTTCCTAGTGTCATGCCGTTCATTGAATACTTCCTTGTCAAATTAATCCTTCCAAAGTGTATCACCTCACACTTTTCAGGGTTAAATTCCATCTGCCACTTATCTGCCCATTTGACCATCCCATCTATATCTTCCTGTAGCCCAAGACACTCAACCTCACTGTTAACCACCCGGCCAATCTTTGTGTCATCTGCAAACTTACTAATCCTACCCCCCAACATAGTCATCTGTGTCGTTTATATAAATGACAAATAATAGGGAACCCAGCACAGATCCCTGTGGTACACCACTGGACACTGGCTTCCAATCACTTAAGCATCCTTCTGACATCACCCTCTGTCTCCTACAACTAAGCCAATTTTGAATCTACCTTATCAAATTACCCTGTATCCCATGTGCATTTGCCTTCTTTATAAGTCTCCCATGTGGGACCTTGTCAAAGGCTTTGCTGAAATCCATATAAACTACATCAACTACACTACCCTCATCTACACACCTGGTCACCTCCTCAAAGAATTCAATCAAATTTGTTAGGCATGACCTCCCTCTGACAAAGCCACGCTGACTATCCTTGATCAAACCTTGACTCTCCAAGTGGAGATAGATTCTCTCCTTCAGAATTTTCTCCAATAGTTTCCCTATCACTGACATGAGCTTCACTGGCCTGTAGTTCCCTGGCTTATCTCTACAACCCTTCTTAAATAACGGAACCACATTAGCTGTTATCCAGTCCTCTGGCACCTCCCCCATGGCCAGAGGGGAATTAAAAATTTGGGTCAGAGCCCCTGCGATCTCCTCCCTTGCCTCCCTCAGCAGTCTGGGACACAAATCATCCAGACCTGGAGATTTGTCCACTTTTAAGCCTGCCAACACCTCCAATACCTTGTCACTCCCTATATCAATATGCTTAAGAACCTCGCAGTGTCTCTCCCCGAGTTCGATACCTTCATCCTCATTCTCTTAGATGAAGATGGATGTGAAATATTCATTGAACACTCTACCGATGTCCTCTGGCTCCACCCATAGATTGCCCCCTTGGTCCCTTATGGGCCCTACTCTTTCCCTGGTTATCCCCTTCCCATTGATATACTTATAGAATATCTTGGGATTTTCCCTACTTTTACCAGCCAGAGCTTTCTCATATCCCCTCTTTGCTCTCCTAATTGCTTTCTCAAGCTCCACCCTGCATTTTCTGTACTCCACTAATGCCTCCACTGATTTGCTTCCCTTTTACCTGCTAAAAGCCTCTCTTTTCCTTCTCATCGTAACCTGAATATCTCTGGTCACCCATGGTTCTCTGGGCTTGTTACTCCTTCCTATCACTGTAGAGGGAACATATTGAGCACATACAGTCCCCATTTCCTTTTTGAACACCCCCCCACTGCTCCCCTGTAGATTTCCCCACAAGTAGCTGTTACCAGTCTACCTTGGCCAGCTCCTGCCTTATTTTACTAAAATCCACCCTCCCCCAATCCAAAACATTTTTTTGCAACTTGTCTATTTCTTTGTCCATAACAAGCTTAAATTGTACCATGTTGTGGTCACTATCACTAAAATGCTCCCCCACCACCACCTCAGCCACCTGTCCGGCTTCATTCCCAGAATTAGGTCCAGCAATGCGCTGTCCCTTGTTGGACCCTCTACATATTGACCTAAAAAGTTCTCCTGTACACATTTCAAGAAATCCACTCCATCCAAGCCCTTAACACTATATCTATCCCAATTAATATTAGGAAAGTTGAAATCACCTAATATAATTACCCTATTGTTATTGTTTTTACACACCTCCGCAAATTGTGTACATATCGGCTCCTGAATTTCCCACTGACTATCTGGGGGTCTATAATAAACACCTGACATCAACTCTTTTCTTCTCCACCGATGCTGCCAGACCTGCTGAGTTTTTCCAGGTAATTCTGTTTTTGTTTTGGATTTCCAGCATCCGCAGTTTTTTTGTTTTTATGACAATGTGGCTGCCCCTTTTTTATTCCTATGCTCTACCCACAAAGCTAATCTGATGCCTCCTCCAAGATATCATTTCTCCTTATTGCAGAAACTGACTCCTTAACTAATAATGCAATGCCTCCTCCTCTTTTACCCCCTTCCTTGTCTCGCCTGATGATTCCATATCCCAGAATGTTGAGTTGCCAATCCTACCCCTCCCTAAACCATGTCTCAGTGATGGCTATTATATCACCATTCCACATGTCAATACTCACCCTTAACTCATCCGCTTTACTTGTAATACTCCTGGCATTAAAGCAGAGGCCACCCAGCCTTGCCTTACTCCCTTGAAGCTTAATGCAGCTGTACTCCCTCTGACTTGATTGTTTTACTGTATTATGATGTGTCCCTATTCTGCTAACATTCTGTGTCCCCTCCCCCTGCCGAATTAGTTTAAACTCCTTCCAACAGCACTCGTAAACCCGCCCACAAGGATGTTAATCCTGCTCTGGTTCAGATGTAGACCGTCCCACTTTTACAGGTTGCATCTTCCCCAGAAATGGTCCCAGTGATCCAGGAATCTAAAACCCTCCCTCCTGCACCAACTCTTAAGCCACGTATTCATCTGCGTCATCAGTATAGATTGTAAATAGCTGAGTCCCCAGCACTGACCCTTGCGGCACTCCACTATTCACTGCCTGTCAACGTGAAAAAGCCCTGTTAATGCCCACCCTCTGCTTTCTATCTGTTAAACAATCCTCTAGAGGAGACCATTTGGCCCACCATGCTTGTTCTGACCCTTTTGGTGGAGCTTTCCAGTTAGCATCACTAGCCTTTTCTCCTCCTCATTAGCTCTGCAAATTTTCTCTGCTTCCCCTTTCATCCAATTCCCTTTTGCAAGTTATTACTGAATCTACTTCCAGCCAGTGCATAACAACTCTAGAAATATAGGAGATGGGGGAAAATAAAGTGCTGTTTGACCGGCAAGGCAGTGAGAGGCAGGAAATCATGTGATGAAACCTCCAACCAGATGTGGAGACCAGATCCTGAAATGAGAAACTCAGTGGATGAAGGGGGGGGCGGAATGCTCAGCCCAGTGTCTCGACACTCACGCCAAGGAAGATGATCTCATATTTTCCTGGCTTTGCTTTCCCCTTCACTTTAAAAGGCTGTTGTTCTGGGGAAACTCCTAGAAAATGGGTTTATGCCTGGTTCTAAAGAGAATTAATCTACTTTTGGCAATAGTTTGATCCAGTCTCTGATCATCTGCCCAGATTGCACAATGCGAGTACAATTTGTATCATTGCTTAAATTTTATTTGGGATATCAAACTGGATGAAGGGAAGGGTTTGTGCCAGCGCAGTCCTGAGGGACTCCAGAGGCCTGAGAATCGCTAGCAAGTGTATCTTGGCACTTGGGTAAATTTTCACCTTCACAAGCTGACAGGTTCAAACTACCACAAAGTAAGCGTCTTTAACCAACGAGTGGTGAGGAAGCGAAACTCGTTTCCACAGGGAGAAGTGGCTGAAGTGAATAGTTGTATTTTATTCTTTCACAGGATGTGGGTTTCGCTGGATTGCCCATCCCTAGTTGCCCCTTGAGAAGTTGGTGGTGAGCTGCCTTCTTGAACCGCTGCAGTCCATGTGGTGTAGGTACACCCACAGTGCTGTTAGGGAGGGAGTTCCAGGATTTTGACCCAGTGACAGTGAAGGAACGGTGATATAGAATATGGTGGCGTAGTGGTAATGTCACTGGGCTAGTAATCCTGGGGCTCAGGCTAATTCTGTGAGGACACAGGTTCAAATCCTGCCATGGCAGCTGGTGGAATTTAAATTCGGTTAATAAAAATCTGGATTTGAAAGCTACTCTTAGTGATGGTGACCATGAAACTATCATCGATTGTTGTAAATACTCATCTGGTTCACTAGTGCTCTCTCGGGAAGGAAATCTGCCATCCTTACCCGGTCTGGCCTACATGTGGCTCGAAACGATTGACTCTTAACTGCCCTCTGAATTGGCCTAGCAAGCCACTCAGTTCGGGGGCAATTAGGGATTGGCAACAAATGCTGGCCTTGCCAGTGTTGCCCACATCCCATGAAAAGATAAATAAATAGGATGGCATGTGGCTTAGAGGGGAACTTGCAGGTGGTGGTGTTCTCATGCTGCTCTTGTCCTTCTAGGTGGGAGAGTTTGCGGATTGGAAGGTGCTGTCAGGACCCTTGGTGTCTAGATGTATTTAAGGGGGAATTTAAACATGCCTGTGAGGGAGAAGGGAATGATTACAATGGTAGATTTAGATGAGGAAAGATGGGAGGTGGCTCAAGTGAAACATAAACACCGACATGGATTGACTGGCCTGTTTATGTGTCGTATATCCAGTGTAAATTTGAGGCCTTTTTTATAGGAACAGAAGGACCTTATCGAGGCCTTCAACCTAAAGCCACCATTTTCATGCCTGACCTGCATCCCAAATCCATTTACTAGCCTTTGCCCCAATCCCTGGATACACTTAGCCAACAAATGTATGTATCTATCGATTCCCTTAACAAATAAAGATCTAACGATCTCAGTCATGAAATTTGCAAATGACCCCCAGCATTAACAGCCATCATGTGGAGGAGAATTCCAGATTCCGTGACCCTTTGTGTGAAGAAGTGTTTCCTGACATCGCCCTGAATGGCCTGACTCTAATTTTAAGAATATGCCCTCGCATTTTTGACCCCCCCCCCCCGCACCACAACCTCTGCTCAGGGAAAATAGTGGGCTGAATTTTCCCAGTACTTCGGAGACAGTCTGGGAGAAGGGAGGGCTGGTATTAAGGCCCGGGAAAGGCATCAGCAGGGGATATGGGGGGTGTCCGATGCCTTGCTACCTTTGTAGCGCATTATTAGGGGTGTGAACCTCAGTGACTGCCTGTTGGGGGACTAACTGAACCCATTTATTTATTCTTACGCCTACCTCCCACCCTTGCCGCCATCTTACGTTGACGTACGGGGAGACTGCCAAGTACTTTGCGGCCTCTGAGCATCTTCCCCAGGGATGGGAGGTGCTCCATGGCCCCACAGGTGGTCTCCCCGGACAGTAAAGGCCACATTGTGGCTATGACACCGCCATCTAACATAACCACCACCACCACCGCCCCCCCCCCCCCCCCCCCCCCCAACCACTAGCGCAGCCTGCCTACTTGATCCCGGCACGCTGCAGAAGAACCTACCTGGTCTTTGAAGGCATCTTGGCACAGAGGTGCCCTCTTCTTTGTCCTGCAGCTTCAGCCAGCCCTTGGAGAGGAGGCTTGGGGGTGGCGGTGGTGGGGTTGGCTGTTGTTAATTGGCCACTGCTGGTAAAACGCTCCCCACCCCATTAAACCACCCCCCCCCACCCCCGGATTTCTGCTGGCCTCCAGTATGGGGTTGGTTCCCACTTCTGACCCTGGCAGCTGGACTTCTTCGATGCTGGAAAAATTCAGCCTGTTCCTGATGAGAGGTCGTTGCACAACCCGAAACGTTAACTCTGTTTCTCTCCCCACAGATACTGCCAGACCTGCTGAGTATTTCCAATACTTTCTGCTTTTATTTCAGATCCCCAGCAACCATGATAGTTTGCTTTTATATCAGCCCAGTTTCTCTCTAGCATCTCCATTACTCGGTAAATCCTTTTTTAATTTTAAGCGTTCAACAGATCATTCCATAGCCTCCTAAACTCAAGGCATGCAATCTAATTTAACCTTATAAGCCCAGCATCATTCTAGTGACTTTGTGCTGCACTCTCTAAGGCCAAAATACCCTTCTTGAAAACCAAGGAAATTTCACAGAATGATCACTGCCTTCATTGGACTTCCAGGGTAGAGCAGTGGAGGTGAAAACTCTGTAATCATTGCCAGAAACAGTGGAAGGTTTCTATTAGTTCATTCACTGGCAAGGACGGCATTTATTGCCCATCCCTAATTGCCCTTGAAGTTGAGCAGCTTACTCAGCCATTTCAGAGGGCAGTTAAGAGTCAACCACATTGTTGTGGGTCTGGAGTCACATGTAGGCCCGACCAGGTAAGGACAGCAGATTTCCTTCCCTAAAGCATACTAGGTAACCAGATGGGCTTTTGTGATAATCGATGATATTTGGTAGGTGATATGGTCACCATGACCGAGACTAGCTTTTAATTCCACATTTACTGATTAAATTTAAATTCCACCAGCTGCCGTGGTGGGATTTGAACCCATGTGCCCTAGGCATTAAACTGGATTACCAGTTCAGTGACATTACTACTACACCACCACTTCCCCCTAAAATAGACTATCACCCCTCTTTCTAGATGGATGAATCACCACAGGGACTGCAGCGGTTCAAGAAGGTGGCTCACCACCACCTTCTCAAGGGCAACGAGGGATGGGCAATAAAAATGCTGGCCTAGCTAGTGATGCCCACATCCCATGAAAGAATTTTAAAAATTAAGATAAACGGAAAGATCTTCCTCATCCATATTTATCTTTATGAGGATTGTTCCTCAGGTTGGAAGATGGACACACTGATCATAAGAACATAAGCAACAGGAGCAAGGAGTAGGCCATTCGGCCCCTCGAGTCTGCTCCACCACTCAATAAGATTGTGGCTGATCTGATTGTGGCCTTAGCAGCACTCTCTTGCCAGCAGCACCCTCCCTCCTAACCCTTGACTCCCTTGCCAATCCAAAATCTGTCTAACTTAGCCTTGAGTATACTCAATGACCCAGCCTTCACATCCGTCTGGGGAAGAGAATTCCGAAGACTAAGGACCCTCTGAGAGGAAAATACTTCCTCGTCACCGTGCTAAATGGAAGACCCCTTATTTTGAAACTGTGTTCCCTAGTTCTAGACTCCCCCACGAGAGGAAACTTGCTTTATTATTTCACAGGATGTGGGTGTCTCTGGCTGGGCCGGCATTTTTATTGCCAATCCCTAATTTCCCTTGAGAAGGTGGTGGTGAGCCGCCTTCTTGAACCGCTGCAGTCCATGTGGTGTAGGTACTGTTAAGTCTTCTCAGCATTCACCCAGTGAAGCCTCCTCAGAATATGCTTCATTAAGATCACCTCTCATTTCTTCGAAACTCCGAGGAGTATAGGACCAACCTGCTCAACCTCTCCTCATAAGATAACCCCTTCAACCCAGGAATCAGCCTAGTGAACCTTCTCTGTATTGCTTCCAATGCAAGTATATCCCTCCTTAAGTAAGGAGAGCAAAAGTCTACACAGTACTCTAGTTAAGTGAGGGAGTTACTTGTGGGTACACTTACAGAATAAATGTGCTTGTACACTTGGTGATAGAAAGACTCTACACAGATTTACAACACAGTAACAGGCCATTCAGCATAATGGCTCTATTCTGGAGTTTATGTTCCACAGGAGCCCTCTCCCACCCTACTCTGACTCTCAGTGTAACCTTCTATTCCTTTTTCCCTCATGTGTTTTTTTAACTTCCCCTGAGATGCACCTGCAATTTCCATTTCTAGGGCGCCTTTCAAATCTCAGGGTGTCCCAAAACATTTTACAGTCAATGCGGTACTTTTTGGGTTGCTACAATATAGGAAACCCAGCGGCACAGCAAGATCCCACAAGCAGTAATAAATGACCGGATGATTTTTTTTTTAATGGTCTTGGTTTGAGGACTAACTATTGACCACGACAATGGTTTCAAATCCCTGTGGAATTTCAATTCAGTTAATCATTTTTAAAAAATTATTCATTCATGGGATGTGGGCTTCGCTGGCTGGGCCAGCATTTATTGCCCATTCCTCATTGCCCTTGTTCAGAGGGCATTTTAAGAGTCAAACACGTTGCAAATCTGGAATATAAAGCTCGTCGCTGTATTGATGACTATCATCGATTGTTGTACAAATCCACCTGGTTCACTAGTGCCCTCTCAGGAAGGAAATCTGCCGGGCTTACCTGGATGTGGCCTATCCTGGGAGCTACCATTGACCAGAATTGGACCAGCCATGTAAATACAATACAAGATCGGGTCAGAGGCTAGGAATTCTGTGGTGAGTAACTCACCTCCTGACTCCCCAAAGCCTGTCCATCATCTACAAGGCACAAGTCAGGAGTGTGTGGAATACTCTCCACTTGCCTGGATGGTCCAACAACATTCAAGAAACTCAGGACAAAGCAGCCCGCTTGATTGGCACCCTACCCGCCACCTTCAACATTCACTCCCTCCACCGCCAATGCACAGTGGCAGCAGTGTGTACCATCTACAAGATGCACTGCAGCACCTGCCAAATCCACAAACTTTACCACCTAGAAGGACCACGGCAGCAGATGGATGGGAACACAACCACCACCAAGTCACACACCATCCTGATTTGAACTATGTCGCCAATGCATCACTGTGGCTGCATCAAAATCCTGGAATTCCCTCCCTAACAGTAGTGAGGGTGTACTTACTGTTATGACCAAGATGGGAGGAATGTGCGAATTATCAAGTCCCACTACTGTGCAGGCTGTACCATTACTTTAAATGTTTAATTTTCCCACTGAAATGGCCAATTGTGTACTGATACCTCTAGTACCCAGAAGAATAAAGACTCTGACCAGGCTTCTTTCAAAAACTCAGAATGATTAATTTATTTTAAAACAAAACTTCTTTTTAACAAGTTGCAATTACTGGTTAACACAACATTGTAATCAGGAAGTATCTCTATCTATCTCTGCCTAAAGAATACCCCCAACGTGCACACAGGCACATACACACAAAGACACATACACACACATACACACAAAGACACAGACACAGGCGCACACACACATACACACACATACACACAAAGACACACACACACACAAGACACATACACACAAGGCACACGCACACATGCACACACATGCACACACATGCACACACATACACACACATACACACACACACATACACACAAACACACACACACAGATATACACACACACACACACACACACAGACAAACAAAGGACAAACAGATAGAGTCTCTCTGCCGAGATGGGCTTTGGAGGATGGGCGTTATAAAATAAAGGATAAAGTCCACGGGGTCTCGATGCTGTTGACCTGGAGTTCTCTCATGTGCATTGGTCCCGGTGGATGCCTGGAAATTCTCACCAATGGTTTAGATTTGCAGATCCAAATGCAGACTAGTTACACTCAGAGGAGGGTTCTCTGGCTACAGGTTGATAGCCACACCCAATTTTAGGCAAGGTAGAGGGGAGGGAGCCAGTCAAGGTAGCCTTCTTTCCCCAGCTTGTTCCCCAACAAGACGGCCTTCAAAACAAGCAGGTTCACAACTTATGCTTTTTTCCCTCTGCCATGTGATCACCTTTTTGTCTTCCAGCTTTTCATTAATTAAAGTGTTTTGCAGTTCAACACAAATAAACAACTCCTTCTCAAGTACCATATAGGTCAAGTGATTTGGAAGAGGCCTGCTTGTTTATAGTTCCAAGGTGAACTTATCACCACCTTTTTAAAAAAACTCCCAGGTTAGCATCCAGATCACGCCATGTCCTTCCATTTTGTAAGAGAAAACTTCCGTCTCCCACACCACATGGACTGCAGCAGTTCAAGAAGGTGCCTCATCACCATCTTCTCAAGGGAAATTAGGGATTGGCAATAAATGCTGGCCTAGCAAGTGTCTCCCACATCCCTTGAATGAATACATTTTTAAAAATGTGACTCCGGACCAAGTAAGGCCGACTGCACTTTGAAAGGGCCTAGCAAGCCACTCAGTTCAAGGACAGTTAGGGATGAGCAATAAATGCTGGCCTTGCCAGTGATGCCCACATCCCATGAAAGAACAAAGGGGGGGGGAAAAAGCTGAACTTGCCATAGAGGCAGGGTCAAGACATTACACCTTACAAGGGGTAGATATCACATAAGAACATAAGAAATAGGTGGAGTAGACCACACGGCCTGTCGAGCCTGCTCCATCATTCAATACGATCGTGGCTGATCTTGGGCTTCAACTGCATTTTCCCACCCTCTCCCCATATCCTTTAATTCCCTGAGAGACAAAAATCCATTCATATGTATTCAACGATGCAGCATCCACCAACCCCCTGGGTGGGGAACTCCAAAGATTCACAACCCTCTGAGTGAAGTAATTCTCCTCATCTCAGTCCTAAATGATTGGCCACTTATCCTGAGACTGTTTTAGATTCCCCGACCCGCAGATACAATCTCTCAGCGTCTGCCCTATCAAACCCCCTCAGAATCTTGTAGGTTTCAATGAGACTGCCTCTCATTCTTCTAAACTCCAGAGAATAAAACCCAATTTACTCAGTCTCTTGTCATTGGACACCCTCCTCATCCCAGGTACCAATTTAGTGAACCTTCACTGTACCACCTCCAATGCAAGTATATACTTTCTTAAATATGGAGACCAAGGCTGCACATCGTTCTCCAAATCCGGTCTCTTCAAGACCCTGTACAACTGTAGCAAGACTTCGTTATTCCTGTACTCCAATAAAGGCCACCAGGCTAGGATGGTGTTCGTGTTGGTATAATAAGTTTTGGCAAACCAGCACTATGCTCAGAAACACCAGAAACATCTGCCCAATTCAACCCACTCACCACCAAGTCTAAATTCCATTGTACCATGGCTCTCTGCCCACGATGTAGCTAGGTTGTGACTGCACGCATTCATTGCAGTTTACCAGGCAACACCCCTGCTCAAAAAGGACAAACAAAAGTCCAAATAACAAGAATGTTGTGCACCAGACTCTGGGGCAAGTCCCAGCGTTTTCCCTGGATTCTGTCTTCAGATCACATCACCGTGGTTTCATTTGTCTGTACTTTCCCTGTATCCCTGCAAAACTTTCTTTCTCTAATATGCACCCAATTCCCTTCAAGAAGTTATTATTGAATCTGCTACCCCACCCTTTCATGCAGCACATTCCAGATTGTAACAGTCACTGCCAAAAAAAAGTTTTCCTCCTCTCTCATCTGCTTCTTTTGTCGATTATCTTAAAGCTGATTATTGAACTTCCCGCTGGTGGAAACAGGTTATCAACTTGTTCTGCCACTTTCAAGAACAAGTGTTTGTGAACCCCCCAGACCTCTCTGTTCCTGCACTTCTTTAAAATTACATCATTTATTTTAGATCATTCTTCCTTCCAAAAGGCACCACTTCTCTGGGTTAAATATGTCTATCCACCACTAGTCTCAGTAATAGTGACCATGAGACGACCACTGATTGTTGTAAAAACCCACCTGGCTTCGCTCATGTCCTTTAGGGAAGGAAATCTGCTGCCTTTACCTGGTCTGGCCTACTTGTGACTCCAGATCCACAGCAATGTGGCTGATTCTTAACTGCCCTCTGAAATGGCCCAGCAAACCACTCAGTTCAAGAGCAAATAGGGGTGGGCAACAAAGGCTGGCCTTACCAGCGATGCCCACATCCCATAAAAGAATAAAATCGAACAGCTTGGGAATTCCACCCCCCCCCCCCCCCCCCCCAGTGTCTTGAACAATATTTATCCCTCAACCAATATCATTTACAAACAGATTCCTTGGTCGTTATGACATTGCTGTTTGTGGGAACTTCCTGTGTGCAAATTGGCTGCCGCATTTCCTACCACAGTGACCACTCATCAAAGAGTACTTCGTTGGCTGTACAGTGCTTTCAGACATCCTCAGATCCTGGAAAACGCTTAATAAATGCAAAACCTTTCTTTTAACCAAGAGCAAGTCGATGGGTAGTACTTTCAGTAGTCACAGGAGGAAAGTTGAAATTCCTGGAGGAAAAATTTAGGTCCAGAATTTAGCAGCAATTCTAAAAACAGATCTTTACTTTTGGCCAAGCTTCAAAGTACCTTCAGATCCTTCTTTTGTTTCAGAGCAGCAAGGTTCAATGTACATTGCTAATGTTTCCATTCTGCATTAACCTTGGCCACTTACGGTTGAGAGTGTTGGATTAGAGTTTGATACTTGTGAATCCTTATGAACTGGCATTTTGGCACTGACAGTTTTATTCGGCTCAGTCATCTCACATCCTCTCTGATCTTTTAAAGCCATAAAACGAGATGCATGAAGCGGTTTTATTGAACTGGGATTGGAAGCTCAGCTTGGTCAATCTGCAGGATTGGCATATTGCTCATGTTACTGGACTGGTAATCCAGAAACCTGATTGAATCTTCCAGAAACATGAGTTCAAATCCCACCCTGGCAGCTGGGGGAATTTAAATTCAATTAATTTAATAAATTGGGAATAAAATGCTGGTCTCATTAAAATAATTGTGATCACGAAGCCGCCAGATTATCGTTAAAAAAAAAACCTGTCTTATTCACTAGTGTCCTTCAGGGGAAGAAAATCTGCCACCCTTACCCGGTCAAGTGGCCTACACTTGACTCCAGAGCCTTGTTAATGTGGTTGACTCTTAACTGCCCTCTGAAATGGCCTAGCAAGTCACTCAACTGTTTGAAATTGCTCTAGTAAAAGAGCACTGTGGGTGTACCAACACCATACCAGACTTCAACCGTTCAAGAAGGTGGCTCACTACCACCTTCTCAAGGGCATTTAGGGATGGGCAACAAATTCTGGCCTCGGCAGCGACACTCGCATCCCAAGAAGGAATAGCAAAAAACCCTGTGCTCACTGGCCTATTTAGCTCTTGGTCCAACAATGCCTTGAATTTAAAATTCTCACCCTAACCTTTATCGGTCTGCAACCTTCCAAGAACTCTGCGCTCCTCCAACTCTGGCACCTTGTGCACAATCCCATTCCCACCATTGGTGGCCATAGCTTTGACTGCTTCAGCCCTTGGTTCTGATATTCCTTCTGTAAACTTCTCCGCCTCCCTAATCTCTTTCTGCTTCTTAAAACAGTCCTTAAAATTCGACCTTTTTGAACACTTGTATGGTCAACGAATCAAATGTCTCTTTGGCCCGGTGTCAATTTTTTGCATCACAACGCTCTTTTGAAGCACCTTAGGACATCACTATGTTAAAGGTGCTATACAAATGCACATTATAGTTGCTGTTGGATGTAATTTATGGATTTCAGACACTTCCGCCAATAGAAGCTTGAATTACTATTAATATTAATATTCCTCATCTAAAGAAAAAGATTCTAGGAATTTTTTTCTGGGCAGGAAGAAATTAGGCTGAGGAGGAGAAAAGGAAACAAATTGCAGTGGGCACTTAAAGATGCTTGAGAAGTTTAGTTTTAACTAGTGAGGGCAAACTGATGGAGTATTTAAAAAAATATATATAATTACAAGGAAGTATTCAATGAATGGCATGACACTAGGAAGTTCTGAGGAACAAAGGGACCTTGGCATGTGTGTCCATAGATCTCTGAAGGCAGAGGGGCATGTTAGTGGGGTGTTAAGGGACACTTGCCTTTATCAATCGAGGCATAGATTACAAAGGTAGGCAGGTCATGTTGGAGTTATAAGAACCTTGGTGAGGCCACAGCTGGAGTACTGTGTGCAGTTCTGGTCGCCACATTATAGGAAGGATGTGATTGCACTGGAGGGAGTGCAGAGGAGATTCACCAGGATGTTGCCTGGGAAGAAACATTTAAGTTATGAAGAGAGGTTGGATAGACTTGGGTTGTTTTCAGTGGAGCAGAGAATTTTAAATTCAAGGCATTGTTGGACCAAGAGCTAAATAGGCCAGTGAGCACAGCAGTTTTTGCTATTCTTTCATGGGATGTGAGTGTCACTGTGGGAGGCCAGAGTTTGTTGCCCATCCCTAATTGCCCTTGAGAATTAATTGAATTTAAATTCCACCAGCTGCCATGGTGGGATTTGAACCCATGTCCTACAGGGCATTAGCTTGGAGTTTTGGGATTACTAGTCCAGTGATATTACCACTGCACCAACATCTACCTGCTTTTGACATCTTTGTTTTTTTGCTATTTATGCTGGTTTTGCTGATTTTTGGTTTTGTTATGACCATTCCCTCAATGTGGTCTGTGAGCTAAGAGTTGGCGCTGTGTGATGTAGCTCCCTTTTAATTAATGAATGGGTCAATAATGCACCTCAGCTCCTACAGGCAATGGTGGTCCCATGGGCCATCGAACTGGCAGGGAGGAAATGACTCACTTTCTATTTTTTATCCACTTATTCTTATTTATTTTCATTTCTATTCATTGACTTATCTCCACATTTTATCCTATTTTCGATCTTTTTTCCCACCACCCCCCCAAGGACCATCTGTCACTTGTTCATGTTGTTCTTTCCAGAGTGCTTACCCTTGTCCTGCTTTCTTAGCTAATGTCACCATCAGCACCTCCTTCAGCCAGCACCACTACCATTAACATCCCTTTGCCCTTTTGTCCATGACATCTTTGTCAACCTCTCCTTAGCCTCCACCTATCGCTGGTCTTCTATCCAACTTCACCTGCTCCACCCCCCTACACAATATAAATTTCATTACATTTTTACTTCTCTTTCACTCTGAAGAAGAGTCATACGGACTCGAAACGTTAACTCTTCTTTCTCTCCACGATTGCTGTTAGACCTGCTGAGTTTCTCTGGCGTTTTCTGTTTTGTTTTCAGATTTCCAGCGTCCGCATTCCAGTATTTTGCTTTTATCTTAAGGAAATGACTCGTGTTCATTTGGCCTGAGTATTCTGCTGCGGGGAGGCGACTTCACCATCTCTGAGTTAAGAGGGTGGTAGGCGGGCACCTCCTAGTAGTAGACGTATTGTACAATAATGCTCTGCCCCAGTTAATTAATGTGTACGCCCCAGCTCAAAACTGCGAGCAGCCGGCCGTCCTTCATCAGCTCCGGCTGCTGCCAAGCAACATCCAGGTCAGTCATTCTAGGCGGTGACTTCAACCACATCATCGATGTGGCCGGACAATCGGGCAGGGCTGACAGGAAACTGAACGCCATGTCCAGACCCCTGATGGAAACAATGAAAGATAACCAGCTGCACAACCTCTTCAGCAACCTTGTAGATAGGTACACCTGAGCGTGGCCAGACATCTTCCAGAATAGACTTCTTGCTTGTGTCCAGAGTGTTCATAGTCAGATCAACGGCAAGCCGGTGTTCTTCTCTGACCGCTGCCTGTTACTGGCCAACTGTCGCTTACAAGAAGACCAGAGGGTTGGCAGGGGGACATGGAAGCTGAACGTGAAACTGTTGACCTCAGAAAACATTGAGGAACTCCAAAGGGGATTACAAAAGTTGGAGAACCGTGAAACCCTCTTCAAGCAGTCAACGTGCTGGTGAGAAGCCATCAAGGCAAAGAGGTTATTCATCCTCAAAGGCTAGAAAGGAGCAGAGGGAAATGTCCCGGCTCCAGAAAAACATGCAGAATCTGCTCCGGCCGCAGTCGATGGGGGTCGATGTCAAGGGGGAACTAACTCCAAGAGGTGAAGAGCCAGCAAGCCTTGCTGTATGCCTTGGGGGTCATCTTCCAGCCCAGAGAGGAGCAGGAGGAGATGTGCCCATGTTTTCTCTTCCAAAACGTACATAAAGAGAGCTCTGTGATCAGCAGCCTGAAGGAAGAAGATGGTTCGGTAACGAGTTTGCAGTCTGACAGATTGAGGATTAGCAAATCCTCTTACACCAGATTGTATGATGTGAAGCTCACAGACAGCAAGGTCTTCCAGTCCTCTGTCACCGAGGTCTTAGACAATAGCGAACAGGAGAGTCTGGACAAACCGCTAACTCTGGATGAGCTGACAAAGGCCATAAAGCCCTTCAAGAAGTGTAAAACCCCTGACTGAGTTGTATTCAGCCCTGTGGGACTGGATCAGCTCAGATCTGCTGGAAGAGTACGAGAGTATGATCCTAGCTGGCAGTGTGTCAGAATCCATGAGGAAAGGCATCACCACCCTCATCTACAAGTGGAAGGGGGAAAGGGAGAAAATTTGAAATTGGCGATCTGTTTCACTGGCGAATATGGACTCCAAAGTTCTGTCCAAGGTCATTGCAAATTGGGTCAAGTCTGCTCTAGAGTTGGTGATCCACCCTGACCAGACCTACGCTGTACCCTGCAGGAAGATCTCTGATAGCCTCGTACCACTCAGGGATACGATTGCCTGTGTACGGCTCAGGGTTGTGGACACCTGCCTCATCAGCCTGGACCAAGTGAAGGCCTTTGGCAGAATATCGCACACCTACATGATGGATGTGCTCTCTAAAATGGGGTTTTGGAAGGGAATCTGCAATTGGATCCAATTGCTCCACACAAACATCATTAGCGCAGCTCCAAACCATGGGTGAAAATTGGAAAGCTTTCCAATTAAATCTGGAGTCAGCCAGGGCTGCCCTCTCTCCCCTGTCCTGTATGGGTGTTGCATAGAACCTTTTGCCGAGTCCATCAGGAAGAATGTGGGTAAAGGAGGGGTGACAATCCCAGGCAGTGGAGGCACTTGGGTCAAAGTCTGCCTGTACATGAATGACATCGCCATCTTCTGCTCGGATCCGCTGTCGGTACACAGACTGATAAGCACCTGCAACCAGTTTGAACTGGCCTCAGGAGCCAAGGTGAATCATGGCAAAAGCGAGGCCATGTTCTTTGGGAACTGGGCCGACTGATCCTTTGTTCCCTTCACTATCAGGTCAGATGCCTGAAGGTGCTGGGAATATGGTATGGAGGGATCAAGGCATGCACTAGAAACTGGAAAGAGCGAGTAGCTATGGTCAAACAAAAACCGGACGTGTGGAAGCAACGTTCCCTCTCTCTTGCGTTTGAGAACCTGGTCATCAGGTGTGAGGTACCCTCGGTGTTACTCTATGTGGTGAGGTGAAAATGACTTCCCTTGACATCAAGGCAGCATTTGACCAAGTGTGGCATCAAGGAGCCCTGGCAAAACTGGAGTCAATGGGAATTGAGGGGAAAATTCTCCACTGGCTGGAGTCAGACCTAGCACAAAGGAAGATGGTTGTGGCTGTTGGAGGTCAATCATCTCAGCTCCAGGACATCACTGCAGGAGTTCCTCAGGGTAGTGTCCTCGGCCCAACCATCTTCAGCTGCTTCATCAATGACCTTCCTTCCATCATAAGGTCAGAAGTGGGGATGTTCGCTGATGATTCCACAATGTTCAGCACAATTCACGACTCCTCAGATACTGAAGCAGTCCATGTCCAAATGCAGCAAGACCTGAACAATATCCAGGCTTGGACTGATAAGTGACAAGTAACATTCATGCCACACAAGTGCCGGGCAATGACCATCTCCCACGAGAGGGAATCTAAACATCGCCCCTTGACATTCAGTGGCATTACCATCGCTGAATCCCCCACTATCAACATCCTGCAGGTTACCATTGACCAGAAACTGAACTGGACTAGCCATATAAATACTGTGGCTATAAGAGCAGGTCAGAGGCTAGGAATCCAGTGGTGAGAAACTCAATTCCGGACTCCCCAAAGCCTGTCCACCATCTACAAGGCACAAGTCAGGAGTGTGATGGAATACTCTCTACTTGCCTGGATGAGTGCAGCTCCTACAACACTCAAGAAGCTTGACACCATCCAAGATAAAGCAGCCCACTTGATTGGCACCACATCCATAAACACTCCTTCCTCCACCAATACACAGTAGCAGCAATGTGTACCATCTACAGGATTCACTGCAGGATCTCACAAAGGCTCCTTAGTCAGCACCTTCCAAATCCACGAGCACTACCATCTAGAAAGACAAGGGCAGAAGACACATGGGAACACCAGCACCCGGAAGCTTCCCTCGAATCCACTCACATTCCTGACTCGGAAATATATCGCCGTTCCTTCACTGTCACTGGGTCGAAATCCTGGAACTCCCTTCCTAACAGCACTGTGGGTGTACCTACACCACATGGACTGCAGCGGTTCAAGAAGGCAGCTCACCCCCACCTTCTCAAGGGGCAACTAGAGATGGGCAATAAATTCTGGCCCAGCCAGCGAAGCCCACATCCCCTGAATGAATAATAAAAAGTCTGGCATATTCCTCACTCCTGCACCATGGCAATCACCTGAGCAATCTTTTGCTTTATCTGGAGGTCAAAAAGAAACCATGCTCATGGGGAAACTGTACAAACCTGGAGAGAAAGGGGGTTGGGGAGGTCAATTTGTCCAACATCACCCTCATCCTGATGTCCAGCTTTGAGTGCAGCCGCATCAAGCTGTGCGCAGACCCCCTGGGTATGCAAACAATAAGTGTCACTACGTGCTGAGCATCTACCTGTTCCCGGTGTTGGGAAGAATGGGACTGGCCATGCTGCCGCCGAATGCTCCAAGCAGTTGGACTGTGCTGTATCGCCTGTCCCTCGTGAAAGGTTTATGCAGAAAAAGACCTTTGACCAGAAATCCATCAGGCAGTGGTGGTCATCAGTAGAGGCCCTGTGGGAAAAGGAGAGGCTGGATCCTGTCAGATGGTTCCCTGAGCTGACTGTCAGAGTCATTTGGCAGAATGCCTCATCACCAGAACTATCAAACAAGCACCAAGATGTAGTTTCACTGGTGGTGAGAAAGGCTCTCCCCGTCGGATCCTGCCTACATGTCCGGAGTCTCACCCTCCTTGACATGTTGTCCTCTAGGTGGCTGTGGTGGGGACGAGACCGTTGTTCACCTCCTTGTGGATTGTGCCTTTGCAAAGAAGGTCTGGAGAGAAATGCAGTGGTTTTTGTCGAGGTTCATCTCGAGTTGACCATAAGACATAGGAGCAGATGTAGGCCATTCTGCCCATCGAGTCTACTCCGCCATTCAATGAGATCATGGCTGATCTGATAATCCTCAACTCCACTTTCCTGCCTTTTCCCCATAACCCTAGATTCCCTTACTGATTAAAAATCTGTCCATCTCAGCCTTGAATATACTTAATGACCCAGCCTCTACAGCCCTCTGCGGTAAAGAATTCCACAGATTCAATACCCTCTGAGAGAAGAAATTCCTCCTCATCTCGGTCTTAAATGGGCATCTCCTTACTCTGAGATTATGCCCCCTGATCCTAGACTCTCCCACAAGGGGAAACGACCTCTCAGCATCTACCCTGTCAAGCCCCCTAAATATCTTAAATGTTTCAATAAGGTCACCTCTCATTCTTCTAAACTCCAATGAGTACAGGCACAACCTACTCAACCTCTCCTCATAAGAAAATCCCTCCATAGCCGGGATCAACCTGGTGAACCATCTCTTCACTGCCTGCAATGCCAGAATATCTTTCCTTAGATAAGTGGACCAAAACTGTTCACAGTTTTCTAGGTGTGGTCTAACTCGTGCCTTATATAGTTTTAGCAAGACTTCACTCCATTCCATTTGAAATAAAGGCCAACATTCCATTTGCCTTCCCTATTACCTGCTGAACTTGTATGTTAGCTTTTTGTGATTCATGCACGAGGACCCCCAAATCCCTCTGTGCTGTGGCTTTCTGCAGTCTTTCTCTATTTAAATAATATTCAGCTCCTCTATTCTTCCTGCCAAAGTGCGTAACCTCACATTTTCCCACATTATATTCCATCTGCCAAATTTTTGCCCACTCACTTAACCACTCTCTATCCTTCTGTAGACCACGACCAAGTGTTGCAAATTGGCAGATTCCAAGGGCCAGGACCATGTGCTGAGGGACGCACTAAAGCTTGGGGCCAACCACCACTGGGGCACAATGGGGAAAGGTCGCTCTCTAAGGCCTTTCAGCCATAGTGCACCTAGGGAATGGAAAATTGGCAGAACCCGCTCAGGCTGTTTGCCTAACTGAATATGAATGCAGAAGTATTTGCATTGAGGCACGTCAGATAGGAACACATTGTATGAAGAAAATTTGAATTATTTTGCACTTCCTGTAATCTTCAATTTGAAATGTTTTCCCCCCCCGGCTATATGTCTGACAAGGAATGTATAATGTCAATATCAAAAAAAATTACACTTGTATAGCGGCACATAAGAGTGGAACACACTGTGTGGAGACAGGTCAGGCTTTATGGCACTTTCTGTAATTTTCAAGTTGAAAGGTACTATAATACACTTTTACAAATTTAATGAACACAGTATTTTGCGACATTTTGGGGAAAGTATTAAAACCAACTCAGCAGTGAAGCTTTAGTTTTCAACAAGATAAGGGTTAGTTTATTACAAAACCACTGCTGGAAATTACTTAAGTAAAAGTGATAAAGCTATTAACTAAAATACAGAAACTAAGATTAAAATGTAAAGGAAAAAAAAAGATACTTAAGGATGAGAGTTCAAATCAGTCTCTATGAGATATTGTTGCAAACCCGTTGCTTGAGTTCCTTCTTCCTGAAGTGAAGGGGTTGAAACTCCAGGTTCGGTTTAGCAGCTGCGATGGCTTCTGCAGTCAAATAGTCAGTGATTGCCTCTCTCAGGGGGACTCAGCAGGTCAAGCAGGTTTTGGGAGAGAGAGTGAGAGCAAGGTTTCTTGTACCTCACTATTTCTGCACTTAAAGGCACTTGCAGATTGCTTGCACTCTTTCGCCAGAACAGCAGTTGATTTCTTAATACGTTCCTCTTTGACTCCCCGTGGCAGAGAGAAACCCCCTCTGTTGATGTCTATCGGAGTTCCTCCTGGGGGTTCTGCACACCGAAAATTGCTGTTTTCAGCCAGACTTTATACAGTTTAAAATGTAACATGGCTGCTCTGTTAATTTTCAAGGAGTCATTGTTTCACAAGGCAAAGAAGTTAATGACACTGTGGTCCTTTGAAGTCCCTTCCTATCTCTTGTTCCCTCAGAAGTAAAAGGGTTTTTATACAAATTAGGAACAGGTGAAGGCCACTCGCCCCCTCGAGCTTGTTCCGCCCGCCATTCAATAAGATCACGGCTGATTTTATTTTAACCTCAAATTTCTGCCTACCCCTGATAACCTTCCACCCCCTTGACTTTTCACACCTTTTAGGAGATTCAATGGACATCCCTTTAGGAGTCTTTGCATTTCAATTACTCCTCGTAGCCACTCTAGAGATATGATAAAAGCAAAGAACTGCGGGTGCTGGAAATCCAAAACAAAAACAGAAACAGCAATAACTGGAAAAACTCAGCAGGGCTGGCAGCATCGGCGGAGAAGAGCACAGTTGACGTTGGGTCATGAGGACTCGAAACGTCAACTGTGATCTTCTCCGCCGATGCTGCCAGACCTGCTGAGTTTTTCCAGGTATTTCTGTTTTTGTTTTTGTTCTAGAGATCTGAGTCTGACAAGGTTTGAATATACACAGAAAGGTACCATGTTGTCTGTCCCTGCTCCAATTTTGAAAACGGCTTTTAAACTCAATGTAAAGGTTCAAAAACAGAAATATACCTTTAGAACAGTTGTCCTTAAAAGCTGTAATATCATTTTTACACATCTGTGACAGGTTTATTTATTTATTTTTTGGTAATTTTGTTGTCCTTGTTATGTTTGATGTATGGGGGGTGGGGTAGAGATTTTTTTGGTATTATTTCTGGTTTCTGGTATTTTTGCTGTATGGATTTTTTTTGCTGCTTTTGGCATAGTTGCTTTTTGGTATTTTCTGCTGGGATTTGGTATTTTTGGTGGGTTTTTTTGCAGATATTTGATCATTTTGCTCATTTGTGTTAATTTGCAGATATTTGTTATTTTTGCTGAATTTTGGTATATTTCTGATAATTTGATAACTTTGCAGATATTTGTTATTTTTGCGGATGTTATTTTTGCAGAATTTTGGTATATTTCTGATAATTTGATGACTTGGCAGATATTTGTTATTTTTTTTGTTCAGTTGATATGGTGCTCATGCTCCTGCAGTGCGCATGCGCGGTTACCCCCCCCCCCCCCCCCGCCTAAGATGGCGGCGCCCATGACTGGCCGCTGGAGGTCGCGAGCACCGGGAACGGAATAAACTACGTTGAATTCCCATTTAATATAAATAAACCGGGACAAGAGCGGGTGGTTCATCCGAGACCGGGAGAGCGAACTGAGAGCGGGCGGCCTGTGGAGTCTCTCGGAGCCCCCGGGGGGGGAGGAGAGCCGGCGGCCTGGCCAGGTAACTAGGGGCAACAGTAGGGGCTTGGAGCGGGTAACCCCGAGCATCGGCCTAGAAGGGGGGGGGAGGGGGGGGGGAGGGGGAGAGTGGTTGGGGGGAGAGGGTGTTGGGGGGAGAGGCCTGAGTGGGGGGTGGGATGTTGGGGGGAGAGGCCTGAGTGGGGGGTGGGATGTTGGGGGGAGAGGCCTGAGTGGGGGGTGGGATGTTGGGGGGAGAGGCCTGAGTGGGGGGTGGGATGTTGGGGGGAGAGGCCTGAGTGGGGGGTGGGATGTTGGGGGGGAGAGGCCTAAGGGGGGGTGGGATGTTGGGGGGAGAGGCCTGAGTGGGGGGTGGGATGTTGGGGGGGAGAGGCCTAAGGGGGGGGTGGGATGTTGGGGGGAGAGGCCTGAGGGGGGGAGGGGGTGGTGTGTTGGGGGGGGGGGGAGGCCTGAGGGGGCGGGGGGGGGG
Source organism: Carcharodon carcharias (assembly GCF_017639515.1). Lineage (NCBI taxonomy): Eukaryota > Metazoa > Chordata > Chondrichthyes > Lamniformes > Lamnidae > Carcharodon > Carcharodon carcharias. The sequence continues at coordinate 193,250,534 of NC_054470.1, read as the reverse complement.
GGGGTGTTGGTGGGGGAGAGGCCTGGGGGAGTGGGGGGGGGTGTTGGTGGGGGAGAGGCCTAAGGGGGGGGTGTTGGGGGGAGAGGCCTGAGGGGGGGGTGGGGTGTTGGGGGGAGAGGCCTGAGGGGGGGGGAGAGGCTTTTTGGGGGGGGGGTTGTGGGGGGAGAGGCCTGGGGGGGAGGGGGGGTTTGGGGGGGAGAGGCCTTGGGGGGGGGGGGGTGTTGGGGGGAGAGGCCTGAGGTGGTGGGGGGGGGGGATGTTGTGGGGAGAGGCCTGAGGAAGGGGGGGGGGCGGGTTGGGGGTGAGGCCTGAGGGAGGGGGGGGTGTTGGGGGGAGGGGCCTGAGGGGAGGGGGGGTGTTGGGGGTGAGGCCTGAGGGAGGGGGGGGTGTTGGGGGGAGAGGCCTGAAGGGGGGGGGTGGTGTTGGGGGGAGTGGACAGAGGCTTGAGAGGGGGGAAATGGGGAGGGAGGACAAGAGATCTGAGGGGGGTGTGGAGGGGATGGGGAGGGAGGACAGAGGCCTGGGGGGGTGTTTGGGTAGGGTAGGGGGGCAGAGGTGTTGGGTGGGGGGACAGAGGCTTGTGGAGGGAGGGGAAGAGAGGAGTGAGGATGACAGAGGGTGAATGCATGAGGGTGGGGGTGGGTGGCAGTGAGGAGGAAAACCTGGAGTGAAATATTAATATTTATTTAAGAAAAATTGCATTTAATCAAAGTGCCTCTCCTGAACTGAGCTCATGAAGTGTTTTACAGCCATGGAAGTACTTTTTGAAATGTATTCACTGTCGTCGTGTTGGAAACACAGCAACCAGTTTGTGCATAGCAAGATCCCACAATTGGTAATGTGACAATGACTGGATAATCTGTTTTTTTGTGTTGTTGGTTTGGGGATAAATATTGTCCAGGATGATGGGGGTAATTCCTCTGCTCTACTTTGAAATAGTGTCCTGGAATCTTATAAATCCACCTATGCAGGCAAAGAGGACCTTGGTTTAACATCTTATCTGAAAGACAGCACCTTTGACAGTGCAGCACTTCTTCAGTACAGGGATACAGCCTCATTACTGAGCCAGATTTTGTTCTATTTCAGAATGTTGGAATCTAACTAGTAACAAATTGAGGTTTCTTTTATTTTAGTGTTTCTCATACAGGGATTCAGTATATATTCCATCTCTCTCTAGTCATCTAGTGAAGTACAGTCCATGTCTGCCTGTAGCCCTGCTATATGCTTTATGTTCTTCACATGAGGCTAAATAGTGTCTGCGGACAAACAGTTTGGCCCTGGAGGTGGGACCCATCAAAGCTGAATATTGTGCAATCATCAACGAGCATCCCCACTTCTGACCTTGTGATGGAAGGAAGGTCATTGATGAAGCAGCTGAAGATGGTTGGGCCCAGGACATTATCCTGAGGAACTTGGTCAAACCATCTTCAGCTGCTTCCTCAATGACCTTCCTTCCATCATAAGGTCAGAAGTGGGGATGTTTGCTGATGATTGCACAATGTTCAGCACCATTTGCAACTCCTCAGGTGCTGAAGCAGTTCATCTTCAAATGCAGCAAGACCTGGACAATATCCAGGTGTGGGCTGACAAGTGGAAAGTAACATTCGTGCCACATATGTGCCAGGTAATGACCATTTCCAACAAGAGAGAATCTGACCATCGCCCCTTGATATTCAATGGCATTACCCTCACTGAATCCCCCACTAGCAACATCCTGGGGATTGCCATTGACCAGAAACTGAACTGGACTAGCTGTATAAATACTGTGGCTACAAGAGCATGTAGAGGCTAGGAATTCTGCAGCAAGTAACTCACCTCCTGACTTCCCAAAGCCTGTCCACCATCTACAAGGCACAAATCAGGATTGTGATGGAATATTCTCCAACTGCCTGGATGAGTGCAGCTCCAACAACACAAGAACGCTTGACACCATCCAGGACAAAGCAGCCCACTTGATTGGCGCCACATCCACAAACATTCACTCCCCCCCACTACCGACGCTCAGTAGCAGCAGTGTGTATCATCTACAAGATGCACTGCAGAAACTCACCAAGGCTCCTTAGACAGCACCTTCCAAACCCACGCGCACTACCATGTAGAAGGACAAGGGCAGCAGAGCACCACCACCTGGAAGTTCCCTTCCAAAGCGTTCAGCATTCTGACTTGGAAATATATCGTTGTTCCTTCACTGTCACTGGGTCAAAATCCAGGAACTCCCTCCCTAACAGCACTGTGGGTGTACCTACAGCATTTTGAGCAGGCGTTACTGGATAGTGATTGTGTGTGAGTTGTGTTTTTTTTCCCCTCCTCCACTCCCCCAGTTGATTAGCTACAGAGCCAAACCAAACAGTTGTGTTTCGTCCTTGTGATCAGGTAGCATGCATCAATGGGGAATTAAACTTGCAGCTTCTAGCTTGTATGGTCCATTGCTACATTATGCATCTTAATGTGGAAAAGAATCATTGTCCACTGATTATGCGATGATCTAAAGAAAAGCTGTTTTTTCACTTGCTGATAGTCTGCCACAGTATTCAAGTATGAAATTATAGACTTTAGTTCCAGTGCGTGTTAGTGCAGGGAGGGGGTGTGGAGCAATACATCTGAACTTCTGATCTAAACTGGGTGAAAGTTGATCTACTTGTTTTTGACAGGATGATGGGGATTGTAGCTGACTGCCAGGCCCAGTTTGTTGCCATGCTTATTAAAGACCCATTCTGTTTGCACTTTTGCTTATGCTGCCACAATGTAAAGGCACATACAGATTGCATTCTTTTAATGTGTGCGTTTCTTTTGTTTAATTACCTGGAATATTGGACTGTGGAACGCCTATCAATATGTATTACATCAAACTACAACATTTCTTTCTGTCAGCTCAGTATTGACCATGGAGCTGATTGAATTCATTTAGCTGTTCTCATTCTGAACCAACCTTCTACTTTAGTCACCTAAATCCTTCTCTGTGACAGGTCCTCTATGCCATTGTCTATCCAGTCCTTGCTTAATCTTCCAGGGCTTTCATGTTCTCAGTTTGTGTACAGGGCTATAAATGATATTCCAGCTGTTTACATTCTTGATATTTATTCAAAACCATCACCGTTCTCTCAGATGGTGGTGTAGTGGTAATGTCACTGGACGAGTAATCCAGAAGTAACCCAGACTACTACTCTGGTGACACAAGTTCAAATTCCACCACAGCAGCTGGTGGAATTTAAATGCCATTAATAAATCTGGTAGTGACCGTGAAACTATCATTGATTGTCATAAAAACCCATCTGGGTTCACTGATGTCCATTTGGGAAGGAAATCTGCTGTTCTTACCTGGTCTGGCCTACAGGTGACTCCAGACCCACAGCAATATGGTTGACTCTTCACTGCTCTGAAATCAGGGATTCACAAAATTGTAATGGCACTGAGGGAGGCCAATTAGCCCATCATGTCTGCACTAGCTCTCCAAATGAGCATTGTGACTTAGTGCCATTCTTCTGCCTTTTCCCTGTACCTCTGCACATTGTTTCCATTCAAATAATCCTCTAATGCCTTCTTGAGTGTCTCGATTGAACCTGCCTCCACCACACTTCCACATTCTGCACTCCAGACTCAAAACCACTCACTGTATGAAAAAGTTTTTTCTCACACCACATTTGCTTCTTTTGCAAATCACTTTAAATCTGTCCCCTCTCGTTCATGATCATTTCACAAGCAGGAACAGTTTCTCCTTATCTGCTCTATCCAGCACCCTCATGATTTTGAACATCTCTATCAAACTTTTACTTAGCCTTCTCCTCTCCAAGGAGAATAGCCCCAACCTCTCCAATCTTTCGTCATAACTGAATTTTTTCATCCCTGGAACCACTCTTGTAAACCTCTTCTGCACTTGCTCCAATGTGATCACATCCAGTGTGGCGCCCAGAACAGTACACAATTCTCCAGCTGAGGTCTAACTAGTGTTTTATATAAGCTCAGCATAATCTCCCTGCTCTTGTAGTCTATGCCCCTATTAATAAAGCCCAGGATACTGTATGCCTTATTAACTGCTCTCTCCAACTGTCCTGCCACCTTCAGTGATCTATGCACATATACATCCAGATCCCTCTGCTCCCCTTAAAAATTTCACCCCTTATTTTGTATTGCCTGACCATGTTCTTCCTATCAAAATGCATTACCTCACGCTTTTCAGCATTGAACTTCATCTGCCACCTATTTGCCTGCTCCACCAACTTGTCAATGTCCTTTTGAAGTTCTGCTCTGGCCTCCTCACAGTTTACAATGCTTCCAAGTTTTGTATCATCCGCAAACTTTGAAATTGTCCCCTGCACACCAAGATCTAGATCAGGAAAAGCAAGAGTCCCAATACCAACCCCCAGGGAACTCCACTACAAAACCTCCTCCAGCCCAAAAAACATCCATTGGCCATTACTCTGTTTCCTATTACTCAGCCAATTTTGTATCCATGTTGCTACTGTCCCTTTTATTCCATGAGCTATAACTTTTCTCACAAGTCTGTTGTATGGCACAGTTTCGAATGCCTTTTGAATGTCTGTGTACACCACATCAACCTCATTACCCTCATCAACCCTTTCTGTTAGCTCTTCAAAAAATCTCCAAGTTAGTTGAACATGATTTCCCTTTTAGAAATCCATGCTGGCTATTCCTAGCCACCCCACATTTTTCCATGTGACTACTAATTCTAACCTGAATAATTGTATCAAGAAGCTTCCCCACCACTGAAGTTAAACTGACTAGTCTTTAATTGCTGGGCTTATCCTTACAACCTTTTTTGAACAAGGGCATAACGTTTGCAATCCTCCAGTCCTCTGGCACCACCCCTGAGTCTAGGGAAGACTGAAAGGTTGTAGCCAGTGTCACTGCTCTTACTTCCTTCAGTATGCTTGGATGCATCTCATCTGGTCCCGACAGTTTATCCAGAACTTCCTCCTTATCAATTTTGAGCCCTTCTAGTGGCAGAGCTTCTTCCTCTGTTACCGTGGCCTCTGTAGCATCTGCTTCCTTGGTAAAGACAGATGGAAAGTATTCACTTAACACCTCAGCCATGCTCCCTGCCTCCATGTGTAAATCCCCTTATTGGTCCGTAATCAGCCCTACTCCTCCTTTGACCACGCTTTTACTATTTGTATGCCGATTGAAGACTTTGCGATTCCCCTTTATGTTGGCTGCCAGTCTTTTCTCATAACCCCTCTTTGCTTCTCTTATTTGCTGCTTCACCTCCCCTTGAACCTTCTGTATTCCACTTAGTCCTCAGTTGTATTTTCTACCTGACACCTGTCATAAATGCACTTTTTCTTCTTTAACTTAATTTCTATCTCCTTTTTCATCCAGGGGACTCTGGATTTGTTTGCCCTACCTTTCCCTTACGAGGGAATATACCTTGACTGTGCCCGAACCATTTCTTCTTTGAAGGTAGCCCATTGCTCAGCTACAGTTTTCCCCACCAACCTTTGGTTCCAGTCTATCTAGCCCAGCTCCGTTCTTGCTCCATTGAAGTTGGCTCTCCCCCAGTTAATTATTCTTTCTCTGGATTGCCCATTGTCCTTTTGTACCCTCATCCTAAACCTTATGACACAATGATCACTGTCTCCTAAGTGTACCCCCACTGACACTTGATCTATTTGGCCCACCTCATCCTCCGCCATTTCCGCCACCTCCAGCATGAAGCCACCAGCAAACACATCTTCCCTTCACCCCACCTCCTGTTGGCATTCTGTAGGGACCATTCCCTTTGGGACACCCTGGTCCACTCCTCCATCATCCCCTACACCTCAACCCCCTCCCACGCCACCTTCCCATGCAATCGCAGAAGGTGCAGCACCTGCCCCTTTACTTACCCCCTCCTCACCGTCCAAGGGCCCAAACAAACCTTTCAAGTGAAGCAGCACTTCCCTCAATTTGGTCTACTGCATTCGCTGCTCCCAATACGGTCTCCTCTACATTGGAGAGACCAAACACAGACTGGGTGACTGCTTTGCGGAACACCTTAGGTCTGTCCGCAAGCATTACCCAGACCTCCCTGTCGCTTGCCATTCCAACACTCCACCCTGCTCTCATGCCCACATGTCTGTGCTTGGCCTGCTGCATTGTTCCAGTGAAGCTCAATGCAAACTGGAGAAACAGCACCTCATCTTCCGACTAGGCACTTTACAGCCTTCTGGACTGAATATTGAGTTCAACAACTTCAGACCATGAACTCTCTGCTCCATCCTCACCCCTTTTTGATCCCCTTTTTTCAAATATTTATTTCTTAATTTTTTATATATACATTTTTTCCCACCCATTTCTATTATTATTTTTAAAATTTATTCCCATTCATTGTTTTATCCCCACCTTTTAGCCTTTTTCGATTCCTTCACCCCACCTCACCCCCACTAGGGCTATCTGTACCTTGCTCGTCCTACTTTCCACCCTTAATTAGCACATTCCTTAGCTAATCTCACCACCTTCTTTGTCCTTTTGTCCGTGACGTCTTTTGGTTATCTCCACCTATCACTGGCCCTCCATCCAGCTCTGTTGAAGGGTCTTGAGGACTCGAAACGTCAACTTTGCTCTTCTTTGCCGATGCTGCCAGACCTGCTGAGTTTTTCCAGGTAATTTTTTTGTTTTGGATTTCCAGCATCCGCAGTTTTTTGTTTTTATCTCTATCCAGCTCTTCTTGTCTCACCCCCCCCCCAAACCAGCTTATATTTCACCCCTTTTCTATTTTTCCTTAGTTCTGTTGAAGAGTCATGCGGACTTGAAACGTTAACTGTATTCCTCTCCACAGATGCAGCCAGACGTGCTGAGTTTTTCCAGCTATTTTTGTTTTTTTCACTAAAACAGATTATCTGGTCATTACCACACTGTTGTTCGTGTGCCAGTTGGCAGCCGCGTTTCCTGCATTACAACAGTGATTACACTTTAAAAGTACTCCATTGGTTGCTAAGCGCTTTGGAAAGTCCTGAAGTTGTAAAGCTACTACAGAGCGCAAGTCTGTCTTTCAGGTAATTGAGAATCACAGGCCACGTTACTCTGGTACGTTCTGTTGACAGAGGTTTTTCTGCGCGTTGCTCTTTATTATTTTTTAAAGTGCTGACAAAAGTTCCATTGAACAGTGTGTGTGATGTCTGAAATATGAAGGACAGATTGGGGGTGTGTTGATGAGAGCATTGCGGAGGGTAGTTAGCTGAGCGAGATTGTAGAGGGTGGGAGGAGGCTGCAGGGATGCTACTTGGTAAATAAAAACAAAGTGGTCTTTCTCAGGTGTTTTTGACAGAAGGTTACTGGTGCACCGGGAAGGCATGAAGGTACGGTGGGAGAGATTGGGCAGACAACGATAAGGTGCATGGGGAGAGGGTGGAGAAGAGTGCCTCCCGTTCACTCTGCAAACCTGAGAAATGTTTCTCCCCGCAGTGTCCTGAGAAACCAGTGATTTGTTTTTTTTAAAAGGTGGGTAGTGCTGAAAATCATACATCGAAGACATTCTGCAAATCATTCCTTTCTAGGAATTGGCTTTAAGGTTCTCCTTTTAAGCGCTCTAGAAATCAGTAATTATTTAAAAAGTGCTGAAAAAAACCCTTGAAGAACTTGAAGGGCTCCTAGCAGCAGGTTCTTGCAATGTCGGAGACAGGGCAGCAATGTTTGGGCTCCCATTAGGAAGCCGGGGGTGACTAGTTGGCATGCCAAACTCTTAAAATGCCAAGATAAAAGCGAAATACTGCGGATGCTGGCAATCTGAAACAAGAGCAAAAATTGCTGGAAAAGCTCAGCAGGTCTGACAGCATCTGTGCAGGGAAAGACAGAGTTAATGTTTCGAGTCCACAAGACTCTTCCTCAGAACTGCCAAATGTCAAAATTGCCAAATTTTCCCTGCAGCAGCTTGGGGAAGCCTTGTAAATAGGCTGCAAATTTCAAAAGAAAGAACTTACATTGTGCTTCTCACAACCTCAACACCTGAAAGTGCTTTACTGCTAATGAAGTGCTTTTTTGTATGTAGCCGCTGATGTGATGTTGCGAAGGTGACAACGAATTTGCGTACAGCGTACAAAATCCTCATCTGTGGAACGTGATTGGAAGAAACATTAAACGGGGGAAGGGGTGGTAGAAAGGTAATAATGATTGGTGAATGAGGCAATAAATAGTTGCAGGGGGTCAAACAGAATCAAAGAGCAGCTACAATACGAAAGGAGGCCATTTGGCCCATCGTGCCTGCACCAGCTCCCCAAATGAGCAATTTACTTTATGCCACTCTCCCGCCTTCTGCCCATAACCCTGCACATTCTTCCTCTTCAGATAACTGTCTAATTCCTTTCTGAATGCCTTGATTGACCTGCTTCCACCACACACTCGGGCAATGAATTCTGGACCTTAACCACTCGCTGCCTGAAAAAGATTTTCCTTATGTCACTTTTTTGTTTCTTTTGCCAATTACTTCAAACCTCTACCCTCTCGTTCACAATCCTTCTACCAATGGGAACAGTTTCTCCCAAGCTACTCTGTCTAGACCCCCTCATCATTTTGAATAGCTCTATCAAATCTCCTCTCAGCCTTTTTCTTGCCCAAGGAGAACAATCCTAACTTCTCCAATCTATCTTCATAATGGAACTTCCTCATCCCTGGAGCCATTCTTGTGAATCTTTTCTGCACTCCCCTCCAATGCCTTCACATCTTTCCTAAAGTGTGGTGCCCAGAGCTGGATGCAGTGCTCCAGCAGAGGATGAACTAGAGTCTTTAGAAAGCACTCAAGGATTTTTCTTTTAAGTTCATCCCTTGCAGGGGTGTTTTGGGGGCTGGGATGGTGGGTGAGGGTGTGGATAATGGCTTCGACTTAGTGAGTGCTTCTGACTACTTTGGATGGTTCAGTGAGTACTTGCTGTTTTTTTTTAAAATCTCTGCTGAATTCAGGCAAAGGATTGTTTTCAGTCAGCCCCTGGGTAAAGTGTGAATGCCTTAGTGATGAGAACCTGGATGAATCAAACTGAGATTTTCCATTTCTATGAAAAAAAAATAGTGGGCTGCTTTTCTTGATTTTTCTGCTCACCACATTTCACCTTTCAAGCACTTCAACGCCAGCTATAAATGGCAAGGACTGTGCGTTGCAATGGAGGCAAATAGAACAGTCGCAGTAAGAACCCTCTGACCTGTTCCATTGCTGATTGGTGCTTTTAGTTGAGGCAACAGTGTTGGCCATGTCACTGAATGAGCTCCGCAGTCTGCAGGTCGTGTGTCTTTGGCATCTTTATGCAAGTGGAAGCTTGCAGACTGTTTAACATTGTTCTCAACTCAGCCAAGGATAAGTCCTGCAGAAAGTCACTGCCAAAGCTTCTGGAGATTGTAACAACTGGCTTATATTATTGTATTGCAATATAGTCCAACAATTGTCTGTCTGGCTAGCCCTTTCACCTACTTTCCATTCTGTGTGTGTTGAGGTCATGGTAAGTGGGTTACAGTGAAAAGTAAATAGTTTTATGTGGCTAGTTCTGTTGTTGTGAACTTTGTAACATTTATCTGTTGATAAGCTTGGTAAACTATATGGGACGTCCATGGTGAGGTGGGGGGAAGGAGGTGGGATACTGAGGGCAGTTTACGGGATGTTAACTCATTCCAACCCGTGAATTGTGTGCACAGCAAAATGAGGAATATTACTGCCGGGGAGCAGAACAACTTTCTCATTCAGACACAGAGTCCAGTTATTGCCTCAGGTCCAATCTCGGAAGATGCTTAGAGGGATTACTGGGGTCCAATCTCGGAAGATGCTTAGAGGGATTACTGGGGTCCAATCTCGGAAGATGCTTAGAGGGATTACTGGGGTCCAATCTCAGAAGATGCTTAGAGGGATTACTGGGGTCCAATCTTGGAAGATGCTTAGAGGGATTACTGGGGTCCAATCTTGGAAGATGCTTAGAGGGATTACTGGGGTCCAATCTCAGAAGATGCTTAGAGGGATTACTGGGGTCCAATCTTGGAAGATGCTTAGAGGGATTACTGGGGTCCAATCTTGGAAGATGCTTAGAGGGATTACTGGGGTCCAATCTTGGAAGATGCTTAGAGGGATTACTGGGGTCCAATCTTGGAAGATGCTTAGAGGGATTACTAGGGTAACAGGATCTATTTCCTCTTGTGGGAGAGCCCAGAACAAGGAGGCATAGTGGTAAAGTTCAAGCTAGGCCTTTCGGGGGTGATGACAGGAAGCACTTCCCACAAAAAGGGCAGTGGAAATCTGGAACACTCTCCCCCAAAAAGCTTTTATGCTGTGGATCATTTGGAGCTTTCAAGCCTGAGAATGCTAGATTTTTGTTGGACATGGGTATCTCAGGGCATGGAGTTAAGGTTCAGATCGGTCGTGGTCTAATTCAACGGCTGGAGGTCTAAAGGGATCCTCCTGGTCCCATGCCCCTATCCAGTTTGCCAAGTGAGCAGTTCCATTTTCCACAACAAACCATCTGTGGCTTCTCTGACATAGATTGTCACGAACGTAAAAGTCAAGTATTGTACCATGTCTGTGCCCACTGCAAAGGTGCTGCAGGATCTGCGCTCACCCACAAGTATGCCCAGACTGCCCAAACTTATTTCACCAAGGAACTTTGCAGGCAGTGGATTGAGAAGACTTCCATCTCATCAGGCAGCTTGCTGTTGTACCTAATTTCCCAATGATGGCAGGAAATGTGCATGTAACTTGGTGGATCTCTCCATATTCCCTTCCACCATCTCTTCACCAACCCCCCCCCCCCCCCAAATCATCATCACAGAACAGAAGGAAGCCATTTGGCCCAGTGTGCCTATGCTGGCCCTTTGAATTAGCCCAATGCCCCCTCTGTTCTCTCCCCATAGCCCTGCCACATTTTCCCCTTCAAGTATTTATTCAGTTTCTTTTGAAAGTTTCTGTTGAAATCTGCTTCAGGTAGTTCATTCCCAATCATCATAACTCACTGTGTAAACACTAAGCTCCTCACCCTTTTGTCAATTACCTTCAACTGGTCTCATCTTCTGTCGCTATTAGTTCTTCCTAGTGGATAGTTTCTTCACCTGAGAGCTGAAAGTGTGCTGCCTGGTGTACTTGCCAGAAAGGGTTACTAGATAAACGATAAGGTGCAAAAACATCCGTTGCCCAAGGCCACTCAGGGTAATTAAAGCATCAGTACAGCTGACTTGATGGGGATAAGCTAACTGAGGATGAAATCTGGGACTGCAAGCTTTCTGGCCTGGATTGTACGCTCATTACCCATTGAAGCAGTGAGAAGTCTCAGATTAAAGATTCTTCAATGGACTTTGACACATGTTTGACCTGAGATGAGAATTGCAGGTTTACTTTATCAAACAGGGGCCTTAATCTGCTCAAGATGAATTCCCAACCAAGTTGAGGATTCAGAACTTAGAAGCTACAAGAGAAGGTCAAGTGCATCTTTTTCACTCCGAGGGGTTTTGATGAGGTGACTGAGAGAACCTGCTTCCATGGATTGGTGAGTCAGTCATTGGAGGGCATGAGTTTAATGGCTGTCTTTAAGGGGAATGCAGACTCACAGCATTGTTCGGACATGCAGTGCCACACCTGAACAGCACTGGAAGCAGAATCTACCATCACTTTTGCCAGGGAGGCATAAATATTTGAAATAGGAAAGGTTAAAATGTTAATGGGGAAAGGATAAGTAAATGGGACTAAGTGGCATCCTCTTTCAGAGGGCTGTACAAATGCGGTCTGTAAAATTCCTATGATTCTAATCGAGTTGTAGAACAAGTTACCAGGGAAGCATATTGGCACATACTCGCATTAAAGTTGGTTCCATACATACTGAGCACAAGCTGGCCAAGGTCAATTGCCAGATTTGTTATGTATCCCTGTTGTCTGTTAATGAGTTGGAGTTTGGACCTGGTCAAGGCACATTGTGTGCCTTGGTTCAGTCAGTTAGGGGGAGACGCTGGCTTAGTGACAACGTCACTGGATTAGTGATCCAGAGACAAAAACAAAAATAGCTGGAAAAACTCAGCAAGTTTGACAGCATTTGTGTAGAGGAAGACAGAGTTAACATTTCGAGTCTGTATGACTCTTCATCAGAACTGAAGAGGAATAGACATGTGGTGAAATTTAAGCTGTTTGAGGGGGTGGGACAGGTGGAGCTGGATAGAGGGCCAGTGATAGGTGGAGGCAAAGGAGAGATTGCCAAATATGTCACAGACAAAAGGACAGTGGTGATATTAGCTAAAGGATGTGCTAATGGTGACATTAAGGGTAGAAAGCAGGATGAGCAAGTGACATAGCCCTAGTGGGGGTGGGGTGGGGGGAAGGGATCGAAATAGGCTAAAAGGCGGAGATAAAACAATGGATGGAAATAATTTTTAAAAATAATAATAGAAATTGGTGGGAAAAGAAAAATATATTTAAAAAATATAATTATTAGAAAAAAGGGGATCGGAAAGGGGGTGGGGATTGAGGAGAGAGTTCATGATCTGAAGTTGTTGAACTCAATGTTAAGTGCGGAAAGCTGTAAAGTGCCTAATTAGAAGATGAGGTGCTGTTCCTCCAGTTTGCGTTGAGCTTCACTGGAACATTGCAGCAGGCCAAGGACGGACATGTGGGCATGAGGGCAGGGTGGAGTGTTGAAATGGCAGGCGACAGGGAGGTCTGGGTCATGCTTGTGGACAGACCAAAGGTGTTCCGCAAAGCAGTCACCCAGTCTGCGTTTGGTCTCTCCAATGTAGAGGAGACCGCTTTGGGAGCAGCGAATGCAGTAGACTAAATTGAGGGAAGTTCAAGTGAAATGCTGCTTCACTAGAAAGGAGTGTTTGGGCCTTTGGATGGTGAGGAGGGGGTAGGTAAAGGGGCAGGTGTTGCATCTTCTGCGCCAGCCTGCAGACACTTCCTCCTACCTCTCCCTGGACCCTGACCTCACCACTGTACATCAAGCCATTGTTTCCAGGACTGTCACTGACTAATCTCCTCTGGAGATCTTCCCTCCACAGCTTTCAACCTGATAGTCTCCCAACCTCAGACGGCCCGCTTCTACTTCCTACCCAAAATCCACAAACAGGACTGTCCCGGCAGACTGATCGTGTCAGCCTGTTCCTGCCCCATGGAACTCATTTCTTGCTATCTTGATTCCATTCTCTCTCCCCTTGTTCAGTCTCTTCCCACCTACATCCGCAATTCCGCTGACGCCCTACATCATATCAACAATTTCCAGTTCCCTGGCCACAACCGCCTCCTCTTCACCATGGACGTCCAATCCCTCTACCTCCATCCCCCACCAGGATGGTCTGAGGGCCCTTAGCTTCTTCCTCGAACAGAGGCCCGAACAATCTCCATCCACCACTACTCTCGTCCGTCTGGCTAAACTTATTCTCACACTGAACAATTTCTCCTTAAACTCCTCTCACTTCCTCCAAATAAAAGGTGTGGCTATGGGTACCCGCATGTGCCCCAGTTATGCCTGTCTCTTTATGGGGTATGTGGAAGTTTGCTTGTTCCAGCCCTACTCTGGCCCCCTCCCACAGCTCTTTCTCCTCTGACGTGTCTTCCTTCTTCCTTAACCGAGGTTTTCCACCCATGGTGGTTGAAAGGGCCCTCAACCATGTCCGGCCCATCTCACGTGCATCTGCCCTCACATCTTCCTCTCCCTCCCAGAACCATGATAGGATCCCCCTTGTCCTCACTTATCACCAGCCTCCACATTCAAAGGATCATCCTCCGCCATTTCAGCCAACTCCAGCATGATGCCACCACCAAACACATCCCTTCAACATCTCCGTCGGTATTCCGCAGGGTTCATTCCCCCCGGGACACCCTGGTCCACTCTTCCATCACCTCAAACCCCTCCCACGGCACCTTCCCATGCAACAGCAGAAGGTGCAATACCTGCCCCTTTACTTCCCCTCTCCTCACAGTCCAAGGGCCCAAACACTCCTTTCAAGTGAAACAGCATTTCACTTGCACTTCCCTCAATTTAGTCTACTGCATTCACTGTTCCCAAAGCGGTCTCCTCTACATTGGAGAGACCAAACGCAGACTGGATGACTGCTTTGCGGAACACCTTCGGTCTGTCTGCAAACATTACCCAGACCTCCCTGTCTCTTGCCATTCCAACACACCACCCTGCTCTCATGCCCACATGTCCGTCCTTGGCCTGCTGCAATGTTCCAGTGAAGCTCAACGCAAACTGGAGGAACAGCACCTCATCTTCCGACTAGGCACTTTACAGCCTTCTGGACTTAACATTGAGTTCAACAACTTCAGGTCATGAACTCTCTCCTCCATCCTCACCCCCTTTCCGATCCCCTTTTTTTAAATAATTATTATATTATTTTAAATATAATTTTCTTTTCCCACCTATTTCTTTTAAAAATTATTTCCATCCATTGTTTTATCTCCACCTTTTAGCCTATTTCGATCCCTTCTCCCCACCCCACTAAGGCTATCTGTCACTTGCTCATCCTGCTTTCTACCCTTAATGTCACCATTAGCACATTCCTTAGCTAATATCACCACTGTCAACACTGCTTTGTCCTTCTGTTTATGACATCTTTGGCAATCTCTCCTTTGCTTCCACCTATCCCTGGCCCTCCATCCAGCTCCACCTGTCCCACCCCCTCTTAAACAGCTTATATTTCACCTCATTTCTATTTCTCTTCAGTTCTGTTGAAGAGTCATACGGACTCGAAACGTTAACTGTTCCTCTCTGCAGATGCTGTCAGACCTGCTGAGTTTTTCCAGCTATTTTTGTTTTTGTTTCAGATTTCCAGCGTCTGCAGTATTTTGCTTTTACCTTAGTGATCCAGAGACCCAGGCTAATGCTGTCAGGATGCAGGTTCAAATCCTACCATAGCAACTGGTGCACTTTAAATTCAATTATTAAAATCTGAAAAATCTCCTCATCCTTTGAGACTGGTTTGATGGAAATGACCAATGTTTCTTGGTAGAGAGATCACTAATGTCCTTTAGGGAATGAAATCTGCCGTCCTTACTTGGTCTGGCCTACATGTGACTCCAGACCCACAGCAATGTGGTTGACTCTTAACTATCCACTGGAATAGTCTAGCAAGCCATTCAGTTCAAGGGCAGTTAGAGGTGGTAACAAATGCTGGCTTTGCCAATGACGCCCACATCTCATGAAAGAATAAATTTTTAAAAAGTTGTTACACCCTCTCCACTCCTGCTTTGCCCTAGGCTGCATTATTCAAGGCTAGCAGCACATCACAGATCTGTAGTAACTTGTTGCACTCTTGATTTTACAAATTCCACCTGTGTTAGCTATATCCTGTTCAAAATCCATCTCTGCATTGTGGCTGAGGGAGCTGACAAATTGGATTTTGCAGCCTCACTGGATGGAGCATCACACATTGGAGGGAAATGATTCCTTTATTCTCATGACGTTTACCTGAGAGACCTGGTTTTCATTCCCAACCGTAAAGCAATGTTGCCCCTTGGCTCCAGGTCATTGAGCAGTTGCACACCGGTTTATGAACACTCTCTGCTACTTGTACACTGTGCTGGTCTTGATTCTCATGTTGGGGGTTTCCTGGTAGTACCGCAACAACTTGTGTTTATGTAGTGCCTCTAACATAATAAAACATCCCAAGGCACTTCACAGGGGAGCGATTATCCATCAAAATTTGACACCCAAGCCACAGGAGATATTAGGACAAGTGACCAAAAGCTTGGTCAGAGGCGGATTTTTAAGTGTCTGAGAGGCGGAGAAGTTAAGGGAGAGAATTCTGGAGCTTAGAGTTCAGCCATCAGTGCTGGCAGGAGGGAAATCAGGGGTACGCAAGAGGCTAAAATTGGAGGAATGCAAGGTTATCTGCGAGTTGCAGGGCAGGAGCAGAGCAACTTGCTGCGGCTTGCAGAAAGCTCTGAAAGAAACATAGTTCCTTTTCTCAAACTCCAGCTGACCTATAAAAATGCCCCGCAGGCAATGACATATTTTTGAATCGTAGCCACCGTCTTGTTGGAAAACACACAGCGAAATTGTGCAGGCAAACCACGACCAGGCTGAAGTAATCTGATAATCCGCTTTGGTGGTGTTTGAGGGGGAAATGCTGGCCGAGATACAAACGAACATGGAGCAGGCCACTCGGCCCCTCAAGCATGCTTCGCCATTCAATAAGATCATGGCTGATCTGATTGCAACCTCTCACCTACTCCCGATAACCTTTCGCTCCCTTGCTAATAATGACTCTATCTAGCTCTGCCTTAAAAATATTCAAGGGGAGGCGGTGGCATGGTGGTATTGTCACTGGATGACTATTCTAGAGACCGAGGGTAATGCTCTGGGGACCTGGGTTCAAATCCCGCCATGGCGGATGGTGAAATTTAAATCTGATAAAAATATGGAATTAAAAGCCTGATGATAACCATGAAACCATTGTTGATTGTTGTAAAAATCCATCTGGTTCACTAATATCCTTTAGGGAAGGAAATCTGCCGTCCTTACTCTGGTCTGGCCCAGCCCACATGTGACTCCAGACTCTCGGCATTGTGGTTGACTCTTAACTGCCCCCTGAACAAGGGCAATTAGGGATCTGCAATAAAGGCTCCCACATCCCGTGAACAAATATATTTTAAAAATTCAGAGTCCCTGCTTCCACAGATTCTCGACCCTCTGAGAGAAAAAAGTTTCTCCTCATTGCTGTCTTATATGAGCTACCCCTTATTTTTAAACCATGACCCCTGGTTCTAGATTCTCCCACAAGAGGAAAAATCCTCCCCACATCCACCCTGTCAAGACCCCTCAGGATCTTGAAGGTTTTGATCAAGTCGCCTCTTACTTTTTTTAACGCCAGTGGATACAAGCCTAACCTGTCCAACCTTTCCTCATAAGACAACCCGCCCATTCCTGCTAAAAGCCTAGTAAATGCATTTACATCTTTCTTTAAATAAGGAGACCAATACTGTAAACAGGACTCCAGTTGTGGTCTCACCAGTGCCTTGTACAACTGAAGCATAACCTCCCAACTTTGTATTCAATTCCCCTCTCAATAAACAATAACATTCTATTAGCTTTCCTAATTACTTGTTACTCCCTAAACTCCTCTGTCTCTCTCCATCAAATAAGATTTTGGCTGATCTGATTGTCACTTTCTTTCTTTCCTACCCCCCTGTACTCTTTGAATCCCTTGTTAATGAAGAAGCATCAAATGGGCTGAGCGCCAATAAAAAAGGGGCAGCCACACTGCTGGGGGTGTACTATAGATCCCCAAACAGTGGAAGGGAGTTAGAAGAGCAAATATGTAGACAGATTTCTGTGGGCAAAAACAACAGGGCAGTGATAGTTAGGTACTTCAACTATCCTGATAGCAATTTGGATGTGAACAGTGTGCAGTGCACAGAGGATGCAAAACTCTTGCACTGCATTCAAGAAAACTCTTTTAGCCAGCCCAACGTAACAAGCCCAACGAGAGGGGGCACAATTCTAGATTTAATCCTGGGAAATGAAGCTGGGCAAGTGGATAAAGTAGCAGTGGGGGGACCATTTTGGAGATAGTGATCATAATACAGTTAGATTTAGCATCATTATGGAAAAGGACAAAGATAGAACAGGAGTTAAAGTTCTAAATTGGGGGAAGACAAATTTTACAAAGCTGGGAGGTGAGCTGGTGAGAGTGGACTGGATACAGCTACTAGAAGGAAAAATTGTGTCAAATCAGTGGGAGACAAATCAGAGGCAAAACTATACAGCACAGTGTAGACATGTCCCCACAAAGAAAAAGGGTGATACTGCCAAATCTAGAGACCCCAATTATCTAGAAGCACACAGGCCAAGGGAAAGTAGAAAAAGAAAACTTATGATAACCACAAAAGACTTAATACTGTAGAAAGCCTAGAGGAGTATAGAAAAAGTAAAAATGGAAATTAGGAAAGCAAAGAGAGAATACGGAAAAAGTATTGGCAAATAAAAGCAAAGCGAATCCTAGGATGTTTTACCAGTACATTAAGAGCAAGAGAATAACTAAGGAAAGGGTCAGGTCTATCAGAGATGCATATGTTAACTTGTGGGTTGATGCTGATTATGTGGGCAGGGTTCTCAATGAGTACTTTGTCTCTGTCTTCACTAAGGAGCGGGATGATGCAGACATTCTAGTCAAAGAAGAGGGTGAAATATTAGATACAAACGCATAGTGAGGGAGGAAGTACTGGAGGGACTATCATCCTTGAAGTTGGATAAATCACCAGGACCAGATGGATTGTATCCTAGGCTGTTAAAGGAAGCCAGGGAGGAAATAACAGATGCTCTGAGGACCATTTTCCAATCCTCCCGAAATGCAGGTGAGGTCCCAGAGGATAGGAGGTCTGTAAACTTGTACCATTATTTCAAAAGGCTGCGAGAGATAGGCCAGGAAATCATAGCCGGTCACTCTGACTTTGGTGGTGGGTAAATTATTGGAAATAATTCTGAGAGGCAGGATAAACTATCACTTGGAAAGGCACAGATTGATCAGAGATCGTTAGCATGGTTTTATTAGGGGAAGATTGTTTCTTACTAACGTTACAGAATTTTTTGAGGAAGTAACAAGGAGGATTGATGAGGGTAGTGCAGTGGATATTGTCCACATGGATTTTAGTAAGGCATTTGACAAGGTCCCACCTGGCAGACTGGTCAGAAAAGTGAGATCTCATGGGGTACATGGGAAGGTGGCAGGTTGGATCCAAAATTGGCTCAGTGACAGGAAACAAAGGGTAATGATCGATGGATGTTTTTTCGAATGGAAAACAGTTTCCAGTGGTGTTCCTCAGGGCTCAGTGTTGGAAGCCTTTGCTGTTTGTTGTATATATTAATGACTTAGACTTAAATGTGGGAGGCATGATTGGGAAATTTGCAGACGACACAAAAATTGGCTGTGTAGTTGATAGTGAAGAGGATAGCTGTCGACTCCAGAATGTTATCAATGGTTTGTTTGGGTGGAGAAGTGGCAAATGCAATTCAATTTGGAAAAGTGAGGTAATGCATTTGGAGAGGGCAAACAAAGCCAGAGAATACTCAGTAAACGGGAAGTTACTGAGAGAGTTTGAGGAAGTGAGACACCTTGAAGTGCATGTCCACAGGTCCTTGAAAGTGGCAGGACAGGTGGACAAGGTGGTCAAGAAAGCATATGGAATGCTTTCCTTTATTGGCCGAGGTATTGAATACAAAATCAGTGATGTAATTGAACTGTTTAAAATGCTGGTTAGGCCACAGCTGGAATTTTGTGTACGGTTCTGGTCGCTTACAGGAAAGGCATAATTGCTCTGGAGACAGTGTGGAGGAGATTACAAGAATGTTGCCAGGGCTTGAAAATTGCAGCTATGAGGAGAGATTGGATAGGCTGGGGCTGTACTCCTTAGAAGAGGAGGCTAAGGGGTGACCTATTTGAGGTGTACAAAATTGAGGGGCCTGGATAGGGTAAACAGGAAAGACTTGTTTCCCCTGGCTGAGGGGTCACTTGTTTCCCCTGGCTGAGGGGGCATAGATTAAGGTGATTGGTAGAAGGATTAGAGGGGACATGAGGAAAAACTTTCACCCAGAGGGTTGTGGGTATTTGGAATTCACTGCTGAAGTTGGTGTTTGAGGCTGAAACGCTCAAATCATTTAATAGGTACTTGGATCTGCATCTGAGGTGCTGTAACCTGCAAGGCTATGGACCATACGCTGGAAAGCGGGATTAAAATGAACGGCTAGTTCCTTTATTCTTGTTTTGGCCGGCGCAGACACAATGGACTTTATGCACTGTAACTTTTCCATGGTTCTGTTTCTCGTGCTCGTCTTTCCCACGAGGGAAAACATCATCTCAGCTTCCACCCTGTCGAGTCCCCTCAGGATCTCATGTTTAAGTAAGATCATCTCTCATTGTTCGAAACTCCAATGGACACAGGCCCAGCCTGTCCAACCTTTCCTCATAGGATACCCCCTTCATCCGTAGAATCAATTGAGTGAACCTTCTTGGAATTGGACTTATTTTCCTTTGTTCTTTCTTTCATGGGATTTCAGCGGCAAGGCCAGTATTTGTTGCCGCATCCCCATTTGCCCTTGAACTGAACTGACCTTGCTTGGTAATTTCAGAGGGCATTTAAGAGTCAACATTGGAGCCACATGTAGGTCAGATCAGGTAAGGAAGGCAGATTTCCTTAGTGAACCTGATGGGTTTTTGGAGCGGTCGATGATAGTTTCATGGCCGTCATTGCTGAGACTAGCTTTATATTCCAGAATTATTAACTGAATTCAGCTTCCACCAGCAGACCAATGGGATTTGAACCTATGTTTGGGGCATCAGCCTGGGTCTCTTGATTATTAGCCCAGTGGACATTGCCACTATGCCACCATTAATTGAAAAGGAAGAACATGCAGGGTTATGGAACGAAAGCTGGGGAGTGGCACTAGGTAAGTTGCTCCTTGGAGAGCCAGCATCAACATGGCAGGTTAAATGGCCTCCTCTTGTGTTGTAACCATTCTGTAAAACAGTTCCTGTGGTCTGAATTTTTTTTTTTGCAGAGACTCCTTACATTAAAGCAGAGGAAATTAAGGGCCAATTTAATGGAAAATATTTAAAATTTATGAAAGGAATAGGGCAAGATAGGTAGAAAAAGATTGTTTCTAGTGATGGAATGGTTAAAATTGTGAAGACCAAGCATAGCATTAACTGTAAGAGATTTTGGAGAGACGGCTTCAGCTTTTTTTTTTAAGATGGTTGTCGGGCTGGCTGTGGTGGTAATGATTGAAACAGAGACTGGCAGCATGTAAGGCTGAGAGATGGGTGGTGAAGAGAAGGTGGGGGGGAGGAGTATGCAAATTGCCCCAGAGAATTGGGTTTCTGTGGAGGGTGAAGACCAACATGGAATGGCTGAGCTGTTGATAATTGTGGATTTGAGTGACACGGACCCCTGACCAATTTGATACCCACTTCTGGAATGTCAACACCACTGAGCATTTTTTCCGTTTTCCTGAGAGAGCAGACAGGGTCCCGGATTAATGCCTCATCTGAAAGACGACATGTCTGACAGTGCAGCACTCGCTTAATGCTGCACCAGGCGTGACGGGCAAGTCACAAGTGACTTGTGAACTACCCTGCAGATTGATTCTGGAGAATGGTTGCCTTCTAATTTTCTCCCTTTCTCTCTTAGAGGAAGGGAACTTTGCCAGATTTAACTTATTTTCAAAGTTTTTGTTCATGATGCATTGAAAGTAGGGGAAAAGTTAGTTTGCATGTAATCAGTAGGCTGGGTGCCAGACCAATGGGTAAATGATTCATTAGTCGCTGGGACTGCTTTGTTGGATGATGTCTATTGACCCTTGATACAGAGCACAACATGTACTGGATTGAATAGGAGGTGTGTCCTCAGGACCTGTATAAATACTGGCTATGACGCTGGATGCTCAGAGCCTGGTTGACAGTCACTGGTCCCTTATGCTTGCACAAAATGTTTCGTAACTTTACCAGACTCAGCCGCTTTGTGTGTTTGGAGAGTGTGTGCGCTGGGCAAAAATTCAGCTCCCACTGTGCAACGGTCGTTTCCACAACTTTCCTTCGAGTCAAGGTTAAGTCCCCAGCAACAAGAAGGTAGGTTTTGTGGTGCTGGGGAAGGTGAGTTGCATGCATGATTGTGTCAGCCATGTCTCAGTCTCTTGTCTCTAGAACCGTAGCACAGAAGGAGACCATTCATGTCTGTGCTGGCTCTCTGCAAGGGCAAATCAGTTGGTCCCAATCCCTTGCACTTTCCCCATAGCACTGCAAATTTTCTCTCTTCAGCTGCTTATCTAATCCCCTTTTGACGATTGACCATAAGACATAGGAGCAGAAATTAGGCCAATTGGCCCATCAAGTCTGCTCCGCCATTCAATCATGGCTGATAAGTTTCTCAACCCCATTCTCCTGCCTTCTCCCCATAATCTTTGATCCCCTTATCAATCAAGAACCTATCTATCTCCGTCTTAAATACACTCAATGACCTGGCCTCCACAGTCTTCTGTGGCAATGGATTCAATAGATTCACCACTCTCTGGCTAAAGAAGTTTCTCCTCATCTCTGTTCTAAAAGGTCTTCCCTTTACTCTGAGGCTGTGCCCTCGGGTCCTAGTCTCTCCTTCTAATGGAAACATCTTCCCCACGTCCACTCTATCCAGGCCTTTCAGTATTCTGTAAGTTTCAATCAGATCCCCCCTCATGCTTCCAAACTCCATTGAGTATAGACCCAGAGTCCTCAAACATTCTTCATACGTTAAGCCTTTCATTCCTGGGATCGTTCTAGTGAACCTCCTCAGGACCCTCTCCAGGGCCAGCACATTCTTCCTGAGATACGAGGCCCAAAATTGCTCACAATATTCTAAATGTGATCTGACCAGAGCCTTATAAAGCCTTAGCAGCACATCCCTGCTCTTGTATTCTAGTCCTCTCGAAATAAATGCCAACATTGCATTTGCCTTCCTAACTACCGACTCAACCTGCAAGCTAACCTTAAGAGAATCCTGGACTAGGACTCCCAAGTCCCTTTGCACTCCAGATTTCTGAATTCTCTCCCCATTTAGAAAATAGTCTATGCCTCTATTCTTCCTACCAAAGTGCATGACTTCACACTTCCTCTCGTTATATTCCATCTGCCACTCTTTGCCCATTCTCCTAACCTGTCCAAATCCTTCTGCAGCTTCCCCGTCTCCTCAATACTACCTGTCCCTCCACCTATCTTTGTATCATCTGCAAACTTAACCAGGATGCCCTCAGTTCCTTCATCTAGATCATTAATGTATAAAGTGAAAAGTTGTGGTCCCAACACTGACCCCTATGGAACTCCACTAGTCACCGGCCACCATCCTGAGAAGGACCCTCTTATCCCCACTCTCTGCCTCCTGCCAGACAGCCAATCTTCTATCCATGCTAGTACCTTGCCTCTAACACCATGGGCTCTTATCTTACTGAGCAGCCTCCTGTGCGGCACCTTGTCAAAGGCCTTCTGGAAGTCCAAGTAGATAACATCCATTGGCTCTCCTTTGTCTAACCTACTCGTTACCTCCTCAAAGAATTCTAACAGATTTGTCAGGCATGACCTCCCCTTGATGAAACCATGCTGACTTTGCCCTATTTTACCATGCACTTCCGAGTATTCTGAAATCTCATCCTTAATAATGGACTCTAAAATCTTACCAACGACCAAGGTCAGGCTAATTGGCCTGTAATTTCCTGTCTTTTGCCTCACTCCCTTCTTAAACATGGGGGTTACATTAGGGATTTTCCAGTCCTCTGGGACACTCCCTGACTCGAGTGATTCCTGAAAGATCACCACTAACGCCTCCACTATCTCTTCAGCTATCTCCTTCAGAACTCTGGGGTGTAATCCATCTGGCCCAGGTGATTTATCCACCTTCAGACCTTTCAGTTTTCCTAGCACCTTCTCCTTGGTAATGGCCACCATACTCACCTCTGCCCCCCAACGCTCTTGAACTTTGGGGATGTCACTTGTGTCTTCCACCGTGAAGACTGACGCAAAGTACCTATTCAGTTCCTCCGCCATTTCTTTGTTCCCCACTACTACTTCTCCAGTGTCATTTTCCAGTGGCCCAATGTCCACTTTTGCCTCTCTCTTACCCTTTATATATCTAAAAAAAACTCTTGCAATCTTTTATATTACTGGCTAGTTTACCCTCATATTTAATCTTCTCCCTCCTTATTTCTTTTTTAGTTGTCCTCTGTTGGTCTTTGTAGGCTTCCCAATCCCCTGGTTCCCACTGCTCTTCGCCGCCTGGCTCCACCACACACTATGGCAATGCAGCAGAGACTGGCAGCATATAAGGCTGAGAGATGGGTGGTGAAGAGAAGGTGGGGGGAGGAGTATGCAAATTGCCACGGAGAATTGGGTTTCTGTGGAGGGTGAAGACCAACATGGAATGGCTGAAACAAAAACAGAATTACCTGGAAAAACTCAGCAGGTCTGGCAGCATCGGCGGAGAAGAAAAGAGTTGACGTTTCGAGTCCTCATGACCCTTCGACAGTTCTGTCGAAGGGTCATGAGGACTCGAAACGTCAACTCTTTTCTTCTCCGCCGATGCTGCCAGACCTGCTGAGTTTTTCCAGGTAATTCTGTTTTTGTTTTGGATTTCCAGCATCCGCAGTTTTTTTGTTTTTATCTTTATGGAATGGCTGAGCTGTTGATAATTGTGGATTTGACTAACACGGACCCCTGACCAATTTGATCCCCACTTCTGGAATGTCAACACCACTGAGCATTTTTTCCGTTTTCCTGAGAGAGCAAACAGGGCCCCGGATTAATGCCTCATCTGAAAGACGACACGTCTGACAGTGCAGCACTCGCTTAATGCTGCACCAGGCGTGACGGGCAAGTCACAAGTGACTTGTGAACTACCCTGCAGATTGATTCTGGAGAATGGTTGCCTTCTAATTTTCTCCCTTTCTCTCTTAGAGGAAGGGAACTTTGTCAGATTTAACTTATTTTCAAAGTTTTTGTTCATGATGCACTGAAAGTAGGGGAAAAGTTAGTTTGCATGTAATCAGTAGGCTGGGTGCCAGACCAATGGGTAAATGATTCATTAGTCGCTGGGACTGCTTTGTTGGATGATTGTTTTATTGATCGTTGATACAGAGCACAACATGTACTGGATTGAATAGGAGGTGTGTCCTCAGGACCTGTATAAATACTGGCTATGACGCTGGATGCTCAGAGCCTGGTTGACAGTCACTGGTCCCTTATGCTTGCACAAAATGTTTCGTAACTTTACCAGACTCAGCCGCTTTGTGTGTTTGGAGAGTGTGTGCGCTGGGCAAAAATTCAGCTCCCACTGTGCAACGGTCGTTTCCACAACTTTCCTTCGAGTCAAGGTTAAGTCCCCAGCAACAAGAAGGTAGGTTTTGTGGTGCTGGGGAAGGTGAGTTGCATGCATGATTGTGTCAGCCATGTCTCAGTCTCTTGTCTCTAGAACCGTAGCACAGAAGGAGACCATGTCTGTGCTGGCTCTCTGCAAGGGCAAATCAGTTGGTCCCAATCCCTTGCACTTTCCCCACAGCACTGCAAATTTTCTCTCTTCAGCTGCTTATCTAATCCCCTTTTGACAATTGACTCTGCCTCCACCACACGCTAAGGCAATGCACTCCAGACCCTAACATCTCGTGCAAAAAACGGTTTTTCCTTGTGTTAGTTCTCTTGCCAGTCACTTCAAATCTGTGTCCACTGGTTCTCAACCTTTTGTTTTATTCTTTTGTGGGATATGGGTATTGTTGGCTAGTCCATTTGTTACCCATCCCTAAATGTCCTTGAGAAGGTGGCGGTGAGCTGCCATCTTGAACCGCTACAGTCGACCTGGTATAGGTACACCCACAGTGCTGTTAGGCAGGGAGTTCCAGGATTTTGACCCAGTGACAGTGAAGGAACAGCGATATATTTCCAAGTCAGGATGGTGAGTGGCTTGGAGGGGAACTAGCGGGTGGTGATGTTCCCATGTGTCTGCTGCCCCTGTCCTTCTAGGTGGTAGAGGTTGTGGGTTTGGAAGGTGCTGTTGAAGGAGGTTTGCTGAACATATGCTGTATGCTGCTGCCACTGTGCACCAGTGGTAGAGGGAATGGATGTTTCACTTAGTGGATGGAGTGCCAATCTAGCAGGCTGCTTTGTCCTGGATGGTGCCCACTTTCTTCACTACTGTTGAAGCTGCACTCATCCAGGAAAGTGGGGAGTGTTTCATCACACTCCTGACTTGCACCTTGTAGACGGTGGAAAGAGTTTGGGGAGTCAGGAGGCGAGTTACTTGCCCCAGAATTCCCAGCCTCTGACCTACTCTTATAGCTACAGTATTTATATGGCTGGTCCAGTTCACCTTCTGGTAACCTCCAGGATGTTGATAATGGGCAATTCAGTGATAGTAATGATATTGAATGTCGTGGGGGAGATGGCTAGATTCTCTCTTGTTGGCGATGGTCATTACCTGACACTGGTATGGAGCAAAAAAAAAACTTGTCACTTATCTGGCCAAGCCAGGAAAACGGGAATAGCTTCTCTCTCTCTCTAGTTTGTCTTCACCTCCCATGATTTTGAACCCTTCTATCAAATCTTCACTCAACTTTCTCCAAGGAGAACAGTCCCAACTTCTCGAATCTTTTTCTTTCATAACAGAAGCCCCTCATCCCTGGAACAATTCCTGGAACCATTCTTGTGAATCTTCTGCACTCTCACTCAAGCTTTTTGAATTATAACCTGGTGGACACGCTACTCCAGTTGAGGCTGAACCAGTGTTTTATAAAGGTTTCTCATAACTTCCTTGTTTTTATATTCTATGTCTCTATTTATAAAGCCCTAAAAGTTAGAAGATTGTGGGTTCAAGTCCATTGCAAAGACATGCCTGCATAATCTAGGCTGCCACAATAACCGAGAACTGAGAGAGCCCTACACTGTGGTGAGTGCCATTTTCCTGGTGGCATGATAAACTGAGGCCCCTCCCCCTCAGGTGGACGTAAAGATCCCACAGGAAAAAGAGCAGTAAGTTCTCCCCGGTGTTCGGGCCAATATTTTTCTCTCAATCAACACCGCTTTATGATCTGATGATTATCGCAGCATTGACTGTGGAAGTTTGTAATGCTCAAATTAGCCGCTGTGTTTCCTCGGTTATGATAGTAACTACACTTCAAAATTACTTCGACTGTGCAGTGCTTTGAGACGTCGCGGTGCCGTGAAAGGCGCTATATAAATAAACGCAAATCTTTTTTTGTGTGCATGCAGAATCACCAAATGAGGCCATTCGGCCCATCGTGTCTACATCAGCTCTCCAAATGAGCATTTCACCCAATGCTATTCTCCTGCCTTCTCCCCAGAACCCTGCAGATTGTTTCTTTTCCCTCTTGAAAGCCTCGATTGAACCTGCTTCCACACTCAGGCAGCACATTCCAGACCCTAACCACTCGCTGTATGAAAAAATTTTCTCATATCGCTTTTGTTTCTTTTACCAATTACTTTAAATCTGCGCCCTCTTGTTCTTGAGAGAGCATCGATCCTTCCACCAATGGGAGCAGTTTCTCCTTATCTACTCTGCCCTCGCCACTCATGATTTTGAATACCTCTATCAAATCTCCTCTCAACCTTCTTCAAGGAAAAGATTCCCAACTTTTCCTCATCACTGAAACCGTTCTTGTGAATCTTTTCTGCACTCTCTCCAATCCCTTCACACCTTTCCTAAAGTGTGGAGCCCAGAACTGGACACACTGCTCCCAGCTGAGGTCTAACTAGTGTCTTATACAAGTTCAACATAACCTCCTTGCTCTTGTACTCTATTCCCCTATTAATGAAGCCTAGGATACTGTATGCTTGATTAACTACACTCTCAACCTGTCGTACGCACATAGACACTCAGGTCCCTCTGCTCCTTCACCCCCTTTGGAGTTGTACCCTTTACTTTATGTTGCCTCTCTCTGTTCTTACGACCAAAATGTTTCACCACACATTTCTCTGCATTAAACTTCACCTGCCACCTATCCACCCATTGCATCAACTTACCTAAGCCCTTTTGAAACTCTACACTATCCTCCTCACAGCTCACAATGCTTCCAAGTTTGTGTCATCCATAAATTTTGAAATTGCTCCATGTTCACCAAAGTCTAGATCATTAATATATATCAGGAACAGCAAGGGCCTCAATACTGACCCCTGGTGGAACTCCACTACAAACCTTCCTCCAGCCCAAAAAACATCCAATAACCATTGCTCTCTCTTTCCCCTCACTCAGCCAATTTCGTATTCATGTCTATACTATCCTTTTATTCTATGAACTATAACTTTCCTCACAAGTCTGTCATGCAGTACTGTAATGAAACGCCTTTTTGGAAGTCTACATACACCACATCAACAGCAATGCCCTCATCAACCCTCTCTGTCACCTCATCAAAAAAAACTCTAGCGAGTTAGTTAAATATGATTTTCCCTTGAGAAATTCATGCTGGCTTTTCTTAATTAACCAGCATTTGTCTACGTGAATATTTATCTTGTCATGAATTATTGTTTCTAGAAGATTCCCCACCACCGAAGTTAAACTGACTGGTCTGTATTTGCTGGGCCTATCCTTGCACCCTTTTTTGAATAAGGATGTAATGTTTGCAATTCTCCAGTCCTCTGGCACTCCCCATTGAGACGAAAGAAGACTGAAAAATTATGACCTAAATTATTCATGTTCACAGATGCAACCAGTGAATGTTGATTTCCCATGGGTGGTAGTGTACTCAAAGAACGGAACGACATAGTGTTACTGGTTTAGAGAGGAGGGGTCAAGTCCTTGTGCTACTGAAGTGCCCCAGCTTATCGCCAACAAAACTCCTGTTTGTTGGATCAGTCATCTTTTTGCCCCCATCTTGCCTTAGCCTTGCGTCACTGCAGCCTCCCTCCTTGCTCCCCCTCCCCTCCCCTTCCCTCCTCCCCTTAGACTAACCCTTCTCCCACCCCTTGCCCCCTCCCCTTCCCCCTCCCCCCTCACCCCAGCCCCTCCCCTTTCAGCATCATTTCTTGTGATCCTGTTCCCAGTTTTCACTCTGCCTTGCCATGTCCCTCCCTTTTGCAAAAGCCACCGTCCCTTTGATTTTTTTCCCCCTATCTTAGGTTTTCCATTTCCCCCTCCCTTCTTTTTCCTCCGTCCAGCTGCTTGTGTTCCTCTCCCGATAACGCACATTGGCAGACCCCTGGAAGATGAGGACGCCACACAAGTCCATGTAAAATAATCCGGTCTTTTACAGCAGGAGAAACATTCTGATTTTGCAATTCGCTTTCACATTCCTTTAATATGTTGTTTTGAAAATCCAGTTTTCCAGAAGTTTGAGCTTGGTCACCTAGCAACTAACATTTGGCTGTCAGTTTACTGACTGGATCATTGGCAGACAGGGCATAGGTCACTGTTCACTTGTTTATGCCAGGAGCAGAAATGCTGATTCTAATAATCTCACCACGATCTCCGGGCCGGCAATTCACACATGCCAAAGCTGCACCAGAAAAATAATGCATCCTTGGGAAGACTTGTATTTACACAGCACCTATCAGGCCCCCCCCGCTCTCTTTCTCCCTCTCCTCTGCCCCCAATACCCCCCACTGCCTTTCCATCCCCCACCACTGCCTTTCCATCCCCCACCACTGCCTCTCCTCCCCCACCACTGCCTCTCCTCCCCCCCCCCACTGCCTCTCCTCCCCCCCCCACTGCCTCTCCTCCCCCCCCCACTGCCTCTCCTCCCCCCCCCACTGCCTCTCCTCCCCCCCCCACTGCCTCTCCTCCCCCCCCACTGCCTCTCCTCCCCCCCCCACTGCCTCTCCTCCCCCCCCACTGCCTCTCCTCCCCCCCCACTGCCTCTCCTCCCCCCCCACTGCCTCTCCTCCCCCCCCACTGCCTCTCCTCCCCCCCCACTGCCTCTCCTCCCCCCCCACTGCCTCTCCTCCCCCCCCACTGCCTCTCCTCCCCCCCCACTGCCTCTCCTCCCCCCCCACTGCCTCTCCTCCCCCCCCCACTGCCTCTCCTCCCCCCCCCACTGCCTCTCCTCCCCCCCCCACTGCCTCTCCTCCCCCCCCCCACTGCCTCTCCTCCCCCCCCCACTGCCTCTCCTCCCCCCCCACTGCCTCTCCTCCCCCCCCCACTGCCTCTCCTCCCCCCCCACTGCCTCTCCTCCCCCCCCACTGCCTCTCCTCCCCCCCCACTGCCTCTCCTCCCCCCCCACTGCCTCTCCTCCCCCCCCACTGCCTCTCCTCCCCCCCCACTGCCTCTCCTCCCCCCCCACTGCCTCTCCTCCCCCCCCCACTGCCTCTCCTCCCCCCCCACTGCCTCTCCTCCCCCCCCACTGCCTCTCCTCCCCCCCCACTGCCTCTCCTCCCCCCCCACTGCCTCTCCTCCCCCCCCACTGCCTCTCCTCCCCCCCCACTGCCTCTCCTCCCCCCCCACTGCCTCTCCTCCCCCCCCACTGCCTCTCCTCCCCCCCCACTGCCTCTCCTCCCCCCCCACTGCCTCTCCTCCCCCCCCACTGCCTCTCCTCCCCCCCCACTGCCTCTCCTCCCCCCCCACTGCCTCTCCTCCCCCCCCACTGCCTCTCCTCCCCCCCCACTGCCTCTCCTCCCCCCCCACTGCCTCTCCTCCCCCCCCACTGCCTCTCCTCCCCCCCCACTGGCCTCTCCTCCCCCCCCACTGCCTCTCCTCCCCCCCCACTGCCTCTCCTCCCCCCCCACTGCCTCTCCTCCCCCCCCACTGCCTCTCCTCCCCCCCCACTGCCTCTCCTCCCCCCCCCACTGCCTCTCCTCCCCCCCCACTGCCTCTCCTCCCCCCCCACTGCCTCTCCTCCCCCCCCACTGCCTCTCCTCCCCCCCCACTGCCTCTCCTCCCCCCCCACTGCCTCTCCTCCCCCCCCACTGCCTCTCCTCCCCCCCCACTGCCTCTCCTCCCCCCCCACTGCCTCTCCTCCCCCCCCACTGCCTCTCCTCCCCCCCCACTGCCTCTCCTCCCCCCCCACTGCCTCTCCTCCCCCCCCACTGCCTCTCCTCCCCCCCCACTGCCTCTCCTCCCCCCCCACTGCCTCTCCTCCCCCCCCACTGCCTCTCCTCCCCCCCCACTGCCTCTCCTCCCCCCCCACTGCCTCTCCTCCCCCCCCACTGCCTCTCCTCCCCCCCCACTGCCTCTCCTCCCCCCCCACTGCCTCTCCTCCCCCCCCACTGCCTCTCCTCCCCCCCCACTGCCTCTCCTCCCCCCCACTGCCTCTCCTCCCCCCCCACTGCCTCTCCTCCCCCCCCACTGCCTCTCCTCCCCCCCCACTGCCTCTCCTCCCCCCCCACTGCCTCTCCTCCCCCCCCACTGCCTCTCCTCCCCCCCCACTGCCTCTCCTCCCCCCCCACTGCCTCTCCTCCCCCCCCACTGCCTCTCCTCCCCCCCCACTGCCTCTCCTCCCCCCCCACTGCCTCTCCTCCCCCCCCACTGCCTCTCCTCCCCCCCCACTGCCTCTCCTCCCCCCCCACTGCCTCTCCTCCCCCCCCACTGCCTCTCCTCCCCCCCCACTGCCTCTCCTCCCCCCCCACTGCCTCTCCTCCCCCCCCACTGCCTCTCCTCCCCCCCCACTGCCTCTCCTCCCCCCCCACTGCCTCTCCTCCCCCCCCACTGCCTCTCCTCCCCCCCCACTGCCTCTCCTCCCCCCCCACTGCCTCTCCTCCCCCCCCACTGCCTCTCCTCCCCCCCCACTGCCTCTCCTCCCCCCCCACTGCCTCTCCTCCCCCCCCACTGCCTCTCCTCCCCCCCCACTGCCTCTCCTCCCCCCCCACTGCCTCTCCTCCCCCCCCACTGCCTCTCCTCCCCCCCCACTGCCTCTCCTCCCCCCCCACTGCCTCTCCTCCCCCCCCACTGCCTCTCCTCCCCCCCCACTGCCTCTCCTCCCCCCCCACTGCCTCTCCTCCCCCCCCACTGCCTCTCCTCCCCCCCCACTGCCTCTCCTCCCCCCCCACTGCCTCTCCTCCCCCCCCACTGCCTCTCCTCCCCCCCCACTGCCTCTCCTCCCCCCCCACTGCCTCTCCTCCCCCCCCACTGCCTCTCCTCCCCCCCCACTGCCTCTCCTCCCCCCCCACTGCCTCTCCTCCCCCCCCACTGCCTCTCCTCCCCCCCCACTGCCTCTCCTCCCCCCCCACTGCCTCTCCTCCCCCCCCACTGCCTCTCCTCCCCCCCACTGCCTCTCCTCCCCCCCCACTGCCTCTCCTCCCCCCCCCACTGCCTCTCCTCCCCCCCCCACTGCCTCTCCTCCCCCCCCCACTGCCTCTCCTCCCCCCCCACTGCCTCTCCTCCCCCCCCCACTGCCTCTCCTCCCCCCCCACTGCCTCTCCTCCCCCCCCCACTGCCTCTCCTCCCCCCCCCACTGCCTCTCCTCCCCCCCCACTGCCTCTCCTCCCCCCCCCACTGCCTCTCCTCCCCCCCCACTGCCTCTCCTCCCCCCCCACTGCCTCTCCTCCCCCCCCACTGCCTCTCCTCCCCCCCCACTGCCTCTCCTCCCCCCCCACTGCCTCTCCTCCCCCCCCACTGCCTCTCCTCCCCCCCCACTGCCTCTCCTCCCCCCCCCACGCTGCCTCTCCTCCCCCCCCCACGCTGCCTCTCCTCCCCCCCCCCACGCTGCCTCTCCTCCCCCCCCCCACGCTGCCTCTCCTCCCCCCCACGCTGCCTCTTCCCCCCCCCCCACTGCCTCTTCCCCCCCCCCCCCCCCCCACTGCCTCTTCCTCCCCCCCCCGTGCCTCTCCTCTCCCCCCTCTGTGCCCTGCCTCTCCTCTCCAGCAATTCCCCCTCTCATGTTGAGCTGCAGTCTGAGCCCATAGCTTTTTCCTTACAATGAGCTGCCACTGCTGATCCTCCTGCATCATATCAGGAGCAGAGGCTGATTGGCTGAGGCTCAGTCAGAACACTGTGCTGATCGACTGCTGAGGGCGGAGCTGGAGTGTCTAACTCTCTGCCTTAGGGTGGCTGTTGCTTTGCGCATTGATGTGAGTGTAGTGCAGCCTGATACTGGCACCAGACAGGTAGGGTGCAGACATCTGTGTGAGAGGCAGCACCCGGGGCACTCTGCTGAAGGCTTCTTGTCCTGCATTGATGTATAATGCAGTAAGAAATCTCTGGTAAATTGTGGCAGGCGAATGACTGCACCAGAATGTGCAGTTTGGAGCTTATTTGCATAATTATGTTAGAACCGCTGTAGAAATTTTATCAAGCACTTGTTATGAAATCGCCGGTCTTTCCACTGCGTGGTGGTGGGGGGGGCGCGGTGCTGTGGGGGGAAGGAATTGTTGGCTACAACGTCTGGCGTGAACCTGAGAGACGAAGGATTGAAGTTGGGACTTATAAATGGATGAAAGGGAATTGCTTTAAATGGGGTAGGAATTGTGATGCATGTGAGTGATACTGACAGAAGGTCTGCATTCCTGTTACCCTGAGTTTGTATATGTACGCAGCCTGTGTTTTAAGGAGGGTCTGCGTTTCTGTTACCCTGAGTTTGTATATGTACACAGCCTGTGTTTTAAGGGGGGTCTGCGTTCCTGTTACCCTGAGTTTGTATATGTACACAGCCTGTGTTTTAAGGGGGGTCTGCGTTCCTGTTACCCTGAGTTTGTATATGTACACAGCCTGTGTTTTAAGAAGGGTCTGTGTTCCGGTTACCCTGAGTTTGTATATGTACACAGCCTGTGTTTTAAGGAGGGTCTGTGTTCCGGTTACCCTGAGTCTGTATATATACCCAGCCTGTGTTTTAAGGAGAATCTGTGTTCCGGTTACCCTGAGTCTGTATATATACCCAGCCTGTGTTTTGTTTTAACAGAGGGTTATGATTCTGATTCGAGTTTATTTGGCCCTGCTTTTTGCAGATTTTGGATTCTAGATACTGTGTCTGCCTCCAGCCGCGCTGGTTTTGTAAGTGGGCGATCAGATTGTGTTCCCTGTCTCTCCTTGAGCTGGTGGTGAATGCTGCATGCTTAACCACAGCTTGCTGCCATCTCTTTATGCTGGTGGCTGATGTTCTGTTGAAAGTGCCAGCTCACCCCACAGTTTGGAACTTGGTGCTTGGCGCAGGCTCGATGCACCCAGACTTGGGACTGCACTCGGCAGGGTTTTGTCCATCATAGCTGGGGCCTGGCTCTGTCCTGTATGTGGAGTGGATGGTCACACGTGACACTGACAAGTCAACCTGCGGCTTGAGCTGGGGGGCCAGGTCATAGCAGAGATTAGGGTCTTCTGTGCCAGGTTGTTTCAGCTGGTCCAAGTCGGTGAGTAGGTAAGTCTTCCACATGAGGTGATTGGTCTGAATGGTGCTGAATTAGTTAGGCAATGTAGGAGAGATAGTGAGAGGGCAGCGGACCTCCGCTCTCATTTTAAGGAGGGGAGAAATCTCCGCAGGGGCCTGATTGTCCAACAGGACCCTGTGTGGAAAGAGCATGTGTGGTTCTGACTCTAAAGATGGAAATTGAGCTTGGCTGTGATGCCCCTTGTGGTCAAATTGCCAGCAGGCACTTGCTGTCCTAGCTTGCACATAAAAGAGCTACGCAGGCAAAGGATAAGGGAGGTGGCAACCAGGTGAGATTCTACCACCAGCTGTGTGCTCCTGCAGCAGAGGCAAGGAGGGGGAAGCTATGATTGGCATGTGTTCAGATCCTGTCTCCACTCAGCCAAGATCAGGGCATTTAGAATGACACTGCAGGGAATGCATTTAAACCATTCACTACGCTTGAGCAATTACTGCTGGTGCAGTAGAGTGAGCTAATGAATCATATTGCTGTTATTCATGCATGGTCTTGCTTGCAACTGACGGTTCCTAGATGTTCAGACACTTAACTGGGATAGAAATCTATGGGGGTGTGATTCTCACTGGGGGACAGTTCTTGTACGTGCTGACTCTCACTGGAGGACAGTTCCTGAAGGTGCTGACTCTCACTGGGGCACAGTTCCTGAAGGTACTGACTCTCACTGGGAGACAGTTCCTGAAGCTGCTGACTCTCACTGGGAGACAGTTCCTGAAGGTGCTGACTCTCACTGGGAGACAGTTCCTGAAGGTGCTGACTCTCACTGGGAGACAGCTCCTGAAGGTGCTGACTCTCACTGGGCGACAGTTCCTGAAGGTGCTGGACTCTCACTGGGCGACAGTTCCTGAAGGTGCTGACTCTCACTGGGCGACAGTTCCTGAAGGTGCTGACTCTCACTGGGCGACAGTTCCTGAAGGTGCTGACTCTCACTGGGCGACAGTTCCTGAAGGTGCTGACTCTCACTGGGCGACAGTTCCTGAAGGTGCTGACTCTCACTGGGAGACAGTTCCTGAAGGTGCTGACTCTCACTGGGAGACAGTTCCTGAAGGTGCTGACTCTCACTGGGAGACAGTTCCTGAAGGTGCTGACTCTCACTGGGAGACAGTTCCTGAAGGTGCTGACTCTCACTGGGAGACAGTTCCTGAAGGTGCTGACTCTCACTGGGAGACAGTTCCTGAAGGTGCTGACTCTCACTGGGAGACAGTTCCTGAAGGTGCTGACTCTCACTGGGAGACAGTTCCTGAAGGTGCTGACTCTCACTGGGAGACAGTTCCTGAAGGTGCTGACTCTCACTGGGAGACAGTTCCTGAAGGTGCTGACTCTCACTGGGAGACAGTTCCTGAAGGTGCTGACTCTCACTGGGAGACAGTTCCTGAAGGTGCTGACTCTCACTGGGAGACAGTTCCTGAAGGTGCTGACTCTTTTCCTAACCTATTATGCAGGGAATCCGTGCCCAGTTTATGTAACTTCTCCTCATAATTTAACCCTTAGTGTGACCTGGTGATGTTTTTGTCTATCAGTTATCCCGGAGACTCGTCAGTGCAATGATTTTCCTGATCCCTTTCCCCACAGTCTTTCCACGATGCCCGGATCACTACCTGCCAACGCTGAGGCTGGCTGGCCCAAGGATGTGGGAATCATCGCCATGGAGATCTACTTCCCATCTCAGTACGTGGAGCAGACAGAACTGGAGAAGTTCGACGGGGTAGACGCGGGCAAGTACACGGTTGGCCTGGGGCAGTCGAGGATGGGCTTCTGCTCTGACCGTGAGGACATCAACTCCCTGTGCCTCACCGCTGTCCACCGGCTGCTGGAGCGGAACAGCCTCCCATACGAGAGCATT
Source organism: Carcharodon carcharias (assembly GCF_017639515.1). Classification (NCBI taxonomy): domain Eukaryota; kingdom Metazoa; phylum Chordata; class Chondrichthyes; order Lamniformes; family Lamnidae; genus Carcharodon; species Carcharodon carcharias. The sequence goes on along the minus strand of NC_054470.1, from coordinate 193,214,977 downwards.
GGCCGACTGGAGGTGGGCACAGAGACCATCATCGACAAGTCCAAGTCAGTGAAGACTGTCCTGATGCAGCTGTTTGAGGAGTCCGGGAACACTGACATCGAGGGCATCGACACCACCAACGCCTGCTACGGGGGAACCGCTGCGCTCTTCAACTCTGTCAACTGGGTGGAGTCCAGCTCCTGGGACGGTGAGTGTGTGTGCACCACCCCGCCCCCCCACTCCCCCTGCCCTGGCTCGGAAACTCCTTGCTCGCTGCGAGCTTTCCCAAACACTAGCTGGGATTTGATCAGCTCCCAAGGGAAATGATTAAAGGGGAAGGATTTTCCTTATGAAAGAGCCTTTCATGTTCTCAGCGCGTGCCAAAGTATCGCAGCCAGTTGTGTGGGTTTTTTTTTTAAAGTACAGTCATTGTTGTAAGGTAGGGACACATTCTCCATAGCTGATACAGACACTATCTCAGGCAATATATCCTCATACAGACTGGTAATGTATATGTCACAGCGTTTATATAATATGTAACATATACTCCACACACACACACACACACCTACCCATCACCTGTGAGAGATGGTAGCTACACAGATAAATGTGAGGCTGTGCCTTTTAGTAGGAGGTTTGGCTAAGCAGCTGAGCTTAAAGAATAGGATTCCTCAGTGGTATTTACTGATTTGCAGGTGCAGATAGCTGTAAGGTGTGATTCACTTCTGTTGGGGAAGGGTGGGGGTGGGGGGTTGTGTGGTGTCGATGGGCAGCTTTCTGTCTTGCTAGTTGAATGTGACCCGCCCGTGTTGTCCTTGGCTTTGCAGGGCGCTACGCACTGGTCGTTGCTGGTGATATCGCAGTCTACGCTACTGGGAGTGCCCGGCCCACAGGCGGTGCTGGAGCCATCGCCATGCTGGTTGGTCCCAATGCTCCGCTGGGATTTGAGCGAGGTGCGTAAGTGTGGAGAACTCCATGAGTACAGGGTAACAGGGCCTACAGCTCCCCAACAAGGCTGTCAGCACCGTGTATGTGCACGCTGGTTAACGATAGGACGGACTTACGTTTATATAGCGCTGTTCACAGCCACAGGAGGTCCCAAAATACTGTCCAACCAGTGAAATGTTTCAGTGTAATCACTGCTGTAAAGTAGGAAGCACAGCAGTGAACTTGCACATCAAACTCTCTAACAGAGCAATGAGATAAACAGTAACGGTCAGGTCACACTTCCCCCTCCACCCTTCATACACACTCTGTTTCATTTCACTCTCTCAATCTTTATCTCTAACTCCCTCTCTCACACTCCACCCTCCCCCCCCTCCTCGCCCGCCCTTTCCCCTCCTCACCCACCCCTCCCCCTCCCCCTCCTCGCCCGCCCCTCCCCCTCCTCACCCACCCCTCCCCCTCCTCACCCACCCCTCCCCCTCCTCCTCGCCCGCCCCTCCCCTCCTCACCCTCCCCTCCGCCCCATCCTCACCCTCCCCCCCCCTCCTCCTCACCCTCCCCTCCCCCCCTCCTCCTCACCCTCCCCTCCCCCCCCTCCTCACCCACCCCTCCCCCCCATCCTCACCCACCCCTCCTCACCCTCCCCTCCCCCTCCTCCTCACCCACCCCTCCCCCCCTCCTCACCCACCCCTCCCCCCCTCCTCACCCACCCCTCCCCCCCATCCTCACCCACCCCTCCCCCCCTCCTCACCCTCCCCTCCCCCCTCCTCACCCTCCCCTCCCCCCTCCTCACACTCCCCTCCCCCCCTCACCCACCCCTCCCCCCCTCCTCACCCACCCCTCCCCCCCATCCTCACCCTCCCCTCCTCATCCTCCCCTCCCCCCTCCCCCCTCCTCACCCTCCCCTCCCCCTCCTCCTCACCCACCCCTCCCCCCTCCTCACCCACCCCTCCCCCCCCTCCTCACCCACCCCTCCCCCCCATCCTCACCCACACCTCCCCCCTCCTCACCCACCCCTCCCCCCTCCTCACCCTCCCCTCCCCCCTCCTCACACTCCCCTCCCCCCCTCACCCACCCCTCCCCCCCTCCTCACCCACCCCTCCCCCCATCCTCACCCTCCCCTCCTCATCCTCCCCTCCCCGCCTCCTCACCCTCCCCTCCCCCCTCCCCCTCCTCCTCACCCACCCCACCCCCTCCTCCTCACCCTCCCCTCCCCCCTCCTCACCCTCCCCTCCCCCCCCATCCTCGCCCGCCCCTCCCCCTCCTCCTCGCCCGCCCCTCCCCCTCCTCCTCGCCCGCCCCCCCTCCTCCTCGCCCGCCCCTCCCCCTCCTCCTCGCCCGCCCCTCCCCCTCCTCCTCGCCCGCCCCTCCCCCTCCTCCTCGCCCGCCCCTCCCCCTCCTCCTCGCCTGCCCCTCCCCCTCCTCCTCGCCCGCCCCTCCCCCTCCTCCTCGCCCGCCCTTCCCCCTCCTCCTCGCCCGCCCCTCCCCCTCCTCCTCGCCCGCCCCTCCCCCTCCTCCTCGCCCGCCCCTCCCCCTCCTCCTCGCCCGCCCCTCCCCCTCCTCCTCGCCCGCCCCTCCCCCTCCTCCTCGCCCGCCCCTCCCCCTCCTCCTCGCCCGCCCCTCCCCCTCCTCCTCGCCCGCCCCTCCCCCTCCTCCTCGCCCGCCCCTCCCCCTCCTCCTCGCCCGCCCCTCCCCCTCCTCCTCGCCCGCCCCTCCCCCTCCTCCTCGCCCGCCCCTCCCCCTCCTCCTCGCCCGCCCCTCCCCCTCCTCCTCGCCCGCCCCTCCCCCTCCTCCTCGCCCGCCCCTCCCCCTCCTCCTCGCCCGCCCCTCCCCCTCCTCCTCGCCCGCCCCTCCCCCTCCTCCTCGCCCGCCCCTCCCCCTCCTCCTCGCCCGCCCCTCCCCCTCCTCCTCGCCCGCCCCTCCCCCTCCTCCTCGCCCGCCCCTCCCCCTCCTCCTCGCCCGCCCCTCCCCCTCCTCCTCGCCCGCCCCTCCCCCTCCTCCTCGCCCGCCCCTCCCCCTCCTCCTCGCCCGCCCCTCCCCCTCCTCCTCGCCCGCCCCTCCCCCTCCTCCTCGCCCGCCCCTCCCCCTCCTCCTCGCCCGCCCCTCCCCCTCCTCCTTGCCCGCCCCTCCTCCTTGCCCGCCCCTCCCCCTCCTCCTCGCCCGCCCCTCCCCCTCCTCCTCGCCCCTCCCCCTCCTCCCTCCTCGCCCGCCCCTCCTCGCCTCCCTCCTCGCCCGCCCCTCCTCGCCTCCCTCCTCGCCCGCCCCTCCTCGCCTCCCTCCTCGCCCGCCCCTCCTCGCCTCCCTCCTCGCCCGCCCCTCCTCGCCTCCCTCCTCGCCTCCCTCCTCGCCTCCCTCCTCGCCTCCCTCCTCGCCCGCCCCTCCTCGCCTCCCTCCTCGCCCGCCCCTCCTCGCCTCCCTCCTCGCCCGCCCTCCTCGCCTGCCCCTCCTCGCCTCCCTCCTCGCCCGCCCCTCCTCGCCTCCCTCCTCGCCCGCCCCTCCTCGCCTCCCTCCTCGCCCGCCCCTCCTCGCCTCCCTCCTCGCCCGCCCCTCCTCGCCTCCCTCCTCGCCCGCCCCTCCTCGCCTCCCTCCTCGCCCGCCCCTCCTCGCCTCCCTCCTCGCCCGCCCCTCCTCGCCTCCCTCCTCGCCTCCCTCCTCGCCTCCCTCCTCGCCTCCCTCCTCGCCGCCCTCCTCGCCCGCCCCACCTCGCCCGCCCCTCCTCGCCCGCCCCTCCTCGCCCGCCCCTCCTCGCCCGCCCCTCCTCGCCCGCCCCTCCTCGCCCGCCCCTCCTCGCCCGCCCCTCCTCGCCCGCCCCTCCTCGCCCGCCCCTCCTCGCCCGCCCCTCCTCGCCCGCCCCTCCTCGCCCGCCCCTCCTCGCCCGCCCCTCCTCGCCCGCCCTTCCTCGCCCGCCCCTCCTCGCCCGCCCCTCCTCGCCCGCCCCTCCTCGCCCGCCCCTCCTCGCCCGCCCCTCCTCGCCCGCCCCTCCTCGCCCGCCCCTCCTCGCCCGCCCCTCCTCGCCCGCCCCTCCTCGCCCGCCCCTCCTCGCCCGCCCCTCCTCGCCCGCCCCTCCTCGCCCGCCCCTCCTCGCCCGCCCCTCCTCGCCCGCCCCTCCTCGCCCGCCCCTCCTCGCCCGCCCCTCCTCGCCCGCCCCTCCTCGCCCGCCCCTCCTCGCCCGCCCCTCCTCGCCCGCCCCTCCTCGCCCGCCCCTCCTCGCCCGCCCCTCCTCGCCCGCCCCTCCTCGCCCGCCCCTCCTCGCCCGCCCCTCCTCGCCCGCCCCTCCTCGCCCGCCCCTCCTCGCCCGCCCCTCCTCGCCCGCCCCTCCTCGCCCGCCCCTCCTCGCCCGCCCCTCCTCGCCCGCCCCTCCTCGCCCGCCCCTCCTCGCCCGCCCCTCCTCGCCCGCCCCTCCTCGCCCGCCCCTCCTCGCCCGCCCCTCCTCGCCCGCCCCTCCTCGCCCGCCCCTCCTCGCCCGCCCCTCCTCGCCCGCCCCTCCTCGCCCGCCCCTCCTCGCCCGCCCCTCCTCGCCCGCCCCTCCTCGCCCGCCCCTCCTCGCCCGCCCCTCCTCGCCCGCCCCTCCTCGCCCGCCCCTCCTCGCCCGCCCCTCCTCGCCCGCCCCTCCTCGCCCGCCCCTCCTCGCCCGCCCCTCCTCGCCCGCCCCTCCTCGCCCGCCCCTCCTCGCCCGCCCCTCCTCGCCCGCCCCTCCTCGCCCGCCCCTCCTCGCCCGCCCCTCCTCGCCCGCCCCTCCTCGCCCGCCCCTCCTCGCCCGCCCCTCCTCGCCCGCCCCTCCTCGCCCGCCCCTCCTCGCCCGCCCCTCCTCGCCCGCCCCTCCTCGCCCGCCCCTCCTCGCCCGCCCCTCCTCGCCCGCCCCTCCTCGCCCGCCCCTCCTCGCCCGCCCCTCCTCGCCCGCCCCTCCTCGCCCGCCCCTCCTCGCCCGCCCCTCCTCGCCCGCCCCTCCTCGCCCGCCCCTCCTCGCCCGCCCCTCCTCGCCCGCCCCTCCTCGCCCGCCCCTCCTCTCTCCTGCGCCCCTCACATTCTTTATCACCACCCCGCCCTCCCTCCAAAGCCTCATGGGTCCCTCCCCCTCCTTCATCCACACCCAGTGTGGAAGGTTTGACTTCATTGTCGCTTCATCACCATTTCCTTTACCGCGGGTGGCAAGAGCCACGCTCGTGTTATCCAAAGCCCAGCACCTTGAAACGTAGGAGCAGGAGGAGGTCATTCTGCCCCTTGAAGCAGGTTCTGTCATTCTCTTAGATCAAAGCTTATAAGAATCTTAGCTCCATTTGCCCACCTTGATTTCTTCATCCTTCATACCATCGCCCCAAATGTTTCTATTAATCTCATTTGACCCTTTCAATTTCCCTCTGCCCCTTGGGGATTATTGGAAGCCGTTTGCTTGGAGGAGGAATGGGTTGTGCCCTGCTGGTTCCATCCACCCCACCTGACATGTCGGAATATGAAAGTTGGGAGCTGTGCCTCTCCAGGTGCCCCCGGACCTTGCGATCTGGACGTTTGCGGCTGGAGTGCTCAGAATTCTCTTTCCCATTCCGGTCCCTTTCCTAATCTCTAATCTCGTACTTTTGGTTTGATTGGAAAGCAGGATTCTGGATGGGGGAACATGAATAACCCCCAGTGTAGTTGCCACCAGACCAAGATGATGCACTGCTCAGCAAGCAGCCAGTGTAGAGCAAGTCAGCATTGGTGAATGGATCTATCCCGAGATCCAATGTGAGACCAAGTTAAAAGGCAGTAACAAAATCTGAGAGTTTTCCTGCAGGATGTCCACCAAATATTCTCCAGTAGGAGACTGCAGCAATTTTTATTTTGCTGCTGCAGTTTAATTTCACTTCCAGCAGGTGGTGATGTTACACTTTAGATAGCCGACTCTGGGTTTAAAGTTAGTTCATTCATGTTATCGGGCAAGACAAATTTTTTTGGTGGTAGTTTTTCTGTTTGTTCTGATGCATACATTATTCATTCAGCAGACTGTAATCTGCAAACGGTTTGGGTCTGCACTGTGGAGTTGAAAAGAAAGAAACCCCCCTTTTCTATAGCACCTTTCACAACGTTATAGTGTCTGTTGTGATATAGGAACCTGGCAATTAATTTCCTGTACTTCTTTGAGGGATGACTATTGGCCAAGGACACCAGGGAAAATTTGTCGCTCTTCCCTGCTGTATCTTTGACATCTACCTGAGAGGGCAGACAGTTTAACATCCCATCTGAAAGATGGCACCTCTGACAGTGCAGCATTCCCTCAGTATTGCACTGGAGTGTTAACCTAGATTATGTGCTTAAGTATCTGGAGTGAGATTTGAAGCCGTGATCTGACTCGGGGTGGGGGGGGGGGGGGGGGGGAAGTGTGTTACCCATTGAGTTGTGTCTGAGGGAAAACTCCTAGGCTTTGATCTTAATTGCTGTAGGCATGTCAGCTCTCTCACTCGCCCAGTTGCATGTGAACGTGTAACTTACCCTGCCCGTGTACTGTAGGAAGGTTGTTTGCTGTCTTCAGGGTCCCAGGTTTATGAATGTAATGGCTGACTGTATCCATCACTCGTAGGACTCCGGGGAACACACATGCAGCACGCGTATGACTTCTACAAGCCGGACATGGTGTCAGAGTACCCTGTGGTGGATGGGAAACTTTCAATTCAATGCTACCTCAATGCACTGGATCACTGCTATGGAGTTTACTGCAACAAGTACCAGGCACAGAAACAGAAAGGTAGGTCGCTGCATGGGGTTGGCAGGACTGTGAAGAAAGCACTCCAGTCTGCCTTACTGCTTCAGGTGTGATTCCCTCCCCCGGTGTAGACCTCCAGCAGCTGGGTCAGTTCACTTATATTTCATCCCCTTTATCAACCTTACACTTGTCTTTTTACCTCTTCTCACCCTTCAGTGAAAACTGTTCTCAAACTTATCAAGACCAGTAACGGGTGAAGATATTGTCAGTGTCTTCACATGTTGAAAGTAGCTTCCTCAGAATCAGCCACCTAAAAGTGAAAGAAGGTTATTGGACCTGGAGAATGGAACATGTTGCATTTTGGGCATTGTGTCAGAATCAGTTACTTCAAAGGCAGGTACATCAGAGAGTAAAGCTCCCTCTACACTGTCCCCATCAAACACTCCCAGGACAGGTACAGCACGGGGTTAGATACAGAGTAAAGCTCCCTCTACACTGTCCCCATCAAACACTCCCAGGACAGGTACAGCACGGGGTTAGATACAGAGTAAAGCTCCCTCTATACTGTCCCCATCAAACACTCCCAGGACAGGTACAGCGCGGGGTTAGATACAGAGTAAAGCTCCCCCTACACTGTCCCCATCAAACGCTCCCAGGACAGGAACAGCACGGGGTTAGATACAGAGTAAAGATCCCTCTACTCCATCCCCATCTAACACTCCCAGGACAGGTACAGCACGGGGTTAGATACAGAGTAAAGCTCCCTCTACACTGTCCCCATCAAACACTCCCAGGACAGGTACAGCGCGGGGTTAGATACAGAGTAAAGCTCCCTCTACACTGTCCCCATCAAACGCTCCCAGGATAGGTACAGCACGGGGTTAGGTACAGAGTAAAGCTCCCTCTACACTGTCTCCATCAAACACTCCCAGGACAGGTACAGCACGGGGTTAGATACAGAGTAAAGCTCCCTCTACACTGTCCCCATCAAACACTCCCAGGACAGGTACAGCACGGGGTTAGATACAGAGTAAAGCTCCCTCTACACTGTCCATCAAACACTCCCAGGACAGGTACAGCGCGGGGTTAGATACAGAGTAAAGCTCACTCTACACTGTCCATCAAACACTCCCAGGGCAAGTGCAGCACAGGATTAGATACAGAGTAAAGCTCCCTCTACACTGTCCCCATCAAACACTCCCAGGACAGGTACAGCATGGGGTTAGATACAGAGTAAAGCTCCCTCTACACTGTCCATCAAACACTCCCAGGACAGGTACACACACTATCTAACCAAATGTATACAACTGAAGCATTTACTCCTCCCGTTTGTAATCCAGCCCACTTTAAACTAGAGACTAACATTCCATTAAGTATTCTGATTAGGTTTGATGGATTTAATTGAAACCTAAGGGAATTCCCTAGTGTATGGGACATACTGGCTGCACCAGCTGCTCTTTTCCTGCCTGATATTTTCCATATGCGAGTGTGACTGTATCGTAGAGCTGGCTGCACCGTTCCCTGCCTGGGAGCACCCGGTGCTGACTCTGGGTACAAATGAATCCAGTCTCCGGCACACAGCAGTAATCTGTTCACAACAAAAACAGAATTACCTGGAAAAACTCAGCAGGTCTGGCAGCATCGGCGGAGAACAAAAGAGTTGAAAGAATTGACCTGCTGAGTTTTTCCGAGTTTTTTTCAGGTAATTCTGTTTTTGTTTTGGATTTCCAGCATCCGCAGTTTTTTGTTTTTATCTCTGCAGTAATCTGTTGCCCATTTTGTTTCAGAGGGCAGCGATGCTCGCTTCACGCTGCAGGACTTTGACTACATGGTGTTCCACACCCCCTACTGCAAACTGGTCCAGAAGTCCGTGGCCCGACTGCTTCTCAACGATTTCCTACGTGACTCCAACCCCGACACCCAGAGCGGTACCTTCACCGGCCTCGAGGCCTTCAGGTGAGACTGACCTGTGGGTCAAGGCACTGATTTCCAGAGCTGTCAGTGGTAAGGTTTGGGGGGTGGGGGTGGGGCTCTGCCCTCCTGGGGATTAACATATTTCCCGCTTTGCTTACAGAGATGTGAAGCTGGAGGACACTTACTTCGACCGGGATGTAGAGAAATCTTTCCTGAAGGCAAGTGCCGACATCTTTAAGCAGAAGACCCAACCTTCGCTGCTGGTCTCCAACCAGAATGGCAACATGTACACACCCTCTGTCTATGGCTGCCTGACTGCCATCTTGGGCCAGTAAGTACCCTCCTCCATGACCTCTTCTTCCCCTCTCCTCCCCCTCCTCCCCATGCCGCAGCCCCCTGACCCACTCCATGCCCGCCGGCTATGCCGAACAGTGACGGTGATTTCCCATCCGCAGACGTACTGCCCAGCAGTTGGCTGGCCAGAGGATTGGCCTGTTCTCCTACGGCTCGGGATTTGCTGCTACCCTGTACTCACTCCGCGTCAGCCAGGATGCGACACCGGGCTCTGCGCTGGACAAGCTGGTGTCCAGCCTGTCAGACCTCCAGGCCCGGCTGGATTCCCGGAAGAAGGTGTCACCGGAAACGTTTGCCACCAGCATGAAGCTGAGGGAGGAGACCCACCACTTGGGTAAGGTCGTCGACGCTTCACACAGCGAATATCGGTTGGGGGTGGGGGGTCTTAAAAGTAAAATGTGCAGTGAGTTTTGTTATGTCTGTTTTCAGTCAAACTCTTAGAGCGGTGGCTGTGATAGCTCAGCAGATTCTAGCTCCTCCTCCAGTCATGGTGTGTGCTGGTATTTAATATGGGGGGGGGGGAGCGTGGTTATAGTCGCTGGTTTTCATACTGCGCCGGTGAACCAGAGGTTATCAGTTCAAATCCCACTGCAGCCTAGTGAATCCAGTCAACCTGGTCCCTTCTGGATGGTGTAGGATCATCGCGCAAAAGCTGCTGGATTCTCATCGATGAGCCGCCGGTACCCACGCTGGGCTTGTGCCCACTGCTTCTCTCAGGCCCAGCCCCAAGGAAAACTGACCTTTCTCCAGCATTTCTCTACTCGGGAACCTTCCGGCTGAATAGGGATTGCGGGCATTTATCTCGGTTCCCCTCGCAACCCAGGGAGGGCAGGGAAAAACTGTGTGCGTGGGCATTTAATGCTTGCACTGTTTGCCCTCTAACCTTTAGCCTCCTTTTCGCCGACCCGGTCACCACCCTCTGAAGCTACTGGGGGGTACAGGGCCAGCTGTACCTCGGTGGGGAGTACTCCCACCTCTGAGTCAGCAACCCATGGCTTCAAGCCCCTTTCACCTCAGAGACTGAGCACTCCCAGTTCAATAGTGAGGGGATGCTGCACTGTTGGAGGTGCTGTCTTTCAGATGACTATGTTAAACCAAGGCTTTGTCTGCCCTCTCAGGCAGTTGTAAAAGGTCCCACGGCACTATCTCGAAGAAGAGCAGAGGAGTTATCCCTGGCATTCCGACCAATATTCATCCCTTAATCAGTGAATAAAAACTGATAACCTGGTCACTATCACATGTGGGATCTTGCTGTACACACGTTTGCTGTCACAGCTTCCTGCATTACGACAGTGACTAGACCTCAATAACACCTACCTGCTGTAAAACACTTTGCAACATTCTGCTGTTGTGAAAGGTGCTGCACGTTTGGAGTACCATGTATGGTTTTGGTCTCTATTGAGGCGCTGGAGAGGGCGCAAGAAATATTGGCAAGGATGATGCCAGAACTGAGGTTATAACAATCAGCAGGACACTGGGGCTCTATGCTCTAGATGTACTAACGTCTACCCTATCTAAAGCCTTTTATATCCTTAGTGAAGATGTTTCCCACTAATTAGGGGCCATAAATATAAGTTAGTCACTAAAAAGATCCAATAGGGAATTCAGGAGAAACCTCATTATCCAGACAGTGGTTAGAATGTGGAACTCACTACCACAGGGAGTGGTTGAGGCGATTTTATGGATGCGTTTAAGGGGATCTAGATAAACACACGAAGCAGAAAGAATGGAAGAGTATAGGAACAAAAAAACTAGGAGCAGGACTAGGCCATTCGGCCCTATGAGCCTGCTCCACCATTCGATGAGATCATGACTGATGTGGTTGTGGTCTCAAATCCACTTTCCTGTCAGCCCCCCCCATAACCCTGGATTCCCTTGTCGATCAAAAATCAAAATTCAGTCTTGAATAAATTCAATGACTGGGGAAGAGAATTCCACAAACTAACAACCCTCAGAGAAATAAATTCTTCTCATCTGCAACTTAAAAGGAAGAGCTCTTATCCTTAAATTATGTCCCCGCATTCTAGTCTACCCCACAAGACGAAACATCCTGCCAGTATCCACCCTGTCCAGCCCCCTCAGGATCTTGTATGTTTCAGTAAGATCACCTCTCTTTCTTCTAAACTGCAACCCGTCCAACCTTTCTTCATAAGATAAGTCCCTCATCCCAGGAATGAGTCAAGTAAATCTTCCCTGAACCGTTTCTAACGCAATTATATCCTTTCTCAAATAAAGAGACCAAAACTGTCCACTATCCTAGATGTGGTCTCATCAAGGCCCTAAGCTGCTGCAGTAAAAATTGCCTATTTTTCTATTCCATTCCCCTCGCAAAAATCACCATCATTCCATTTTTCTTCCTAATTGCTTGCAGTACCTGAATACTATACCCGAGTCCCTCTGTTCCTGCACCCCATTAGAGTTGTACCCCTTATTTTAATACTGTCTTCTCCATGTTCTTCCTACCAAAATGAAACACCTCACATTTCTCTGCATTGAACTTCATTTGCCACCTGTCCACCCTTTCCACCAACTTGTCTGTGTCCTTTTGAAGTTCTGCATTATCCTCCTCACAGTTCACAGTGCTTCCAAGTTTTCTATCATCTGCAAATTTTGAGATTGTGCCCTGAACCACCAAGGTCTAGGTCATTAATATATATATCAGGAAAAGCAAGGGTTCCAACTCTGACCCCTGGGGAACTCCACTACAAACCTTCCTCCAGCCCAAAAAACACCCATTAGCCACTACTCTGTTTCCTGCCACTCGGAGCCAATTTCATATCCACGTTGTTACTGTCCCTTTTATTCCATGAGCTCTAACTTGGCTCACAAGTCTGTGTGTGGCACTGTATCAAATGCCTTTGGGAGCCCATGTAAGGTGTTAGACTCGATCATTAAGAAGCTGGGTGCTTGGAGAAGCTCAAGAGAAGGGAAGAGTTGGCATGGTTTTGTGAAAGAGAAATCACATTTAACCAACTTATTGGAGTTCTTTTGAAGGAGTAACATACACTGTGGATAAAGGGGAGCCTGAAGATGTGCTGCATTTGGATTCCCAGAAGGCATTTGATAAGGTGCCACATCAAAGGTTATTGTAGACAATAAAAGCTCACGGTATAGTAGGGAGGGTAACATTAATTTAAACACTTATGCCATGTTGTCTGATTCATATGAGTCATTTTGTGTGTGTTTAGTTGCGGTATAGATGTAGCATGTACCAGTGTACAGAAATTTTTTTGTATTAAACTTTGGAACAAAAAAAAGGATGATGTTTCCCCTGGCTATGGGGAGGGGATGGGGGGTCTAGAACAAGGGGGGTCACAGTCCCCTTGTCTAATTTTTTTTCGGTTTGCCTCCTGCAGCGAATCATCAGCCCCAGGGTTCAGTGGAAGACCTGTTCCCCGGCACGTGGTACCTTACCCAGGTTGATGAGAAACATCGCCGTGACTACACCAGGAGACCCATCCTGGAGAATGGGAGCTTTGAGGCCGGGCTAGGTGCTCCCCATGGCAACGCTGCCACCACCGAGGTACGTGGGACCCCCCCCTCCAAAGCTCATTTCACCCAATTCCCAACCTTCCCACTGACCTATTTAAGGTTGTTAAAGGGTGCTGACAGTGTTTGGACCCAGGCAATTTTTCCCGGAAGTGCCAGTCACAGCAAGAGGGAGGGTAAAGGTGAAGTGGACTGAAGTGAGAAGGGAAATTGGGAGGATCACCTTCACACAAAACAGGGTAAGTTAAGGGTGAAAGAAGTTACCAGATAGGGTGTGTGGCACTATCACTGTGCTACATGGGGATACATTCGAACAGAAACAGCAACTCAAAACTAGGCATCCATGTGGCGTAGTGGGCCAGTAGCAGCAGTAGAATTGTATTTACCAGTAACTGTAACCTCATGGCCCGGCATACCCCCCCCCCCCCACTCTACCATGACCATAAACCCTGGCTCAATGAAGAGTGCAGGAGGGCATGCCAGGAGCAGCACCAGGCATACCTAAAAATGAGCTGTCAATCTGGTGAAGCTGGAACACAGGACTACTTGCGTGCAAAACAACATAAGCAACAAGTGAGATACAGAGCTAAGCAATTCCACAACCAACGGATCAGATCTAAGCTCTGCAGTCCTGCCACATCCAGTCGTAATTGGTGGTGGACAATTAAACAACTCACTGGAGGAGGAGGCTCCACAAATAACCCCATCCTCAATGATGAGGGGAGCCCAGCCCATCAGTGCAGAAGATAAGGCCGTTTACAGCCATCTTCAGCCAGAAGTGCCGAGTGGATGATCCCTCTCGGCCTCCTCCGGAGGTCCCCAGCATCACAGATGTCAGTCTTCAGCCAATTCAGTTCACTCCACATGATATCAAGAAACGTTGAAGGCACTGGATACTGCAAGGGCTATGTACTTGGCAATGGTACTGAAGACTTGTGCTGCAAAACTAGATGCACCCCTAACCAAGCTGTTCCAGTACAGCTACAACACTGGCATCTATCTGGCTATGTGGAAAATTGCCCAGGTATGTTCTGTGTACACACAGCAGGGCAAATCCAATCCTGCCAATTACCGCCCCATCAGTCTACTCTTGATCATCAGTAAAGTGATGGAAAGTGTCGTCAACAGTGCTATCAAGCAGCAGATCAGTAAAAACCAGTTCTCTGATGCTCAGTTTGGGTTCTGCCAAGGCCACTCAGCTCCTGACCTCATTACAGCCTTGGTTCAAACATGGAGAAAAGAGCTGAAGTCCCGAGGTGAGGTGAGAGTGACTGCCCTTGACATCAAGGCAGCATTTGGCCCAAGTGTAGCATCAAGGAGCCCTAGCAAAACTGGAGTAAGGGGGAAAGCTCTTCGTTAGTTGGAGTTATACCTAGCATGAAGGAAGGTGTCTTTGGAGGTCAATCACCTCAGTTCCAGGACATCATTGCAGGAGTTCCTCAGGGTAGTGTCCTCAGCCCAACCATCTTCAGCTGCTTCATCAATGACCTTCCTCCCATCATAAGGTCAGAAGTGAAGATGTTCGCTGAAGATTGCACAATGTTCAGCACCATTCACGACTCCTCAGACAATGAAGCAGTTCATGTCCAAATGCAGCAAGACCTGGACACTATCTAGGCTTATGCTGATAAGTGGCAAGTAACATTCATGCCACAAAAGTGCCAGGCAATGACCATCCCCAACAAGACAGAATCTAACCATCTCTCTTTGACATTCAATGGCATTACCATTGCTGAATCCCCCAATATCAACATCCTGGGGGTTACCATTGGTCAGAAACTGAACTGCACTAGCCATTTAAATATTATGTCTACAAGAGCAGGTCAGAGGCTGGGAATTCTGCAGCCAGTAACTCACCTGACCTCCCAAAACCTGTCCACCATCTACAAGGCACAAGTCAGGAGTGTGATGGAATACTCCCCACTTGCCTGGATGAGTGCAGCTCCCACATCACTGAAGAAGCTTGGTACCATCCAGGACAAAGCAGCCCACTTGATTGACATCCCATCCACAAACATTCACTCCCTCCACCACCGACGCACAGTAGCAGCAGTGTTACCATCTACAAGATGCACTGCAGGAATTCACCAAGGCTCCTTCGACAGCACCTTCCAAACCCACGACCGCTACCATCTAGAAGGACAAGGACAGCAGATAGATGGGAACACCACCGCCTGGAAGTTCCCCTCCAAGTCACTCACCATCCTGACTTGGAAATGTATCGCTGTTCCTTCACTGTCACTGGGTCAAAATCCTGGAACTCCCTCCCTAACAGCACTGTGGGTGTACCTGCACCACAGGGTCTGCAGCGGTTCAAGAAGGCAGCTCACCACCACCTTCTCAAGGGCAACTAGGGATGGGCAATAAATGCTGGCCCAGCCAGCGACACCCACATCCCATGAAAGAATAAGATGAAGAAGGGAAAAAGTTGGAAAAGGGATGGATGTGTTTTGGGAGAGAGATCGGATTGAGGAATTTGCAGAAGGTGGAGCTGAGAGATCTGGTGGGGTTGAGGCTTCTGCTGCGGCTGAGGGACCTTGTGGGGATGGTGGTGCCGAGGGACCTGGCGCAATGTTGGGGTTGTGGGGGTTGCTGGCGGTGAGGGATTTAATGAGATAGTGGGAGTTGAGGGATAATGTGCTGGGTGGGTCAGGCAAGGTGGTGGGTGTGGGAGGTGACTGGGGTTGGGTATAGGGCGTTGGGCTGCAGCGTGAAGATGGGTTAACTGTTATGGTGTTGATGTTTTAAAGATGTCCATGTTGTTCACAGTGCGCGCCGAGCCCTGCCAAGAAAATGCCTAGGATCCCGGCAACAGCCACACAACCTGGTACTGCCAACGTCAGCAACGGAGAGCACTGAGCTGACTTCCAGGGTGCGGGGGAGAGGAGAGAGAGAGAGAACCATTCTCCCCACCCTCACCCCATCCCAGCAAGTCTGATGGTGAATGCGTGTCTGATTCCTCTCAGTCCAGGAGAAGCATTGCTGGTCACGCATCTGAAAATAAATCCTTGGATCCTTTGCAGGCAAGGTGTTTCAGACCTGCCGCCTAATGTACAGTCACTCTGCAGCAAGCACTATGTTTTTTAACTTCATTTGCAATCGAACACTGTAATTATTTTTTAATTCTGCTGTTTATTGTGCATATGGGCTGAGCTTTGAATGCTCGTGTCTTGCATTTGATCTTTGGGCCCCCACAGCCCGATTACCGCTCTGTAATTTAGCTGTCCCGCACTCCCCAAGCCCCTTTCTGTGTAGTGTGGTATTTAATGTCTGTGCAGTGAGTTGGTTCCCATGCCGATGACGTGCAGACAATCGCAGCTGTTCATTCATGCATCATCTCCACCCCCACCCTCCCGTGACTCCACCCACCCCCCGTGACCCCACCCACCACCCCACACGTGACCACCCCCCATGTAACCCCCCCACCCCACCACCCCCAGCTGCTGTTTCTGATCGTATTAAATTTTAATTTAATCCGGTGCATAAGAAAACAAAATCCTGAACCTACACCTGTTCTGAAGTGAGTTATCAAATTTGGATTCTGTTGTAAAGTTCTTTTTAAATTAAAAAAACAAAAAAATTATACAAACCTGCACACGCCAAGTGCCTGTGAGTTCCATTTTCTGAAAAGTAAGTTTTCACAATCCCAGAACTGCTTTTCTGTAGAAGCGAGTGGGAATCTGAAAGAGGGCAGCCCATATCCAAATGCAGCAAGACCTGGACAATACCAAGGCTTGGGCTGACCAGTACCATCTGCACTACACAAGTGCCAGGCAATTACCATCTCCAACAAGAGAGAATCCAACCATCACCCCTCGATATTCATCATTGAATCCCCTACTATTGACACCCTGGGGGTTACCATCGACCAGAAACTGAACTGGACTAGCCATATAAATACTGTGGCTATAAGAGACAGGTCAGAAACTAGGAATCCTGCAGCAAGTAACTCACCTCCTGACTCCCCAAAGCCTGTCCACCATCTACAAGGCACAAGTCAGGATTGTGATGGAATACTCTCCACTTGTCTGGATGTGCAGCTCCAACAGCACTCAAGAAGCTTGACACCATCCAGGACAAAGCAGCCCACTTGATTGGCACCATATCCACAAACATTCACTCCCTCCACCACTGATGTACAGTAGCAGCAGTGTGTACCATCTACAAGATACACTGTGGAAATTCACTGAGACTCCTTAGACAGCACCTTCAAAACCCACAACCACTACCATCTAGAAGGACAAGGGCAGCAGAAAAATGGGAACACCGCCACGTGGAAGTTCCCCTCACCATCCTCACTTGGAAATGTATTGCCGTTCCTTCACTGTCGCTGGGTCAAAAACCTGGAGCTCCCTCCCTAACAGCACGGTGGGTGTACCTACATCACATAGACTACAGCGGTTCAATAAGGCATCTTACTACCACCACCTCAAAGGCAATTAGGGATGGGCAATAAATGCTGTCAGAGCCAGTGACCCCCACAATCCATGAATGAGTAAAAAAAAACATCTGAGTGAAGGAGCAGGAGAGAGCTTGAGGGAGAGGGAGAGAGCATCCGCAGGAGTGGGAATCAGTGGAATGGGAGAGAGCATTTGTGAGAGTGGCAGCAGGAATCTGTGGGAGAGGGAGAGTGCGCCCCCGGGAGTGGGAATCTGGGGGAGTGGGAGAGAGCCGGGATTCTCGCAGCTGGAGCCTAAAGTTTATAAACTCTTGTAATTTACAAATCACCCTGGAATTTACATGCAGCTCCAGCCATTTCAACCACTCCCTGACACCGTACCTGTATGTTAAAGGATAAACAGCTATGTCAAATCCATGCTCCGGACTGACTGCCTGTGGACACTGTTACATGGGGATCAGCTCTCATTTGATGTTCACTTCAAAAGGCTCCGAAATGAGATGACTCGGCTGGTGACTGAGGAGATAGTGGGGAAACTCTGCTTTCCAGGCGGTGATCAGATACATTGCAACAGGCGTGGAACCTGTAGAGCGAAGGTAGCATACTGGTATTGTCACTGGAACTAGTAATCCAATAGCCTGAGCTAATACCCTGAAGATATGAGTTCAAATCCCACTTTAGCTGCTGGTGGACTTTAAATTCAATTAATTAAATCTGGAATAAAATTCTCATTTTGTTCATAACTATTGGATTGTCATCAAAATCCATCTGGTTCACAAATGCCCTTTAGGGAAGGAAATCTGCCACCCTTACCTGGTCTGGCCTACATGTGACTCCAGACCCACAGCAATGTGGTTTTCCCTTAATTTCCCTCTGGGATGACTGAACAAGCCACTTGGTTGCAGGATGCTGACAGCAACTGCTCAAGGACAACTGGCGATGAGCAATAAGTGCCAGCCTAGCCAGGGACAGCCACTTCCCAAAAATACACTGCTCCCTCAGCAGTGTTCTGGGGTGTTGGCTTAGTGTTTCACAGGGAAACAGATACTGGCTTGGGAGGCAATAGTTTTGCAGGACCATGGAGAAATAAGGAATCGGATTGGTGGGTCAAACAGCGATTTCTCTCTGAATTTGCCCGTATCCTTTCATTACTCTGTTGTTCATTTTCTTTGAACACGGGCGAGCCATTCCACCCCCCCCCCCCCCCCCACGCCCCCCCCCCACCCCAACCGAGTCTTCACGTAGGTTTCTGTAAAAAAAAAATCAACGGAGAGTGGGAGACAACACTAAAGAAGTGGTTCTTACCGTGAGGCTTTGCAGTGTCAGATAGGCAGTCAGACACGCTACAAAGGAAAGCAGGCAACTGAATGCAGTTGTCTTAATATTCCACTCTTGTTCCTCCCCTGCTTGAGCACAGATCGTCACAACCCAAGCACACATCATTAGGAGAAATTGGGAGAGAGCTGGGAGTGTCCTTCCTCCATGGGATTCCAGTCTGTGTGCTTAGGGTATGTTGTGTAGACTAACAAGCGGCCAGGTGAAATGTTCACACAAAACTCATCCCACATCTTAAAATGGAATATTATTTGGAGGAATAAACAAAGGTTAGCGTCAGAACCTATAAATAACGGGGTGGAGAGAGAGAGCGAGAGGGTTCAAAAATTTATTCCACAGCAAAGAATTGTCCCAAGGTTCCTGTAGCTCGTGGCCGTGCCAATGTTCTTGTTCTTTCTCTGCTGGAAAGAGGGTGTGTCAGATAAGGTCAGGGTCAAGCTGAGTGATGCCTCCCAGAGTAGAAAGACTTGTTGACGTTTTCACTTGGTGCATTTAGTAGCTGATCCCTATTGAGCAGCCGCTCCCACAGCCATTTGCTCTCCGAGAGGTGGTGGGAAGGGTTGTTGCTGCTACTACTAGCTTGTGTCTTGTAGATTATGAAGCAGAACAAAACCCAGCCAGCACTGACTGCTGGTTCCTGAGGGAACATGCTACGTTGTAGGTATTGGGTGGAGGTAATATCGACCTGAATAGCCAGGCTTTGACTCAAGAGGGCAGTGGGGAGGTGCACACGAGGCTGGCCAGTACCCATTGAACTATGTACCAGTAAGAACGTATCCCTACATGGTTGCTGGGCCAAAATTCTGGAACATCCAATTGTGGGAGCACCTTCACCATTCTCCAAGAAGAATCTCAAAAATGAATTCCCTCTTGAGGAAGCATGGGTTAATGAAGGAAAGCCAGCAGGGACTTGTTAAAGGCAACTCTTGACTGACTGCCCTCATTGAGTTCTTGGATTAAGTAACAGAGCGGGGTGATGAAGATAGCACAATGGCTATTATATATATAAGACACTTCAAAACGACAATGGGGTACCACACCATACTGATTCAGAAAATAGAAGCACTTAGGATCAAAGAAACAGTAATAATTGGTTAAGGAATAGGAGACGAGTTTTTTCAAATTTATTCGTTAATGGAATGTGGGGGTCGCTGGCTGGGCCAGCATTTCTTGCCTATCCCTCACTGCCCTTGAGAAGATGGTGGTGAGCCACCATGAGCCTCTGCAGTCCGTGATTTGTACACCCACAGTGCTGTTAGGGAGGGAGCTCCAGGATTTTGACCCAGCGACACTGAAGGAATGACGATATAGTTCCGTGTCAGGATGGTGAGTGACTTGGAGGGGGACTTCCAGGTGGTGGTGTTCCCGTGCGTCTGCTGCCCTTGTCCTTGTAGATGGTGAATGATGTTTTTCTGACTGGAATGACAAATTCTGTGGGGTCTTCTCAAGGTTAGTATGAGGACCCACTGCTTGTTAACCCTAAATGACCTGGACTTGGGTACAGGGAGCACAATTCTGAAGTTTGTGGATGATACAAATGTGGCAATAAAACAAACAGCAACTATGATCATGACCAACTTCAGTAGGACATGGACTGGTGAAATCGGCAGACACATGGAAGGTGGAGTATAATACAGATAAGTTTGAAATGCTGCACTTTGGGAGGGGTACAGGACAAATCAGGATAATCTAATGATAATATTTGAAAGTAGTGCAAGAGCAGAGGGACCCGAGACAATTCAGAAATCTTTCTGAGGATGGCAGGACCTGTTGACATAATGCTTAAGAAACGATATGGGATACGTGGCTTTGTCAAATAGGGGCATTGAACACAAAAAAAACATGGAAGTTATGCTGCATCTTTTCAGACCACTGATTATAAGCCTCAGCTGGAGTATTGTGTTCAATTCTGGGCACTGCACTTTATAGAAGGGAGGTCAAGGCCTTGGAGCAGGTGCAGAGGAGATTTACTAGAACGTTACCAGGGACAGGGGACTCAGTTAATGTGGACAGATTAGAGAAGCTGGGGTTGTTTTCCTTGGAGCAGAGCAGGTTAGAAAAGAAAGAAAAGTTACAGCACAGTAGGAGGCTATTTGGCCCATCTTGCACAGCACAGAAGGAGGCCATTCGGCCCATCTTGTACAGCACAGAAAGGAGGCCATTCGGCCCATCCGAGATTAAGGGAGGGCTAACAGGTGTTTGAAAATACAAGACTTTTGATACAGAAAGTAGAGAGAAACTATTTCATGTGGGTCGATAACCAGGGATCATAGATTTAAAATAATCGACAAAAGTATTAGAGGAGAAATGAGAAGTCTTTTCACACACCGTGTTAAGATCTATGCCACATTGCCTTAAAGAGTGGTGGAACCAGATTCCATAGCAACTTTCAAAAGGCAATTGAACGTATACTCAAAAGAGGATTAATCCGTAGAGTTATGGGGAAAAAGCTGATGTTTTGGTTTAAATTGGACTGCTCTTTCAAAGAGCCAGCACAGACACGGAAGGCTGAATGGCCTCTTTCTGTGCTGTGAGAATGTAAGACTCTAAAGCAGCTCACTGCCTTCCCAGAGGCACTGAGGAGATGGGAAATAAAAGTCAGCCTTGCCAGTGGCGCTTGCATCCTGAGACTGAATTTTGAACAATGCCTTTCAATTAAAATACACTTAAAAACATAGTTACTTGTCAGTACAGTATTGCTAAAAAGAGAGACATGTTGCCGGAGATTTTCATCTTGCATTTATCAGGACAAACACAAGAATACCAAATTTTAAACAATCACAACAATTTTTACTACAGGTGAAAAGGGTACTGATTGGTTGACAAATCGACTCTGATTGGCTGAGGCATTGCCATGAATGATGTAACAGGGAATTGTAGGCCCCCCCCCCCCCCAAGCTCCCGGGTAACTCAAAAAAGATGCAAGGCTTGAAACATTCCTTTTGCAGAGAATGTTTGCGAATGAATGTATGTCACTTTTAACAAGTGTAAACGAGCCACGTTACAAGTTTGACTGATTATCTTAAACTGGTTGTTAGTGTAGTTATTAATGCACTCAGGATTGTTCAGCAAGTGCTGCCCAATTGCGGACTCATATCTAACAGCAGACATTTTGTTTTGGGTTTTGCAAGCGTGGGCTGGTTGAGTACGGTATGTACTCTGCCTATTGCAAACAACCGAAGGAACATGGCGATTGCCATTGCTGTCAGTGACATAACACCTTTTTCAGCAATACTTACAAAAAAGTTGACAAGATTGTGAGAGTCTTAATTTTTCCTTCTGGTTATTTGGTGTCCCATTAAGGTAGGAGGACCACCATAATGGGGCATGGCCAACCATCTGGAAATGTAGTCTCAGGAAAATGACTGAAGCTGTCAGATGGTTAAGATGTTAGATTGAAAGAAACAGGTTTACTCCTACTCCCTTAGGGAACGAAACCTGTCGAACCTACCCAGTCGGGCTCATATGTGACTCCAGACCCACACCCAACTCGATAGGCTCTTAAATGCCCACTAAAGTGGTCTAGTGGAACCACTCAGTCGTATTATCCATTCTCAAAACAAATAGGGATGGGCAACAAACGCTGGCCCTGCTAATGACATCGACTCCCTGAGAATGAATATTAAAACTCCTTGATAAAAACAAAAACACTGCGGATGCTGGAAATCCAAAACAAAAACAGAATTACCTGGAAAAACTCAGCAGGTCTGGCAGCAACGGCGGAGAAGAGTTGACGTTTCGAGTCCTCATGACCCTTCGACAGAACTTGAGTTCGAGTCCAAGAAAGAGTTGAAATATAAGCTGGTTTAAGGTGTGTGGGGGGGGAGGGTGGAGAGAGAGAGAGAAGTGGGGGGGGGGGGTTGTGGTTGTAGGGACAACCAAGCAGTGATAGAAGCAGATCATCAAAAGATGTCAACAACAGTAGAACAAAAGAACACTGCTTCTATCACTGCTTGGTTGTCCCTACAACCACAACCCCCCCTCCACTTCTCTCTCTCTCTCTGCCCCCCCCCCCCCCCCACACACCTTAAACCAGCTTATATTTCAACTCTTTCTTGGACTCGAACTCAAGTTCTGTCGAAGGGTCATGAGGACTCGAAACGTCAACTCTTTTCTTCTCCGCCGATGCTGCCAGACCTGCTGAGTTTTTCCAGGTAATTCTGTTTTTGTATTAAAACTCCTTGTCTGGTTAGCCCTTTCACCTACTTTCCATGCTGTGTGCTTTGAGGTCACGGTAAGTGGGTTACAGTGAAAAGTAAATAGTTTTATGTGGCTGGTTCTGTTGTTGTGAACTTTGTAACATTTATCTGTTGATAAGCTTGGTAAACTATGTGGGACGCCAATGGTGAGGTGGGGAGGGGGGAAGAAAGTGGGTTACTGAGGGCAGTCTGACTGTTTATGGGATGTTAACTCATTCCAACCTGTGAATTGTGTGCACAGCAAAGTGAGGAATATTACTGCTCGGGGGAGCAGAACAACTTTCTCATTCAGACACCCAGTAGGGTTGCCAACTGTGACTAAATGTAATCCTGGAGGTTTCACCACATGACTTGCCCCCACGCTCCAGCCATTAGTCAGTCGGCCAACATATCCATCCTCGTGAGGTACGGCCTTCCTACACCAATTGGAAAGCAAAAACACTCATTACCCAATTGGATGATGCTTGATTGTCAGCCAAACAGACTCCCCCCACCCCTTTTCAATATGTTTTGTATCTAGTAAAGAAATTTTTTTTTAATGATCTTTTTAATGTCATGATGATTTTTCTCCAGAGCTGCACCCAGCACTGTCTCGGAGATTGATCTTCAATTCCCGGAGGGTTGGCAACCCTAACATCCAGTGTCTACATAAAGCAACCAGAGCAGACAGAACGTCTGGCTCTCTTTGTTCTGATCATGTGCCTCAGGACCAATCTCAGGCACTCAGTCTACCTTTTCCCTTTGTCGTTCCCAATTTAGTGTTGAAATAGGACGATTTTACAGGTCCAAAACCATTGGGAACTGCTGGGAATTTGATATAAGCCTGCCTGAACTCGATTCATGCTGAACCATCACAAGTCAAGGGGAAGTGGGGGGGGGAGGTGGAATTTTCATTTCATCAACCTGTTTGCAACTTTCAGACCAGGTCCCAGAGGCACAGGACCAGCAAGAACCACCACAGCAACTGTAACCTGCATTTACATATCGCCTTTCACAAAGGAAAGGCGCCCATGGCATTTCACCAGGCCATTGCCAGACTCAACGCCGACAGCGGGTACAGAGCAGGATGAGTGACCTTAACAAAAACAGAATTACCTGGAAAAATTCAGCAGGTCTGGCAGCATCGGCGGAGAAGAAAAGAGTTGACGTTTCGAGTCCTCGTGACCATTCGACCCTCGAAGGGTCACGAGGACTCGAAACGTCAACTCTTTTCTTCTCCGCCGATGCTGCCAGACCTGCTGAGTTTTCCCAGGTAATTCTGTTTTTGTTTTGGATTTCCAGCATCCGCAGTTTTTTTGTTTTTATCTGAGTGACCTTAAGCTTGGTCAAAAGAGGTGGGCTTTAAGCAGAGCCTTAAAGGGAGAGAGAGAGAGAGATGGGGAGAGGTTTAGAGAAGGAATCGCTGGGCTTGGGGCTTAAGACATTAATGGCTGAAGTCACAACCGCCAACAGGAACAGGAGGAGGCCATTTGGCCCCTCGAGCCTGTTCGAGCATTGTGATTATCGCGGCTCTTCATCGACCTGCTCCAGGGAGAGGGGGAGCGGACGATACGTACGGGGAGGAGGTGGGGGGGGGGGGGGGGAGGTTTTGCAGGGTAGTAGGTAGGGCTGGAGCTAGGAAGGGACGAAACGCTGGGAGGAATTTGAACGCACGGACCAAGACTTTAAAATGGGGACTTGGGTCAAACAACCAGGACTCCAGCGCGTCCCGGGGGGGGGGGGGGGGGGACATGACGACAACGACGACGACTTTGCCCAGTCCCAGGTGGTTTCGGACATGACGGAGCTACTTGGACCGGAGTCCCGTCCTGGCTATGACTCGGGGACACATCCGCACCCCCCTCTCTCCCCGACCGAAATATACTTCAGACAAAGGCGCACGGAGGTCTAAATCCATCGGCAGGAGATGTGGCCGATCGTCACCGCGGGCAGCCAAACCGAAAGTTGTTTGTTTGTTTGTTTAGGAAACTGGGCGGTGGATCGTTCCGAGTGGCGGGTCCAACTATAAAATTGAGCACAACTTGGAGGTGAGGCCCAGCGGCCCGTCGAGTTTGGCTCGGTCTGGCCTTGTCCTTGAGTCTTGGCCCCGGGCGCGGTGCATGGCCATGGCCATGGCCGGGGCCGCCGCCGCCGCCGGGCCTGTGTCCGGTGACCCCTGACCCCGCCCCTGACCCCGCCCCCGCTGGACCCGGTGCTGCACGATCCGGTAGGTGCCGGTGATGGGGCTGCGCGAGTCCTTGCCCGCGTTGTCCCGGATGTGGGCCTCCGTCACCCCGAGGCGGGCCAGGGCCCCCCTCACCTCGGCCTCGGCCTCGTGCTCGTGCTCGTCCTCGTGACCCCTCGGCGGCTGCGAGGGCCCGGCCAGGTGGGCGGGGTCTAGTGGGGGTGAGGGTGGGGGAGGGGCGTCCAGCTCGCGGGGCCCGACGCCGCCGACGCCGCCGCCGACGACGAGCCACCCGCTGCCGGCGATCTGGGCCACCGTGGGGCGCTCGGCGGGCGCCGGGCGCAGGATGCGGCGGATCAGCTGCCGGCAGGGCTCGGTCAGGTGCCGAGGCAGCGGGTAGCCCCCCTGCAGGACGCGCCGCCTCAGGCCGGCCACGGTGTCCGCGCGGAAGGGCAGGCCCCCCGCCACCATGAAGTACAGCAGCACCCCCAGCGCCCAGACGTCCACCAAGGCCCCCGCGTAGCTCTGGTCGCCGAACAGCTCCGGCGCGGCGTAGGGCGGCGACCCGCAGCAGGTGCTGAGCATCTGGTCCCGGCGGCAGGCGGTGCTGAAGCCGAAGTCACCCACCTTGACGCGGCCGGCGGTCACGTAGAAGACGTTCTCGGCCTTCAGGTCGCGGTGGACGGTGTCGTTCTCGTGCTGCGGAGACAGGGAGGGGGAGACGCAAATCAGCTCATAACAGTCTCGGTTGGGGGGTGGGGGGGGGGGGGGGGGTGTAACAAAGGAATTGCATTTCTATAGCACCTTTCATGACTCTTGTTCCCGTGCTGCGGAGACAAGGAGGGGGAGACACAAATCAGTTCATAACAGTCTCGGTGGGGGGGGGGGAGAGGGGGGTTGGGGGGGGGGGGGGGGGTGTAACAAAGGAATTGC
The DNA here is from genome assembly GCF_017639515.1 of Carcharodon carcharias. NCBI lineage: Eukaryota > Metazoa > Chordata > Chondrichthyes > Lamniformes > Lamnidae > Carcharodon > Carcharodon carcharias. The sequence continues at coordinate 193,189,589 of NC_054470.1, read as the reverse complement.
ATTTCTATAGCACCTTTCATGACTCTTGTTCTCGTGCTGCGGAGACGGGGAGGGGGAGACACAAATCAGCTCATAACAGTCTCGGTGGGGGGGGGGGTCTGTAACAAAGGAATTGCATTTCTATAGCACCTTTCATGACTCTTGTTCTCGTGCTGCGGAGACGGGGAGGGGGAGACACAAATCAGCTCATAACAGTCTCGGTGGGGGTGTGGGGGGGGGGGGGGGCTGTAACAAAGGAATTGCATTTCTATAGCACCTTTCATGACTCTTGTTCCCGTGCTGTGGAGACAGGGAGGGGGAGACACAAATCAGTTCATAACAGTCTCGGTGGGTGGGTGGGGGGGGGGGGGGGCGGCGGCTGTAACAAAGGAATTGCATTTCTATAGCACCTTTTATGACTCTTGTTCTCGTGCTGCGGAGACGGAGGGGGAGATACAAATCAGCTCATAACAGTCTCGGTGGGGGGGGGGGGCGGGCTGTAACGAAGGAATTGCATTTCTATAGCACCTTTCATGACTCTTGTTCTCGTGCTGCGGAGACAGGGATGGGGAGACACAAATCAGCTCATAACAGTCTCGGTTGGGGGGTGGGGGGGGTGTAACAAAGGAATTGCATTTCTATAGCACCTTTCATGAATCTTGTTCCCGTGCTGCGGAGACAGGGAGGGGGAGACACAAATCAGTTCATAACAGTCTCGGTGGGTGGGTGGGGGGGGGGGGGGGGGGGGCGGCTGTAACAAAGGAATTGCATTTCTATAGCACCTTTTATGACTCTTGTTCTCGTGCTGCGGAGACGGAGGGGGAGATACAAATCAGCTCATAACAGTCTCGGTGGGGGAGGGGGGCGCTGTAACGAAGGAATTGCATTTCTATAGCACCTTTCATGACTCTTGTTCTCGTGCTGCGGAGACAGGGATGGGGAGACACAAATCAGCTCATAACAGTCTCGGTTGGGGGGTGGGGGGGGTGTAACAAAGGAATTGCATTTCTATAGCACCTTTCATGACTCTTGTTCCCGTGCTGCGGAGACAGGGAGGGGGAGACACAAATCAGCTCATAACAGTCTCGGTCGGTGGGTGGGTGGGGAGGGGGGTTGGAGGGGAGGTGTAACGAAGGATTTGCATTTCTATAGCACCTTTCATGACTCTTGTTCTCGTGCTGCGGAGACAGGGAGGGGGAGACACAAATCAGCTCAGTCTCGGGGGGGGGGGGGGGCGGTGTAACAAAGGAATTGCATTTCTATAGCACCTTTCATGACTCTTGTTCCCGTGCTGCGGAGACAGGGAGGGGAGACACAAATCAGCTCACAACAGTCTCGGTGGCGGGGGGGTTGGTGGGGGCTGTAACAAAGGAATTGCATTTCTATAGCACCTTTCATGACTCTTGTTCTCGTGCTGCGGAGTCGGGAGGGTGAGATGTAAATCAGTTCATAACAGTCTCGGTGGAGGGGTTGGGGGGGGGGGTGCTGTAACAAAGGAATTGCATTTCTATAGCATCTTTCATGACTCTTGTTCTCGTGCTGCGGAGTCGGGGGGGTGAGATATAAATCAGTTCGTAACAGTCTCGGTGGAGGGGGTTGGGGGGGGGTTGCTGTAACAAAGGAATTGCATTTCTATAGCATCTTTCATGACTCCGGGTTGCCCCCAAGGTGCTTTGGTAGCTGTGATTTAACCGGATGACTGAGCTCGTCCCCGAAGCAGAAGAGGCTGTGGGGTGTGCTCCACTGTCCACTCCAGAACCTTCAACGTAAAAACCAAAAAAAAACTGTGGAGGCTGGAAATCCAAAACAAAAACAGAATTACCTGGGAAAAACTCAGCAGGTCTGGCAGCATCGGCGGAGATGAATATAAGTTGACCATCCTGTTCCCGTGTATGGTGCAAACTTCTGCAGGTTTGCTTTATTATTGGGTATGGAGAGTTTCCGTGTAAAACTCTCCTGAAGTTCAGCTTTGCTGAGTGGGCATAACTGGGTGGATGGTGCACCCATGATTTGTCGCACAACTTTCCTCCTGTCTGTTTTGTATGCCAGTTGCATGGTTTTGAATTGAGCCTTTTTTGCTGCCCATTTTTTCATCGCCTTCGTGTTCTTACTACCATCTTTTGGGCGAGCTACTGGGTTCCTGGACTGCTTACGCGTTTGATCAGTCTTTCCTTCGTTAATCGTGGCGTCCGTTATGCTCTCTACGAGGCCGATGGCCAGGGCTCTCGTTTCGGGATCACCAGTAACTGTCATCAATTCTTCAGCTGATTTCAGCTGGTCATCGAAACGTCAACTCTTTTCTTCTCCGCCGATGCTGCCAGACCTGCTGAGTTTTTCCAGGTAATTCTGTTTTTGTTTTCCTTCAACGTAAAACCCAGGCTGACCCCCTCCTGGCGCAGTATGGGGTCGAGTGAGTATCCCTTATCCGAATCCCTCGGGCCAATTGCATTTTGGATTCTGGATCATTTCGGTTCTCGGATGCAGCATTAAAACTTGCATTACAGTAGCCTAAGCCCAGAGCGGCCAACAGTCTAAAAGTCAGTAAAGTGGCTAGGAATGTAAGATGTATCACTGAATAATAAATAATTGAAAAAGGTTCTTTCTGACAAAAATCGCAATGCAGTCAAACAACTAGACTTCCCCCGCCAATGGTGGATGAGGTTTAAAATAAATAAGTGCGGCTTTTGGATGGGTTTGGTTTTCGGATTTACAGTAAAGGATACTCGACCTGTACTGTGGGGTCTGCAGTATTGGAGAGAGGTTCTTTCAGATGAGAGGTTAAACTGAGGCCATGTCCGCCTGGTGGTGTACATAAGAGATCCCATGGCCATCACTGGAAGAGGTGCAGGGGAGGTTCTCCTTGCTATCCTGGACACTATTTATCCCTCAACCAACACTTAAAAAGATTAAAAGCAAAATCCTGCAGATGCTGGAGATCTGAGATAAAAACAAAGTGCTGTAAAAACTCAGCAGGTCTGTGGAGAGAGAAACAAGAGTTAACTTTTCGAGTCCAGTCTGACCCTGCCAAGGTTTCTGGTCATGTGTCTCATTGCTGTTTGTGGGGTCCTACTGCACACAAGTTGGGGAATAGCAGCACAGTGGAAATGTTACTGGACTAGTAATCCAGAGTACCAGACTCTGCAGACATGAGTTCAAATTCCACCAAGGCAGCTAGGGGAATTTAAGTGCAGTTGATTAAATGAATACCTAATCTCCTGCGGTTGACCGGAAAGGTGTCAGGAATGGCTGAGTGTGCACACTTGGCCTGCCCTGCGGCCACCAGCACTCACGTACCTGATCCCGATTCCTTTTCATTCAGCAGTCGGAGCATCAGTGTTCCTCAAATCCCAATTCCTGCACAGACCGGCTAGCTCACTTGATAGCTAACGGGACTCGTAGTCCCAGAGTCAGAGTCTCACGCCCCCACAGTGGGTGCTGCTTTTTTAAAAATTTAATATTTTTTTTATTTATCATCATTTTTTATTATTCAAAACACTAAACTATCGTGGTGAATAAAGGCCTTTGTCCTATAAGGATTATAGAGTGAACAGGGGCTTCTGGGGAGAGTCCAGCCACTGAAGATTACATTCATTTTTAGAAAATAGTAAACATTAAGAAACAACGCATGATGGGGTTAACCCATATGTTTTGATGCTTCTTAAAGTCTTTTTGGTAACATCTGCAAAATGTCCTATTAAAAAAGCCATTCCCTGGTGTACTTCTGATGCGAATTTTAATAACAATGACTGACAAACAAACGGAACCTATAGGAAACTTCCAGTGCTAACATGATTCTGTTTTAATTTACTCCCTAATACCATGTTTCGGTTTGCATCTCAAAACTGAACTTACGATGTCTGGCCAGTTGCAAATGGTAGAAACACAGAGACTAGGAACAGGAGTAGGCCATTCGGCCCTTCGATTCAGTATGATCATGGCTGATCCTCTATCTCAACTCCATACTCCTGCTCTCTCTCCCTATACTCCTTGACGGCTTTAGAGTCTAGAGATCTATTTCCTTCTTACATTCAGTGACTTGGCCTTCACAGCCTCTGTGGTAGAGAATTCCACAGGTTCACCACCCTCTGAGTGAAGATGGATTCTCCTCATCTCAGTCCTAAATGGCCTACCCGTATCCTGTGACTGTGACCCCTTGTTCTAGACCCCACCCCCCCCAACCAGAGGAAACATCACTGCATCCAGTCTGCCAGAATTTTATACATTTCAATGAGATCCCCTCTCATTCTTTTCAACTCCAGTGAATACAGGTCTAGTCGGCCTAATCTCGCCTCATATGACAATCCTGCCATCCCCAGGAATCAATCTGGTGAACCTTCACTGCACTCCCTCTCTGGCAAGTATATCCTTTCTTAGGTAGGGAGAACAAAACTGCACAATACTCCAGGTGTGGTCTCACCAAGGCCCTGTACAGCTGCAGTAAGACATCCTTGCTCCTGTATTCAACTCCTCTCACAATGAAGGCCAATGTACCATTTGCCTTCCTAACTGCTTGCTGCACCTACATGCTTGCTTTCAGTGATTGGAGTAGAAGGAAGTGGCACTGCACCAGGCAGGCAGCAGGATGATTAAGGAGATCCTGGTCTTTAACAATCATGGGAAGACACAGTTTAGCGCTTCTACCAGCACTTCTCAGAGGACATGCAACAGCAGATCATCCGAGACATTTTCCATCTGGTGTCCAGGCGAGATGAAAACGTCTCCAACCTTTTGTAAAGTGGCAGTTTGATTGCTGGGTCAGACTACGAGCTGGTATATCCACATTACGCTACTCTCTACTTCCTGTTCTGTGTTGACTCATCCCAGAGTGAATTAGGAATTCTGGATCAGATACAGGTATTTGTGGAAACACTGGACAAGTGTTTAGAGAATGTCTGTGAGCTGGACCTTATGTTCCACATGGATAAGGTTCATTGCATTCTGCAGGAGGTGGTAATGGGAGGAGTGGTGCTGGAGACTAACATGACTGGTATAGAACCTTGGTGAGGCCACAGCTGGAGTACTGTGTGCAGTTCTGGTTGCCACATTATAGGAAAGATGTGATTGCACTGGAGAGGGTGCAGAGGAGATTCACCAGGATGTTGCCTGGGATGAAACATTTGAGTTATGAAGAGAGGTTGGATAGACTTGGGTTGTTTTCGTTGGAGCAGAGAAGACTGAGGAGCGACCTGATGGAGGTGTACAAGGTTATGAGGGACATGGACAGGGTGGATAGGGAGCAGCTGTTCCCCTTAGGTGAAGGGTCAGTCACAAGGGGGCATAAGGTCAAGGTGAGGGGCAGGAGGTTTAGGGGGGATGTGAGGAAAAACTTTTTTACCCAGAGAGTGGTGACGGTCTGGAATGCGCTGCCTGGGAGGGTGGTGGAGGTGGGTTGCCTCACATCCTTTAAAAAGTACCAGGATGAGCACTTGGCATCGTCATTACATTCAAGGCTATGGGCCAAGTGCTGGTAAATGGGATTGGGTAGGTAGGTCAGGTGTTTCTCGTGTCAGTGCAGACTCGAAGGGCCTCTTCTGCACTGTGTGATTCTCTGACTGAGATTGTATCGCCGGTTGAGGCACAGACTAAACTGGAAAAGTCCGAGGCTGGACTCTCTGCAGCGCCTGCCCGTGCAGTCTCTGCCGTAAAGGACATCAATCTGCCAGCGATCCCACACAACACCAAAGCTTCAAATCTATCTTCATTTGTGTTAAAGGACATTTCATATTAATGATACCTGCTCGTTCGCTGCATTCACCTGTAAATACTGAGAGCTTTCATCACATCAGCTTTGATGGGAAGCTTATTGTTATAAAAGTATGGCAGCTTATGGTGGTTTCTCACTGGAGACCTCTAACTGTATCAAATCCTAAATTGTTACAATACTCGAGACACAAACCCTGAGACCTTTTGTATTGAGCACCGACCTATATTGGCTGCACAACAGACAGGATCACTCCAAGCATTTAGCCAGCGCCAATCCTTAATCTAGTGCTTTGAACCGGACAGGCTGTATCTCTAGAGCAGGCACACTGCAAAACTATATCCACGTCCACCCCAAATGAAGGAAATTACCCAGAAACTGCTAATACCAACCCCTCACATGGTCCCCTGGAAGACAGAGGACCGTAATGGGGGACAGTTTCACAGCTCTTCCTGTGATCTGACTCTGGTGATACAAACGGACATTCCATGAATGACCAATGAATTATGCTTGCCGACTGGAGTGGGATTTTACCCTCCCTCCCCTTGCCCTCCAAGCTGGTAGACAAAGGAGGCGATTTCTTCCATGCGTGAACATAAAGTGGATATTACTGCAGCCAATATTCAGGGCCGCAAGTGGAGCGCACGCTTTAATAGAAATTTGTCTGAAATTTGAAATATTGACATCAGCTGCACCTGGAGGCAGATACAGCCTGTCCCGGACCCGGAGGGCGGATACAGCCTGTCCCGGACCCGGAGGGCGGATACAGCCTGTCCCGGACCCGGAGGGCGGATACAGCCTGTCCCGGACCCGGAGGGCGGATACAGCCTGTCCCGGACCCGGAGGGCGGATACAGCCTGTCCCGGACCCGGAGGGCGGATACAGCCTGTCCCGGACCCGGAGGGCGGATACAGCCTGTCCCGGACCCGGAGGGCGGATACAGCCTGTCCCGGACCCGGAGGGCGGATACAGCCTGTCCCGGACCCGGAGGGCGGATACAGCCTGTCCCGGACCCGGAGGGCGGATACAGCCTGTCCCGGACCCGGAGGGCGGATACAGCCTGTCCCGGACCCGGAGGGCGGATACAGCCTGTCCCGGACCCGGAGGGCGGATACAGCCTGTCCCGGACCCGGAGGGCGGATACAGCCTGTCCCGGACCCGGAGGGCGGATACAGCCTGTCCCGGACCCGGAGGGCGGATACAGCCTGTCCCGGACCCGGAGGGCGGATACAGCCTGTCCCGGACCCGGAGGGCGGATACAGCCTGTCCCGGACCCGGAGGGCGGATACAGCCTGTCCCGGACCCGGAGGGCGGATACAGCCTGTCCCGGACCCGGAGGGCGGATACAGCCTGTCCCGGACCCGGAGGGCGGATACAGCCTGTCCCGGACCCGGAGGGCGGATACAGCCTGTCCCGGACCCGGAGGGCGGATACAGCCTGTCCCGGACCCGGAGGGCGGATACAGCCTGTCCCGGACCCGGAGGGCGGATACAGCCTGTCCCGGACCCGGAGGGCGGATACAGCCTGTCCCGGACCCGGAGGGCGGATACAGCCTGTCCCGGACCCGGAGGGCGGATACAGCCTGTCCCGGACCCGGAGGGCGGATACAGCCTGTCCCGGACCCGGAGGGCGGATACAGCCTGTCCCGGACCCGGAGGGCGGATACAGCCTGTCCCGGACCCGGAGGGCGGATACAGCCTGTCCCGGACCCGGAGGGCGGATACAGCCTGTCCCGGACCCGGAGGGCGGATACAGCCTGTCCCGGACCCGGAGGGCGGATACAGCCTGTCCCGGACCCGGAGGGCGGATACAGCCTGTCCCGGACCCGGAGGGCGGATACAGCCTGTCCCGGACCCGGAGGGCGGATACAGCCTGTCCCGGACCCGGAGGGCGGATACAGCCTGTCCCGGACCCGGAGGGCGGATACAGCCTGTCCCGGACCCGGAGGGCGGATACAGCCTGTCCCGGACCCGGAGGGCGGATACAGCCTGTCCCGGACCCGGAGGGCGGATACAGCCTGTCCCGGACCCGGAGGGCGGATACAGCCTGTCCCGGACCCGGAGGGCGGATACAGCCTGTCCCGGACCCGGAGGGCGGATACAGCCTGTCCCGGACCCGGAGGGCGGATACAGCCTGTCCCGGACCCGGAGGGCGGATACAGCCTGTCCCGGACCCGGAGGGCGGATACAGCCTGTCCCGGACCCGGAGGGCGGATACAGCCTGTCCCGGACCCGGAGGGCGGATACAGCCTGTCCCGGACCCGGAGGGCGGATACAGCCTGTCCCGGACCCGGAGGGCGGATACAGCCTGTCCCGGACCTGAGGGCGGATACAGCCTGTCCCGGACCTGAGGGCGGATACAGCCTGTCCCGGACCCGGAGGCGGATACAGCCTGTCCCGGACCTGAGGGCGGATACAGCCTGTCCCGGACCTGAGGGCGGATACAGCCTGTCCCGGACCTGAGGGCGGATACAGCCTGTCCCGGACCCGGAGGCGGATACAGCCTGTCCCGGATCTGAGGGCGGATACAGCCTGTCCCGGACCTGGAGGTGGATACAGCCTGTCCCGGACCTGGAGGCGGATACAGCCTGTCCCGGATCTGAGGGCGGATACAGCCTGTCCCGGACCTGGAGGCGGATACAGCCTGTCCCGGACCTGGAGGCGGATACAGCCTGTCCCGGACCTGGAGGCGGATACAGCCTGTCCCGGATCTGAGGGCGGATACAGCCTGTCCCGGACCCGGAGGCGGATACAGCCTGTCCTGGACCCGGAGGCGGATACAGCCTGTCCCGGATCTGAGGGCGGATACAGCCTGTCCCGGACCCGGAGGGCGGATACAGCCTGTCCCGGACCTGGAGGGCGGATATAGCCTGTCCCGGACCCGGAGGGCGGATACAGCCTGTCCCGGATCTGAGGGCGGATACAGCCTGTCCCGGATCTGAGGGCGGATATAGCCTGTCCCGGACCCGGAGACGGATACAGCCTGTCCCGGAGGCGGATATAGCCTGTCCCGGACCCGGAGGCGGATACAGCCTGTCCCGGAGGCGGATACAGCCTGTCCCGGAGGCGGATACAGCCTGTCCCGGACCCGGAGGCGGATACAGCCTGTCCCGGACCCGGAGGCAGATACAGCCTGTCCCGGACCCGGAGGCAGATACAGCCTGTCCCGGATCTGAGGGCGGATACAGCCTGTCCCGGACCCGGAGGTGGATACAGCCTGTCCCAGACCCGGAGGTGGATACAGCCTGTCCCGGACCCGGAGGTGGATACAGCCTGTCCCGGACCCGGAGGTGGATACAGCCTGTCCCGGACCCGGAGGGCGGATACAGCCTGTCCCGGATCTGAGGGCGGATACAGCCTGTCCCGGATCTGAGGGCGGATACAGCCTGTCCCGGACCTGAGGGCGGATACAGCCTGTCCCGGACCTGAGGGCGGATACAGCCTGTCCCGGACCTGAGGGCGGATACAGCCTGTCCCGGATCTGAGGGCGGATACAGCCTGTCCCAGACCCGGAGGCGGATACAGCCTGTCCCGGATCTGAGGGCGGATACAGCCTGTCCCGGATCTGAGGGCGGATACAGCCTGCCCTGGATCTGAGGGCGGATACAGCCTGTCCCGGACCTGGAGGTGGATACAGCCTGTCCCGGATCTGAGGGCGGATATAGCCTGTCCCGGACCTGGAGGCGGATACAGCCTGTCCCGGATCTGAGGGCGGATACAGCCTGTCCCGGACCTGGAGGCGGATACAGCCTGTCCCGGACCTGGAAGCGGATACAGCCTGTCCCGGATCTGAGGGCGGATACAGCCTGTCCCGGACCCGGAGACGGATACACCCTGTCCTGGACCCGGAGGCGGATACAGCCTGTCCCGGATCTGAGGGCGGATACAGCCTGTCCCTGACCTGGAGGCGGATACAGCCTGTCCCGGACCCGGAGGCCGGATACAGCCTGTCCCGGACCCGGAGGGCGGATACAGCCTGTCCCGGACCCGGAGGGCGGATACAGCCTGTCCCGGACCCGGAGGGCGGATACAGCCTGTCCCGGACCCGGAGGGCGGATACAGCCTGTCCCGGACCCGGAGGGCGGATACAGCCTGTCCCGGACCCGGAGGGCGGATACAGCCTGTCCCGGACCCGGAGGGCGGATACAGCCTGTCCCGGACCCGGAGGGCGGATACAGCCTGTCCCGGATCTGAGGGCGGATATAGCCTGTCCCGGACCCGGAGACGGATACAGCCTGTCCCGGAGGCGGATATAGCCTGTCCCGGACCCGGAGGCAGATACAGCCTGTCCCGGACCTGGAGGTGGATACAGCCTGTCCCGGACCTGGAGGCGGATACAGCCTGTCCCGGATCTGAGGGCGGATACAGCCTGTCCCGGACCTGGAGGCGGATACAGCCTGTCCCGGACCTGGAGGCGGATACAGCCTGTCCCGGACCTGGAGGCGGATACAGCCTGTCCCGGATCTGAGGGCGGATACAGCCTGTCCCGGACCCGGAGGCGGATACAGCCTGTCCTGGACCCGGAGGCGGATACAGCCTGTCCCGGATCTGAGGGCGGATACAGCCTGTCCCGGACCCGGAGGGCGGATACAGCCTGTCCCGGACCTGGAGGGCGGATATAGCCTGTCCCGGACCCGGAGGGCGGATACAGCCTGTCCCGGATCTGAGGGCGGATACAGCCTGTCCCGGATCTGAGGGCGGATATAGCCTGTCCCGGACCCGGAGACGGATACAGCCTGTCCCGGAGGCGGATATAGCCTGTCCCGGACCCGGAGGCGGATACAGCCTGTCCCGGAGGCGGATACAGCCTGTCCCGGAGGCGGATACAGCCTGTCCCGGACCCGGAGGCGGATACAGCCTGTCCCGGACCCGGAGGCAGATACAGCCTGTCCCGGACCCGGAGGCAGATACAGCCTGTCCCGGATCTGAGGGCGGATACAGCCTGTCCCGGACCCGGAGGTGGATACAGCCTGTCCCAGACCCGGAGGTGGATACAGCCTGTCCCGGACCCGGAGGTGGATACAGCCTGTCCCGGACCCGGAGGTGGATACAGCCTGTCCCGGACCCGGAGGGCGGATACAGCCTGTCCCGGATCTGAGGGCGGATACAGCCTGTCCCGGATCTGAGGGCGGATACAGCCTGTCCCGGACCTGAGGGCGGATACAGCCTGTCCCGGACCTGAGGGCGGATACAGCCTGTCCCGGACCTGAGGGCGGATACAGCCTGTCCCGGATCTGAGGGCGGATACAGCCTGTCCCAGACCCGGAGGCGGATACAGCCTGTCCCGGATCTGAGGGCGGATACAGCCTGTCCCGGATCTGAGGGCGGATACAGCCTGCCCTGGATCTGAGGGCGGATACAGCCTGTCCCGGACCTGGAGGTGGATACAGCCTGTCCCGGATCTGAGGGCGGATATAGCCTGTCCCGGACCTGGAGGCGGATACAGCCTGTCCCGGATCTGAGGGCGGATACAGCCTGTCCCGGACCTGGAGGCGGATACAGCCTGTCCCGGACCTGGAAGCGGATACAGCCTGTCCCGGATCTGAGGGCGGATACAGCCTGTCCCGGACCCGGAGACGGATACACCCTGTCCTGGACCCGGAGGCGGATACAGCCTGTCCCGGATCTGAGGGCGGATACAGCCTGTCCCTGACCTGGAGGCGGATACAGCCTGTCCCGGACCCGGAGGCCGGATACAGCCTGTCCCGGACCCGGAGGGCGGATACAGCCTGTCCCGGACCCGGAGGGCGGATACAGCCTGTCCCGGACCCGGAGGGCGGATACAGCCTGTCCCGGACCCGGAGGGCGGATACAGCCTGTCCCGGACCCGGAGGGCGGATACAGCCTGTCCCGGACCCGGAGGGCGGATACAGCCTGTCCCGGACCCGGAGGGCGGATACAGCCTGTCCCGGACCCGGAGGGCGGATACAGCCTGTCCCGGATCTGAGGGCGGATATAGCCTGTCCCGGACCCGGAGACGGATACAGCCTGTCCCGGAGGCGGATATAGCCTGTCCCGGACCCGGAGGCAGATACAGCCTGTCCCGGAGGCGGATACAGCCTGTCCCGGAACCGGAGGCGGATACAGCCTGTCCCGGAACCGGAGGCGGATACAGCCTGTCCCGGACCCGGAGGCGGATACAGCCTGTCCCGGAGCTGAGGGCGGATACAGCCTGTCCCGGATCTGAGGGCGGATACAGCCTGTCCCGGACCCGGAGGTGGATACAGCCTGTCCCGGACCCGGAGGTGGATACAGCCTGTCCCGGACCCGGAGGGCGGATACAGCCTGTCCCGGACCCGGAGGGCGGATACAGCCTGCCCCGGACCCGGAGGGCGGATACAGCCTGTCCCGGATCTGAGGGCGGATACAGCCTGTCCCGGATCTGAGGGCGGATACAGCCTGTCCCGGACCTGAGGGCGGATACAGCCTGTCCCGGACCTGAGGGCGGATACAGCCTGTCCCGGACCTGAGGGCGGATACAGCCTGTCCCGGATCTGAGGGCGGATACAGCCTGTCCCAGACCCGGAGGCGGATACAGCCTGTCCCGGATCTGAGGGCGGATACAGCCTGTCCCGGATCTGAGGGCGGATACAGCCTGTCCTGGATCTGAGGGCGGATACAGCCTGTCCTGGATCTGAGGGCGGATACAGCCTGTCCCGGACCCGGAGGCGGATACAGCCTGTCCCGGACCTGGAGGCGGATACAGCCTGTCCCGGATCTGAGGGCGGATACAGCCTGTCCCGGACCCGGAGGCGGATATAGCCTGTCCCGGATCCGAGGGCGGATATAGCCTGTCCCGGACCCGGAGGCGGATATAGCCTGTCCCGGCCCCGGAGGCGGATACAGCCTGTCCCGGACCCGGAGGCGGATACAGCCTGTCCCGGACCCGGAGGCGGATACAGCCTGTCCCGGATCTGAGGGCGGATACAGCCTGTCCCGGATCTGAGGGCGGATATAGCCTGTCCCGGACCCGGAGGCGGATACAGCCTGTCCCGGACCCGGAGGTGGATACAGCCTGTCCCGGACCTGAGGGCGGATACAGCCTGTCCCGGAGACGGATACAGCCTGTCCCGGACCCGGAGGCGGATACAGCCTGTCCCGGACCCGGAGGTGGATACAGCCTGTCCCGGACCTGAGGGCGGATACAGCCTGTCCCGGACCCGGAGGGCAGCTCTCGCTTTCTGCAACTGCTCCTGAGCCTGGGCAGGAAGTGCTCCCCCCTTGTGTCGTGGCACAAATAAACAGCCTCAAACCGAACCTCGAAATAAAAAGCAAGTCTCAGTAATGCTAACCGTGAGACTACTAGATTATTGTAAAAACCCACCTGGTTCACTCGTGTTGATGTGGTTAAGGAAATCTGCCAACCTTACCCAGTCTAACCTACACATATGACTCCAGGCCCACCACAACGTTGTTGACCCCTCCTGAAATTTGCTAGCAAAGCTGCTCAGTTGCAGCCAACCACCACGGGAAAGTCAATTAAGGAGCTAACACTGCGGGTGAGTGGGGGGGGTACCAACACCACAGGGACGGCAGCAGTTCAAGGCGGTGATTCACCGCCACCTTGAGTCTCGAGGGCAACTAGGGGTGGGCAATAGATGCTGGCCCAGCCAGCGAAGCTCCCGTGCCGTGAATGAATTTAAAAAAATACCGGCTGTCATCTCTCTCACGTTGCGAGTGACGGATGCAGCGGGAGTTTAACCAGATCCAATTGTGTGCAGGTACTGTTGGCAGGGCCTGTATTGGCTGTGGTGACTCCATTCCTGGAGGTTTGTAGGACATGACCTCTCATCTCAAACCACACTACCTGGGTTAAAGCCTTTTCCCCGTCTCTTAATACTTTTGAAACTAATAAAAGCGTCAAAAGAATTTTTTTTTTCCTTAATGCCCCATGACTTTTCTTCCAAGTGCTCCTTGTAGCAATGTCCTCCAGTTTCTTTAGCCAGAGAGCAGTGAATCTATGGAACTCATTGCCACAGAAGGCTGTGGAGGCCAGGTCATTGAGTGTATTTAAGACCCAGATAGATAGGTACTTGATTGGTAAGGGGATCAAAGGTTATGGGGAGAAGGCGGGAGAATGGGGTTGAGAAACTTATCAGCCGTGATTGAATGGTGGAGCAGACTCGATGGGCTGAATTTCTGCTCCTATGTCTTATGGTTAATCTTTTAGATCAATCCTGGAGGGTTAGCAGCCCTTAGACTAAAATAATAAAAAACAGAAACAGAATTACCTGGAAAAACTCAGCAGGTCTGGCAGCATTGGCGAAGAAGAAAAGAGTTGACATTTCGAGTCCTCATGACCCTTTGGCAGAACTAGGTGAATCCCCTAGACTAGGTTGGTGTAAAGGCCCTGGGACATCTCTGTGTTATAACTGATGTGAGAGCAATCACTGCCAAATGGTGAGGGGTTTAAAATAAAAACTGATACTACTGGAAAAACTCAACAGGTCCGGCAGAGTAGGTGGAGAGGGAAACAGAGTTAATGTTTCGAGTCCAATGTGAGTGCTCTTTGGAACTGAAGAGAGGTAGAAATATGATCGGTTTTAAGCTGTTGAAAAAAGGGGAAGGGTCAGGTGGAGAAAAGGGAAGGTCAGGGTAGGTTAGAGGGGGGAGGAGACTAAATTACAAAGATGTCATGGAACAAAAGGCAAAGAGAGTGGGAAGGGTAGTAATAAAGGAACAAAGCATTGGTCCAGAGTAGGTGTTAATAGCAGAATAAAGGTCAGTGCTGTCTGAACGCAAAACTTGAAAACAAGATACAGATTGGCACTGGGGGAGAAAATACAAAACGGAGGAGAGAATTCATGCTCTGAAGTTGTTGAACTCAATGTTGAGTCCGGAAGATTGTAAAGTGCCTAATCGGAAGATGAAGTTCTGTTCCTCCAGTTTGCGTTGGGCTTCACTGGAACAATGTAGCAGGCCAAGGACAGAAATGCAAGCATGAGAGCAAGATGGTTAATTGAAGTAGCAAGGTCTGGGTAATGCTTGCGGACTGAGCGAAGGTGTTCCACAAAGCAGTCACCCAGTCTGCGTTTGGTCTCCCCAGTGTAGAGGGGACCACATTCTGCTACCAGGCCTGCTGAGTTTTTCCAGCACTTTTTTTTTATTTCAGGTCACCAGCAACTGCAGCATTTTGCTTATATTTTGGTGAGGGATCTAGGTCCACAGCAATGACCTGGATTTAAAAGTATAGTTTCAATGGAGTAACAAGTATCATTTCATACAAAAACAGAAAATGCTGGAAAAACTCAGCAGGTCTGACAGCGTCTGCGGAGAAACAGTTAACATTTGGAGTCCGTATGACCCTTCTTCAGAGCTCTGAAGAAGGGTCATACAGACTCGAAACGTTAACCCTGTTTCTCTCTCCGCAGATGCTGTCAGACCTGCTGAGTTTTTCCAGCATTTTCTGCTTTTGTTTCAGATTTCCAGCATCCGCAATTTTTTGCTTTTATCCAAGTATCATTTCACGTCTGGCTCTGTTGTAAACTAATGGATAGAGATTAATTACTATAATGAATCAACAATTCCATCATTATTGTACAATGTGACCACCTGGGTGTTAGAAGCTGAACGAGGTGAATCGTGGTCTTTTCTCATTTGGCAATTCTGACGTTCGAGAAATAGTCCCGAGTTCTGAATTGTGACAAACATTGCGTTCCACCATCCCAATGGATGAAGTGACATAATGAATCCCGGATGCCACTGACTCCATCCCTCTCCCTGGTACGAGGCTGCACCAGACTGTTCAAAGCCTTGGAGCCTCACGGGACCCAGCAGTGAGCTTCCAACCCCATACCCCAGTGGTATTCATTAGAAAAAGAGTGAGAGCCAATTGGGACATTGGAAAATCTTAATGGGGGCCACAGGTAGAATTTTAAAAAATACCTCCAGATTCATTAAGATTTATTTCTTCAAAAAGATATCTTGGTATATAAAACGCAAAAAATAATTAGTTGAAAAAGCTTAAGAGAAGATTTGACAGAGGTGTTCAAAATCATGAAGGGTTTTGATAGAGTGGGTAAGGAAAAGTTGTTCCCCTGGTGGAAGGGTTGGCAACCTGAGGACACAGGTTTACGTTAATTGGAAAAAGAACCAGAGGAAGATATTGAGAATCTAATTTGCACAATGGGTTCTGATGATCTGGAACACTCTGCCTGAAAGGGCGGTAGCAGCAGATTCAATAGTAACTTTCAAAAGGGAACTGGATATATATTTGACAAAAAAATATACATAAGACAACAGGACAAGAATAGGGGATTGGGAGCAATGGGGTATCCCTTTCAAAGGGCCAGCACAGGAAGACTGGGCTGAATGGCCTTGTCCTAAGCTGGATCATTCAATGATTCTATCCCAGTAGAAGATGCGCATTAAATAATGAGCGCTTACCATGTGTTTAACTGCTGCGACGATCTGTGCAAAGATGATCTTACTGTCTACCTCTGACAACCTGCCCTCTGTACTGATTTTGGTAAACAGTTCACCCCCGCCAGCATACTCCATCACCAGGTGGAGCTTGGACGGGGTCTCGATCACTTCATAAAGCCTGATGATGTTGGGATGGTGCAGACGCTCCATGCTGGAGATCTCTCGAGACAGAAGCCGCTGGGTCTTCTGGTCCAGTTTCGTCTTGTCCAATATCTTGATGGCAACTTTTTCTAGTGAAAAATAAACCAATAAACAAGACGATGCCAAACAGTAACCAGAAATAACCGGAGGCAGAAAGCAGATTCAATCAAAGATTGACACTTGGTCTCTGAGGATTCAGTCAAAATGAAAAGCTTTCTTCTTCAGTTCTCTGCCCTGAAGGCAGGTCCGACCCACAATCCTCACCATGGGCAGGGCAAGGAGGTAGGTCCACCCCAGCTGAAACAGGCATTGAACCTCGTGCTGTTGGACCCAATCTGGGCCACACCAGCTATCCAGCCAACTGGCCCAAAGGAGTCCAAGTTGCTGTGGCAACAAACACTGTTACACGCATATTGTAGTCAGGAGCTGTGGATAATGATGGTAGAGGCTCCAACATCCTTTCCATCCCATGGTGGACCAGGAATCTCTCCCACTCTGACTGCCTGCCACTGGGGTGTGTTGGAAGGATTTGCAGGTTGATACTCAACCTGTTTGGCTGTGTTAGGAACGCACCTTCCTTGAAGCCAGCAGGGAGACAGTGGTGTTATCATTGGACTCATAATCCAAAAGCTCAGGGTAATTCTCTGGGGGACCTTGGTTCAAAACCCAGCACAGCAGATGGTGGAATTTGAGTTCAATAAAAATCAGGAACTGGAAGTGTAATGATGACCATGAAATGATTGTTGCAAAAACCCATCCTTAGGGAAGGAAGTCTGCTGTCCCTGCCTGGTCTGGTTTACATGTGACTGACAATGGTTGACTCTAACTGCCCTCTGAAATGGATGAGCAAGCCACTCAGTTCAAGGGCAATTAGGGATGGGCAACAAATGCTGGCCTTGCCAGTGATGTCCTCAACCAATAAAAGGAAAAAAAAGTCCCCACTGCACCCTCTCCTAATCCTTAATATTCTTCCTAAAGCGTGGTGCCTGGAATTGAACACAATCCTCCAGCTGAGGCCTATGCATGGATAAAATGGTTACCATGACTTCCTTCCTTTCGCACTCTATGAGCTGGATTCTACACTGAGGACAGACTCCGTTCCCCCCAGTGTAAATGAGCTTCCACTTGGCTGGCTTGCCCTTTAACTATTCTGAGGCAAGACGTCCATCCCATTCCAGGAGGAAATCCCGTCCACCAGGAGCAGTGGCCACAGCTGGTTCAGCACCAAGGATATGGCAGAGGAATTGAGCAATGGACCTGGCCCTCCGAGTTAGTCCAGTATCTCACTGAGGGCTGGGTTGGCAGGCCTGGATGAGGTGGAGTTGGCTGGGGGTGGGGGCGACACATGTTGGACAAGGATGGGGGCGGCGGGGGGAGGGTGGACGCAGGGAGAGAAAATTGTGGAGGTGGTGGTGCCTCCAATTGGCACTGGGGACGTGGAAAGGAGATGCCCACGCCGCTCCCCACTGCCCCCCAACCCCTTCCACTGACCAGCAGCCCTCAGGGGTCAAACCTGCTGGCCTGCATGTTGGGCGCAGGGCTCTCCCCCAGCGTACACCCGGTATATCAGAGCATATGGTAGGATGAGACCCATAATTGGGCCTCAATTGCCCCACTTAAAGGGCCTCAGTTGCGCCATGGGTGGGAAGTCCACCCCATGCCTCCTCACCGCTCCTAAAATCCTGGCGGGTGGCATGGGGACCAGCAGTGGGCACATCGCCAATGGCACGGTGCACTATTGTTCGAGTCCACCCACCTGCTTACCCGCCTGGGGGTGGCGCATAACACCCAGCCCAGTGTGTGCCTCTATTTATAAAAGATCCTGTTGGCTTCTTTTAAAACAGCTTCCTCCACTTCCCCTGCCTTCTGGCTTCTCAGGTCCTGCATGGCAATGTCTCTCACCAGGGGCTGGCACCATCTGCTCTTTGATCGGCTCCCATTTTACAATTCTTTTTTTTAGTTGTATGGGTTATTCTCTTTGTGAATGGGCTGCCCGCTGCTGGAGTAACTGTACGGAGGCACAAACCAGCCCCTGGTGACTCCTACAGAGGCCACTCATCCATGGTGAGCACAGATGCCAACAGTGGAATCTTTACCAATTTCAAAAGGTTCGGTGCCGCAAGGGACCCAATATGCAGCTGCCGACAACCCCCCCCCCACCCCCGCCTCCGATGGGGTCCGAGTCCCGCCCGTCTCCATCTTCTTTCAAAATCAGCCAATTAACAGGCTTCTCCCAGGTGGGGGGTGGGGGGGCACTAACCCAATTGGGACGGTGGGTGGGTGGGTGGGCTTTGCACACGGGAGGAGCCAAGGCGAGTACCGAGGCTGTGGGTAACTGAGGGGGCGCCTCGAAATGGAGAACTCGGTCCTCTGAGGAATTCAGGAAATGGTAAAAGTGTGGCAGCAGCTGGCGAGCCGTCAGTGCGGAGGAGGGGGTTGGGGGGGGGGGGGGTGGGGTGGCGAGGAAGCCCCTCCGCAGCTCCGGGACGGTGGGGGGTGGAATTAAAGGAGGCCTTGCTGACCCCCTCCGGCCGTCTGCCGGCCTTCAGCCCCCGCGGGGTTCACCTTGGACAGATCCCGGCAGCATCACCATTCTTCCTCCAAATGGGCACTTCATTGATCTTAACTAGCAACCCGCCAGTGGCTGGTGGGTACTGGTGCCAGTCTGACCCCACCACCAGCAGGATGGTTCAGGGGTGTGAATGCTTTGGATCATCTACCCGATGCCAATCTTTCAGAAATTCTCCATCCTCCCCCATTCAAAGACGCCTGCATGTGGCTGATAAGATTCCACCGTGAGTGTCAACTGGTTAGTGACACCACAAGAACACAAGACATAGGATCAGGAGTAGACCACACGGCACATCGAGCCTGTCCTGCCATGCCATACAATCACGGCTGACCATGGGCTTCAATTCCATTTTTCCTTTATTCTTTCATGGGATGTGGGCTTCACTGGCTGGCCAGCATTTATTGCCCACCCCTAATTGCCCTTGAGAAGGTAGTGCTGAGCTGCCTTCTTGAACAGCTGCAGTCCATGTGGTGTAGGTGCACCCACCGTGCTGTTAGGGAGGGAGTTCCAGGATTTTGACCCAGCGACAGTGAAGGAACGGTGATATATTTCCAAGTCAGGATGGTGAGTGACTTGGAGGGGAACTTCCAGGCGGTGGTGTTCCCATGCGTCTGCTACCCTTGTCTTTCTAGATGGTAGTGGTTGTGGGTTTACAAGGTGCTGTCTAAGGAATTTTGGTGAGTTGCTGCAGTGCATCTTGTAGATGGTTCACACTGCTGCTACTGTGCGTTGGTGGAGGGAGTGAATGTTTGTGGATGGGTTACTAATCAAGCGGTTGCTTTGTCCTGGACGGTGTCAAGCTTCCTGAATTTTGTGCGAGCTGCACTTATCCAGGCAAGTGGGGAGTATTCCATCACACTCCTGACCTGTGCCTTATAGATGGTGGACAGGCTTTGGGGAGTCAGGAGGGGAGTTACTCATCACAGGATTCCCAGCCTCTGACCTGCTCATGTAGCCACAGTATTTATATAGCAAGTCCAGTTCAGTTTCTGGTCAATGGAAACCCCAGGAGGCTGATAGTGGGGGATTCAGCGATGGCCATTGAATGTCAAGGGGCAATTGTTAGATTCTCTCGTGTTGGAGGTGGTCATTGCCTGACACTTCTTCAGTATCTGAGGAGTCGTGAATGGTGCTGAACATTGTGCAATCATCAGCGAACATCCCCACTTCTGAACTTATGATGGAAGGAAAGTCATTGATGAAGCAGCTGAAGATGGTTGAGCTGAGGACACTACCCTGAGGAGCTCCTGCAGTGATGTCCTGGAGCTGAGATGACTGACCTCCAACAACCACAACTATCTTCCTTTGTGCTAGGTATGATTCCAACCAGTGGAGAGTTTTCCCCCTGGTTCCCATTGACTCCAGTTTTGCTAGGGCTCCTTGATGCCACACTCGGTCAAATGTAGCATTGATGTCAAGGGCAGTCACTCTCACCTCACCTCACCTTGGGAGTTCAGCTCTTTTGTCCATGTTTGGACCAAGGCTGTAATGAGGTCAGGAGCTGAGTGGCCCTGGTGGAACCCAAACTGAGAGTCAGTGAGCAGGTTATTGCTAAGCAAGTGCCACTTGATAGCACTGTTGATGACCCCTTCTATTACTTTACTGATGATGGAGAGTAGATTGATGGGGCGGTAATTGGCCGGGTTGGATTTGTCCTGCTTTTTGTGTACAGGACATACCTGGGCAATTTTCCACATAGCCGGGTAGATGCCAGTGTTGTAACTGTACTGGAACAGCTTGGCTAGGGGCGCGGCAAGTTCTGGAGCACAAGTCTTCAATACTTCATTTTCTAGCCTGCTACCCATATTCCTTAATTCCCCAAGAGGCCAAAAATCTGTCTATCCCAGCCTTAAATATATTCAACGATGGAGCACCCACCACCCTCTGGGGTAGAGAATTCCAAAGATTCACAACCCCTTGAGTGAAGTAATTTCTCCTCATCTCAGTCCGAAATGATCGTGGGGTCAGCTCTTTCTCAGGGTAACACTCTCACTGCATGAAGACTGTGGTTTGAGGATCTGAGCACAAAATCCAGATGGATAATTGATGAGGGAGTACTGCACTGCCAGATAAGGACTTAAATCAAAAGTCTATCTACTCTCTCTACTGGATGTAAAAGATCCCATAGCATTATTTCATAGATCAGGGGTTACCATCAGTGTCCTGGCCAATACTTAGCCCTCAAATCAACTTCAGTCAAACAGTTTATTTAGACTTTAAATCTGTTTTTTCTCTTGTGTGAATTGGCTGCTGTATTTCCTCATTCTAACAAAGACTACACTTCAGGAGCTATCTGAGACTTCCTGAGCGATGTCAATATGGTGATCAGGAGTCTACGCGACCCTGACTTGGAAATATATCGCCGTTCCTTCACTGTCACTGGGTTAAATCCTGGAACTCCCTCCTTAATAGTACTGTGGGTGTACCTACACCATGTGAACTACAGTGGTTCAAGTAGGATGGTAGCACAGTAGTAAAGTTACTAGGCTAGTAAGGAGAGGTTTAGGTTAATGCTGTAGTAACATGAGTTCAAATCCCCCCATAGTAACTGTAAAAGTTAAATTCAATTAACAATAATCAGGAATAAAATCATTGATAACAATCATGAAACTCTGACATAAAAACCCATCTGGTTCATTAACGTCCCTTAGGGAAGGGAATCTGCTGTCCTTACCTGGGCTGGCCTACATGTGACTCCAGACCCACTGCAATGTGGTTGACTCCTAACTGCCCTCTGAGATGGCTGAACAAGCCACTCAGTCATAGGTGGCTCACCATCGCCTGCTGAAGGGTGTTGAGGGTTGGGCAATGAATGTTGGCCTAGCCAGTGCTGCTCATAGTCCATGAATGGATTTATAAAAATTAGGAGTGGAAACTGTTGGCTTATTTTACCTCTGGCCAGCCCAGAGGAAACTGCGGGACAGTCTAGTGCCCATTTCCAAGGCCTGACTGTGATCAGCTAAAGCAGGGGTTGAACCGGACGACCTCTGACCCGAACGGATTAATGCTACATCAGACCATGGCTTCTCCAGCTGTCTGCAGCTCCTTTGAAGGTTGTTGAAACCCGTAACCATGCTTTCGGAACGTCCAGATTTCACTATCCCAACACTCTCTCGGCCGGCCACCCACACATTACCCTTCAAACACGTCAGCTCATTCAAATCTCTGCTGCGTGTCCTATTGCGTGCCAACTTCTGTTCACCCACTTCTCACCTTTGTTTCCAAATCCCCCTATGGCCTCGCCCCTCCCTATCTCTGTAATCTCCTCCAGCACCACAACCCTCCGAGATATCTGCCCTCCTCTATTTCTGCCCGCTTGCACACCCCCCGATTTCAGTTGCTCCACCATGGGGGGCCAAAGCTCTGAAATTCCCTTCCCCATCTGCCCAGCTCCCGACCTTTCTCCCGTCCCTTAAGATGCTCTTTAAGATCTACCTCCTTGAGCAAGCTTTTGGTCAGCTGTCTTAACAGCGCCTTATGTGGCTCTCAGTGTCAGATTGGTGCTGGGTAGCATTCCTGTGAAATGCCGTGGGACTTTTTTAACCATATTAAAAGCGCAACGTAAATGCAAGTGGTTGCTGTTCATCTGCTGAAAATAAATCAGCGGTGAGCAACTTGCAGGTTGATGGCGCCAACAAGCCCAATCTCAGTGGCTCTCGCTACCTTTCGTTAGTAAGTGGACGCCGAGCTTGACCTGCGAGAAGTTGCCGCTGCCAATCTCGCCGCGTATGCGGTAGAATCCGATCCTCTTGCCCAGCGTCACCTCCTTGACAGCCCGTTCGTCATGCGCCATCTCGTGGGACAGTTTCTCCAGCGGAGTCAGCCTGCGCTGCTGCCCGTCATCGTCCTCCTCGTAGACCTCTGCCCGCGTGCAGTCCTCCACGCTGTTTTCCCGGCTCCAGCGGGCGTAGTGATGGTTGACCATGGTGCCACCATTGGCATAGACCGTGGTCATAATCTGGAAAGGGTAACCCCGGCTCCTTTGCGATCGGACTGGGCTTTCCTTGCCACCCCTACATCGCTCCTGGATCTGGGACGTGGCTCAGTGGGTAACACGCTCGCTGCTGAGTCAGAAGGGTCCGGGTTCAAGTCCCACTCCTGGACAGAAAGTCAAGCCTAAGGGAGTGCTGCACTGTCACCGATGCTGTCTTTCAAATGAGACACCATCAAATCAGATCCCATAGAATGGGTGTAAAAGATTCCATGGCCACTATTTTGAAGAGTAGGGGGAGTAAACCCCGGTGTCCAGTTAATATTCATCCCTCAACAATCACTTCGAAAAACAGATTATCTGGTCAGTGTCACATTACTGTCTGTGAGATCTTGCCGTGTGCAAATTAGCTGCCGAATTTCCATACGTCACAACAGCGACGACACTTCAAGAGTACTTCATTGGCCATAAAGCACTTCGGGACGTCCTGAGGTTATGGAGGCGCTATATAAATGCAAGCCTTTCTCAGCTGGCGTTAAAGGTCGGTCCTGCGCAGTGAAGGCTCCACTCTTTCCAGTCTCATGGGCTCCGAGCGAGATTATTCGCTGCCTTCCAATAGCTCCTCACAAAGTGATGAAATCGGTCGCACGAGAGCCACAGACTGGAAGGGAGAAGCCATGGTTCCCCCCTCCTTGTGTAATTTGACAGCAGAGTTCTGTTTCTCTACAGGCGGACAGGGCAAGATTTCTCTTCGCCTGATGGTAGAGTCTTCATCGGAGATTTGACAGCAAGGTGCCACCTTCTCGCTCCAAAACACTTTCCTCAGGCTTTCCTTCAGTAAAGGTTAATCGAAACGCGCGTCGTTTCCCAGCTTCTCCCAGGAAGCGAGTGAACAGGTAGCTTGTGTACAACAAGATGTCTCTGCAGGGGGTGAGGCCCAGGCACAGAGCCTTACCGGAGTGGAGTAGGTGCAGGAGGTTTGTGTTGGTTTAAAGCCCCTTCACTGTTGGGGTTACCCGTCTGCCATGTTGGTCCAATAGAGAGAGGGAGGCCTCTCCCACACCTGGAGTGTCAACTCGATTCAGTTATTCAGTCAGTCCGAGTCCCGGTCGCGCCTCTTTGGGTGCTGGCAGCTCGGGTTGATTGCTCTGGATGTAGCGGAAGCCACCTTCTGCTTGCTAGTGGCACCCTTAAAGACGGTGGGTAATTTGTTGCCTCTCCGAATGGCAGCATCAGAGCTGGTGGAGAAATTGGAGGGGTGAGAAAAAGAGAAGTGTGTCTTTCCACGCCCGATTGATACCTTTTCTCAAATCAGGATCTCCTGACTGGCGCCTTCAGTGCCGCTGGTAGCTGGAGGATCATGAGAGTCAAATGTAAAGTGTCCCAGGAGAATCAAGCCACTTATTTCTCTGTCAGCTCTCTCTCCATCTCCTTTCCGTTGGTATTCCACTGTGACAGTCCAAGAAGGTGGGATGATGACCATTCACTCTGCAGGAATAAATTAGAAAACTCTTAAACCGCACAAGCCTTTGATGAGATAATTATTATCAGAGCAAAAGATTCAATAGAGTGACATCGGGGCTAAAACAGTTAAATTATGAGCACTGGCTGTATAAACATAGCTTTTATTCCCTTGACTTTATAACAGGGGTGATGTGATTGGGGTGTTTAGAATAACATGGGCATTTTCACAGGTGGTGGGGGGAAAGTCCAGAACAATCGGGTACAATTTTAAAATTAGAGTCCAGCCATTCAGGGGTGAAATCAGGAAGCATTCCTTCACATAAAGACGAGTGGGAAACAAGAGCTCCCTCCCACAGAAGACGGAGTGTATTATTATCTAGATGGAGTGAGATTGCAGAACTCTGTGGTATAGAGGGATCTGGGTGTCCTGGTACATGAATCACAAAAAGTTAGTATGCAGATGCAGCAAGTGATTAGGAAGGCAGATGGAATGTTGGCATTTATTGCAAGGGGAATGGAATATAAAATAGGGAATAAAAAGAGAAAAATGCTGGTAAAACTCAGCAGACCTGACAGCATCTGCGGAGCGAGAAACAGAGTTAACGTTTTGAGTCCATATGACTCTTCTTCAGAAGAGTGGAAAGGTTAACTATGCTTCTCTCTCCACAGATGCTGTCAGATCTGCTGCGTTTTACCAGCATTTTCTGTTTTTATTTCAGATTTCCAGCATCCGCAGTATTTTACTGTTATGTAAAATTAGGGAGGGTTTGCTACAGTTCCACAGGGCGTTGACGAGACCACATCTGAAGTACTGTGACAGATTTGGTCTCCTTATTTAAGAAGGATATAAATGCGTTGGAAGCAGTTCAGGGAAGGTTCACTCGACTGATAACTGGGATGAGAAGGTTATCTTATGAGGATTCTCCCCCTCCCACTGCAAGGCTGGACAAGCTGGGCCTGTATCCACTGGAGTTTAGAAGAATGATAGGTGATCTTATTGAATCATATAAGATCCTAAGAGGTCTTGACAAGGTGGATGATGAGAAGGCATTTCCCCTTGTGGGAGAGACTAGAACTGGGGTGGGGGGGGCACACTTTAAAAATCTGTTTAAAAATCAGGGGTCTCCCATTTAAGATGGAAATGAGGATACATTTTTGTTGTTGGTCTGTGGAATTCTTGTCCCCAGAAAGCAGTGGAGGCTGAGTTATTGAATATTTTTAAGGCTGAGTTAGACAGAATCTTGATTGACAAGGGAGTCAAGGGTTATGTGGAGTAGACCGGAAAGTGGAGTTGAGGCCACAATCAGATCAGCCATGATCTTATCAAGTGGCAGGGCAGGCTCGAGGGGCTGAATGGCCTATACATAAGACCATAAGACATAAGGGCAGAAGTAGGCCATTCGGCCCATCGAGGCTGCTCTGTCATTCAATGACATCATGGCTGATCTGATAATCCTCAACTCCACTTTCCTGCCTTTATCCCCATAATCCTTGATTTCCTCACTGATTAAAAATCTATCTATCTCAGCCTCTACAACCCTCTGCAGTAAAGAATTCCACAGATTCATTACCCTCTGAGAGAAGAAATTCCTCCTCATCTCTGTCTTAAATGGGTGAGCCCTTACTCTGAGATTATGCCCTCTGGTCCTAGACTCTTCCACAAGGGGGAACAACCTCTCAGCATCCACCCTGTCAAGCCCCCTAAGAATCTTATATGTTTCAATAAGGTCGCCTCTCATTTTTCTAAACTCCAATGAGTACAGGCCCAACCTACTCAACCTCTCCTCATAAGAAAATCCCTCCGTAACCTAGTGAACCTTCTCTGGACTGCCTCCAATGCCAGTATATATTTCCTTAGATAAGGGGACCAAAACTGTTCACAGTATTCTAGGTGTGGTCTAACTAGTGCCACGTATAGTTTTAGCAAGACTTCCCTATTTTTATACTCCATTCCCTTTGAAATAAAGGCCAACATTCCATTTGCCTTCCCTATTACCTGCTGAATTTGTATATTAGCTTTTTGTGATTCATGCATGAGGACTCCCAAATCCCTCTGTGCTGCAGGTTTCTGCAGTCTTTCTCCAGTTAAATAATATTCAGCTCCTCTATTCTTCCTGCCAAAGTGCATAACCTCACATTTTCCCACATTATATTCCATCTGCCATGTTTTTTCCCACTCCCTTAACCTGTCTATATCCCTCTGTAGACTCTTTGTGTCATCCTCACCACTTGCCTTCCCACCTATTTTTGAGTCATCTGCAAACTTGGCGATAGTACATTCACTTTCCTCATCTAAGTCATGAATATATATTGTAAGTAATTGTGACCCCAGCACTGATCCCTGTGGCACTCCACTAGTTACAGGTTGGCATTCTGAAATTGCCCCGCTTATCCCAACTCTCTGTCTTATATTAGTTAGCCAATCCTCTATCCATACTAATATACTTACCCAAGTCCATAGGCTCTTATCTTACTAAGTAGCCTTACTTTTGGTACCTTATCAAACGCCTTTTGGAAATCCAAATGTATTACATCTACTGGTTCCCCTTTATCTATCCTGCTTGTTACCTCCTCAAAGAATTCTAATAAATTTGTCAGGCATGATTTCCTCTTTATGAAACCATGCTGACCCTGCTTGATTAGATTATGTATTTCTAAATGCTCTGCTATTACATCATTTATAATAGACTCCAACATTTTCCCAATGACAGATGTTAAGCTAACTGGCCTATAGTTACCTGTATTTTGTCTCCCTCCCTTTTTGGCAGTTTTCCAATCTTCTGGGACTTTTCCAGGATCTAAGGATTCTTGGAAAATTACTACCAGCGCATCCACTATCTCTGTAGCTACTTCCTTTAATATCCTAGGATGCAACCCTCAGATCCAGGGGATTTATTGGCCTTTTGCCCCATTAGTTTCCCTAGTACTTTTTTTCTAGTGATAGTTATTGTGTTTGTTTCCTACTCTCCTTTTGCCCCTTAATTATTTAGTATTTTTGGAATGCTATTAGTGTCTTCTACTGTGAAGACTGATGCAAAGTATTTATTCAACTCCTCTGTCATTTCCTGGTTCCCCATTATTATTTCCCCAGCCTCATTCTCTAAGGGCCCTTGTTCACTTTGGCCTTTTGCTTCCTTTTTATATATTTAAAAAACTGTTACTGTCCACTTTTATATTACTTGCTAGTTTACTCTCAAAGTTTATTTTCTCCCTTTTTATTATTTTTTGGTCATCTTTTGTTGGTTTTTAAAACTTTCCAATCCTCTGGCTTACCACTAATCTTTGACACATTGTATGTTTTTTTCTTTCAATTTGATACTATCTTTAGCTTCCTTGGTTAGCCATGGTTGGTTTGTCCCCTTCCTAGAATCCTTCTTCCTCACTGGGATATATCTTTGTTGTGAGTCATGAACTATTTTCTTAAACATCTGCCATTGTTCATCAACCATCTTTTCTGCTAAACTCCTTTCCCAGTCCACTCCAGCCAACTCTGCCCTCATTCCATTGTAATTACCCTTATTTAAGTTTAGCACAGTTCTTTCTGACGCACGTTTCTCACTCTCCAACAGAATGCTAAATTCTACCATGTTATGGTCACTGTTTCCTATGGGACCTTTTACTTTGAGATGATGTATTAAACCTGCCTTCATTACACATCACCAGATCCAAAATAGCCTGATCCTTGGTTGGATCCACAACATACTGTTTGAGGAAACTGTCCCGAATACACTCTATGAATTCTTCCTCGTGGCTACCTCTGCCCATTTGATTTTCCCCAATCTACATGAAGATTAAAGTCACCCATGATTAATGTACATACTCCTAATTTGTGTGTTCAGATGAATATTCATTGCCATACAATCTTGCTATGCACAGTTGGCTGTTTGCGTACCCCACAGGGGTGGGGAGGTGATGGCGTAGTGGTATTGTCACTGGACTAGTAATCCAGAGACCCAGGATTCAAATCTTGGCCACGGGGGGGAATTTGAATTCAATAAAAATCTGGAATTAAAAGTCTAATGATGACCATTGTAAAAACTTCTGGTTCACTAATGTCCTTAATGTCTGGCATCCTTATATCTGGCCTACAAACCCACAGCAATGTGATTGACTTCTAAATACCCTCTGAAATGGCCTAGCAAGTCACTCAGTTGTAACAAACCACTACTAAGTCACAAAAAAAGAACAAAACCGGACGGACCACCCGGCATCAACCTAGGCACCAGAAACGACAACGGCAATCTCAGCTCTGTCAACCCTGCAAAGTCCTCCTTACTAACATCTGGAGGCTAGTGCCAAAATTGGGAGAGCTGTCTCACAGACTAGTCAAGCAACAGCCTGACATAGTCATTCTCATGGAATCATACCTTACAGATAATGTCCCAGACACTACCATCACCATCCCTGGGTATGTCCTGTCCCACCGGCAGAACAGGCCCAGCAGAGGTGGTGGCACAGTGGTATACCGTCAGGAGGGATTTGCCCTGGGAGTCCTCAACATTGATTCTGGATCCCATGAAGTCTCATGGCATCAGGTCAAACATGGGCAAGGAAACCCCCTGCTGATTACCACGTACTGCCCTTCCTCAGCTGATGAACCTCCATGTTGAACATCATTTGGAGGAAGCACTGAGGGTGGCACAGAATGTACTCTGCGTGGGGGATTTCAATGTCCATCGCATGAGTGTAGCACCATTTCTGACCGAGCTGGCCGAGTCCTAAAGGACATAGCTGCTAGACTGGGTCTGTGTCAGGTGGTGAGGGAACCAACAAGAGGGAAAAACATACTTGACCTCATCCTCACCAACCTGCCTGCCGCAGATGCATCTGTCCATGACAGTATCGGTGGGAGTGACCACTGCACAGTCCTTGTGGAGATGAAGTCCCACCTTCACATTGAGGACACCCTCCATTGTGTTGTGTGGCACTATCATCGTGCTAAATGGGATAGATTCCAAACAGATCTAGCAACTCAAAACTGGGATCCATGAGGTGCTGTGGGCCATTAGCAGCAGCAGAATTGTACTCGAACACAATCTGTAACCTCATAGCCCAACATATCCCCCACTCTACCATTACCATCAAGCCAAAGGATCAACCTTGGTTCAATGAAGAGTGCAGGAGGGCATGCCAGGAGCAGCACCAGGCATATCTAAAAATGAGGTGTCAGCCTGGTGAAGCTATAACACAGGACTACTTGCGTGCCAAACAGCATAAGCAGAAAGTGACAGACAGAGCTAAGCGATCCCACAACCAACAGATCAGATCCAAGCTCTGCAGTCCTGCCACATCCAAGTGTGAATGGTGGTGGAAAATTAAACAACTCACTGGAGGAGGCAACTCCATCAATGTCCCCATCCTCAATGATGGAGCAGCCCAGCACATCAGTGCAAAAGATAAGGCTGAAGCATTTGTAACAATCTTCAGCCAGAAGTGCCGAGTGGACGATCGATCTTGGCCTCCTCTGGAGGTCCCCAGCATCACAGATGCCAGTCTTCAGCCAATTCGATTCACTCCATGTGATATCAAGAAACGGCTGTAGACATTGGATACTGCAAACGCAATGGGCCCTGACAATATTCTGGCAATTGTACTGAAGACTTGTGCTCCAGAATTTGCTGCACCCCTAGCCAAGCTGTTCCAGTACAACTACAACATTGGCACCTACCCAGCTATGTGGAAAATTGCCCAGGTATGTCCTGTACACAAAAAGCAGGACAAATCCAACCCAGCCAATTCCTGCCCCATCAGTCTACTCTCCATCATCAGTAAAGTAATGGAAATGGTCATCAACGGTGCTATCAAGCGGCACTTGCTTAGCAATAACCTGCTCACTGATGCCCAGTTTGGATTCCGCCAGGGCCACTCAGCTCCTGACCTCATTACAGCCTTGGTTCAAACATGGACAAAATAGCTGAACTCCAGAGGTGAGGTGAGAGTGACTGCCCTTGACATCAAGGCAGCATTTGACTGAGTGTAGGATCAAGGAGTCCCAGCAAAACTGGAGTCAATGGGAATCGGGGGAAAACTCTCTGCTGGTTGGAGTCATACCTAGCACAAAGGAAGATGGTTGTGGTTCTTGGAGGTCAGTCATCTCAGCTCCAGGACATCACTGCAGGAGTTCCTCAGGGTAGTGTCCTCAGCCCAACCATCTTCAGCTGCTTCATCAACGACCTTCCTTCCATCATGAGGTCAGAAGTGGGGATGTTCACTGATGGTTGCACTAAGTTCAGCACCATTCACGACTCCTCAGATACTGAAGAAGTGTCAGGCAATGACCACCTCCAACAAGAGAGAAGCTAACCATCGCCCCTTGACATTCAATGGCCATATCCAAATGCAGCAAGATCTGGACAATATCCAGGCTTGAGCTGTCAAGTGGCAAGTAACATTCACACCACACAAGTGCCAGGCAATGACCATCTCCAACAAGAGAGAATCTAACCATCATCCTTTGATGTTCAATGGCATTACCATCACTGAATCCCCCACTATCAACCTCCTGGGAGTTACCATTGACCAGAAACGGAACTGGACTAGCCATATAAATACTGTAGCTACAAGTTCAGGTCAGAGGCTAGGAATAGTACAATGAGTAACTCACCTCCTGACTCTCCAAAGCCTGTCCACCATCTACAAGGCACAAGTCAGGAGTGTGATGGAATACTCCCTACTTGCCTGGATGAATGCAGCTCCACAACACTCAAGAAACTGGATACCGTCCAGGACAAAGCAGCCTGTTTGATTGGCACCACATCCACAAACATTCACTCCCTCCATCACTGACGCACAGTAGCAGCAGTGTGTACCACCTACAAGATACTCATTAGACTCCTTAGACAGCACCTTCAAAACCCACAACCACTACCATCTAGAAGGACAAGGGCAGCAGATAGATGGGGACACTGCCACCTGGAGGCAACCTCCAAGTCACTCACCATCCTGACTTGGAAATATATCGCCGTTCCTTCACTGTCGCTGGGTCAAAATCCTGGAACTTCCTTCCTAACAGCATTGTGGGTGTACCTACACCACATGGACTGCAGTGATTCAAGAAGGCAGCTCACCACCACCTTCTCAAGGGCAACTAGGGATGGGCAATAAATGCTGGCCCAGCCAGCGAAGCCCATATCCCGTGAATGAATTTAAAAAAAAAACACTACAAAAGTACCTCATTTTCTGTAAATCACTTGGCATGTTTTGAGGTTGCGAAAGGCACCATCTAAATACAATTGGAAGGCAACACATCAGAGAGGTTGCAAACAGCTAGACTTACCAAGGCAGATAGACCATAAATGTGCATAAATGATTTGGATGTGGGGACCAAACGTAGTATTTCCAAATTTACTGATGACACCAAACTAGGTGGGAATATGAGTTTTGAGGAAGATGCAAGGAGGCTTCCCGGGGATTTAGACACCTAAGTGAATGGGCAAGAATATGGCACGTGACAAATAATGTGACCAAGTGTGAAGTTATCCACCTTGGTGGAAACAAAATGGAAAGTCAGAATATTTCTTAAATGGTGAGAGGTTGGGAAGTATTGATGTCCAAAGGGATCTGGGTGTCTTTGCCTATGAGTCACTAAAAGCTAGCATGCAGGTACAGCAAGCAATTGGGAAGGCAAATGGAATCATCGCAAGAGGATTTGAGGAGAGGAGTAAAGATGTAAACGTGAAATCATATAAAACATTGGTGAGACCGCACCTGGAGTATTGCGCACAGTTTTGGTCTACTTATCTAAGAAAGGATATATTTGCCACAGAGGGAGTTCAACGGAGGTTCACCAGGTTAATCCCTGGGATGGCAGGATTGTCTTCTGAAGAGAGATTGAGGAAACTGGGTCTGTATTCTCTTGAGTTTCAAAGAATGAAAGGTGATCTCATTGCAATTTACAAAATTCTTACAGGGCATGACAGGGTGGATGTAGATGTAGGATGTTTCTCCTGGCTGGTGAGTCTAAAACCAGAGGACATAATCTCAGGATAAGGGGTAGGCCATTTAAGACCGGGATGAGAAGGAATCTCTTCACTCAGAGAGTGGGAATTCTCTACCCCAGAAGGCTGTGGAAGCTCAATCATCGAG
This sequence comes from Carcharodon carcharias, assembly GCF_017639515.1. Taxonomy (NCBI): domain Eukaryota; kingdom Metazoa; phylum Chordata; class Chondrichthyes; order Lamniformes; family Lamnidae; genus Carcharodon; species Carcharodon carcharias. The sequence goes on along the minus strand of NC_054470.1, from coordinate 193,157,292 downwards.
CATGTTTGAGACAGAAATCGATAAATTTCTGGATACAATGATATCAAGGGATACGGAGATCACAGAATGACAGTGCAGAAGAGGCCCTTTGGCCCATTGAGGCTGCACGACATATGAGAAACACCTGACCTACCTACCTACCCCTATGTCTCTGGCCCAGGTCCCTGCGTCTCTGGCCCAGGTCCCTGCGTCTCTGGCCCAGGTCCCTGCGTCTCTGGCCCAGGTCCCTGTATCACTAACCCGGCTCTGTGCATCTCTAACCCAATATCTGTCTCCTGTCCCAAGTACCAGAAGGCCTAGTGATCAAGACAGGCCACAACAGCAATACAGGACACAAGGGGTTAATGTCATTCACAGTTCACGAATTAAACGACCAGATTAATAGACAGGATGTCAGCGACAGAAAACGTGAACAACACAAGGTGTTCATTACATTCTGTGAGGAATTTTATATTCATGAGGTTCTTTCTGATTCAGGCAGCAATAATTAAACTGTGTCTTACAGAAAATCATGAATAATGCAGCAGGAAGTGCTTCAAACAACATTAGACAATACTGGAGGAATAGGAGTGGAAGAATTTCCTTCACACTAGTTATTAGCAACGTCAGGTCACAGTTAATGCATGGAAAGAAGTCCTATTGCCATCAACGAATCCTATGTTTATCTGGCCGTTGCTACCCTCAGATTGTAACAAGGAATTTCTACACAATCTAACTCGTTCTCACCCATACGAGTGAGCTTCCGTGTTAAACTCCCTCATTCACAAATCCATTCCTCTAAGCACTGGCATTCTTATTTCACTGGACGTGGACATCGCTGGCTAAACCAGCATTTATTGCCTACCCGCAATTGCCCTTGAGAAGGTGATGGTGAGCTGCCTTCTTGAGTCGCTGCAGTCCATGTGGTGTAGGTACACCCACAGTGCTGTTAGGGAGGGAGTTCCAGGATTTTGACCCAGCGACAGCGAAGGAACGGCGATATATTTCCAAGTCAGGATGGTGAGTGGCTTGGAGGGGAACTTCCAGGTGGTGGTGTTCCCATCTATCTGCTGCCCTTGTCCTTCCAGGCGATAGAGTTTGGAAGGTGCTGCCTAAGGAGCCTTGGTTAGTTCCTGCAGTGCATCTTGTAGATGGTACACACACTGCTGCCACAGTGCGTCAGTGGCATAGGGAGTGAGTATTTGTGAATTGTGAATCCAATCCAATCAAGCAAACTGCTTTGTCCTGAACGGTGTCAAGCTTCTTGAGTGTTGTGGGAGCTGCACTCATCCAGGCAAGTGGGGAGTATTCCATCACACTCCTGACTTGTGCCTTGTAGATGGTGGACAGGCTTTGGGGGAGTCAGGAGGTGAGTTACTCGCAGCAGGATTCCTAGCCTCTGACCTACTCTTATAGCCCAGTATTTATATGGCTGATGCAATTTACTCTCTGGTCAGTGGTAACCACCCCCAGGATGTTAAGAGAGACGCATGGACCCTCGATCCAGGCCACTCTGCTGCTGGACATTCATCTCTACAACTGATTACCTTGTTGCTTTCCACTCCTCAGGCCACGCCTCCCCTTCCCTCCCCTCCCCTCCTCCCCCACCCAGTGTTAGAACTCGTTGCTCATTCACTGAGTGAAGGTGGAATCTGGAGCCAATCCCAGTTTATTCGTAAAACCCAGAGGACAAAGGCACAGACTCGCTTTTCCTTTCTCTCCGCACCTTTCCCAAATAGTCACAGCCGCTCCCACTTACAACCAGAGCATCCACACATTGCGGAGGGATTGCAATATTAACAGCCTGAGCTGAGAGAACAAACAGTGAACCTTCCCCTTGCTCAATGACAGGGGGAAGAGACAGAGAGAGGAGGACGGGGAAAGAGAAGTACACACAAGGATCATGGAACCAGAGAAGTTATAACACAGAAGGAACCATTCAGCCCATCGTGTAGGTGCTGCACATGGGGAAGACCACAGCAGCTGGTGGAATTTAAATTCAATTAATTAATAAATCCAGAATATAAAGCTCGTTTCAGTGATGGTGACCATGACAACTATCATCGATTGTTGTTAAAAACCCTTCTGGGCACAGCCTCAGAGTAAAGGGAAGACCTTTTAGAACAGAGATGAGGAGAAACTTCTTTAGCCAGAGAGTGGTGAATCTATGGAATTCATTGCCACAGAAGGCTGTGGAGGTCAGGTCATTGAGTGTATTTAAGACCGAGATAGATAGGTTCTTGACTGGTAAGGGGATCAAAGGTTATGGGGAGAAGGCGGGAGAATGGGGTTGAGAAACTTATCAGCCATGATTGAATGGCAGAGCAGACTCGATGGGCCGAATGGCCTAATTTCTGCTCCTATGTCTTATGGTTCACTAATGGCCTTTAGGGGAAGGAAATCAGCCGTCCTTACCTGGTCTGGCCTACAGGTGACTGCAGACCCGCAGCAATGTGCTTGACTCTTAGCTGCCCTCTGAAATGGCCTAATAGAGCTCTGAAGAAGGGTCATCTGGACTCGAAACGTTAGCTCTGTTTCTCTCTCCACAGAGGCTGTCAGACCTGCTGAGTTTTTCCAGCATTTCCTGTTTTTATTCCAGATGTCCAGCATCTGCAGCGTCTTGCTTTTATATTACCCTGGGTCTCTGGACTACTAGTCCCGTGACAATGCCAGTATGCAGCCACCTCCTCAGTACAGCCCCCTCCCTGCAGCCACCCCCTTTGATGAAGCAGCTGAAGACGGTAGGGCCTAGGACACTACCCTGAGGAGGAACTCTTACAGGGATGTCCTGGGACTGAGGTGAGCTCGAGGTGACGAAGTTGGATGAGGGGGGAGGGGATGAGAGAGGAGGAGGAGAACGATGAGTGGGGATTGGGGGGGGGGCGGTGGGGGGGGGGGAGGAGATGGCAACTGATACAATAAAATGAAAAAAACAAAAACAGAATTACCTGGAAAAACTCAGCAGGACTGGCAGCATCGGCGGAGAAGAAAAGAGTTGACATTTTGAGTCCTCATGACCCTTCGACAGAACTTGAGTGACGTTTCGAGTCCTCATGACCCTTCGATAAAATGAATGTGTTTTTTTGTCTATTTCAGTGTTTCACATGCAATGAAATGTGGGAAAACGTGAACTGGTCCACTTTGGCAGGAGAAATAGAAAAGCAGTATATTATTTAAACGGAGAGAGACTAAAGAACTCAGTGGTACAGAGGGACCTAGGTATCCCGGTACATCAATCCTATAAAGTTAGTGTGCAGGTACAGCAAGTGTTTAATGTGGCGAATGGAATCTTGGTGTTCATTGCCAGGGGAACGGAATATACAAGTGAGACCTGGGCTGCGATTTTCCGCTCCCATTTCTGGTGAGATATCACAGCGGCTGGGAGCAGGAAATATCGCAAGGAGCCCAAAAATTGGTTTTAAGGTGTTGTAAAAGCAGGTTGTGATTCTGCGCCCCAGCCAGCCATTGATGGGGGGGGCGGGGGGGGGTTGTTTCCCCCATGAAGCACGTCGGGAACGTCACTTCAATATTTTGTCATATCTTTAGGTGGTCTCCTTGCCGGAATCATTCTCCCCCTACCCCCCCACCCCACGCTGGTTCATCCGACCACACCCGTGTGCAATTAGTACCACATGTACCCGGCGACCTACATTTCATTCTTCACTTCTGGGTTAGTTTGCCGATCTCGCATCGCTTAGCACTGATGGGAATCAGCGTCAGGCTTCACAGGCGGCACTACGTTGTTATCGGCCTGGGGGAGTGGGGAGGGTGTGTGTGTGTGTGTGTCACAGGCAAGTCTCTACCTTCCAGACCAACGGGGTGGCTTGTAATGGGCTCGGCCAGTACTGGGAAAGGGGGTGCAAGTGGCCTTCGGGCAAGAGAAGGGGCTGCAGAGCCAGGGCGGTACTGGGGATAACGAGTGGGCAAGGTTACACTCAGACACATGACTTTGTGGGGGGGAGGGTGCAGGGTTGAGAGGGGGTGGAAGTTGACCAGTGTAAGTGGCCTCAAGATGGGGATGGGTAAGGTCCATGCGGGCCATAGGCACATCCACTTCAAAAGGTCCAGGGGCTACAGACGGACATGCAGCGGAAGCACAAAATACAGGGGGTGGATGGGGAGGTCTGTGAGGGAGGGAAGCCTGAACATGAAGCCCCTCCAGGACAGCGGGAGGGATTTCCATACTCGCACAGGGAGGGTCCGAGCTGGTCTGGCAGTCAGAGTTCAGCACCGGCATCTTCCAACCTGCAGCGATGGCGCCGGTTACAAAATTCCGATGAGGAGAAGCCCTGCTGGTGAGGGCTCTGTGGGTGGATTGGAGGGGCAGGTGCATGCACTGGAGGGGGGGTGGGGTGGGGGGGGGGGGCATTGATCACACTGGCACACAACTGGACTGCGCATTCCCAAATGGGGAGAGAGGTAGAGCTGAGAGATGTTAGGAACCTTTCAATGACAAGTGCAGGGAATCAGGAAAGTGATGCTCATCAATGCAGGACTAATCCCGCAAAGTGGCACTAAATCAATCTACTTGTTTCAACCCCTTGTTCGCAGTGTGGAAATTACCCAGGACCATAACTCACCCAGGACTATAACTCACCCCACAGTGATTGGGCTATTGGACCAACTTCAGAAGCCTGTTAGAAAGTTGGCGCTGGATGGTTCACTGAAGAGAAGCCTCAAGCCCCCCTCAAACAATCTTAATTCCTGAATGAACATTTACCCTCATGCTTATTCCCAAGAATGTATTAATAGAGTGCAGTGAAAGAGGATCCCAGCGCCTGGGCTGAAAGCAGCACATCCAAGCGCCTGGCCAAAGCAAAGCAATGTCACAGCAGTCGGTCATGTTGAGGGGAGTTGTGGGGGACCTTGATACATACTGTGCACTGGCCATCATTTCAGGGGTGAGTGCTCTCTAATGTGGAGCATCCAACAGAGGGCGCTGGTGAGAAGTGACTGAAGCATTCTGGGAGAAGTCACCGCAGACACCGCGACTCGGGAGGGAATTGAGGAGGACCCACTGTCGAAGAATGGCTGCTGATTGGTGAGTAAATCCTGGGAGCAGACTCGGAGGGAGGAGTACCGGAGCAGTGAGTATAAATCTAGTTTACCTCGGGGATTCGCGGCCTTGTCTCCAGGGAGCAGATTTGGAGGGAGGAGCACTGGAGCGGTGACCTCGGGGCACAGAGTAACTGAAGCCAAAATTGAAAAAGTGACATCACAGGAAAGCTGTGACCTGTTTGATTGGTAGGAAATCTGTACCAAATTTGAAAAAAAAACACTGCAAAGCTAATTAATAAATTAATTATCTAAGTCGAGATGGCTGGGCAGGTGATGTGCTGTAGCTGTATGATGTGGGAGCTGGCAGATCCCATTGCGAGCCGCAGTGACCACATCTGCAGCAAGTGTTGGTTGCTGGAGGAACTCCGGCTCAGAATTGATGAGCTGGAGTCTGAGCTCCAGACACTGAGGCACATCTGGGAGGGGGAGAGTTACCTGGACGCTTTGTTTCAGGAGGCGGTCACACCCGGTAGATTAAGTACCTCAAGTTCAGTCAGTGGGATGTGACTGGAAGTGAGGCAGGTGGAGGGATCCTGTGTTCAGGAACAGAGGATCAGCTCTTGACCTTGTCCAACAGGTACGAGGTACTTGCTCCCTGTGTGGATGAGGAACAGGGCTGTAGGGAGGATGAGCCAGCTGACCACGGCACCGTGGCACAGGAGGCCATTCAAGAGGGGGGAGCAAAAAGACAAGTGGTAGTTGTAGGAGATTTTATAATTAGGGGAATTGATAGCTTCCTTTGTAAGCAGGATCGAGAGTCCCGCATGGTATGTTGCCTGCCCGGTGCCAGGGTGAGGGACATCTCTGACCGGCTTGAAAGGATATTGGAGAGGGAGGGGGAGGATCCAGTTGTTGTGGTCCATATCGGGACAAATAACATATGTAAAACTAGGAAAGAGGACCTGTTTGGGGATTATCAGGAACTAGGAACTAAATTAAAGAACAGGTCCTCAAGGGTTATAATCTCCAGATTATTTCCCGAGCCACGTGCAAATTGGCATATGGACGTGAGAATAAGGGAAGTAAACACGTGGCTAAAGGAGTGGTGCGGGAAAGAGGGGTTCCATTTCGTGGGGCACTGGCATCAGTATTGGAGCAGGAGGGATCTGTACCATTGGGACGGTCTCCACCTGAACCGATCTGGGACCAATGTTCTAGCGAAAAGGTTAAATAGGGTGGTCAACAGGACTTTAAACTAGAAAGTGGGGGGGGGGAGGGAAGGGTAAAACTCCAAGAAGTATGACTAATGAGATACAAAGCAGCAGGTTAGCGTGTGGGGGGTGGATTCAACTTCATGGAAAATTATGAAAAAACTGAAAAGAAAGGAGAGCCCAGGAGAGGCTATCAAAGTCTCCAGACCACAAAATAGGACAGAGTGTTTGAAAAGGGCTAGGAATCTAACTTCAAGCACATCAGATAAAGGGATGACAGTGAGAAAGGGGACGGGAAATACAGGACTGAAGGTGTTGTATCTGAATGCACGCAGTATACGAAATAAGGTAAATAAGCTTGTGGCGCAGATTGAAATTGGCAGGTGTGATGTGGTGGGCATCACAGAGACATGGCTGCAAGGGGATCAGGACTGGGAGCTAAATATCCAAGGATATACAACCTATCGGAAAGATAGGCAGGTTGGCAGAGGGGGTGGGGTTGCTTTGTTCGTAAGAAATGAAATTAAATCAATAGCAAGAAATGATGTAGGGTCAGATGATGTAGAATCTATGTGGGTAGAGTCGAGGAACTGCAAAGGTAGAAAAACCATAATGGGAGTTATGTACAGGCCACCAAACAGTAGTCAGGATGTGGGGCACAAGATACACCAGGAGATAGAAAAGGCGTGTAAGAAAGGCAAGGTTACAGAGATCATGGGGGATTTCAATATGCAGGTAGACTGGGAAAATCAGGTTGGTAGTGGATCCCAAGAAAAGGAATTTGTGGAATGTCTACGAGATGGCTTTTTGGAGCAGCTTGTGGTGGAGCCCACTAGGGAACAGGCAATTCTAGATTTAGTGATGTGTAATGAAGCAGATTTGATAAGGGAGCTTAAGGTAAAGGAACCCTTAGGAGGAAGTGACCATAATATGATAGAATTTGCCCTGCAATTTGAGAGGAAAAAGCTGGAATCAGATGTAACGGTATTACAGTTGAATAAAGGCAACTACAGAGGCATGAGGGAGGAGCTGGCCAGAATTGACTGGAAGATGAGCCTAGCAGGAAAGACAATGGAACAGCAATGGCAGGAGTTTCTGGGAGTAATTTGGGAGACACAGCAAAAATTCATCTCTAGGAAGAAGCATACAAAAGGGAGGACGAGGCAACCATGGCTGACAAGGGAAGTCAGGGACAACATAAAAGCTAAAGAGAAAGCATACAATGCGGCGAAGAGCAGTGGGAAACCAGGGGATTAGGAAGCCTACAAAGACAAACAGAGGACATCTAAAAAATAAGGAGGGAGAAGATTAAATATGAGGGTAAACTAGCCAGTAATATAAAAGAAGATTGCAAGAGTTTTTTTAGATATACAAAAGGTAAGAGAGGCAAAAGTGGACATTGGGCCGCTGGAAAATGACACTGGAGAAGTAGTAGTGGGGAACAAAGAAATGGCGGAGGAACTGAATAGATACTTTGCGTCAGTCTTCACGGTGGAAGACACGAGTGACATCCCCAAAGTTCAAGAGAGTCGGGGGGCAGAGGTGAGTATGGTGGCCATTACCAAGGAGAAGGTGCTAGGAAACTGAAAGGTCTGAAGGTGGATAAATCATCTGGACCAGATGGATTACACTCCAGAGTTCTGAAGGAGATAGCTGAAGAGATAGTGGAGGCATTAGTGGTGAACTTTCAGGAATCACTGGAGTCAGGGAGGGTCCCAGAGGATTGGAAAATCGCTAATGTAACCCCCCTGTTTAAGAAGGGAGTGAGGCAAAAGACACTGCGATACATAAAGAGGAAAGGCTGCTCTGTGGCCACAAAGAACTTAACATGCAGGTTTACGCAAGATACCCAGGAATATCCATGACTCAATCATCTTGAGTAGAGCGCAGATGCCGGACATCTTCGAGGAACCCACAGCATCCAGGGCTGGCTCCTCGGTGACAAAGGGTACCCGCAAAGGACATGGCTGATGACGCCTGTACAGCAGCTCAGACTCCTGCAGAGAGACGGTACAACGAAGCTCACGTTGTTACCTGAGCATTGGTGGAGCACACCATAGGGATCTTAAAGATATGATTCCGATGCCTGGGGAGATCAGGTGGAGCACTCCAGTACACTCCTCAGAGGGTCTCACGGATCAATGTGGTTTGCTGCGTGCTGCACAAACTGGCACTGCAAAGGCGGGAGGACTTGCCAGATGCTGAGATGGAGGAGCTACACATCTGCTCCGCTGAGGAGGGTGTCGATGGGGATGAGGCGTTGAGTTCGAGGAAGCAGAAGCTGCAAGGGAAGAGAACATAGCACAAGCCAGACAAGACAGGCATGCACGTGAGACCCTCATTGCCACCAGATTCCATGAGATGATGAGGAGTTGCAGTGAGTACCCTCTTGGACAATTGCCCTCCATCATGGGCCAGCATGAACAACGGCGTTGCTATTCCTCTCACTTCAACCATGCACTTCAGGATGATGAAGACTTGGGTGCATGTGTCCTTGCTAAGATGAGGTGCTAACTGGACAAGGGAGTCCTGGGAACAGATGTCAGGAGGCGCTGCCTCTTCAAGCATATCACCAGCATCCCAGTCGCAACAGCAGCCGACAAGAGCCAGGAGATGTTCCGCCATCCTCAGTGTGCTCGTAGCTGTAAAGCCTTCAGTGTGATAAAGCTCCTCAAGGAGATCCATCCCCAGCAACGGAGTGCACAATCTATGTAACATCAATGGTGAGTCAGATAATTCACACTTGGGCCTAGGCAGCCGATGATGTTCCGTTGCTGTGAATCCATTCAGAGATGACTCAGCCATCTCTGCTGCATTCTTCCAAATCACGCTGACATCTGGCACTCTCACTTAGGGATGCTGGGCTGCATTTATCCTCAGCTTGATATGGATGTGGACCACCTGAGCATGATGACGTCAAACAGTTGCCTGCCAGACAACTTTAGCACAGACATTGTGCCCTCATGGCCAGCCTGCGCCCTTTGCCAAGTCCAAAATGCACACACACACACACCATGAAGCCCTCAAGGGCAGGCATCATTGTTAATAGAGAGCACACTTCAGCTTCAGTACACCCTCGCTCCTATCCCATTCCTCGCCTCCACATTGTCTATAGCAACTCGTGCACTTCCAGAGAACGCTCAAAGCGTCTATTGACTGTCAGAAATCACCATTTGGAATTAGCTTCAGTGACCTTGGCGAGTGCTGATGTGAGGGGGGAGTGCACACTGCTGCACCCAGAGTTAGTGACGAGAGCCTTGTCCCCACAAGACACAGAACGGCAGGGTGAGAGATGCTCAAGGCTGGACGTTCGAGCGCCAGGACAATAATGTGGCCGTGAGATGGCTGAGGTTCCTCACTTTGAGGTTGTAAGATACTGCTCCCCACCACTTATTGGTGAGTTTAGCAGGGAACTCGGACACGCGGTGGGCAGACAGCAGCACACACGGGCCCTGAGTATGGGTTCCTGGCATGAAAACCCTGCTGAAAGACAGAGAGCACACGGAGGTGCATGATATATGACCACGCGGGAACACATATTTCCTTAGACACTACACCTTCACCTTTCAAGAATGCAGACGAATTAGGAGAACGCCTCTGCCTCAATCTTTCACAGGCAGGAATAAACCAGAGAACAATAGAAAAGTTACAGCACAGAAGGAGGCCATTTGGCCCACCTTGTCCATCCCAGCCCTAGGACACCCAGGTGTCCTTTCTAATCCCACCTTCCTACACCCAGCCCATAGCCCTGCAGCTTACAGCACTTAAGGTGCAGATCCAGGTACTTTTTAAAAGAGTTTATAGTTTCTGCCTCTACCACCAACTTGGGCAGTGAATTCCAGACACCCTCTACCCTCTGTGTAAAAAAGTTCTTCCTCATGTCCCCCCTACACCTTCTGCCACTTATCCTGAATCTATGTTCCTTGGTTCTAGAATTCTTCATCAAGGGAAACAATTTTATCCTGTCCACTCTATCTATTCCCCTCATAATTTTGTATACCTTAATCAAGTCACCTCTCAGCCTTCTTTGTTCTAAGAAAATAATCCCAACCTATCCAATCTCTCCTCTTAGCTACTCTTTTCTAACCCTGGCAACATTCTTGTAAACCTCCTCTGCACTCTCTCCAGAGCTATTACGTCCTTCCTGTAATGTGGTGACCAGAGCTGCACACAATACTCCAGTTATGGCCCCACCAGTGTTTTATACAATTCCAACATTATATCCTTACATAACATGACCCTGCCAAGCATGAGAATGAGGTTTGTTCCAAAGTACACTTAACATTAGGGTTGAGGCATCACTGATGTCGAGAGTGATTTGGAAAAGGGCCACACACTGTGGTGACATGGAAACACACTACATGAACGAGAGGCCCACGATAGCGATGTGCGATAGATAAGTGGGGGGAGGGACCATGGTATCAACCTGATTGACAGCAACGCAGCTCATCAGAAACAAGAGGCAGGTGCAAGGGGAGATGTGGAATGGGTGCAATTCTATTTACATTTGTGATTTTATATACATGCTGTGAACACATGTGCCACCATTGTGCTCCTAAATCTTTTTAACTTTCCTAACCCAACCTCCACAGTGGAGATGGGAGGCAGCCTGCGGACTGCTACATCCCGTTGTCTGTGATGACCTTGGCGGGCGCCCTTGGAGGGCTGAGACCTGGAGGGCCTCGGCCTGCTTTGGATATCCTGCTGTGGGGCAGCTGGACCCTCCTCGGCCTGTGGAGCTGGAGGTGATGGGTCACAGGAAGAGGGGATTGGGATTGGCAGGACAGTCCCGGAGTCGCCTGGGTGGATGGCCCTGGGGTGTCGAGCTGATAGACCTCCTCCCTATGGGTGCTTGAAGGCCCCTAGCTGACTCCTTGGGCAGAAGAAACCGGAGTGAGGTCGAGATGCCCCCTCTTGCATTGACATTGATGGATGCCACCAAGGTCTGCAGCGATAGAGTGCAGCTCCTGCACCAGTGTAGGACCAATGTCCTGAACCAAGATCTCCATGCCAGTGTTGACCTCGGTGCATTGGCATGCCGGTGCTGTCACCTCAGACTGAAGGCGGACAGAGTCGTCCAGGTTGCCAGTTGCAATCTAAGGAGTGCAGCGGACATCCCCTCCTCATGTTCCCATGACTGAATCTGCAGCTCCACCATCTGATTTAGGCCCATCCTCTGCCTCGGACTCAGCAGGATCCTGGCCTCCAGCGGCCCTCCGAGTGCTGGCAAACTCGGATATCCCCGCCTCCGCCCTCTGTGGACCAGATTGTGCACTGTGCTCACTAGATTGTGACCCCGAGCCTGCTCTAGAACTAGGTCCCACCAGGTGTGTGTCTCCCCGCTGGTGGAGGGTACAGGTGAGCACTGTGACAGGTCTTCAATGGCGTTCTCCTCGGGTTCCTCATCCATGGTGTCCTCAGGGTTGGAGTTGAGGCTCGTGGAGGCCATCGGACACTTTCCAGAGGTGCCTATGAAAGAAAGGGGAAATAATTAATGCACGGCAGGTGACTCTAAAACAGGACAATGCACTGACAGTATGGCTCTCTGAAGAATGAGCTGGTGCAGGATCCTCACTTGGATACGCGTCACCCACCTCACCCTCAGTGCAGGCATGGTCCATGTCCTCTCCAGCCAGTTCGATGGCTTGATTCTCGTAGGGAGTGAGGACCTTGATGTTGGGCAATCAACTCCCCCGGACTTGGGCCTCTCCCTTTTATTGTCCACCAGCTCGTCCTGCATTAAGACAGATGGAGAGAGCCCGAGCAGGATGCATACCAGGGCAAATGTTAAGGATGCCAGGCATGTATGGGTGGTGAGGGGAGCGATGGATGGGGTGAAGACATGATCTCCAGAATAGATGAGCCGAGATGGAGATGTGAGGGTGTATGTGAAAGAGTGAGGGGTGATGTCCCTTGAGCTGGTAGTGAATGAGGTGCCAGTGAATGTGTGAGGGGGTATCAGGCCAAATGAGTTGGTCAGAGAGGTAGGTTTTCAGGAGCATCTTAAGGGGAGAGCGAGGCAGCGAGGTGTAAGGAGGGTATTTCAGAACTTAGGGCGCGGGCAACTGAATGCACAGCTGCCAATGGTGGAGCGATTACATTCAGGAATGCCCAAGAGACCGGAATAGGAGGAGCGCTGAGATTTTGGAGGGTTGTGGGGTCAGAGGATATTAGAGATTGGGAAGACAGGATGCCAAAGGTTTGGAGTTTATGAATGAGAGGCAGTGAATGAAATATGAGCTGAGGCAGCCCATTCAGTCCCTTGTCTAATGAACAGCAGATTGCTGGTGCTAAGCTGGCTGGGAATGAAGGAGGGAGTTATTGACTGAACAGGCCTCGCTCTCACCAGGGAGTCTCTTGCAGAGAGAGCTGGATGAACATTTCCTTTACAATCTGCTCTATCGCAGCTTGAGATCATCAGGGGCAATAATGCTGCCTAATTGGGAGTTCACACCAGGGAGACACTGTGAATCTGTGTCAGAGGGAGGGAGAGAGGAAACCAGCAAATTATACAGTCACACAGTCATTATGGTACAGAACGAGGCAATTTGGCCCATTGGAGTCCATGCCAACTCTCTGTGGATCAACCCAGTAAGCCCCAATCCTCCTGCTCTCTCCCCATGTACCTGCAGGTTTATTTCCCTCAAGTGCCCATCAAAATTCCTTTCAAAATCATTCCTCATCTCATTCTTTTGAGTATTGTGTACAGTTTTGGTCTCCTAAGGAAGTATATACTTGCTGCAACAGGGAATGCAACAAAGGCTCACCAGACTAATCCCTGGGATGGTGGGATTGTTTCATGAAGAGAGATTGAGGAGACTGGGCCTGTATTCTCTCGAGTTTAGAAGAATGAGAGCTGATCTCATCTTACAGAGCTCAACAGGATGGATGTTTTCCCCAGCTTTTGTGGGACAGGGCAGGGCGCAGGCGCTGGAGTCTAGAACCAGGGGCCACAGTCTCAGAATAAAGGGTAGGCCATTTAGGACTGAGATGAGGAAGAATTTCTTCAATCAGAGGGTGGCAAATCTTTGGAATTCTCTACCCCACTGGGCTGTGGAAGCCAGTCATTGAGCATGTTCAACACAGAGATCGATATTAAAAAATGAAGGGATATGAGGATAGCGTGGGATGAGGCTGAAGATCAGCCATGCTGAATGGTGGAGCGGGCTTGAAGGGCTGAATTGTCTACTCCTGCTATTTCCTATGTTCCTCTGTCTCTACCTGCATCAGTCTCATGGGTAGCGAGTTCCAGGTCTTTACCACTCACTGGGTAAAAAAGTCCTTCTTCACATTCCCCTTGTATGTCTCTCCCAAAATCTTAAATCTATGTCCCTCTCAGCAAATGGGAACAGCTTTTCTTTGTCTACCTTATCTAAACCCGTCATGATCGTGAACACTTCCATCAAATCTCCCCCCCCCAAATCTCCTTTGCTCCAAGAACAACCCCAGCTTCTCCAACCTAATTTTGTAGCTTAAATCCCCCCTCCCTGGGATTGTGCTGGTAAATCCCCTGCGCACCCTCTCAGGGAGCCTCACATCCTTCCTAAAGCCCGGAGACCAGAACTGGACACAATCCTCTAGTTGTCATCTGAGACCACAGCCGTCTAAAGGTTCAGAATAACTTCCCTGGTGAAAATAGAAGGAAGGGGACAACAAAGAACTGAAAGAAGGAAGAGCGAGAACAGGAAAAGAAGGCAGAGAAGGAAAGAGGGAGGTTGGGAAGGAAGGAGAGAAAAAAAGCAGGAGAATGAAAAGGCGAGAGGAAGGGGAGGGGGGGGGGAATGAGAGGAAGGAGGAAGGGGAGGGGGGGATGAGAGGAAGGAGGAAGGGGAGAGTGGGGGATGAGAGGAAGAAGGAAGGGGAAAAGGGGAGATGAGAGGAAGGAGGAAGGGGAGAGGGGGAGATGAGAGGAAGGAGGAAGGGGAGAGGGGGGATGAGAGGAAGGAGGAAGGGGAGAGGGGGAGATGAGAGGAAGGAGGAAGGGGAGAGGGGGAGATGAGAGGAAGGAGGAAGGGGAGGGGGAGATGAGAGGAGGAGAGTAAGGAAGGAGGAAAGGGAGGTAAGAGTAAAGAAGGGGACAGGTTTCAGCAAGAAATATGTTGCATTTCCAAAGTGCTTCACACCCAATGAAGTATGATTACTGTTGTTAATGTAGGGAAGGAGCAGCCAGTATGTACATAGCAAGCTCCCACAAACAGTACAGCACAGCATTTCCCTGCTCCCAGTACTTGGTTGGGTGACTCTGGATATGCAATGTCCCTTAGGCTGAACACCCTCTGTGGGATTTACATTTCACAGTCTCTGCAGTTTGGGTTCACAGGCTATTCACAAACTTGATGAGAAAACATAACAAATCACAGCTGCTTTGTTCATTCATGGCTTTTATACTCAGCTTCAGTTCCTTTCAATTGCCGATTGTTGCTATGCAGAGCTCCCATTCTCCAGTCTCCTGTGCTAGGGTTGGCTCAGTGGATAGGACTCATACCTCATCGGCAATAGGTGATGGGTTCAAATCCTACTGCAGACAGCTGGATATATAATTCAGGCTGATCCTGGTGGAGTGCAGTACTGACATAGAGTGCTGCACTATACAAGGTGCTATCCTTCGTTGGAACATGAGTAGGGGCTTCAACCAGTTTAATCAGATCATGACTGATCGCTACCTGAACTCTATTTCATAGTCCAACAAAATCTATTCAGCTCTCAGGTGAGACATTAAACCTATTCAGTTGAACACAGATTATCCCAGGTGTCGTGGCCAATATTTATCCCTCAAAAAAATTCACTTAAATAGATTATTTGACAATTATCACATTGCTGTTTGTGGGATCTTGCTGTGTGCAAATTGGCTGCAGTGTTTCCTACATTACAGCAGTGGCTATATTCTAAAAGTACTTTCGAAAGGATGTGAGAGCATTAGTGAGAGTGCAGAAAAGATTCCAGGGATGAGGAGCTTCAGTTATGTAGATAGAAGTTGGGATTGTTTGGAGAAGGTTGAGAGGAGGTTATGTTGAACTTGTATAAGACACCAGTGTAAGGAACTAGAGACAGTTTAAATAAGTTATATTTGTATTTGTGGGAATGAGTTTTAGCTTTAAAGTTTAAGTTTGATTTGCATTTCTGTATTTGTGGGTTAAGAAAAGGTCGAGTTTTAGTTTCACTTTAAAAGGTGCCTGCATTTCTAATGAGTTTTTTACGACTGAAGAGAAGTTAAAGCAAACATAAGAGTGGAAAAAACTGTGCTGTTGCCTAGCAACAGGAGTCCAGAGAGGGAGACCCACAGAAAAAAACAGCAGTTTGAGTGCAGTTGGAAGAAGGTGCCAGGACAGGCAGGACATGAAAAGGGACAGATAGCAAGTCCTAAGCTAAAGAAGAAAGGTCCCAAGGCCAAGGAGTGAGACAGGAACAGGGGAAAGTCCCAAGTAAACCTTCTAGTCAAAGAAAGGACCAGGAACCTGGAAAAGGCCCTGTTAAGTGAAGTTAAGAGTGAGGGGCAGAGAGGAAAGCTCCAAGCTTCAAGCTTAAAGGGAAGAAGCTACAGGAAGCAGATTTAAAGTGAGAACGGCTCATGAGAAGTCAGAAGGTCCAAAGGGACAACTGAAGATCTGTAACTCTTTGCTGTGGGCATGTGGTGCACTGTTGATGGCCGAGTTGGTGAGAGAGCATGGAAGACAGCTTGAATGCATACGGTGACCCAGGGAGAGGAACATCGGAAGAAGAGTTTGAAACCCTGGAGGTGGACCCCCGAGGAAGGCGTCTGCGAGAAAGCATCGGTCTGAGAGAAGATTCCAAAGCGTGTTCTTGGAGAATGGAGATTGGAAACCCTGGTGTGAAAGAGGGAGCTCAGTGAGATTGGTTGGCTCACAGGTTGACAAGTGTCAGGGGGGCAGCTGATGAAAGATTCACAGCATCTGTTTGGAGCAGCATCTGTTACTCGGTTTCAGAGCGTTAATTGGCAATTGCCTCTTTTTTCTGCGATACTAAAGAAGCAATAGTGACCCGTGGAGAAACTTTTTTCCCCCCCTACAGTGAGTGGTTAGGGTCTGGGATGCACTGCCTGAGAGATAGAGGCAGGTTCAATCGAGGCTTTCAAGAGGGAATTGGATTAATATCTGAAAAGGAAGGATGTGCAGGGTTACAGGGAGAAAGCAGGGAATGGCACCAGGTGAATTGCTCCTTCAGAGGGCCAGCACAGCCACAAGGGGCCGAATGGTCCCCATCTGAGCTGTAACCATTCTAGATCAATGATATTTCATCAGAACTGGGTTATTTAATGGAATCTGTCCTCACCAGTCTAATTTTTGAAGTAAGTCCTGGTAGCATTCTAGCGATTTTACGCACGCTGCACTCTTTCCAAAGCCAACATATCCTTTCTGCGGTGCGGTACTCAGACTGCACACCATCCCCCAGGTGTGGTCTAACCAGGGCCTTGTATAGCAGGAGCAAACTTTCCCCTTCCTTTATATTCGAGCCCTCTAGATATTAATTTTTAACATTATATTTGATTATATTTTTGTGCCTCTTACATATTAGTGATCTGTGTACAAGGACTGCCAAATCTCTTTGGACCTCTGCTGTTTCTGACTTTACATCATTGAAAAAATATCTATGTCTAGCCTTTCTTAGTCAAAAATACATAGCCTCACACTTAATCTGCTTCAGAATCCAGTTGCCACAAATTTTCCTTCTAACTTTAATCTATCAATGTCACTTTGAAATTTCATTTTCCCATCTACGCATTCTTTATGTCATGGGCAGTTTTAGAGATATGAATCTCCATTGTCTTATCCAAGTCATTAGTAAATATAGTGAATAGTTGAGACCCGAGCACATCTAACTAGCCACTTCATTCCAAATTGCCCTTGAGAAGGTGGTGGTGAGCTGCCTTCTTGAACTGCTGCAGACCCTGTAGTGTAGAAGAATGAGAGGTGACCTTATTGAAACATATAAGATTCTTAGGGGGCTTGACAGGGTAGATGCTGAGAGGCTGTTTCCCCTTGTGGGAGAGTCTAGGACCAGAGGGCAGAATCTCAGAGTAAGGCAGAGATGAGGAGGAATTTCTTCTCTCAGAGGGTAGTCAATCTGTGGAATTCTTTACCACAGAGGGCTGTAGAGGCTGGGTCATTAAGTATATTCAAGGCTGAGATAGACAGATTTTTAATCAGTAAGGGAATCAACGGTTATGGGGAAAAGGTAGGAAAGTGGAGTTGAAGATTATCAGATCAGCCATGAACTCATTGAATGGCGGAGTAGATTCATTGGGCCAAATGGCCTACTTTGCTCCTACGTCTTATGGTCCAAGGTACACCCACAGTGCTGTGAGGGAGGGAGTTCCAGGATTTTGACTCAGTGACAGTGAAGGAACGGCGATATATTTCCAAGTCAGGATGGTGAGTGGCTTGGAGGGAAACTTCCAGGTGGTGGTGTTCCCATCTGTCTTCTATCACTTAACTAGTCTCCAGTCCAGGCCACAAGTTATCATTTTATTCAACGGTTTCTTATGTGGAATTTCACTGAATGTTTTCTGGAAGTCCATATCAATTAGATCATAGACACTCCCCTGTCTAGTGTTTTGATTACTTCCTCAGATATCCAGTCAGATTAGTTAAACATGACTCTACCCCCTCCAAATCCATGTTGGTTCCCTCTAATCAGCTCAAATTTCTCTTAAGTGCTCAGTCAGTCTGTCCTTAATTATAGAGTCCAACAACTTCCTCACAGCAGAAGTCAGGCTAACAGGTCTATAATTTCATTCTTTTTTTTCGCTCTCACCTTTCGTAAGTACCAGAATTATAATTGCAATCTTCCAAATCCAAGGGGAATATCCTGAAACAAGAGAGTTTGTTATGGCTAAAGCATCCACAATTTTCTCATCCACTTTACTTAAAACTTTGAGATGGGAACCATCCCATCCCGGGGAGCTGTCAGTCTTTCAAGCCATTATTATTTCCGAAAGGATTTATTCCATGGAATGTCAGGAATACCATCCACTGCCTCTACCATGAAGACTGACACAAAGTAATCACTCAACAACTCCTCTGATCATCCTGAGCACCTCAATCAGGTCACTCGTCTTCCTCAAGGTTAATTGGCTAGTTAATTATGTCTTTTTAATTTGTACCTTGAACTGGGAAGGAAGCAAATTGATTATTAACTTTCAAAAGGGAGTA
The DNA here is from genome assembly GCF_017639515.1 of Carcharodon carcharias. Classification (NCBI taxonomy): domain Eukaryota; kingdom Metazoa; phylum Chordata; class Chondrichthyes; order Lamniformes; family Lamnidae; genus Carcharodon; species Carcharodon carcharias. The sequence goes on along the minus strand of NC_054470.1, from coordinate 193,138,934 downwards.
GGGCAAATGCTTATAATTTCAGGATGACACTGCACAGAGGGAGGCCACTTGGCCCATCGTGCTTCTGTTGACCCAGAATTAGTCCCATTCACTACCCCTTCCCCATCGTCTATAAAATACATTTTTTTTTTAGGGCTGTGAGGAAAGAGTGAGGAGTATTAACTGGATAGCTTTCAAAGAGAATCGTGAGAATCTAACCATCACCCCTTGATGTTCAATGGCATTACCATCGCTGAATCCCCCACTATCAACATCCTGGGAGTTACCATTGACCAGAAACTGAACTGGACTAGCCACATAAATACTGTGGCTACAAGAGCAGGTCAGAGAACAAAGAACAAAGAAAAGTACAGCACAGGAACAGGCCCTTCGGCCCTCCAAGCCTGCGCCAATCATATTGCCCGTCAACTAAAACATTTTGCACTTCCGGGGTCCATACCCCTCTATTCCCATCCTATTCATGTATTTGTCAAGCTGCCTCTTAAACACCACTATTGTACCTGCTTCCATCACCTCCTCTGGCAGCGAATTCCAGACACTCACTACCCTCTGCGTAAAAAACTTGTCCCCCACATCTCCTCTATAGTTTTCTCCTCTCATCTTAAATCTATGTCCCCTAGTAATTGACTCTTCCACCCTGGGAAAAAGCTTTTGACTATCTACTCTATCCAGGCCACTCAATTTTGTAAACTTCTATCAAGTCACCCCTCAATCTCCCTCGCTCTAGTGAGAACAATCCGAGTTTCTCCAACCTCTCCTCATAGATAATAACCTCCAGACCAGGCAGCATCCTGGTAAGCCTCCTCTGCACCCTCTCCAACGCCTCCATATCCTTCTGGTAATGTGGTGACCAGAATTGCACGCAATATTCCAAGTGTGGCCTAACCAAGGTTCTATACAGCTGCAGCATGACTTCCCAGCTTTTATACTCAATACCCCTGCCGATGAAGACAATCATGCTATATGCTTTCCTGACTACCTTATCCACCTGCGTTGCCACTTTCAGTGACCTGAGGACCTGTACACCCAGATCCCTCTGCCCGTCAATGCACTTAAGGGTTCTGCCATTTACTGTATAATTCCTGCCTGTATTAGACCTTCCAAAATGCATTACCTCGCATTTGTCCAGATTAAACTCCATCTGCCATTTCTCCGCCCAAGTCTCCAACCGATCTATATCCCATTATATCCTTCGACAATCCTCTTCACTACCTGCAACTCCTCCAACCTTCGTGTCATCTGCAAACTTACTAATTAGCCCAGTTACATTTTCCTCCAAATCATTTATATATACTACAAACAGCAAAGGTCCCAGCACTGATCCCTGTGGAACTCCACTAGTCACAGCTCTCCATTCAGAAAAGCACCCTTCCACTGCTACACTCTGTCTTCTATGACCAAGCCAATTCTGTATCCATCTTGCCAGCTCACCTCTGATCCCGTGCGACTTTACCTTCTGTACCAGTCTGCCATGAGGGACCTTGTCAAAGGCCTTACTGAAATCCATGTAGATAACATCCACTGCCCTTCCATCGTCAATCATCTTTGTCACTTCCTCGAAAAACTCGATCAAGTTAATGAGACACGACCTCCCCTTCACAAAACCATGCTGCCTCTTACTAAAACGCCCATTGGCTTCCAAATGGTAGTAAATCCTATCACGAAGAATCTTCTCCAATAATTTCCTTACCACTGACGTAAGGCTCATCAGCCTGTAATTTCTTGGATTATCCCTGCTACCCTTCTTAAACAATGGAACAACATTGGCCATTCTCCAGTCCTCTGGGACCTCACCCGTAGCCAGTGAGGATACAAAGATTTTTGTCAAGGCTCCAGCAATCTCCTCCCTTGCCTCCCTCAGTACTCTGGGGTAGATCCCACCTGGCCCTGGGGACGTATCCACCTTAATATTCTTCAAGACGTCTAACACCTCCTCTTTTTTGATCTCAACATGATCCAGGCTATCTACACATTCTTCCCTAGACAAATCGACCACTAAGTCGTGCTGTTTGGTGAATACTGATGAGCAGTACTCATTTAGTATCTCTCTCATTTCTTCTGGCTCCACACACAGATTCCCACCTCTGTCCCTGAGTGGGCCTACCCTTTCCCTGGCTACCCTCTTGCTTTTTACATATGTATAAAAGGCCTTGGGATTTTTCTTAATCCTGGTTGCCAGTGACTTTTCATGACCCCTTTTAGCCCTCCTGACTCCTTGCTTAAGTTTCTTCCAACTTTCTCTATATTCTCCATGGGCTTCATCTGTTCCCAGCCTTCTAACCCTTATGAATGCTTCCCTTTTCTTTTTGATTAATCTCATAATATCCTTCGTTATCCAAGGTTCCTGAAACTTGTCATGCTTATCCTTCATCCTAGCAGGAACATGTCAGTCCTGAATTCTTATCAACTGACGTTTGAAAGCCCCCCACGTCAATTGTTGATTTGCCCTCAAACATCCGCCTCCAGTCTAGATTCCTCAGTTCCTGCCTAATATTGTTATAATTAGCCTTCCCCCAATTAAGCACCTTAACCCGAGGACTCCTGTTATCCTACTCCACCAGTACCTTGAAACTTACTGAATTATGGTCACTTTTCCCGAAATGCTCCCCTACTGAAACTTCGACCACCTGGCTAGGAATCGTGCAATGAGTAACTCAGAATCTCAGAATCACAGTGCAGAAGAGGCCCTTTGACCCATCGAGTCTGCACCGACATATGAGAAACACCTGACCTACCTACCTGATCCCATTTACCAGCACTTGGCCCATTGCCTTGAATGTTATGACGTGCCAAGTGCTCATCCAGGTACTTTTTAAAGGATGTGAGGCAACCCGCCTCCACCACCCTCCCAGGCAGCGCATTCCAGACCGTCACCACCCTCTGGGTAAAAAGATTTTTCCTCACATCCCCCCTAAACCTCCTGCCCCTCACCTTGAACTTTTGCCCCCATGTGACTGACCCTTCAACTAAGGGGAACAGCTGCTCCCTATCCACCCTGTCCATGCCCCTCATAATCTTGTACACCTCCATCAGGTCGCCCCTCAGTCTTCTCTGCTCCTATGAAAACAACCCAAGTCTATCCAACCTCTCTTCATAACTTAAATGTTTCATCCCAGGCAACATCCTGGTGAATCTCTTCTGCACTCCCTCCAGTGCAATCACATCCTTCCTATAATGTGGCGAACTGCACACAGTACTCCAGCTGTGGCCTCACCAAGGTTCTATACAACTCCAACATGACCTCCCTACTTTTGTAATCTATGCCTCGATTGATAAAAGCAAGTATCCCATATGCCTTTTTCACCACCCCACTAACATGCCCGTCTGCCTTCAGAGATCTATGGGCACACACACCAAGGTCCCTTTGTACCTCAGAACTTCCTAGTGTCATGCCATTCATTGAATACTTCCTTGTCAAATTACTCCTTCCAAAGTGTATCACCTCACACTTTTCAGGGTTATATTCCATCTGCCACTTATCTGCCCATTTGACCATCCCGTCTATATCTTCCTGTAGCCTAAGACATTCAACCTCACTGTTAACCACCCGGCCAATCTTTGTGTTATCTGCAAACTTACCAATCCTACCCCCCACATAGTCATCTATGTCGTTTATATAAATGACAAATAATAGAGGACCCAGCACAGATCCCTGTGGTACGCCACTGGACACTGGCTTCCAGTCACTAAAGCATCCTTCTGTCATCACCCTCTGTCTCCTACAACTAAGCCAATTTTGAATCCACCTTATCAAATTACCCTGTATCCCACATGCATTTGCCTTCTTTATAAGTCTCCCATGTGGGACCTTGTCAAAGGCTTTGCTGAAATCCATATAAACTACATCAGCCTCATCTACACACCTGGTCAAGTCCTCAAAAAATTCAATCAAATTTGTTAGGTATGACCTCCCTCTGACCTCCCTGATCAAACCTTGCCTCTCCAAGTGAAGATAGATTCTCTCCTTCAGAATTTTCTCCAGTAGTTTCCCTACCACTGACGTGAGACTCACTGACCTGTAGTTCCCTGGCTTATCTCTACAAGCCTTCTTAAATAGTAGAACCACATTAGCTGTTCTCCAGTCCTCTGGCACCTCCCCCGTGGTCAGAGATGAATTAAAAATTTGGGTCAGAGCCTCTGCGATCTCCTCCCTTGCCTCCCTCAGCAGTCTGGGACACAAATCATCTGGACCTGGAGATTTGCCCACTTAAACCTACAAAACACCTCCAATACCTTGTCACTCCCTATATCAATTTGCTCAAGAACCTCGCAGTCTCTCTCTCCGAATTCGATGCCTTCATCCGCATTCTCTTGGGTGAAGACGAATGTGAAGTATTCGTTCAACACTCTACTGATGTCCTCTGGCTCCACCCATAGATTGCCCCCTTGGTCCCTAATGGGCCCTACTCTTTCCCTGGTTATCCTCTTCCCATTGATATACTTATAGAATATCTTGGGATTTTCCCTACTTTTACCAGCCAGAGCTTTCTCATATCCCCTCTTTGCTCTCCTAATTGCTTTCTTAAGCCCTACCCTGCACTTTCTGTTCTCCACTAATGCCTCCGCTGATTTGCTTCCCTTGTACCTACTGAAAGTCTCTCTTTTCCTTCTCATTATATCCTGAATATCTCTGGTCATCCATGGTTCTCTGGCTTGTTACTCCTTCCTATCACCCTTGAGGGAACATGTTGAGCCTGCACCCTTCCCATTTCCTTTTTGAACACCCCCCACTGTTCCTCTGTAGATTTCCCCACAAGTAGCTGTTCCTAGTCTACCTTGGCCAGATCCTGCCTTATTTTACTAAAATCTGCTCTCCCCCAATCCAAAACATGTTTTTGCAACTTGTATATTTCTTTGTCCATTATAGGCTTAAACTGTACCATGTTGTAGTTACTATCACTAAAATGCTCCCCCACCATCACCTCAGCCACCTGTCCAGCTTCATCTCATCTCCTGACTCCCCAAAGCCTGTCTACAAGGCACAGGTCAGGAGTGTGATGGAATACTTCTCACTTGCCTGGATGAGTGCTCCCACAACACTCAAGAAGCTTGACACCATCCAGGACAAAACAGCCCGCTTGATTGGCACCCCATTTACCACCTTAAACATCTACTCCTTCCACCACCGATGCACATTGGCAACAGTGTGTACCATCTACAAGGTGCACTGCAGGAATTCACCAAGGCCTCTTAGGCAGCACCTTCCAAACACACGACCACGGGGGAAGGACAAGGGCAGTAGATAGATGGGAACACCACCACCTGGAAGTTCCTCATCAAGTCACTCACCATCCTGACTTGGAAATACGTCGCCGTTCCTTCACTGTCGCTGGGTCAAAATCCTGGAACTCCCTCTCTAACAGCACTGTGGGTGTACCTACACCACGTGGACTGCAGCGGTTCAAGAAGGCAGCTCACCACCACCACCTTCTCAAGGGCAACTAGGCAACGAATGCTAGCCCAGCCAGTGATGCCTGAATCTCGTGAATTAATAAAAAAAGAACCAGCGCAGGCATGGTGGGTCAAATGGTCACCTTCTGTGCAGCATGATAAAAAAATGAGAGAGCAGAGCTGTTAAATAATGCAGTAGGAGTGAGAAGTTATTAATTATTAGTGTAATGCAGTTTCAGGTACAGCATACCTCTCAGTAAGACCCATTCAGTCTGCAACTAGGCACAGTCAAAGCTTCTGGCTGATATTGCTATTCCTAATGTTATGATGTTGGAGCTCTGTTTCCTCCTGTTCAGTCTTTGCTTGCTGTGCTCCAGCTCGGCCTTTTAACGAGCGCAATAATGGATTCTCCCAAAGTGTCTCCCCATCTTTACACATCAGAAAGGACTGCAGGCTACAAATATTTGCTTCAAATCTCTCAAGAAACATTGAACAGGCTGGGACTCTTTTCTCTAGAAAAGAGAAGGCTGAAGGTTGTTGACCTGATAGAGATCTTTAAGATTGTGAAATGGTTCGATAGGGCACACGAAGGGAAAATGTTTCCACTTGTACAGGAGACCAGGACCTGAAGCCATAAATACAAGATAATCACTGATAAATTAAATGGGGAATTCAGAGAAACTTCTTTACCCAGAGAGTTGGTGAGAATGTGGAATTTGCGACCATAGGGAGTGGTTGAGGTGAATAGTATTGATATATTTAAGAGGATGCCAGATAAACACACAAGAGAGAAAGGAATAGGAAGATATGCTGAATAGATGAGATAAAGGTAGGGTGGGAGGGAGCTCGTGGAGTATGAACACTAATATAGACCTATTGGGCGAAATGATCTGTTCCTATACTTTAAATACTGTGTTAACTGCAGTCTGACTGATGAGAAAAACTACTGACAGTGAATTGTGGCAGTGAGGAAATTACATAAATCAGGTGTGACCCCTCCCAGGTGAAGAGTCTGAGTGGCCATGTACCCAAAGAACAAAGCTAGCCCTAATTTGGTGCATCACAGAGTCAGAGAGGGCACAGGATGGTAAAAAGGGAAAATAGCAGAATGGGTGTGAGGAGAGAGAAGGACACCGGACCTGCTGAGTTTTTCCAGGTAATTCTGTTTTTACTCTGTATCTAACCCTGTGCCTTCCCTGTCCTGGGAGTGTTTGATGGGGACGGTGTAGGGGGAGCTTTACTCTGTATCTAACCCTGTGCCGTACCTGTCCTGGGAGTGTTTGATGGGGACAGTGTAGAGGGAGCTTTACTCTGTATCTAACCCCATGTTGTACCTGTCCTGGGAGTGTTTGATGGAGAGAGTGTAGAGGGAGCTTTACTGTGTATCTAACCCCGTGCTGTACCTGCCCTGGGAGTGTTTGATGGGGACAGTGTAGAGGGAGCTTTACTCTGTATCTAACCCCATGCTGTACCTGCCCTGGGAGTGTTTGATGGGGACAGTGTAGAGGGAGATTTACTCTGTATCTAACCCCGTGCTGTACCTGTCCTGGGACTGTTTGATGAGGGACAATGGATGTCATGAACAGTAACGTGTTAACATCCAACGTGTTAACCTGCTGTGCTCCAACAGTCTTACATGACAAGCGGCAAACTCTAAGCGCCCTCCGATATCGCAATCAGTGCTATGTGATTGGAAGGATTAAGGAGCTCTAGTAGGGCCTTCGTTTAAGAAATTAAGCTTAATATTTACCTTTGTTGGCCATCTCCTCTTACTAATCTGCTCTCAGCACAGATTAAGCCGCAGTGGATTAATGCACACACAGTAGGCGGGGCAGAAGAATCATCGTTGTCAAGACAACCATCAGGAAGTGCAGCCTATTAATCCCCTCCAACCACATTCTGCTCACACAGAAGCATGGGTCATGATGAAACCAAAGAGAGAGAGAGAGAGAGCGAGCGAGCGAGAGAGAGGGAGGGCGACACAGAGAGATATGGCAGGTCCTGTGGCAAATAACCTGAACTCTGGTAGTCTTCACAGCTGTTGGGTCAGCCTATGAGGCTTGAGCTCATCAAGAAAAACTGGTGCTCACACGCTAACCCGCAGCAAGTCCTTTTCCCCATCACTCCTGTGCTCTTTTCGTTCTTTATTCTGTCACTGGATGTGGGCTTCGCAGGCAAGGCCAGCATTTGTAGCCCATCCCTAATTGCCCTTTAACCGAGTGGCCTCTCAGGGCAGTTAAGAGCCAACCACAATCCTGTGGGTCTGGCCAGACCAGGTAAGGATGGTAGATTTCCTTCCCTAAAGCACATTACTGAACTAGGTGGGTTTTTAACAACAATCAATGATAGTTTTATAATCAACATTACTGAGGCTAACTTTACAGTCCAGATTTATTAATTGAATTTAAATTCTACCAGCTGCTGTGGTGGAATTTCAACCCATGTCCCCAGAACATTAGCCTCTGCATTACTAGCCTAGTGACATTACAACTACACCGCCATCACACAATCCTCTACTGGTTCCCAGTCAACTGAGGCTTCAGTTTCAAAATTCTCATCCCTTCCCTCCCTAGCCTTGCCCCTCTCTGTAATCTGCTCCAGCTCCACAACATTCCGAGATGTCTGCTAATTCTGGCCCCGGACTTTATTGATCCACCACTGGCAGCCGTGCCTTCAGCTGTCTAGGCCTGAAAGCTCGGAATTCTTTCCCTAAACCTCTCTGCTTCTCTCCCACTCCTTTAAGACTCTCCTTTACACCAACCTTCCGGTTGCCCGTCCTAATATCTCCATACGTTGTCCAATGTCAAATTGTGAAGCACTTTGGAGGTGTTTACTACATTACACACACGAGAACACTGGTACTCACTACCCACCCTACGGCCTGCGCATATATCTTTCCTTCGGCCCTCCTTACCCTGGGCTGAATCATCCCAGGTTTACTCCAAGCCCGGCAGCGGGCAGGGGCAAAACGACCTTTTACCTGCCGGCCGCGATGGCGGCTCTTCCCGTCTCTTCGTCCCAATCCCGCCGCATTAATTATGCCTTCCCGGGAAACACGCCCTTTCCGTGGTGGGCGGGCTCTCCTTCGCCCCCTCATGCCATCACCTCGTCGGTTCATCGCGCCAAGCCGCCATATTTAAAGTGCAGCCGGGCGCAGGCACCTCAGTGCGTCCACCCCAAACCTGCGGCATGGACGACAGGATGGCCCCGAAAGGCTAAAGGACAGCAGCCGCCCCCCCCCCCCCACCACCCCAGGTTCAATGATGTGTCCCTCCAGCAGTGGAGGCTCGCCGTGATGATCTCTACCTCCTGCTCTGGCCCCAGGATGGGCAGCAACATCACTAATCCGGCTTGGGAGGCGGTGCCAGTGGTGGTCAGTGCCAACGCCCTGCAAAGGAGGACAACCACCCAGTGCCACAAGAGGGTGAATGATCTCCTCTGTTCCGCCAGGGTAAGTCACTCTTCTCATCACATTCAACTCACACACTCACAACCCATCACACACCCACAGGGCCCTCACTCACTGCCAGTTCAAGGGACATCACCATTCACTTTCTCTCTCACACACACACACACAGCTTCATTGTCCTCATCCCATCCATGGCACCACTCACCACTCACACGTGCCAGGCATATTTACCATCTGGCCTGACAGGCATCCTGCTTACACTCTCTCCATCTCTATTCATGCAGGACAAGCTGGCACACAAGAGGGAGAGGTCACAGACCAGTGGAGGATTGCCTGAAATCAAGGTCCTCAAAGGCTTTGAAAACAGAGCCATCCAGCTGGCCGGCAAGGATCTAGACCGGTCCAGTGCTGACGGTGAGGTCATATGAACATACGAACCTACGAATTAGGAGCAGGTGTAGGCCACTCGGCCCCTCGAGCCTGCTCCGCCATTCTATAAGATCATGGCTGATCTGAATGTAACCTCAGCCCCACATTCCTGCCTACTCCCGACAACCTTTCACCCCCTTGTTTATCAAGAATCTATCTCGCTCTGCCTTAGAAATATTCAGACTCTAATTCCACTGCATTTTCAGGAAGAGAGTTCCAAACACTCTCAGCCCTCAGAGAAAAAAATTCTCCTCATCTCTGTCTTAAATGAGCGACCCCTTATTTTTAAACAGTGACCCCTAGTTCTAGATTCTTCACAAGAGGAAACATCCTCGCCACATCCACCCTGTCAAGACCCCTCAGGATCTTATATGTTTCAATTAAGTCGCCTCTCACTCTTCTAAACTCCACTGGATACAAGCCTAACCTGTCCAACCTTTCCTCATAAGACAACCCACCCATTCCTGGTATTAGTCTAATAAACCTTCTCTGAACTGCTTCTAACACATTTACATTCTTCCTTAAATAAGGAGACCAGTTCTGTACACAATACTCCAGATGTGGTCTCACTAATACCCTGTACAACTGAAGCATAACCTCCCTACTTTTATAATCAATTCCCCTCACAATAAGTGATAACATTCTATTAGCTTTCCTAATTACCTGCTGTACCTGCATACTAACCTTCTGTGATTCATGCACTGGGACACCCAGATCCCTCTGAATCTCAGAGCTCTGCAAACTCACCATTTAGATAATAAGCTTCTTTTTTATTCTTCCTGACAAAAAGGACAATTTCACATTTGCCCACATTATACTCTGCCAGATTTTTGCCCATTCACCTAACCTATGTTACTTTGCAGCCTCCTCACATCCTCTTCACAATTTACTTTCCTAGCTATCTCTGTATCATCAGCAAATTTAGCCACCGTTCCTTCTGTCCCTTCATCCAAGTCGTTTATATAAATTGTAAAAAGTTGAAGCCCCAGCGCTGATCCCTGTGACAGACCACTCATCACATCCTGCCAACCAGAAAAAGACCCATTTATACCAACTCTGTTTCCTGTTAACCAGCCAATCTTCTATCCATGTTAATATGTTACCCCCTACACCATGAGCTTTCATTTTCTGCAATAATCTTTGATGTGGCACTTTATCAAATGCCTTCTGGAAATCTAAGTACAGTACACTCACTGGTTCCCCTTTATCCACAGCACATGTGAGTCCTCCAAAGAACTCCAATAAATTGGTCAAACATGATTTCCGTTTCACAAAACCATGTTGACTCTGCCTGATTGCCTTGAATTTTTCTAAGTTCCCTGTTATAACATCTTTAATAATAGCTCCTAACATTTTCTCTGTGACAGGTTAACTGGCCTATAGTTGCCTGCTTTCTGTCTCATTCCCTTTTTGAATAAAAGAGCTATATTTGCTACTGTCCAATCTAATGGAACCTTCCCGAATCTAGGGAACTTTGGAAAATTAAAACCAGCGCATCAACTATCTCACTAGCCCCTTCTTTCAAGACCTTAGGGTGAAGTTTATCTGGACCTGGGGATTTGTCAGCCCGCAGCTCCAATAATTTGTTCAATACCACTTCCCTGGTGACTGTAATTTTCCAGAGTTGCTCCCTCCCTTCCATTTCCTGATTTACAGCTATTTCCGGGATGTTACTTGTGTCCTTTATAGTGAAGACCAAAGCAAAATACCTGTTTAATTCATCCACCATCTCCCTACTTTCCATTATCAATTTCCCAGAAGCACTCTCCATAGGACCAACTCTCACTTTGTTGACTCTTTTCTTATTTAAACATCTATAGAAATTCTATTTCTATTTCTAGCTGTATTTCTAGCTCGCTTTCTCTCATACTCTAATTTTTCCCTCCTTATTAATTTTTTTGTCATTCTTTGCTGTTCTTTCAACACTGCTCTACCAAGTGAGGATCCAGCAGTGCTGCATCCATCTGACAGCCATGCTGTGAGTGATGTGTCCTCTTTCACAGGCCACTGCCATGCACTAATCATCTCTCCTTGCTTTTGCAGGCACACCTAGAAACTGCCAAGTCCATGACCCGGAGCCTCCAATCAAGCCCCAAGGGAAGCTGTGAAGAGGAATTCTCTGAAACCCTCCCTCTCGTCCTGTCACAGCACTGACCCACACCCTCCACCAGCGCAGAGACACAGACCTTGGTGGGATCTAGCTTTAGGGTAGCCTCGGGATCACAATCTGGTGAGCGCATTGCACTTTCTGATCCACAGCAGGCGGAGGCAGGGACTACCCAGGTCCCCGGCACACGGAGGGCTGCTGGAGGCCAGAAAGTTGCTGAGTCCGAGTCAGATGATGAGCCTCTGGACTCAGCCATGTCACAGTTGCTGGAGCTGCAAAGGCAAGCTCGGGAACATCAGGAAAGGATGTCCTCTGCACTCCTCAGATTGTAAGGCACGATGGAGGTGTGCGACCGCCTTCAGGCTGAGGCGATAGTGCCCACATGCCAACGCACCGAGATCAACACTGGCAGGCAGGATGGCGGCCGCCATGGAGACCTTGGTCCAGGACGTCACTCCTGCACTGCTGTGCAGGCTCAACTCCATCACCAACGCCATTGTTGACCTCCAACAGTGTGCACACAAGAGGGGTGTGGGGCAGCTCGATCTCACTCCAGCTACCCCTTCTCCTCAAGGAGTCAACCAAGGGCCCCCAGGCACCCATAGTGAGGGGGATCAGTAGGTGCACCCACCGGGGCCATCCATTCAGGTGACTCCAGGAGTGTCCGGCCCATTCAACTTCCCTCTTCCCGTGACCTCAGCAGCTCCAGCTCCACAGGCCGAGGAGGGTGCCACTGCCAGACAGCAGGACCCCAAAAGCAGGCCGGAGCCCACCAGGTGCAGAGAACGCCCACCAAGATCGCCACAGGCGGAGTGTTGCAGTCAGCGGGCTGCCTCCACCTCTGCTGTGCATGTCCGGGGAGCACCAAGACATAGCGGCAGGGTTAGGAAAGTTAAGAAGATGTATGTTTTTTCAGTCCATTGTGAGGTTTTACTTGGAGCTGGTGTGCTTGGTCACCACCTTTGTCCCTTCCGACAAGGCGTGCTTGGCCAGTTCCCCGGCAGCAGCAAGCGCACAGCTGTCTGGATCTCCCTGGAGCTGATGGTGCTGCGCTTATTGTAATGGGCCAGGCGGGAAGCCTCGCCCGTGATGCACTCGAAAATATCGCTCACGGATGAGTTCATGATGCTCATGGCCTTGGAGGAGATGCCAGTGTCAGGGGTGAACCTGCTTCATCACTTTGTCGCTGCGGATGGAGTAACTCTCCTTCCTCGAACCATCGCCGCTTCTTGCTGCCCTTTACTGCCGGTTTCTTTAAGGCTTCCTTGCCTCCCACCTTCGAGTTCCCTCAAGGTGCAGCCCGCCAAGTGCACGCCTGATATACGCTGCTGTGCAACACACCAGCGTACAATCACGCCGAGGTGAGCAGGATGATCCAGCGTGGGATGGGGGGGGTTGATTCCAGTGAGCTGGCCTTGTGATGATTAGCAGATGTATTGCAATGAGGTTCCCGATGGTGGGGAACGTGGCCTCCCACGGACATGCCGAGTGGATGATCACACACCGGTTTCACGCCGCCGTGAAAGGAATTTCTGGCCTGGCCATATTATCCACTTGCCACCGAACATGCCCAACACCAGCGGGCACGGAAGATTCCGGCCCCAGCTCTGATGGGCTGTCTTTTGTATTGTATCGTGATGATGAACCGCCTGCCTAAACCAGGGGATCCCAAACTGTGGGTCTTGACCCCATGAGCAATTGTGGGGGGTCGCAGGTTCCTCCTCCTCTGAGGGAGCAGCGCCTAATGTGAAGCGGAGACTCTGGCGGGACAGCCCTGCGATCAGCTCCGAGTCCCCATGACATGGGTGTGTTGGGTTATTATTTCTTGCCATGGTTCAGACAGTGTGAACTAAGGGAATGAGCCCCCAGGTCCAGCATCGCTCCAGCAGAGCTTGCAAAATGAGTGTGGGGAAACAAAATATCACCCCCAGCTCTCCCAATTCTCCCCTTGCTCTCACCCACACCCCTTAAAAGGCACAGGTCAGGAATGTGATGGAATACTCCCCACTTGCCTGGATGGGTGCAGCTCCCACAACACTCAAGAAGCTTGAAACCATCCAAGACAAAGCAGCCCGCTTGATTTATGCCACATCCATAAACATTCACTCCCTCCACCACCGACACACAGTAGCAGCAGTGTGTACCATCTACAAGATGCACCACAGGAATTCACCAAATCTCCTTCGACAGCACCTTCCAAACCCACGACCACTACCACCCAGAAGGACAAGGGCAGCAGATAGATGGAAACATCATCACCTGGAAGTTCCCCTCCAAGTCACTCACCATCCTGACTTGGAAATATATCACCGTTCCTTCACTGTCGCTGGGTCAAAATCCTGGAACTCCCTCCCTAACAGCACTGTGGGTGTACCTACACCACATGGACTGCAGCAGCTCAAGAAGGCAGCTCACCACCACCTTCTCAAGGGCAATTAGGGATGGGCAATAAATGCTGGCCCAGCCAGCAAAGCCCACATCCCATGAACGACAAAACAAAAAGCAGAGTTGGGAAAAGGAGTGAAGAGAGGAGGGAAGGGAATTAAGGTAGAAGGAGGTGGGAGAAAGTGGAGTGAAGGTGCTGGATTTGGGATGTATATGTGATGTATACATACAGCACCTTTCTCAATCTCTGGATGTCCCAAAGCACTTTGCTTCAAATCAAGTATTTTTGATGTGTTGTCACTGTCGTAAGGTAAAGAACATGACACTCAATGAGAGAGAGTAGGAAGTAAATCGGAGTTGACATGCCCTCTTCCCCAGTGAGGAAGCAAATGTGTTTAGCAGCTTTTCTCCAATATAATGTGCCTCTCCGTCCAATTCCAATTGCTGGAAGTTCATGGGATGTGAACACTGGCAAGGCTTTTTATTGCCCCCCCTGCCTCTTTGCCCATTCGGGTGGTCTTGTAGTTCAATCCCTGCCTCTGAGCCAGACGCTCCGGGTTCGAGTCCCACTCCAGGGCTTGGTGGCCACGGAAAGTACATTCAACAGGTTTGACTATCAAACTGCAAATCCTTCCGACACATGCCACTGGCAGGAAGAGCGGGAGAGATTCCTGGTCAGCCATACTGGATGTGGAGTGGTGACCCTCAAGCGATAGTTCCAGGCTACCGACCTGTTCCAGGGAAAGAAAAGAGCTATGGGTACAGACCTAAGTGTGTGCTTTATCTGCCTCATGCGTCTCAAGGAGAGAGAAGAATTGCCCGTGAGGTGGTGGTGGTTGTAAGCCACCTTCTTGAAGTACTGCAGTGTAATGAAGATATTCCCACAGTGCACGGGATTTTGTAAGAACTTAAGAGTTAGGAGCAGGAGTAGGCCATTCAGCCCCTCGAGCCTGCTCCACCATTCAATACGATTATGACTGTTCCTCTGCCTGAACCCCGCTTTTCTGCCCGCTCCCCATATCCCTTGGTTCCCTGAGAGATCAAAAATCTATTTTGTCTCTGAACACCCTAGCTCTGATTCTGAACTGGTCTCCCTTTAACAGGAACACTTTCTTGGGATGAAAGGGACGAGCCTTCTCCTGTTCCTGGGCAGATTGTGGACCCTTCACATAGCGGCAACAGACTGAAACCCAAATCACAACGGGGGTGGGGGGCGGTGGGGGTGGGGGGGGGAGGTGGGGAGCTCAAATATCCAAACAATTAGTGGCCACTGTGTCAGAGTAACTGGGTCAGAAATGGTTTTTGGGATCTTAGCCATTGTCTCTAGCTTGCTGACCATCCATTCGCTTCTCATCCACCAACACCTTGAATTTAAAATTCTCACCCTGGGTCTTTCCCTCTCTATCTCTATCACCTCCTTCGGCCCAATAATCCTCCGAGATCTCCGTATTCCTCCACTCTCACATTTTATTGCTCCACCATTGGCGGCCAAGGCCCAAGCTCTGGAATTCCCTCCCTCAAACTCCACTACTCTCCTCCTTTAAACCTCTCTCTTTGAAGAACATTTAGTCGCCTGTCTTAATGTCCTCTTCCTGAGATTGGTGTCAGATCTTTGGCTGACAATGCTCCTGTAAAGCACCTTGCATTACTATTTTAAACACACTATATAAATGCAAGCAGCTGTTGCTCTTGACTGTGGCTCAATTTGTAGAGCTCGCACTTCTGAGAGAGTCCCACTCTAAAGATTTGAAAATAAAATCTGACCTGACACTTCAGTGCAGTACCGAGAAAGTGCTGCATGGTCAAAGGTGTCACTTTAGGACGAGATGTTAACTCGAAGCCCTGCCTACTCTCTCAGCAGGCACTGAAGATCATGGTATATCTGACGAAGAGCAGAAGTTTTCCTGGTGTCTTGGCCAATGTTTATCCTTCAACAAGTGTCACTGAGAAACAGATTATCTGGTCTTTACCACAGTGCTGATTGTGGGAGCTGACTGTGCACAAATTGGCTGCCAAGTTTCCTGCATTACAATTGCTTGTAAATCACTCTGAGGTCAGAAAAGTGCGATATAAATAAAGACAGGTTTCTCTTTCTCGTTTATTCCATTGAAGGACGTGCTGTTGAACAAGATGAAAGCAGAAGATCGCATGAATCCTCCTAATAACTTCATCCAACGTTAATGAGAAGGATAACACCCTCTTTCTGTTTTCACACTTGAACCATCATGTGGCTCCTTCCACATCAGAAAGTCAAGCCTTCACGGACATGAAACTACACCGGAGACACATTCATAATGAGATCAGCCTATTAAAAGAAAACAGCCAGATGTAGCAAAGTGCCGGACTCTACACAGCAACCTCATTACATTAATTCAAGATGTCATGTCTGGGTTTCTTTGAAGCAGGAGGTAAAAATAAAAGCTATTGATGACAGCTGGTGATTAGACGAACATAAACCAGCATAAATGCCACAAAACACTACAATCAGAGATGGTAATCAACGATTAATGATGAGGTTTCTCCAAAAGTGTAAATCTCCAAAATTGTACTCAAATGCAGAAAAAGCATAAGGGGTGCGGTGCGGGGGGGGTGCGGTGCGGGGGGGGGGTGCGGTGCGGGGGGGTGCGGTGTGGGGAGGGGTGTGGTGTGGGGGGGGGTGCGGTGTGGGGGGGGGTGCGGTGCGGGGGGGTGCGGTGCGGGGGGTGCGGTGTGGTGCGGTGCAGTGGGTTGTGGTGTGGTGCAGTGGGTTGTGGTGTGGTGTGGTGCAGTGGGTTGTGGTGTGGTGCGGTGCAGTGGGTTGTGGTGTGGTGCGGTGCAGTGGGTTGTGGTGTGGTGCGGTGCAGTGGGTTGTGGTGTGGTGCGGTGCAGTGGGTTGTGGTGTGGTGCGGTGCAGTGGGTTGTGGTGTGGTGCGGTGCAGTGGGTTGTGGTGTGGTATGGTGCAGTGGGTTGTGGTGTGGTATGGTGCAGTGGGTTGTGGTGTGGTATGGTGCAGTGGGTTGTGGTGTGGTGCAGTGGGTTGTGGTGTGGTGTGCAGTGGGTTGTGGTGTGGTGTGGTGCAGTGGGTTGTGGTGTGGTGTGGTGTGGTGCAGTGGGTTGTGGTGTGGTGTGGTGCAGTGGGTTGTGGTGTGGTATGGTGCAGTGGGTTGTGGTGTGGTATGGTGCAGTGGGTTGTGGTGTGGTGTGGTGCAGTGGGTTGTGGTGTGGTGTGGTGCAGTGGGTTGTGGTGTGGTGTGGTGCAGTGGGTTGTGGTGCGGTGTGGTGTGGTGCAGTGGGTTGTGGTGCGGTGTGGTGCAGTGGGTTGTGGTGCGGTGTGGTGCAGTGGGTTGTGGTGCGGTGTGGTGCAGTGGGTTGTGGTGCGGTGTGGTGCAGTGGGTTGTGGTGCGGTGTGGTGCAGTGGGTTGTGGTGCGGTGTGGTGCAGTGGGTTGTGGTGCGGTGTGGTGCAGTGGGTTGTGGTGCGGTGTGGTGCAGTGGGTTGTGGTGCGGTGTGGTGCAGTGGGTTGTGGTGCGGTGTGGTGCAGTGGGTTGTGGTGCGGTGTGGTGCAGTGGGTTGTGGTGCGGTGTGGTGCAGTGGGTTGTGGTGCGGTGTGGTGCAGTGGGTTGTGGTGCGGTGTGGTGCAGTGGGTTGTGGTGCGGTGTGGTGCAGTGGGTTGTGGTGCGGTGTGGTGCAGTGGGTTGTGGTGTGGTGTGGTGCAGTGGGTTGTGGTGTGGTGTGGTGCAGTGGGTTGTGGTGTGGTGTGGTGCAGTGGGTTGTGGTGTGGTGTGGTGCAGTGGGTTGTGGTGTGGTGTGGTGCAGTGGGTTGTGGTGTGGTGCAGTGGGTTGTGGTGTGGTGTGGTGCAGTGGGTTGTGGTGTGGTGTGGTGCAGTGGGTTGTGGTGTGGTATGGTGAAGTGGGTTGTGGTGTGGTATGGTGCAGTGGGGTGTGGTGTGGTGCAGTGGGGTGTGGTGTGGTGTGGTATGGTGCAGTGGGTTGTGGTGTGGTATGGTGCAGTGGGGTGTGGTGTGGTGTGGTGTGGTGCAGTGGGTTGTGGTGTGGTATGGTGCAGTGGGTTGTGGTGTGGTATGGTGCAGTGGGATGTGGTGTGGTGCAGTGGGGTGTGGTGTGGTATGGTGGGATGTGATGCGGTGTGGTAGTTGGGGAGGGGTAGGTGGGTAGAAGCTGAATGGAATTGTGGTGATAGTGCGAGATGTGTTTTGAAGGAGGGAAAAAGGAAGTGAGGAAGAGGAGTCTGGGTGGAGGACACAAGGTGACAAGGACCCTCTTACTGATGGGTAGATTGTGACCTGATGCAAAACAGATCAGAAAACCAAAGTGTGCACAGGGGCATTTACAGAGCACCTTTCACAACCTCTTCCAAAGAGTAGCCCTGGACCTTTAACCTGAGAGGGCAGAAGGGGCCTCAATTTAATGTCTCACCCGAACAATTCCAAGGCTACGAGGGTAGCACCTCCCTCACTCACCCACTGGGAATGTCAGCCTCCAGTATTTACTCAATTCTCTGAAGTGCAATTTGAACCCCAACTTTCTGACACAGAGGAGAGAGAGCTCCTGCTTTCATTTTTGTTGATTTTATTCCATATATTCAACAGTAAACACATTTACAACATTGCGATCATTCTTTCACACTTACCATTCATTAGCTTCAGAAAATAAAGCTCAATTTGCCACTCATGGCATTGATTCATCAACTGATCTTCATAAACTGGTCAAAAAATCTCCTCTTCAATTAACTTGCGAATAGTAAATCCCTAAAGTCTTACAGTGGTGAGAGAGGGAGGGAGGGAAGTGGTGAGAAAGGGAGAAGGTGAAGTGCTGCCTGAAGGATGGTTGCAGGAAGATCAGCCACAATAGGAGGGCGAATATGATGAGGGAATCGAGGAGGCAATGAAGGGGTGTGAATCGAGTCCGAAGTGATGGAGTGTAGCCTCTCCTCTCTGCTGGCTGTAAGGTCAGCAGCTGTTCACACAAGAGCACAAGAAATCGGAGCAGGAGTAGACCACACGGCCCATTGAGCCTGCTCCGCTATTCAATACAATCATGGCTGATCTTGGGCTTCAACCTCATCTTCCCACCCACTCCCCATATCCCTTAATTCCCTGAAAGACCAAAAATCTGTCTATTCCAGCTTTAAATATATTCAATGATGGACCGTCCACCACCCTCTGGGAAAGAGAATTCCAAAGAGTTACAACCCTTTGAAATTTCTCCTCATCTCAGTCCTAAATGATCGGCCACTTATCCTGAGACTCTACCCTGTGTTTTAGATTCCCCGACCAGAGGAAACAATCTTTTATTTATTCATTCATGGGATGTGGGCGTCGCTGGCTGGGCCAGCATTTATTGCCCATCCCTAATTGCCCCTTGAGAAGGTGGTGGTGAGCTGCTTCCTTGAACCGCTGCAGTCCCTGTGGTGTAGGTACACCCACAGTGCTGTTAAGGAGGGAGTTCCAGGATTTTGACCCAGCGACAGTGACGGAACGGCCGATATATTTCCATGTCAGGATGGTGAGTGACTTGGAGGGGAAAATCCAGGTGGTGATGTTCCCATCTATCTGCTGCTCTTGTCCTTCTAGGTGGTAGTGGTCGCGGGTTTGGAAGGTGCTGTCGAAGGAGCCTTGGTGAATTCCTGCACTGCATCTTGTAGATGGTACACACTGCTGCTACTGTTTGTCGGTGGTGGGGGGAGTGAACGTTTGTGGATTTGGGGCCAGTCAAGTGGGCTACTTTGTCCTGGACAGTGTCAAGCTTATTCTGTGTTGTGGGAGCTGCACTCATCCAGGCAAGTGGGGAGTATTCCATCACACTCCTGACTTGTGCCTTGTAGATGGTGGACAGGCTTTGGGGAGTCAGGAGGTGAGTTACTTGTCGTATGATTCCTAGCCTCTGACCTACTCTTGTAGCCACAGTATATGGCTGTTCCAGTTCAGTTTCTGGTCAATGGTAACCCCAAGGATGTTGATAGTGAGGAATTCAGTGATGGTGATGCCATTGAACACTAAGGAGTGATGGTTAGATTCCCTCTTGTTGGAGATGGTCATTGTCTGACACTTGTGTGGCACGAATGTTACTTGCCAAGCCTAGATAATGTCCAGGTCTTGCTGCATTTGGACATGGACTGCTTCAGTATCTGTGGAGTCGTGAATGGTGCTGAAAATCTCTCAGCATCCACCCTTTCAAACCCCTTCAGAATTTTGGAGGTTTCAATGAGATCGCCTCTCATTCTTCTAAACTCCAGAGAATAAAAGCCCAATTTACTCAGCCTCCTACCATTGGACCAGCCCCTCATCCCAAGGACTAATATGGTGAACCTTCACTGTAACGTCGCCAATGCAAGTATATCCTTTCTTAAATGTGGAGACCAAAACTGCACAGTGTTCCAGATGTGGTCTCATCAAAACCCTGTACAACTGTAGCAAGACTTCTTTATTCCTGTACTCCAATCTGCTTTCAATAAAGGCCAACATGCCATTTGCCTTCCCAATTACATGCTGCACCTGCCTGCTAACTTTGTGTTTCTTGTACACCCAAGTGTCTTTGAAAATCAACACTTCAAATTTTCTCACCTTATTAAAAATATCCTGCTTTTTTATTCTTACAACCGAAGTGAATAACTTAACATTTCCTGACAGTTTACTCCGTCTGCCAACTTTTTGATTACTCACTTGACCATTTCCGATTGTACATAGACCCAAACACAATACCATCCACAAATTAGCTCTCCTGATGAACTGCAAGGACCACACTAACACAGTAGGGCATACTGTTCTTAGAAAGGTTAGTACATCGCTAAACGGAAGGTAAAGGGAGCTTTACTCTGTATCTAACCCCGTGCTATACCTGTCCTGGGAGTGTTTGATGGGGACAGTGTAGAGGGAGGTTTACTCTGTATCTAACCCCGTGCTGTACCTGTTCAGGGAGTGTTTGATGGAGACAGTGTAGAGGGAGCTTTACGCTGTATCTAACCCCATGCTGTCCCTGTCCTGGGATTGTTTGATGGGGACAGTGTAGAGGGAGCTTTGCTCTGTATCTAACCCCGTGCTGTACCTGTCCTGGGAGTGTTTGATGGGGACAGTGTAGAGGGAGCTTTACTCTGTATCTAACCCCTTGCTGTACCTGTCTTGGTAGTGTTTGATGGGGACAGTGTAGAGGGAGCTTTACTCTGTATCTAACCGCGTGCTGTACCTGTCCTGGGAGTGTTTGATGGACCCAGTGTAGAGGGAGCTTTACTCTGTATCTAACACCGTGCTGTACCTGTCCTGGGCTTGTTCAGTTGGAGACTGCAGAGGGATCCTCAGTAACCTAGCTGGCCAGACATCTTTTAACACATTAATGCAACACAATCACAATATAGACAAAGGCCACGTGCAATAAATTTCAGGCAATAGTTTTTTGCAGCTAGTTTAGAAAATCTCACATTGTACATTCTGGCCGAATTAGTGACAATCCAAAAACATCGAAACCAACATTGAACAACACAATCAGTATTCAGGATCATTCTTTAACAGGAATAAAACACAAACGGAAATATTTACACCCTTCACTGTAACACCCTGATATAACCCACACCCCTCAATGTGACACCCTGATATACCCCACAACCCTCACTGTGACACTCTGATATACCCCACAACCCTCACTGTGACACTCTGATATACCCCACAACCCTCACTGTGACAAAGATATACTCCACACCCCTTACTGTAACACTCTGATATACCCCACATTCCTCACTGTAACACTCTGATATATCCCACACCCCTCACTGTAACATTCTGATATACCCCACACCCCACACAGTAACACTCTGAAATACCCCACACCCCTCACTGTAACACTCTGATATATCCCACACCCCTCACTGTAACACTCTGATATATCCCACACCCCTCACTGTAACACTCTGATATATCCCACACCCCTCACTGTAACACGCCGATATACCCCACACCCCTCACTGTAACACTCTGATATACCCCACACCCCTCATTGTAACACAGGTATACTCCACACCCCTCACTGTAACACAGGTATAATCCACACCCCTCACTGTAACACAGGTATAATCCACACCCCTCACTGTAACACTCTGATATACCACACACCCCTCACTGTAACACTCTGATATACCCCACACCCCTCACTGTAACACTCTGAAATACCCCACACCCCTCACTGTGACACTCTGATATACCCCACACCCCTCACTGTAACACTCTGATATACCCCACACCCCTCACTGTAACACTCTGATATACCCACACCCCTCACTGTAACACTCTGATATACCCCACACCCCTCACTGTAACACCCTGATATACCCCACGCCCCTCACTGTGACACACTGATATACCCCACACCCCTCACTGTGACACTCTGATATACCCCACACCCCTCACTGTGACACTCTGATATACCCCACACCCCTCACTGTGACACTCTGATATACCCCATACCCCTCACTGTGACACTCTGATAAACCCCACACCCCTCACTGTGACACTCTGATATACCCCACACCCCTCAAAGTGACACTCTGATATACCCCACACCCATCAAAGTGACACTCTGATATACCCCACACCCATCAAAGTGACACTCTGATATGCCCCACACCCCTCACTGTGACACTCTGATATACCCCACACCCCTCACTGTGACACTCTGATATACCACACACCCCTCACTGTGACACTCTGATATACCCCACACGCCTCACTGTGACACTCTGATATACCCCACACCCCTCACTGTAACACTCTGATATACCCCGCACCCCTCACTGTAACACTCTGATATACCCCACACTCCTCACTGTAACACACTGATAAACCCCACGCCCCTCACTGTAACACTGATATGCCCCACAGCCCTCACTGTGACACTCTGATATATATACCCCACACCCCTCACTGTGACACTCTGATATACCCCACACCCATCAAAGTGACACTCTGATATACCCCACACCCCTCACTGTGACACTCTGATATACCCCACACCCCTCACTGTGACACTCTGATATACCCCACACCCCTCACTGTGACACTCTGATATACCCCACACCCCTCACTGTGACACTCTGATATACCCCACACCCCTCACTGTGACACTCTGATGTACCCCACACCGCTCACTGTGACACTCTGATATACCCCACACCCCTCACTGTGACACTCTGATATACCCCACACCCCTCACTGTGACACACTGATATACCCCACACACCTCACTGTAACACACTGATATACGCCACACCCCTCACTGTAACACTCTGATACATCCCACACCCCTCACTGTAACACTGATATACCCCACACCCCTCACTGTAACACACTGATATACCCCACGTCCCTCACTGTAACACTGATATACCCCACACCCCTAACTGTGACACTGATATACTCCACACCCCTCACTGTAACACTCTGATATACCCCACAGCCTTCACTGTGACACTCTCATATACCGCACACGCCTCACTGTAACACTCTGATATATCCCACACCCATCACTGTAACATACTGATATATCGCACACCCCTCACTGTAACACTCTGATATACCCCAGACCCCACACTGCAACACTCTGATATAGCCCAGACCCCTCACTGTAACACAGGTATACTCCACACCCCTCACTGTAACACTCTGATATACCACACACCCCTCGCTGCAACACTCTGATATACCCCACAGCCCTCACTGTAACACTCTGATATACCCCACACCCCTCACGGTAACACTCTGATATACCCCACACCCCGCACGGTAACACTCTGATATACCCCACACCCCTCACGGTAACACTCTGATATACCCCACACCCATCACTGTAACATACTGATATATCGCACACCCCTCACTGTAACACTCTGATATACCCCAGACCCCACACTGCAACACTCTGATATACCCCAGACCCCTCACTGTAACACAGGTATACTCCACACCCCTCACTGTAACACTCTGATATACCACACACCCCTCGCTGCAACACTCTGATATACCCCACAGCCCTCACTGTAACACTCTGATATACCCCACAGCCCTCACGGTAACACTCTGATATACCCCACACCCCGCACGGTAACACTCTGATATACCCCACACCCCTCACGGTAACACTCTGATATACCCCACACCCCGCACGGTAACACTCTGATATACCCCACACCCCTCACGGTAACGCTCTGATATACCCCACACCCCTCACGGTAACGCTCTGATATACCCCACACCCCTCACGGTAACGCTCTGATATACCCACACCCCTCACTGTAACACTCTGATATACCCACACCCCTCACTGTAACACTCTGATATACCCACACCCCTCACTGTAACACTCTGATATACCGCACACCCCTCACTGTGACACTCTGATATACCCCACACGCCTCACTGTAACACTCTGATATACCCCACACCCCTCACTGTAACACTCTGATATACCCCACACCCCTCACTGTAACAGTGATATACCCCACACCCCTCACTGTAACACTGATATACCCCACACCCCTCACTGTGACACTCTGATATACCCCACACCCCTCACTGTGACACTCTGATATACCGCACACCCCTCACTGTAACACTCTGATATACCCCACACCCCTCACTGTAACACTCTGATATACCCCACACCCCTCACTGTAACACTCTGATATACCCACACCCCTCACTGTAACACTCTGATATACCGCACACGCCCTCACTGTAACACTCTGATAAACCCACACGCCCTCACTGTAACACTCTGATATACCCCACACCCCTCACTGTAACACTCTGATATACCCCACACCCCTCACTGTAACACTTGATATACCCCACACCCCTCACTGTAAATCTGATATACCCCACACCCCTCACTGTGACACTCTGATATACCCCACACCCCTCACTGTGACACTCTGATATACCCCACACCCCTCACTGTGACACTCTGATATACCCCACACCCCTCACTGTAACACTCTGATATACCCCACACCCCTCACTGTAACACTCTGATATACCCCACACCCCTCACTGTGACACTCTGATATACCCCACACCCGTCACTGTGACACTCTGATATACCCCACACCCCTCACTGTGACACTCTGATATACCCCACACCCCTCACTGTGACACTCTGATATACCCCACACCCCTCACTGTGACACTCTGATATACCCCACACCCCTCACTGTGACACTCTGATATACCCCACACCCCTCACTGTGACACTCTGATATACCCCACACCCCTCACTGTGACACTCTGATATACCCCACACCCCTCACTGTGACACTCTGATATACCCCACACCCCTCACTGTGACACTCTGATATACCCCACACCCCTCACTGTGACACTCTGATATACCCCACACCCCTCACTGTGACACTCTGATATACCCCACACCCCTCACTGTGACACTCTGATATACCCCACACCCCTCACTGTGACACTCTGATATACCCCACACCCCTCACTGTGACACTCTGATATACCCCACACCCCTCACTGTAACACACTGATATACCCCACACCCCTCACTGTACACACTGATATACCCCACACCCCACACAGTGACACACTGATATACCCCACACCCCTCACTGTACACTCTGATATACCCCACACCCCTCACTGTAACACACTGATATACCCCACACCCCTCACTGTGACACACTGATATACCCCACACCCCTCACTGTGACACACTGATATACCCCACACCCCTCACTGTGACACTCTGATATACCCCACGCCCCTCACTGTAACACTCTGATATACCCCACGCCCCTCACTGTAACACTCTGATATACCCCACACCCCTCACTGTAACACTCTGATATACCCCACACCCCTCACGGTGACACTCTGATATACCCCACACCCCTCACTGTGACACTCTGATATATCCCACACCCATCACTGTAACACTCTGATATACCCCACACCCCTCACTGTAACACTCTGATATACCCCACACCCCTCATTGTAACACTCTGATATACCCCACAGCCCCTCACTGTAACACTCTGATATACCCCACACCCCTCACTGTAACACTCTGATATACCCCACACCCCTCACTGTAACACTCTGATATACCCCACACCCCTCACTGTAACACTCTGATATACCCCACACCCCTCACTGTAACACTCTGATATACCCCACACCCCTCACTGTAACACTCTGATATACCCACACCCCTCACTGTAACACTCTGATATACCCCACACCCCTCACTGCAACACTCTGATATACCCACACCCCACACTGTAACACTCTGATATACCCCACAACACTCACTGTAACACTCTGATATACCCCACACCCCTCACTGTAACACTCTGATATACCCCACACCCTCAATATAACACTCTGATATACCCCACACCCCTCACTGTAACACTCTGATATACCCCACACCCCTCACTGTGACACTCTGATATACCCCTCACCGTAACACTCTGATATACCCCACAGCCCTCACTGTAACACTCTGATATACCCCACACCCCTCACTGTAACACTCTGATATACCCCACACCCCTCACTGTAACACTCTGATATACCCCACACCCTTACTATAACACTCTGATATACCCCACACCCCTCACTGTAACACTCTGATATACCCCACACCCCTCACTGTAACACTCTGATATACCCCACACCCCTCACTGTAACACTCTGATATACCCACACACCTCACTGTAACACTCTGATATACCCCACACCCCTCACTGTTAACACTCTGATATACCCCACACCCCTCACTGTAACACTCTGATATACCCCACACCCCTCACTGTGACACACTGATTATCCCACACCCCTCACTGTAACACACTGATATACCCCACGCCCCTCACTGTAACACTCTGATATACCCCACGCCCCTCACTGTAACACTCTGATATACCCCACACCGCCTCACTTTAACACTCTGATATACCCCACACCCCTCACTGTGACACTCTGATATACCCCACACCCCTCACTGTGACACTCTGATATACCCCACACACCTCACTGTGACACTCTGATATACCCCACACACCTCACTGTGACACTCTGATATACCCCACACCACTCACTGTGACACTCTGATATACCCCACACCCCTCACTGTGACACTCTGATATACCCCACACCCCTCACTGTGACACTCTGATATACCCCACACCCCTCACTGTGACACTCTGATATACCCCACACCCCTCACTGTGACACTCTGATATACCCCACACCCCTCACTGTGACACTCTGATATACCCCACAACCCTCACTGTGACACTCTCATATATCCACACCCCTCACTGTAACACTCTGATATACCCCACACCCCTCACTGTTACACTCTGATATACCCCACACCCCTCACTATAACACACCGATATACCCCACACCGCTCACTATAACAGTGATATACCCCACATCCCTCACTGTAACACTGATATACCCCACACCCCTCACTGTAACACTCTGATATACCCCACACTCCTCACTTTAACACTCTGATATACCCCACACCCCTCACTGTAACACTCTGATATACCCCACAACCCTCACTGTTAACACTCTGATATACCCCATACCCCTCACTGTAACACTCTGATATATCCCACACCCCTAACTGACACTCTGATATGCCCCATACCCCTCACTGTGACACTCTGATATGCCCCATACCCCTCACTGTGACACTCTGATATACCCCACACCCCTCACTGTGACACTCTGATATACCCCACACACCTCACTGTGACACTCTGATATACCCCACACACCTCACTGTGACACTCTGATATACCCCACACCCCTCACTGTGACACTCTGATATACCCCACATCCCTCACTGTGACACTCTGATATACCCCACACCCCTCACTGTGACACTCTGATATACCCCACACCCCTCACTGTGACACTCTGATATACCCCACACCCCTCACTGTGACACTCTGATATACCCCACATCCCTCACTGTGACACTCTGATATACCCCACACCCCTCACTGTGACACTCTGATATACCCCACATCCCTCACTGTGACACTCTGATATACTCCACACCCGTCACTGTGACACTCTGATATACCCCACACCCCTCACTGTGACACTCTGATATACCCCACACCCCTCACTGTGACACTCTGATATACCCCACACACCTCACTGTGACACACTGATATACCCCACACCCCTCACTGTGACACACTGATATATCCCACACCCCTCACTGTAACACTCTGATATACCCCACACCCCTCACTGTAACACTCTGATATACCCCACACCACTCACTGTAACACACTGATATACCCCACACCCCTCACTGTAACACTCTGATACATCCCACACCCCACACTGTAACACTCTGATATACCCCACACCCCTAAAAGTGACACTTTGAAATACCCCACACCCTTCACTGTGACAATGATATACTCCACACCCCTCACTGTAACACTCTGATATACCCCACACTCCTCACTGTAACACTCTGATATATCCCACACCCCTCACTGTAACACTCTGATATACCCCAGACCCCTCACTGTGACACTCTGATATACCCCACAGCCCACACTGTAACACTCTGATATACCCCACAACCCTCACTGTAACACTCTGATATACCCCACACCCCTCACTGTAACACTCTGATATACCCCACACCCCTCACTGTAACACTCTGATATACCCCACACCCCTCACTGTAACACTCTGATATACCCCACACCCCTCACTGTAACACTCTGATATACCCCACATCCCTCACTGTAACACTGATATACCCCACACCCCTCACTGTAACACTCTGATATACCCCACACCCCTCAATGTAACACTCTGATATACCCACACCCCTCACTGTAACACTCTGATATACCCCACACCCCTCACTGTAACACTCTGATATACCCCATACCCCTCACTGTGACACTCTGATATACCCCATACCCCTCACTGTGACACTCTGATATACCCCACACCCCTCACTGTAACACTCTGATATACCCCACACCCCTCACTGCGACACTCTGAAATACCCCACACACCTCACTGTGACACTCTGAAATACCCCACAACCCACACTGTAACACTCTGAAATACCCCACAACCCACACTGTAACACTCTGAAATACCCCACACCCCTCACTATAACACTCTGATATACCCCACACCCCTCACTGTAACACTCTGATATACCCCACTCCCCTCAGTATAACACTCTGATATACCCCACACCCCTCACTGTAACAGTGATATACCCCACATCCCTCACTCTAACACTGATATACCCCACACCCCTCACTGTAACACTCTGATATACCCCACACCCCTCAATGTAACACTCTGATATACCCCACACCCCTCATTGTAACACTCTGATATACCCCACACCCCTCACTGTGACACTCTGATATACCCCACACCCCTCACTGTGACACTCTGATATACCCCACACCCCTCACTGTGACACTCTGATATACCCCACACCCCTCACTGTGACACTCTGATATACCCCACACCCCTCACTGTGACACTCTGATATACCCCACACCCCTCACTGTGACACTCTGATATACCCCACACCCCTCACTGTGACACTCTGATATACCCCACACCCCTCACTGTGACACTCTGATATACCCCACACCCCTCACTGTGACACTCTGATATACCCCACACCCCTCACTGTGACACTCTGATATACCCCACACCCCTCACTGTGACACTCTGATATACCCCACACCCCTCACTGTGACACTCTGATATACCCCACACCCCTCACTGTGACACTCTGATATACCCCACACCCCTCACTGTGACACTCTGATATACCCCACACCCCTCACTGTGACACTCTGATATACCCCACACCCCTCACTGTGACACTCTGATATACCCCACACCCCTCACTGTGACACTCTGATATACCCCACACCCCTCACTGTGACACTCTGATATACCCCACACCCCTCACTTTTACACTCTGATATACCCCACATCCCTCACTGTAACACTGATATACCCCACACCCCTCACTGTAACACTCTGATATACCACACACCCCTCAATATAACACTCTGATATACCCCACACTCCTCACTGTGACACTCTGATATACCCCACACCCCTCACTGTGACACTCTGATTTACCCCACACCCCTCACTGTAACACTCTGAAATACCCCACACCCCTCACTGTAACACTCTGATATACCGCACACCCCTCCCTGTAACACTCTGATATACCCCACCCCCCTCACTGAAACACTCTGATATACACCACACCCCTCACTGTAACACTCTGATATACCTCATACCCCTCCCTGTAACACTCTGATATACCCCACACCCCTCACTGTAACACTCTGATATACACCACTCTCCTCGCTGTAACACTCTGAAATATCCCACACCCCTCACTGTAACACTCTGATATACCCCACACCCCTCATTGTAACACTGATATACCCCACACCCCACACTGTAACACTCTGATATACCCCACACCCCTCACTGTAACACTGATATACCCCACACCCCTCACTGTAACACTCTGATATACCACACACCCCTCACTGTAACACTCTGATATACCCCACACCCCTCATTGTAACACTGATATACCCCACACCCCACACTGTAACACTCTGATATACCCCACACCCCTCACTGTAACACTGATATACCCCACACCCCTCCCTGTAAAACTCTGATATACCGCACACCCTCCCAGTAACACGCTGATATACCCCACACCCCTCACTATAACACTCTGATATACCCCACACCCCTCACTATAACACTCTGATATACCCCACACCCCTCACTATAACACTCTGATATACCCCACACCCCTCACTATAACACTCTGATATACCCCACACCCCTCACTGTAATACTCTGATATACCCCACATCCCTCACTGTAACACTGATATACTCCACACCCCTCACTGTAACACTCTGATATACCCCACACCCCTCACTGTGACACTCTGATATACCCCACACCCCTCACTGTGACACTCTGATATACCCCACACCCCTCACTGTGACACTCTGATATACCCCACACCCCTCACTGTGACACTCTGATATACCCCACACCACTCACTGTGACACTCTGATATACCCCACACCCCTCACTGTGACACTCTGATATACCCCACACCCCTCACTGTGAAACTCTGATATACCCCACACCCCTCACTGTGACACTCTGATATACCCCACACCCCTCACTGTGACACTCTGATATACCCCACACCCCTCACTGTGACACTCTGATATACCCCACACCCCTCACTGTAATGCACTGATATACCCCACACCCCTCACTGTAACACACTGATATACCCCACACCCCTTACTGTAACACACTGATATACCCCACACCCCTCACTGTAACACACTGATATACCCCACACCCCTCACTGTAACACACTGATATACCCCACACCCCTCACTGTGACACACTGATTATCCCACACCCCTCACTGTAACACTCTGATATATCCCACACCCATCACTGTAACACTCTGATATACCCCACACCCCTCACTGTAACACTCTGATATACCCCACACGCCACACTGTAACACTCTGATATAACCCACACCCCTCACTATAACACTCTGATATACACCACACCCCTCACTGTAACACTGATATACTCCACACCCCTCACTGTAACACTCTGATATACCCCACACTCCTCACTGTAACACTCTGATATACCCCACACCCCTCACTGTAACACTCTGATATACCCCACACCCCTCACTGTGACACTCTGATATACCCCACACCCCTCACTGTGACACTCTGATATACCCCACACCCCTCACTGTGACACTCTGATACATCCCACACCCCTCACTGTGACACTCTGATATACCCCACACCCCTCACTGTAATGCACTGATATACCCCACACCCCTCACTGTAACACACTGATATACCCCACACCCCTCACTGTAACACACTGATATACCCCACACCCCTCACTGTAACACACTGATATACCCCACACCCCTCACTGTGACACACGGATTATCCCACACCCCTCACTGTAACACACTGATATACCCCACGCCCCTCACTGTAACACTCTGATATACCCCAAGCCCCTCACTGTAACACTCTGATATACGCCACACCCCTCACGGTGACACTCTGATATACGCCACACCCCTCACGGTGACACTCTGATATACCCCACACCCCTCACTGCAACACTCTGATATACCCCACACCCCACACCGTAACACTCTGAAATACCCCACACCCCTCAGTGTAACACTCTGATATATCCCACACGCCTCACCGTAACACTCTGATATACCCCACACCCCTCACCGTAACACTCTGATATACCCCACACTCCTCACTGTAACACTCTGATATACCCCACACCCCTCACTGTAACACTCTGATATACCCCACAACCCTCACTGTAACACTCTGAAATACCCCACAACCCTCACTGTAACAGTGATATACCGCATTCCCCTCACTGTAACAGTGATATACATCACACCCCTCACTGTGACACTCTGATATACCCGACACCCCACACTGTAACACTCTGATATATCCCACACCCCTCAATGTAATGTTCTGATAAACCCCACACTCCTCATTGTAACACTCTGATATACCCCACAACCCTCACTGTAACACGCTGATATACCCCAGAACCCTCACTGTAACACTCTGATATACCCCACACACCTCACTGTGACACTCCGACATAACCCACAACCCTCACTGTGACACTCTGATATACCCCACACCCCTCACTGTGACACTCTGATATACCCCAAACCACTCACTGTGACAATCTGATATACCCCACACCCCTCACTGTGACATTCTGATATACCCCACACCCCTCACTGTGACACTCTGATATACCCCACACCCCTCACTGTAACACTCTGATATACCCCACACCCCTCACTGTAACACTCTGATATACCCCACACCCCTCACTGTAACACTCTGATATACCCCACACCCCTCACTGTAACAGTCTGATATACCCCACACCCCTCACTGTAACACTCTGATATACCCACACCACTCACTGTAACACTCTGATATACCCCACACCCCTCACTGTAACACTCTGATATACCCACACCCCTCACTGTAACACTCTGATATACCCCACACCCCTCACTGTAACACTCTGATATACCCCACACCCCTCACTGTAACACTCTGATATACCCCACACCCCTCACTGTAACACTCTGATATACCCCACACCCCTCACTGTGACACTCTGATATACCCCACACCCCTCACTGTGACACTCTGATATACCCCACACCCCTCACTGTGACACTCTGATATACCCCACACCCCTCACTGTAACACTCTGATATACCCCACACCCCTCACTGTGACACTCTGATATACCCCACACCCCTCACTGTGACACTCTGATATACCCCACACCCCTCACTGTAACACTCTGATATACCCCACACCCCTCACTGTGACACTCTGATATACCCCACACCCCTCACTGTGACACTCTGATATACCCCACACCCCTCACTGTGACACTCTGATATACCCCACACCCCTCACTGTGACACTCTGATATACCCCACACCCTTCACTGTAACACTCTGATATACCCCACACCCCTCACTGTAACACTCTGATATACCCCACACCCTCCCTGTAACACTCTGATATACCCCACACCCCTCACTGTAACACTCTGATATACCCCACACCCCTCACTGTAACACTCTGATATACCCCACACCCCTCACTGTAACACTCTGATATACCCCACACCCCTCACTGTAACACTCTGATATACCCCACACCCCTCACTGTAACACTCTGATATACCCCACACCCCTCACTGTGACACTCTGATATACCCACACCCCTCACTGTAACACTCTGATATACCCCACACCCCTCACTGTGACACTCTGATATACCCCACACCCCTCACTGTAACACTCTCTGATATACATCACACCCCTCAATGTGACACTCTGATATACCCCACACCCCTCACTGTAACACTCTGATATACCCCACACCCCTCACTGTAACACTCTGATATATCCCACACCCCTCACTGTAACACTCTGATATACCCCACCCCCCTCACTGTAACACTCTGATATACCCCACACCCCTCACTGTAACACTCTGATATAACCCACACCCCTCACTGTGACACTCTGATATACCCACACCCCTCACTGTGACACTCTGAATACCCCACACCCCTCACTGTAACACACTGATATATCCCCACACCCCTCACTGTAACACTCTGATATACCCCACACCCCTCACTGTAACACTCTGATATACCCCACACCCCTCACTGTAACACACTGATATACCCCACACCCCTCACTGTAACACTCTGATACATCCCACACCCCTCACTGTAACACTCTGATATACCCCACACCCCTCACCGTGACACTCTGATATACCCCACACCCTTCACTGTGACAATGATATACTCCACACCCCTCACTGTAACACTCTGATATACCGAACATCCCTCACTGTAACACTCTGATATACCCCACACCACTCACTGTGACACTCTGATATACCCCACACCCCTCACTGTAACACTCTGATATACCCCACAACCCACACTGTAACACTCTGATATACCCCACACCCCTCACTGTAACACTCTGATATACCCCACACCCCTCACTGTAACACTCTGATATACCCCACACCCCTCACTGTAACACTCTGATATACCCCACACCCCTCACTGTAACACTCTGATATACCCCACACCCCTCACTGTAACACTCTGATATACCCCACACCCCTCACTGTAACACTCTGATATACCCCACACCCCTCACTGTAACACTCTGATATACCCCACACCCCTCACTGTAACACTCTGATATACCCCACACCCCTCACTGTAACACTCTGATATACCCCACACCCCTCACTGTAACACTCTGATATACCCCACACCCCTCACTGTGACACTCTGATATACCCCATACCCCTCACTGTGACACTCTGATATATCCCACACCCATCACTGTAACACTCTGATATACCCCACACCCCTCACTGTAACACTCTGATATACCCCACACACCTCACTGTGACACTCTGATATACCCCACAACCCACACTGTAACACTCTGATATACCCCACAACCCTCACTGTAACACTCTGATATACCCCACACCCCTCACTATAACACTCTGATATACCCCACACCCCTCACTGTAACACTCTGATATACCCCACACCCCTCACTGTAACACTCTGATATACCCCACACCCCTCACTGTAACACTCTGATATACCCCACACCCCTCACTGTAACACTCTGATATACCCCACACCCCTCACTGTAACACTCTGATATACCCCACACCCCTCACTGTAACACTCTGATATACCCCACACCCCTCACTGTAACACTCTGATATACCCCACACCCCTCACTGTAACACTCTGATATACCCCACACCCCTCACTGTACACTCTGATATACC
Organism: Carcharodon carcharias; assembly: GCF_017639515.1. Classification (NCBI taxonomy): domain Eukaryota; kingdom Metazoa; phylum Chordata; class Chondrichthyes; order Lamniformes; family Lamnidae; genus Carcharodon; species Carcharodon carcharias. The sequence goes on along the minus strand of NC_054470.1, from coordinate 193,103,654 downwards.
CCACACCCCTCACTGTAACACTCTGATATACCCCACACCCCTCACTGTGACACTCTGATATACCCCACACCCCTCACTGTGACACTCTGATATACCCCACACCCCTCACTGTGACACTCTGATATACCCCACACCCCTCACTGTGACACTCTGATATACCCCACACCCCTCACTGTAACACTCTGATATACCCCACACCCCTCACTGTAACACTCTGATATACCCCACACCCCTCACTGTGACACTCTGATATACCCCACACCCCTCACTGTGACACTCTGATATACCCCACACCCCTCACTGTGACACTCTGATATACCCCACACCCCTCACTGTGACACTCTGATATACCCCACACCCCTCACTGTGACACTCTGATATACCCCACACCCCTCACTGTGACACTCTGATATACCCCACACCCCTCACTGTGACACTCTGATATACCCCACACCCCTCACTGTGACACTCTGATATACCCCACACCCCTCACTGTGACACTCTGATATACCCCACACCCCTCACTGTGACACTCTGATATACCCCACACCCCTCACTGTGACACTCTGATATACCCCACACCCCTCACTGTGACACTCTGATATACCCCACACCCCTCACTGTGACACTCTGATATACCCCACACCCCTCACTGTGACACTCTGATATACCCCACACCCCTCACTGTAACACTCTGATATACCCCACACCCCTCACTGTAACACTCTGATATATCCCACACCCCTCACTGTAACACTCTGATATAGCCCACAACCCTCAATGTAACACTCTGATATACCCCACACCCCTCACTGTAACACTCTGATATACCCCACACCCCTCACTGTAACACTCTGATATACCCCACACCCCTCACTGTAACACTCTGATATACCCCACACCCCTCACTGTAACACTCTGATATACCCCACACCCCTCACTGTAACACTCTGATATACCCCACACCCCTCACTGTAACACTCTGATATACCCCACACCCCTCACTGTAACACTCTGATATACCCCACACCCCTCACTGTAACACTCTGATATACCCCACACCCCTCACTGTAACACTCTGATATACCCCACACCCCTCACTGTAACACTCTGATATACCCCACACCCCTCACTGTAACACTCTGATATACCCCACACCCCTCACTGTAACACTCTGATATACCCCACACCCCTCACTGTAACACTCTGATATACCCCACACCCCTCACTGTAACACTCTGATATACCCCACACCCCTCACTGTAACACTCTGATATACCCCACACCCCTCACTGTAACACTCTGATATACCCCACACCCCTCACTGTAACACTGATATACCCCACACCCCTCACTGTAACACTCTGATATACCCCACACCCCTCACTGTAACACTCTGATATACCCCACACCCCTCACTGTAACACTCTGATATACCCCACACCCCTCACTGTAACACTCTGATATACCCACACCCCTCACTGTAACACTCTGATATACCCCACACCCCTCACTGTAACACTCTGATATACCCCACACCCCTCACTGTAACACTCTGATATACCCCACACCCCTCACTGTACACTCTGATATACCCCACACCCCTCACTGTAACACTCTGATATACCCCACACCCCTCACTGTAACACTCTGATATACCCCACACCCCTCACTGTAACACTCTGATATACCCCACACCCCTCACTATAACACTCTGATATACCCCACACCCCTCACTGTAACACTCTGATATACCCCACGACCCTCACTGTAACACTCTGATATACCCCACACCCCTCACTGTAACACTCTGATATACCCCACACCCCTCACTGTGACACTCTGATATACCCCACACCCCTCACTGTGACACTCTGATATACCCCACACCCCTCACTGTGACACTCTGATATACCCCACACCCCTCACTGTGACACTCTGATATACCCCACACCCCTCACTGTGACACTCTGATATACCCCACACCCCTCACTGTGACACTCTGATATACCCCACACCCCTCACTGTGACACTCTGATATACCCCACACCCCTCACTGTGACACTCTGATATACCCCACACCCCTCACTGTGACACTCTGATATACCCCACACCCCTCACTGTTACACTCTGATATACCCCACACCCCTCACTGTAACACTCTGATATACCCCACACCCCTCACTGTAACACTCTGATATACCCCACACCCCTCACTGTAACACTCTGATATACCCCACACCCCTCACTGTAACACTCTGATATACCCCACACCCCTCACTGTAACACTCTGATATACCCCACACCCCTCACTGTAACACTCTGATATGCACCACATCCCTCACTGTAATCCTCTGATATACACACACCCCTCACTGTAACACTCTGATATACCCCACACCCCTCACTGTAACATTCTGATACACCCCACCCCCCTCACTGTAACACTCTGATATACCCCACACCCCTCACTGTAACACTCTGATATACCCCACACCCCTCACTGTAACACTGATATACCCCACACCCTAACTGTGACACTCTGTTATATCCCACACCCCTCACTTTAACACTTTGATATACCCCACACCCCTCACTGTAACACTCTGATATACCCCACACCCCTCACTGTAACACTCTGATATACCCCACACCCCTCACTGTAACACTCTGATATACCCCACACCCCTCACTGTAACACTCTGATATACCCCACACCCCTCACTGTAACACTCTGATATACCCCACACCCCTCACTGTGACACTCTGATATACCCCACACCCCTCACTGTGACACTCTGATATACCCCACACCCCTCACTGTGACACTCTGATATACCCCACACCCCTCACTGTGACACTCTGATATACCCCACACCCCTCACTGTGACACTCTGATATACCCCACACCCCTCACTGTGACACTCTGATATACCCCACACCCCTCACTGTGACACTCTGATATACCCCACACCCCTCACTGTGACACTCTGATATACCCCACACCCCTCACTGTGACACTCTGATATACCCCACACCCCTCACTGTGACACTCTGATATACCACACACTGCTCACGGTAACAATCTGATACACCCCACACCCATCACTGTACACTCTGATATACCCCACACCCCTCACTGTAACACTCTGATATACCCCACTCCCTCACTGTAACACCCTGATATATCCCACACCCCTCACTGTAACACTCTGATATACCCCACACCCCTCACTGTAACACTCTGATATACCCCACACCCCTCACTGTAACACTCTGATATACCCCACACCCCTCACTGTAACACTCTGATATACCCCACACCCCTCACTGTAACACTCTGATATACCCCACACCCCTCACTGTAACACTCTGATATACCCCACACCCCTCACTGTAACACTCTGATATACCCCACACCCCTCACTGTAACACTCTGATATACCCCACACCCCTCACTGTAACACTCTGATATACCCCACACCCCTCACTGTAACACTCTGATATACCCCACACCCCTCACTGTAACACTCTGATATACCCCACACCCCTCACTGTAACACTCTGATATACCCCACACCCCTCACTGTAACACTCTGATATACCCCACACCCCTCACTGTAACACTCTGATATACCCCACACCCCTCACTGTAACACTCTGATATACCCCACACCCCTCACTGTAACACTCTGATATACCCCACACCCCTCACTGTAACACTCTGATATACCCCACACCCTCACTGTAACACTCTGATATACCCCACACCCCTCACTGTAACACTCTGATATACCCCACACCCCTCACTGTAACACTCTGATATACCCCACACCCCTCACTGTAACACTCTGATATACCCACACCCCTCACTGTAACACTCTGATATACCCCACACCCCTCACTGTAACACTCTGATATACCCCACACCACTCACTGTAACACTCTGATATACCCCACACCCCTCACTGTAACACTCTGATATACCCCACACCCCTCACTGTAACACTCTGATATACCCCACACCCCTCACTGTAACACTCTGATATACCCCACACCCCTCACTGTAACACTCTGATATACCCCACACCCCTCACTGTAACACTCTGATATACCCCACACCCCTCACTGTAACACTCTGATATACCCCACACCCCTCACTGTGACACTCTGATATACCCCACACCCCTCACTGTAACACTCTGATATACCCCACACCCCTCACTGTGACACTCTGATATACCCCACACCCCTCACTGTGACACTCTGATATACCCCACACCCCTTACTGTGACACTCTGATATACCCCACACCCCTCACTGTGACACTCTGATATACCCCACACCCCTCACTGTGACACTCTGATATACCCCACACCCCTCACTGTGACACTCTGATATACCCCACACCCCTCACTGTGACACTCTGATATACCCCACACCCCTCACTGTGACACTCTGATATACCCCACACCCCTCACTGTGACACTCTGATATACCCCACACCCCTCACTGTAACACTCTGATATACCCCACACCCCTCACTGTAACACTCTGATATACCCCACACCCCTCACTGTAACACTCTGATATACCCCACACCCCTCACTGTAACACTCTGATATACCCCACACCCCTCACTGTAACACTCTGATATACCCACACCCCTCACTGTAACACTCTGATATACCCCACACCCCTCACTGTAACACTCTGATATACCCACACCCCTCACTGTAACACTCTGATATACCCCACACCCCTCACTGTAACACTCTGATATACCCCACACCCCTCACTGTACACTCTGATATACCCCACACCCCTCACTGTGACACTCTGATATATCCCACACCCCTCACTGTGACACTCTGATATACCCCACACCCCTCACTGTGACACTCTCATATATCCACACCCCTCACTGTGACAGTCTGATATACCCCACACCCCTCACTGTGACACTCTGATATATCCCACACCCCTCACTGTGACACTCTGATATATCCCAAACCCCTCACTGTGACACTCTGATATACTCATAACCCTCACTGTAACACTCTGATATACCCCACACCCCTCACTGTTACACTCTGATATACCCCACACCCCTCACTGTAACACTCTGATATACCCCACACCCCTCACTGTAACACTCTGATATATCCCACACCCCTCACTGTAACACTCTGATATACCCCACACCCCTCACTGTAACACTCTGATATATCCCATACCCCTCACTGTAACACTCTGATATACCCCACACCCCTCACTGTAACACTCTGATATACCCCACACCCCTCACTGTAACACTCTGATATACCCCACACCCCTCACTGTAACACTCTGATATACCCCACACCCCTCACTGTAACACTCTGATATACCCCACACCCCTCACTGTAACACTCTGATATACCCCACACCCCTCACTGTAACACTCTGATATACCCCACACCCCTCACTGTAACACTCTGATATACCCCACACCCCTCACTGTAACACTCTGATATACCCCACACCCCTCACTGTAACACTCTGATATACCCCACACCCCTCACTGTAACACTCTGATATACCCACACCCCTCACTGTAACACTCTGATATACCCCACACCCCTCACTGTAACACTCTGATATACCCCACACCCCTCACTGTAACACTCTGATATACCCCACACCCCTCACTGTACACTCTGATATACCCCACACCCCTCACTGTAACACTCTGATATACCCCACACCCCTCACTGTAACACTCTGATATACCCCACACCCCTCACTGTAACACTCTGATATACCCCACACCCCTCACTGTAACACTCTGATATACCCCACACCCCTCACTGTAACACTCTGATATACCCCACACCCCTCACTATAACACTCTGATATACCCCACACCCCTCACTGTAACACTCTGATATACCCCACACCCCTCACTGTAACACTCTGATATACCCCACACCCCTCACTGTAACACTCTGATATACCCCACACCCCTCACTGTAACACTCTGATATACCCCACACCCCTCACTGTGACACTCTGATATACCCCACACCCCTCACTGTGACACTCTGATATACCCCACACCCCTCACTGTGACACTCTGATATACCCCACACCCCTCACTGTGACACTCTGATATACCCCACACCCCTCACTGTGACACTCTGATATACCCCACACCCCTCACTGTGACACTCTGATATACCCACACCCCTCACTGTAACACTCTGATATATCCCACACCCCTCACTGTAACACTCTGATATACCCCACACCCCTCACTGTGACACTCTGATATACCCCACACCCCTCACTGTGACACTCTGATATACCCCACACCCCTCACTGTGACACTCTGATATATCCCACACCCCTCACTGTGACACTCTGATATATCCCACACCCCTCACTGTGACACTCTGATATATCCCACACCCCTCACTGTGACACTCTGATATATCCCACACCCCTCACTGTGACACTCTGATATACTCCACACCCCTCAATGTAACACTCTGATATACGCCACACCCTTCACTGTTACACTCTCATATACCGCACACCCCTCACTGTAACACTCTGATATATCCCACACACCTCACTGTGACACTCTGATATACCCCACACCCCTCACTGTAACATTCTGATATACCCACACCCCTCACTGTAACACTCTGATATACCCACACCCCTCACTGTAACACTCTGATATATCCCACACCCTCACTGTAACACTCTGATATAACCCACACCCCTCACTGTAACACTCTGATATACCCCACACCCCTCACTGTAACACTCTGATATACCCCACACCCCTCACTGTAACACTCTGATATACCCCACACCCCTCACTGTAACACTCTGATATACCCCACACCCCTCACTGTAACACTCTGATATACCCCACACCCCTCACTGTAACACTCTGATATACCCCACACCCCTCACTGTAACACTCTGATATACCCCACACCCCTCACTGTAACACTCTGATATACCCCACACCCCTCACTGTAACACTCTGATATACCCCACACCCCTCACTGTAACACTCTGATATACCCCACACCCCTCACTGTAACACTCTGATATACCCCACACCCCTCACTGTAACACTCTGATATACCCCACACCCCTCACTGTAACACTCTGATATACCCCACACCCCTCACTGTAACACTCTGATATACCCCACACCCCTCACTGTAACACTCTGATATACCCCACACCCCTCACTGTAACACTCTGATATACCCCACACCCCTCACTGTAACACTCTGATATACCCCACACCCCTCACTGTAACACTCTGATATACCCCACACCCCTCACTGTAACACTCTGATATACCCCACACCCCTCACTGTAACACTCTGATATACCCCACACCCCTCAATGTAACACTCTGATATACCCACACCCCTCACTGTAACACTCTGATATACCCCACACCCCTCACTGTAACACTCTGATATACCCCACACCCCTCACTGTGACACTCTGATATACCCACACCCCTCACTGTGACACTCTGATATACCCCACACCCCTCACTGTAACACTCTGATATACCCCACACCCCTCACTGTGACACTCTGATATACCCCACACCCCTCACTGTAACACTCTGATATACCCCACACCCCTCACTGTGACACTCTGATATACCCCACACCCCTCACTGTGACACTCTGATATACCCCACACCCCTCACTGTGACACTCTGATATACCCCACACCCCTCACTGTGACACTCTGATATATCCCACACCCCTCACTGTGACACTCTGATATATCCCACACCCCTCACTGTGACACTCTGATATATCCCCACACCCCTTACTGTGACACTCTGATATATCCCACACCCCTCACTGTGACACTCTGATATATCCCCACACCCCTCACTGTGACACTCTGATATACCCCACACCCCTCAATGTAACACTCTGATATACCCACACCCCTCACTGCGACACTCTGATATACCCCACACCCCTCACTGTGACACTCTGATATACCCCACACCCCTCACTGTGACACTCTGATATACCCCACACCCCTCACTGTGACACTCTGATATACCCCACACCCCTCACTGTGACACTCTGATATACCCCACACCCCTCACTGTAACACTCTGATATACCCCACACCCCTCACTGTAACATTCTGATATACCCCACACCCCTCACTGTGACACTCTGATATACCCCACAGCCCTCACTGTGACACTCTGATATACCCCACACCCCTCACTGTAACACTCTGATATACCCCACACCCCTCACTGTAACACTCTGATATACCCCACACCCCTCACTGTAACACTCTGATATACCCCACACCCCTCACTGTAACACTCTGACATAACCACACCCCTCACTGTAACACTCTGATATACCCTACAACCCTCACTGTAACACTCTGATATACCCCACACCCCTCACTGTAACACTCTGATATACCCCACACCCCTCACTGTAACACTCTGATATACCCCACACCCCTCACTGTAACACTCTGATATACCCCACACCCCTCACTGTAACACTCTGATATACCCCACACCCCTCACTGTAACACTCTGATATACTCCATACCCTACACTGTAACACTCTGATATACCCCACACCCCTCACTGTAACACTCTGATATACCCCACACCCCTCACTGTAACACTCTGATATACCCCACACCCCTCACTGTGACACTCTGATATACCCCACACCCCTCACTGTGACACTCTGATATACCCCACACCCCTCACTGTGACACTCTGATATATCCCACACCCCTCACTGTGACACTCTGATATACCCCACACCCCTCACTGTGACACTCTGATATATCCCACACCCCTCACTGTGACACTCTGATATATCCCACACCCCTCACTGTGACACTCTGATATACCCCACACCCCTCACTGTGACACTCTGATATACCCCACACCCCTCACTGTGACACTCTGATATATCCCACACCCCTCACTGTGACACTCTGATATATCCCACACCCCTCACTGTGACACTCTGATATACCCACACCCCTCACTGTGACACTCTGATATACCCCACACCCCTCACTGTGACACTCTGATATACCCCACACCCCTCACTGTGACACTCTGATATACCCCACACCCCTCACTGTGACACTCTGATATTCCCCACACCCCTCACTGTGACACTCTGATATATCCCACACCCCTCACTGTGACACTCTGATATACCCCACACCCCTCACTGTGACACTCTGATATACCCACACCCCTCACTGTAACACTCTGATATACCCCACACCCCTCACTGTGACACTCTGATATACCCCACACCCCTCACTGTAACACTCTGATATACCCCACACCCCTCACTGTAACACTCTGATATACCCCACACCCCTCACTGTAACACTCTGATATACCCCAAACCACTCACTATAACACTCTGATATACCCCACACCCCTCACTGTAACACTGATATACTCCACACCCCTCACTGTAACACTTTGATATACTCCACACCCCTTAATGTAACACTCTGATATCACCCACACTCCTCACTATATAACTCTGATATACCCCACACCCCTCACTGTAACACTCTGATATACCCCACACCCCTCACTGTAACACTCTGATATACCCCACACCCCTCACTGTAACACTCTGATATACCCCACACCCCTCACTGTAACACTCTGATATACCCCACACCCCTCACTGTAACACTCTGATATACCCCACACCCTCACTGTTACACTCTGATATACCCCACACCCCTCACTGTAACACTCTGATATACCCCACACCCCTCACTGTAGCACTCTGATATACCCCACACCCCTCACTGTAACACTCTGATATACCCCACACCCCTCACTGTAACACTCTGATATACCCCACACCCCTCACTGTAACACTCTGATATACCCCACACCCCTCACTGTAACACTCTGATATACCCTACACCCCTCACTGTGACACTCTGATATACCCCACACCCCTCACTGTAACACTCTGATATACCCCACACCCCTCACTGTAACACTCTGATATACCCCACACCCCTCACTGTAACACTCTGATATACCCCACACCCCTCACTGTAACACTCTGATATACCCCACACCCCTCACTGTAACACTCTGATATACCCCACACCCCTCACTGTAACACTCTGATATACCCCACACCCCTCACTGTAACACTCTGATATACCCCACACCCCTCACTGTAACACTGATATACCCCACACCCCTCACTGTAACACTCTGATATACCCCACACCCCTCACTGTAACACTCTGATATACCCCACACCCCTCACTGTAACACTCTGATATACCCCACACCCCTCACTGTAACACTCTGATATACCCCACACCCCTCACTGTAACACTCTGATATACCCCACACCCCTCACTGTAACACTCTGATATACCCCACACCCCACACTGTAACACTCTGATATACCCCACACCCCACACTGTAACACTCTGATATACCCCACACCCCACACTGTAACACTCTGATATACCCCACACCCCACACTGTAACACTCTGATATACCCCACACCCCTCACTATAACACTCTGATATACCCCACACCCCTCACTGTAACACTCTGATATACCCCACATCCCTCACTGTAACACTGATATACCCCACACCCCTCACTGTAACACTCTGATATACCCCACACCCCTCACTGTAACACTCTGATATACCCCACACCCCTCACTGTGACACTCTGATATACCCCACACCCCTCACTGTGACACTCTGATATACCCCACACCCCTCACTGTGACACTCTGATATATCCCACACCCCTCACTGTGACACTCTGATATATCCCACACCCCTCACTGTGACACTCTGATATATCCCACACCCCTCACTGTGACACTCTGATATATCCCACACCCCTCACTGTGACACTCTGATATACCCACACCCCTCACTGTGACACTCTGATATACCCACACCCCTCACTGTGACACTCTGATATACCCACACCCCTCACTGTGACACTCTGATATACCCCACACCCCTCACTGTGACACTCTGATATACCCCACACCCCTCACTGTGACACTCTGATATACCCCACACCCCTCACTGTACACTCTGATATACCCCACACCCCTCACTGTAACACTCTGATATACCCCACACCCCTCACTGTGACACTCTGATATACCCCACACCCCTCACTGTGACACTCTGATATACCCCACACCCCTCACTGTGACACTCTGATATACCCACACCCCTCACTGTAACACTCTGATATACCCCACACCCCTCACTGTAACACTCTGATATACCCCACACCCCTCACTGTAACACTCTGATATACCCCACACCCCTCACTGTAACACTCTGATATACCCCACACCCCTCACTGTAACACTCTGATATACCCCACACCCCTCACTGTAACACTCTGATATACCCCACACCCCTCACTGTAACACTCTGATATACCCCACACCCCTCACTGTAACACTCTGATATACCCCACACCCCTCACTGTAACACTCTGATATACCCCACACCCCTCACTGTAACACTCTGATATACCCCACACCCCTCACTGTAACACTCTGATATACCCCACACCCCTCACTGTAACACTCTGATATACCCCACACCCCTCACTGTAACACTCTGATATACCCCACACCCCTCACTGTACACTCTGATATACCCCACACCCCTCACTGTAACACTCTGATATACCCACACCCCTCACTGTAACACTCTGATATACCCCACACCCCTCACTGTAACACTCTGATATACCCCACACCCCTCACTGTAACACTCTGATATACCCACACCCCTCACTGTAACACTCTGATATACCCCACACCCCTCACTGTGACACTCTGATATACCCCACACCCCTCACTGTGACACTCTGATATACCCCACACCCCTCACTGTGACACTCTGATATACCCCACACCCCTCACTGTGACACTCTGATATACCCCACACCCCTCACTGTGACACTCTGATATACCCCACACCCCTCACTGTGACACTCTGATATACCCCACACCCCTCACTGTGACACTCTGATATACCCACACCCCTCACTGTAACACTCTGATATACCCCACACCCCTCACTGTTACACTCTGATATACCCCACACCCCTCACTGTAACACTCTGATATACGCCACACCCTCACTGTAACACTCTGATATACCCCACACCCCTCACTGTAACACTCTGATATACCCCACACCCCTCACTGTAACACTCTGATATACCCCACACCCCTCACTGTAACACTCTGATATACCCCACACCCCTCACTGTAACACTCTGATATACCCCACACCCCTCACTGTAACACTCTGATATACCCCACACCCCTCACTGTAACACTCTGATATACCCCACACCCCTCACTGTAACACTCTGATATACCCCACACCCCTCACTGTAACACTCTGATATACCCCACACCCCTCACTGTAACACTCTGATATACCCCACACCCCTCACTGTAGCACTCTGATATACCCTACATCCCTCACTGTGACAATCTGATATACCCCACACCCCTCATTGTAACACTCAGATCTACCCCACACCCGTCACTGTAACACTCTGATATACCCCACACCCCTCACTGTAACACTCTGATATACCCCACACCCCTCACTGTAACACTCTGATCTACCCCACACCCCTCACTGTGACACTCTGATATACCCCACACCCCTCATTGTAACACTCTGATATACCCCACACCCCTCACTGTAACACTCTGATATACCCCACACCCCTCACTGTAACACTCTGATATACCCCACACCCCTCACTGTAACACTCTGATATACCCCACACCCCTCACTGTAACACTCTGATATACCCCACACCCCTCACTGTAACACTCTGATATACCCCACACCCCTCACTGTAACACTCTGATATACCCCACACCCCTCACTGTAACACTCTGATATACCCCACACCCCTCACTGTAACACTCTGATATACCCCACACCCCTCACTGTAACACTCTGATATACCCCACACCCCTCACTGTAACACTCTGATATACCCCACACCCCTCACTGTAACACTCTGATATACCCCACACCCCTCACTGTAACACTCTGATATACCCACACCCCTCACTGTAACACTCTGATATACCCCACACCCCTCCCTGTAACACTCTGATATACCCCACACCCCTCCCTGTAACACTCTGATATAAACCACACCCTCCCTGTAACACTCTGATATACACCACACCCTCCCTGTAACACTCTGATATACCCCACACCCCTCACTGTAACACTCTGATATACCCCACACCCCTCACTGTAACACTCTGATATACCCCACACCCCTCACTGTAACACTCTGATATACCCCACACCCCTCACTGTAACACTCTGATATACCCCACACCCCTCACTGTGACACTCTGATATACCCCACACCCCTCACTGTAACACTCTGATATACCCCACACCCCTCACTGTAACACTCTGATATACCCACACCCCTCACTGTAACACTCTGATATACCCCACACCCCTCACTGTAACACTCTGATATACCCCACACCCCTCACTGTAACACTCTGATATACCCCACACCCCTCACTGTAACACTCTGATATACCCCACACCCCTCACTGTAACACTCTGATATACCCCACACCCCTCACTGTAACACTCTGATATACCCCACCCCCTCACTGTAACACTCTGATATACCCCACACCCCTCACTGTAACACTCGGATTTTACCCCACACCCCTCACTGTAACAATCTGATATATCCCACCGCCCCTCACAGTACCACTCTGATATACCCCACACGCCCTCACTTTACACACTGATAATTATCCGACACCCCTCACTGTGACACTCTGATATACCCCACACCCCTCATTGTAACACTCTGATATACCCCACACCCCTCACTTTAACACTCTGATATACCCACACCCCTCACTGTAAACACTCTGATATACCCTCACCCCTCACTGTAACACTCTGATATACCCACAACCCTCACTGTAACACTTGATATACCCCACAACCCCTCACTGTAACACTGATATACCCCACACCCCTCACTGTAAACACTCTGATATACCCCACACCCTCACTGTAACACTGATATACACCCACACCCCTCACTGTAACACTCTGATATACCCCACTACCCCTCACAGTTAACACTCTGATATACCCCACACCCCTCACTGTAACACTCTCATATACCCCACACGCCTCACAGTAACACTCTGATATACCCCACACCCCTCACTGTAACACTCTCATATACCCCACACCCCTCACTGTAATACTCTGATATACCCACACACCTCACTGTAACACTCTGATATACCCACACACCTCACTGTAACACTCTGATATACCCCACACCCCTCACTGTAACACTCTGATATACCCCACACCCTCACTGTAACACTCTGATATACCCCACACCCCTCACTGTAACACTCTGATATACCCCACACCCCTCACTGTAACACTCTGATATACCCCACACCCCTCACTGTAACACTCTGATATATCCCACACCCCTCACTGTAACACTCTGATATACCCCACACCCCTCACTGTAACACTCTGATATACACCACACCCTCCCTGTAACACTCTGATATACCCCACACCCCTCACTGTAACACTCTGATATACCCCACACCCCTCACTGTAACACTCTGATATACCCCACACCCCTCACTGTAACACTCTGATATACCCCACACCCCTCACTGTTAAACTCTGATATACCCCACACCCCTCCATGTAACACTCTGATATACACCACACCCTCCCTGTAACACTCTGATATACCCCACACCCCTCACTGTGACACTCTGATATACCCCACACCCCTCACTGTGACACTCTGATATACCCCACACCCCTCACTGTGACACTCTGATATACCCCACACCCCTCACTGTGACACTCTGATATACCCCACACCCCTCACTGTGACACTCTGATATACCCCACACCCCTCACTGTGACACTCTGATATACCCCACACCCCTCACTGTGACACTCTGATATACCCCACACCCCTCACTGTGACACTCTGATATACCCCACACCCCTCACTGTGACACTCTGATATACCCCACACCCCTCACTGTGACACTCTGATATACCCCACACCCCTCACTGTGACACTCTGATATACCCCACACCCCTCACTGTACACTCTGATATACCCCACACCCCTCACTGTGACACTCTGATATACCCCACACCCCTCACTGTGACACTCTGATATACCCCACACCCCTCACTGTGACACTCTGATATACCCCACACCCCTCACTGTGACACTCTGATATACCCCACACCCCTCACTGTGACACTCTGATATACCCCACACCCCTCACTGTGACACTCTGATATACCCCACACCCCTCACGGTGACACTCTGATATACCCCACACCCCTCACTGTGACACTCTCATATACCCACACCCCTCACTGTGACACTCTGATATACCCCACACCCCTCACTGTAACACTCTGATATACCCCACACCCCTCACTGTAACACTCTGATATACCCCACACCCCTCACTGTAACACTCTGATATACCCCACACCCCTCACTGTAACACTCTGATATACCCCACACCCCTCAATGTAACACTCTGATATACCCACACCCCTCACTGTAACACTCTGATATACCCCACACCCCTCACTGTAACACTCTGATATACCCCACACCCCTCACTGTAACACTCTGATATACCCCACACCCCTCACTGTAACACTCTGAGATACCCCACACACCTCACTGTAACACTCTGATATACCCCACACCCCTCACTGTAACACTCTGATATACCCCACACCCCTCACTGTAACACTCTGATATACCCCACACCCCTCACTGTAACACTCTGATATACCCCACACCCCTCACTGTAACACTCTGATATACCCCACACCCCTCACTGCGACACTCTGATATACCCCACACACCTCACTGTGACACTCTGAGATACCCCACACCCCTCACTGTGACACTCTGATATACCCCACACCCCTCACTGTGACACTCTGATATACCCCACACCCCTCACTGTGACACTCTGATATACCCCACACCCCTCACTGTGACACTCTGATATACCCCACACCCCTCACTGTGACACTCTGATATACCCCACACCCCTCACTGTGACACTCTGATATACCCCACACCCCTCACTGTGACACTCTGATATACCCCACACCCCTCACTGTGACACTCTGATATACCCCACACCCCTCACTGTAACACTCTGATATACCCCACACCCCTCACTGTAACACTCTGATATACCCCACACCCCTCACTGTAACACTCTGATATACCCCACACCCCTCACTGTGACACTCTGATATACCCCACACCCCTCACTGTAACACTCTGATATACCCCACACCCCTCACTGTACACTCTGATATACCCCACACCCCTCACTGTAACACTCTGATATACCCCACACCCCTCACTGTAACACTCTGATATACCCCACACCCCTCACTGTAACACTCTGATATACCCCACACCCCTCACTGTAACACTCTGATATACCCCACACCCCTCACTGTAACACTCTGATATACCCCACACCTCTCACTGTAACACTCTGATATACCCCACACCCCTCACTGTAACACTCTGATATACCCCACACCCCTCACTGTAACACTCTGATATACACCACACCCCTCACTGTAACACTCTGATATATCCCACACCCCTCACTGTAACACTCTGATATACCCCACACCCCTCACTGTAACACTCTGATATACCCCACACCCCACACTGTAACACTCTGATATACCCCACACCCCTCACTGTAACACTCTGATATACCCCACACCCCTCCCTGTAAAACTCTGATATACCGCACACCCTCACAGTAACACGCTGATATACCCCACACCCCTCACTATAACACTCTGATATACCCCACACCCCTCACTATAACACTCTGATATACCCCACACCCCTCACTGTAACAGTGATATACCCCACATCCCTCACTGTAACACTGATATACTCCACACCCCTCACTGTAACACTCTGATATACTCCACACCTCACACTGTAACACTCTGAAATATCCCACACCCCTCACTGTAACGCTCTGATATATCCCACATCCCTCACTGTAACACTCTGATATACCCCACACCCCTCACTGTGACACTCTGATATACCCCACACCCCTCACTGTAACACTCTGATATACCCCACACCCCTCACTGTAACACTCTGATATACCCCACACCCCTCACTGTAACACTCTGATATACCCCACACCACTCACTGTGACACTCTGATATACCCCACACCCCTCACTGTAACACTCTGATATACCCCACACCCCTCACTGTAACACTCTGATATACCCACACCCCTCACTGTAACACTCTGATATACCCCACACCCCTCACTGTAACACTCTGATATACCCCACACCCTCACTGTAACACTGATATACCCCACACCCCTCACTGTAACACTCTGATATACCCCACACCCCTCACTGTAACACTCTGATATACCCCACACCCTCACTGTAACACTCTGATATACCCCACACCCCTCACTGTAACACTCTGATGTACCCCGCATCCTCACTGTAACACTCTGATATACCCCACACCCCTCACCGTAACACTCTGATATACCCACACCCCTCACTGTAACACTCTGATATACCCCACACCCCTCACTGTAACACTCTGATATACCCCACACCCCTCACTGTACACTCTGATATACCCCACACCCCTCACTGTAACACTCTGATATACCCCACACCCCTCACTGTAACACTCTGATATACCCCACACCCCTCACTGTAACACTCTGATATACCCCACACCCCTCACTGTAACACTCTGATATACCCCACACCCCTCACTGTAACACTCTGATATACCCCACACCCCCTCACTGTAACACTCTGATATACCCCACACCCCTCACTGTAACACTCTGATATACCCCACACCCCTCACTGTAACACTCTGATATACCCCACACCCCTCACTGTGACACTCTGATATACCCCACACCCCTCACTGTGACACTCTGATATACCCCACACCCCTCACTGTGACACTCTGATATACCCCACACCCCTCACTGTGACACTCTGATATACCCCACACCCCTCACTGTGACACTCTGATATACCCCACACCCCTCACTGTAACACTCTGATATACCCCACACCCCTCACTGTGACACTCTGATATACCCCACACCCCTCACTGTAACACTCTGATATACCCCACACCCCTCACTGTAACACTCTGATATACCCCACACCCCTCACTGTAACACTCTGATATACCCACACCCCTCACTGTACACTCTGATATACCCCACACCCCTCACTGTAACACTCTGATATACCCCACACCCCTCACTGTAACACTCTGATATACCCCACACCCTCACTGTACACTCTGATATACCCCACACCCCTCACTGTAACACTCTGATATACCCCACACCCCTCACTGTAACACTCTGATATACCCCACGCCCCTCACTGTAACACTCTGATATACCCACACCCCTCACTGTAACACTCTGATATACCCCACACCCCTCACTGTAACACTCTGATATACCCCACACCCCTCACTGTAACACTCTGATATACCCCACACCCCTCACTGTAACACTCTGATATACCCCACACCCCTCACTGTTACACTCTGATATACCCACACCCCTCACTGTAACACTCTGATATACCCACACCCCTCACTGTAACACTCTGATATACCCACACCCCTCACTGTAACACTCTGATATACCCCACACCCCTCACTGTAACACTCTGATATACCCCACACCCTCACTGTAACACTCTGATATACCCCACACCCCTCACTGTAACACTCTGATATACCCCACACCCCTCACTGTAACACTCTGATATACCCCACACCCCTCACTGTAACACTGATATACCCCACACCCCTCACTGTAACACTCTGATATACCCCACACCCCTCACTGTAACACTCTGATATACCCACACCCCTCACTGTAACACTCTGATATACCCCACACCCCTCACTGTGACACTCTGATATACCCCACACCCCTCACTGTGACACTCTGATATACCCCACACCCCTCACTGTGACACTCTGATATACCCCACACCCCTCACTGTGACACTCTGATATACCCCACACCCCTCACTGTGACACTCTGATATACCCCACACCCCTCACTGTGACACTCTGATATACCCCACACCCCTCACTGTGACACTCTGATATACCCCACACCCCTCACTGTGACACTCTGATATACCCCACACCCCTCACTGTGACACTCTGATATACCCCACACCCCTCACTGTGACACTCTGATATACCCCACACCCCTCACTGTAACACTCTGATATACCCCACATCCCTCACTGTAACACTGATATACACCATACCCCTCACTGTGACACTCTGATATACCCCACAACCCTCACAGCAATACTCTGATATATTCCACACCCCTCACTGTAACACTCTGATATACCCCACATCCCTCACTGTAACACTGATATACCCCACACCCCTCACTGTAACACTCTGATATACCCCACACCCCTCACTGTAACACTCTGATATACCCCACACCCCTCACTGTGACACTCTGATATACCCCACACCCCTCACTGTAACACTCTGATATACCCCACACCCCTCACTGTAACACTCTGATATACCCCACACCCCTCACTGTAACACTCTGATATACCCCACACCCCTCACTGTGACACTCTGATATACCCCACACCCCTCACTGTAACACTCTGATATACCCCACACCCCTCACTGTAACACTCTGATATACCCCACACCCCACACTGTAACACTCTGATATACCCCACACACCTCACTGTAACAGTCTGATATACCCCACACCCCTCACTGTAACACTCTGATATACCCCACACCCCTCACTGTAACACTCTGATATACCCCACACCCCTCACTGTAACACTCTGATATACCCCACACCCCTCACTGTAACACTCTGATATACCCCACACCCCTCACTGTAACACTCTGATATACCCCACACCCCTCACTGTGACACTCTGATATACCCCACACCCCTCACTGTGACACTCTGATATACCCCACACCCCTCACTGTGACACTCTGATATACCCCACACCCCTCACTGTGACACTCTGATATACCCCACACCCCTCACTGTGACACTCTGATATACCCCACACCCCTCACTGTGACACTCTGATATACCCCACACCCCTCACTGTGACACTCTGATATACCCACACCCCTCACTGTGACACTCTGATATACCCTACACCCCTCACTGTGACACTCTGATATACCCCACACCCCTCACTGTAACACTCTGATATACCCCACACCCCTCACTGTGACACTCTGATATACCCCACACCCCTCACTGTGACACTCTGATATACCCCACACCCCTCACTGTGACACTCTGATATACCCCACACCCCTCACTGTGACACTCTGATATACCCCACACCCCTCACTGTGACACTCTGATATACCCCACACCCTCACTGTGACACTCTGATATACCCCACACCCCTCACTGTAACACTCTGATATACCCCACACCCCTCACTGTAACACTCTGATATACCCCACACCCCTCACTGTGACACTCTGATATACCCCACACCCCTCACTGTGACACTCTGATATACCCCACACACCTCACTGTGACACTCTGATATACCCCACACCCCTCACTGTGACACTCTGATATACCCCACACCCCTCACTGTGACACTCTGATATACCCCACACCCCTCACTGTGACACACTGATATACCCCACACCCCTCACTGTAACACTCTGATATACCCCACACCCCTCACTGTGACACTCTGATATACCCACACCCCTCACTGTAACACTCTGATATACCCCACACCCCTCACTGTAACACTCTGATATACCCCACACCCCTCACTGTAACACTCTGATATACCCCACACCCCTCACTGTAACACTGATATACCCCACACCCCTCACTGTAAAACTCTGATATACCCCACACCCCTCCCAGTAACACGCTGATATACCCCACACCCCTCACTATAACACTCTGATATACCCCACACCCCTCACTGTAATACACTGCTATACCCCACACCCCTCACTGTAACACGCTGATATACACTACAAGCCTCACTGTAACACTGACATATCCCACACCCCTCACTGTAACACTCTGATATACCCCACACCCCTCACTGTAACACTCTGATATACCCCACACCCCTCACTGTAACACTCTGATATACCCCACACCCCTCACTGTAACACTCTGATATACCCCACACCCCTCACTGTAACACTCTGATATACCCCACACCCCTCACTGTGACACTCTGATATACCCCACACCCCTCACTGTGACACTCTGATATACCCCACACCCCTCACTGTGACACTCTGATATACCCACACCCCTCACTGTAACACTCTGATATACCCCACACCCCACACTGTACACTCTGATATACCCCACACCCCTCACTGTAACACTCTGATATACCCACACCCCTCACTGTAACACTCTGATATACCCCACACCCCTCACTGTAACACTCTGATATACCCCACACCCCTCACTGTAACACTCTGATATACCCCACACCCCTCACTGTAACACTCTGATATACCCCACACCCCTCACTGTAACACTGATATACCCCACACCCCTCACTGTAACACTCTGATATACCACACACCACTCAATGTAACACTCTGATATACCCCACACCCCTCACTGTAACACTCTGATATACCCCACACCCCTCACTGTAACACTCTGATATACCCCACACCCCTCACTGTAACACTCTGATATATTCCACACCCCTAACTGACACTCTGATATGCCCCACACCCCGCACTGTGACACTCTGATATACCCAACACCATTCACTGTGACACTCTGATATACCCCACACACCTCACTGTAATGCACTGATAAACCCCACACCACTCACTGTAACACACTGATATACCCCACACCCCTCACTGTGACACTCTGATATACCCCACACCCCTCACTGTGACACTCTGATATACCCCACACACCTCACTGTGACACACTGATATACCCCACACCCCTCACTGTGACACTCTGATATACCCTACACACCTCACTGTAACACTCTGATATACCCCACACCCCTCACTGTAACACTCTGATATACCCCACACCCCTCACTGTGACACTCTGATATACCCCACACCCCTCACTGTGACACTCTGATATACCCCACACCCCTCACTGTAACACTCTGATATACCCCACACCCCTCACTGTAACACTCTGATATACCCCACACCCCTCACTGTAACACTCTGATATACCCCACACCCCTCACTGTAACACTCTGATATACCCCACACCCCTCACTGTAACACTCTGATATACCCCACACCCCTCACTGTAACACTCTGATATACCCCACACCCCTCACTGTAACACTCTGATATACCCCACACCCCTCACTGTAACACTCTGATATACCCCACACCCCTCACTGTAACACTCTGATATACCCCACACCCTCACTGTAACACTCTGATATACCCCACACCCCTCACTGTAACACTCTGATATACCCCACACCCTCACTGTAACACTCTGATATACCCCACACCCCTCACTGTAACACTCTGATATACCCCACTCCCTC